>NC_067125.1:37776638-38409415 GCF_021347895.1 Acanthochromis polyacanthus | reverse complement strand
GTTTTCTTTTAACTATTAAAGTTTCAGCGCTTTCTAAAGGTCACTGCTTTACAGACTACTTTTGCATTTCCCCTGCTTTATGCTTTACTTGATCTATATCAACAGTTAGTGACCTGGTCCAGTCCACTAATACACCGCCTGTATAGCCAAACACTCTGCAGAAGTGCAGAGATGAAGGTGACGATGTGACGCTTTAAATGATGCATCTGCTGCTCATTATTCTTTTCAAGGGCTGATCACTGGCAGTAGACAGATGCTGGCTGTGATGGTGAAGCTGTGACTGGATATGTGGTTATTGCTCAGGCTTTGGCCGCTGCTGTGGTTTAATCTGTGCTGCTGTGGATATGTCCAGCTGCTATCATTTGAGCCTGTGATGCCTTTAACAAATGTAATTATTTTAGAGTCCATAAGGAATGCAGTGGCTTCAATACAACCGTCAACCAGAAAATGATCTCTGCACCCACAGTTGGCCTACTGCTGCATGTAGGCAAATATTAGCCCTCGTGTCGTCCTGTGGGTCAAAATGACCCGTTTTAATGTTTGAAAATGTGTGTGTGTGTGTGTGTGTGTGTGTGTGTGTGGGGGGGGGGGGGGGGGGGGGGGGGGTGCTTTCACAGTGAAACTTCTGATGTCCACATTTTTGGGAAATTTTTGAACATTTTTTGTTGGAAAAAAAAAATGTTACAAAAATGTTTCTTAAGAACATTCACCAAAAAATCAACCAAAATCCAGCGAAATTCGCTGGATTTTGGTTGATTTTTTTGGTGAATGTCCTTAAAGAAAATATTAGAAGTTTTACTAATATATAAGTAGTCACTTCAGATATTTTTACAATTTTTTTGAAGACTTTAGTCATTTTTTTGAAAAATATTTAAAAGAATTTTCTTGGCAAATTTGTGGGTTCTTTTATATATAAATTTTTAAAGAAAACTTTTAAGGAATTATTGGAATATTCTTCCTGAAGGTTTTGCAAATTTTCAGAAATTTGGGGATTTTTTTGTCCTGAACTTTTGGATTTTTTTCAGACAAGGAAACAATATTTTTTGGTGCCCATAAATGAAGACAACAGGAGGGTTAAAGCAAATGTATCACAGTCATAACGGTAACATTTCCCTCTGATGTAGCCATGGTCGCTCTGACTCTCTTTAGTCATGACAGTATTAGCTGTGGCTGACTGTGAAACAGTACTGAGAGGAAATGCAAAACTACTGCAAGGTAACAGAAGTATTGTGAGGTGTTTTGTAACCTTGCTTCTATACCTGTGTGTCAGTGGATCTCTTGGTCTGTTATGCATCACTTTTGCGAGTGTGCAGCAAAGCCAGAGCACTGTGAACAATTTTAATGACTACGGATAAAAACAGAGACTGTTTACACTCACCAGGTTGGCCTTGGCCTGTCGGACCAACTGAAAACACAGGCAAAGGTTACGTCAGCTAACGTTGAGCACATGTTAAAAGACAGGGAAAGCAATCCCACTGAGAATAGATGAAGATTACATGGTACAAAATATTTAATACAAATCCAGCTGAACTATGCAAACTGAATGATGGCACACAATCAACACATGATGAAAAAGAGAGCTGGTCTTACCACCAGAGGGAGCTGGAACACCAGCGCCACCTGTCACATAAAAATACAAAACTCAGCGTTTGTCACATATGTAATGTTGAAGTAAAAGTCACTCAAAATAATTTTGTTAAGTATTTTTTGGTTATTTCAATGTGAAAAGAGGGTTTTTTATATTTACCAACACTTGTGCCAGCTGTGAAATAACAAAAAGCAACATTATGTCAAACTATCTACAATAAGTTTACATTAATTAATAACAAGAATCTACAGTGTTATATGTATCACTTACCACTCGGCTGAATAATTCCACCAGCAACTGTAAACACAGTCAGGAATAAAAATGACATTAAAACAGGCTGACACATAGCACAGTGTTAAATGAAATAACTGCAAGAACACGCATTTATTTTGAACCTACCGCCTGTTTTCAAACAGCCATCACAAGAGCACGGAGTGCAGAAAAGAATGAAAAAACAAAGTGAGTTTAAATATCTGTTTGGATTGGTTGCATTAATAATTATGAAATACACAGTTTTATGATTGTTGAAATTACACAACAATGTAGGAGTTACCTGCATTTTGAAATGTAGGAATGAGAATAAGAAACTCTTTTTAAGATATAAAACCATTTTTGACAAAGAAATTGTGTAAAGACTACAGGCATACAAAACAATCTACTGAAAGGTGGTATTTTATAGCAGCCATTTCACATTATATATACATGTATAAATAACAATTAAAACTCTAAATTATGAGAATGTGACATGAATGGCAATGACATCAAAAACTTTAAACCATATAAATATCAGGAAAACCCGTCACTGCAAAAAAACAAAGTGATGAGTGCAAACATTCATGCAGTCAAAATAAAGCTCTGTAAGCCTGTAGAACAACAGGAATGGAAAGATGGTGTTACATGACTAATCTTTCACTCCACTTAGAATAATGAATTTCCCAGAAATTGTACCTATGATATTCATGAAAGAAATCCATCAAGCAGAGCAAGCTGTTAGTAAAAGGAAAAGGAGTGCTGTTGTGAAAGCGAGAAAACTGTGGTCACAACTGATTTACTACTGTTGGTATCATCAGGAACAAGATGGGTTCTATTCATTTCTCCTTCCAGCACTACATGACACCTGCACATTCAAAAATTGTGTCTGGTCAAAATTGCTGAATTCACTTAGCAGAGCACATGTAATGCTGGAGGTGCTTCTACTTAGTTAACTAACTAACGCATGCCAAAGACAGATTTATACAGTCTTTCCAAACAGTATTTGAGAAGGTGAACAACTCTCTATAAACCCGAGAAAATATAAGTCAGATGCTGTAATTTCTGGTCATATATTCAAAGTATGCTATCATACTGAAAGGTTAAATGCATTTGATTTAGACAAAAAACTGTAAATAAAGCAGCAGCAACTAGCCAGAAAATGAATAAAGAATTAGCAAAACACTGCAGGTTCTAAAAGTGGAAATCTACTTTATTGTACTTGATTTTTATGTGTAATCACTAAAATGCTGCAACTGGATGCTGTGAGAAACAATCACATTCACAAATACTGAGTGGAGTGACCCATACTACATCAGAGTGGAAAACAAACTACAACTCACTACAATTCGTTTTAAAATAGAAGAAGTGCCATGTATTTCACTTCATGGTTAAGGACTTTGTGCAAACAGCAAGTCTTACTGGGCTGTGGGACCTCGGGGGCCTTGCTAATAGCAGCAATAGGAGTGGGCTCTGCCAAAAAGACAACAGGTTCCAGTTTCATTGTTCATTGTGCTTGATACAGGTGCAGAGTGAGGCAGGTCAGAAAAGGCAGAAGCTGTGAAATGGACCTTGATACAGCCACAGCTGGGAGGCTGTAAGCTGGAGGTGGTCATTAGCTGGTAGCATTAGCACAACAAACAACATGTGAGCTTTATGGGCAGAAAATGCATGAAGAAAATGTAGAATGGATGACGGTGCAGGGTAGCTGCAGGGATGTGTTGAAGCTCTAAATGTATTATTGTTTACTTGTACTGTACTGTAAGTTGTAGCAGTAAAATCTTCCTCCCATTCCCTGTGTATAAATACTGTAATAACACGAGTACGTAAATGTGTGTACGGTAAATGTTTTTGGAGATCAGTTTTGATATTTCACTGTACCTGGTCGAGGAGTTCCAGCAAGACCAACATCCTTTCCTGTAAACACAATTAAATGTCACTCACAATGCAAAATGTATTTTAAATAAAAGATGCATTTATGAAAATAGGAAATAGTATTCTATGTGGTTTTATAGGAACACTTGGACCACCTGGCACAACAGAACCATTTGGAGCACCACCAACACCTGCACCCGGGGTCGGCCCTGGAACTCCAACTCCTGTTCCAGCGATGCCCCCTGCAAGAGTTCAAAAGTTTGATGTCACCTTTATTATTATTTGTTAATTGTGACATAAACAGCACCTCCAACAGTTTGTCTCCTCCTAAAATGCTCATAATAATGCTTCTAGTATTCAGGACTTTTGACTCTTTATTGAAACTATTATAGATTTCTAGGATTTGACACCTTGACACCAAATGCACAACAACAATGAAAAGCACATTAGGGAGGTTTACAGTCACAGCTCAAAATCTTCTACTCCTGGTGGACAGCGGGAACAATTATGCTAATGCAACAAATGCTTGTGTGATTGTTTCATGTACTCCTTACCATGCTTTGGTGGTTTAACACCACCTGGATATCCTGCCAAAACAAACAGACAAACAAAAACATGCCCTCATCAATATGCATGTCATTACACTTTGCATGATAAATGACAATGACATCGGGCTGTTTTCCACTGCAGAAACTTGCAAGTTGTTTTAGGGCTTTAGTGCTTGTTTCCAAATCATAAGATTTGCTCCTGTAGAACCTCTTTCAAAGCTTGACAGAGACTGAATGAACTTAAAGGCGAAGTCTAATTAGTTAAATTCAGAGAGGACAACAACTGCTACTCTCTTGATGTCCTCATGGAGTTCCAGTCTTTTCCTCTTTAGCATTGCATCCAACAATATATGTCACCATGCAGGCTAACTAATTAAACCCTCCATTGTTCTGTTTCCCTGCAGGCTACAGAGTTATGTCTAGTAACTTCCATTTGTCATTGTTTTACAGCAGTTGAAGATAATGTTGTGAGTGAGCATTCGTATCCTACATCCCAAAGGAATTAAAAGGGTTGAAGAAGCCACTTAGCTTACACCTACCCACACTTCCTGCAGTAGGAAGCTACCTTATGCTAAAATATTGGTGCCTATAGTGTTTTTTCACCAATGAGCACATGCAGTACCTGGAACACCAACCCCTCCAGGTACCCCACCAGGGACTCCTCCTAATCCTGTCACACCTAATTAGAGGGAAAAGAGCAACTTCGATCAATTGTACAAAAATTGTACTTCATCTTTTCAAATTATTTTCAGACAACACACAAGAAAATTAGTATGGATGAGCAGTTTAGATACTAATCAATAAAACTAGGAAACAAGTAAGATAGTGATCAGAAAATACATTTCTAACTATTTAAAATTTTACAGTTCCAATCAGAATTGCACACCATTGAATATCTCCTAATGTATAATTTTTTAGTTGGTAAGATTATTTCTTTATTACCATATTTAGCAGCTTTCGCGGCCGCAGAATATTGTCCACCTCCTGGTACCCCTCCTACTCCTGTTCCTGGTACTCTTCCAGCACCTCCTGCAACTCCTTATTCAGACAAAAATCAAGTTCCATCATTAGACTGCAGCTAATAAAATATATCAATGAATAAGACTATACTAGGGGAGAAACTACACTTGTAATTGCTAAATGTTGCATCTTTTATATTACAGAAGAAGTTGATTCACAAGTAAATGTCTCTGATTATGTTTGCGTGTTTATGTCACTGACCGTATTTAGCAGCTTTTGCAGCGGCAGAATATTGTCCACCTCCTGGTACTCCTCCTGGTACTCCTCCTGCTCCTCCAAGTACTCCTGTTCCTAACCCTATTCCAGCGCCTCCTGCAACTCCTTATTCAGGTAAATAGTAAGTTGTATCATGAATTTGCAGTAGATAAAATATATCAGTGACTGGGGTTATGAAAAGTGACAAAAACATAGCTGTAATAAGCAAAAGTGTTGTATTCTCTCGTATCCAGAAGGACTTCATTGTCAAGTCACCTACCATATTTAGCAGCTTTTGCAGCAGCAGAATATTGTCCACCTCCTGGAACTCCTCCTGGAACTCCCAGTCCACCAACACCTACACCTGTTCCAGCTCCACCTGCTACTCCTGTTCAGGGTGAATAGAGCAGGTTGCATCATTAGTTTATCATTATTTTTAAAAAGTATAATTAAAAAAATTACACTTTAGCTAAATGTTCTGTATAAATATTTAAAAATATTTACTAAATGTTTTTACAATGTCACAGCCAATTATTGTATATCTGATTACAGGACTGCTGTAGAATATGACGTTTACGTCACAAGACTTCACTGTTGCTGTTGCATTCAACATTAACATTACTTATAACTGTAGTTACCTTTAAATGACACATTTCCTCTTTAAAAGTGTACAAACATTACTGTGATTTTCAGACATATACCATAAATGACAATATGTTTTCTTATTCATGATCCAGAACTCAGATTAACCAACTGTGTTCTAATTTACAAATATAAACAAACAATAAACCTTACCATATTTTGGTGGTTTGACTCCAGCACCACCTCCAAACCCTGTAAGGAATCAGCATAATGTTTGTGAATGGCAATTTGTTAGATCACACGGAATTACCATAAAGGAAAACTCAGAAGCACTTATGTTGCACAAAGCACTTTGGGTCTAAAATGAAGACTAAATGAGGACAATGAAGTGAAATCAGTTTTAATAGCTTACCACCTAAACCACCACCAGGCAGCACCGGCCCTGTTCCCCCTGGGAATCCCCTCCTCCTAGGCCAGCTCCAGGGACGCCTGTCAATTGGTACAATTTATTAGCTACTATCACTGTCACCTTTGCAAATTAAGCTAAAATACTTAAGATAAAATTTTCCAAAACTTGTGATTCTAACAATGGATTTAAATGTAAACAGTGAGCTACACATACACATCAGTGAGTATAACAGCGCTGAATAACAGGGATACGTCATGCTACATCTTGACATGGCAATCATTACAATGTGTTATATTGTAAACATCAAAATCTCACCATATTTAGGAGGCTTGGCACCAGCTGCCAAAGCTGCAAAAGAATAAGGCCCAAAAAAGTTCACAATGATCTTTAACCTTTGACATAACAATAAACTATCATTGCTTGTGTCTATTAAAAGTCTGTGGAGCTGCTTACAGCCATATCCTGGTAAAAATGAGCCTCCAGGAACTCCTCCTCTACCTCCACCGCCACTTGGAACTACCCCTGCACCACCTTGACCATTGATACAAAAACAAGTCATATCGCCAGGCACGCTACTTCAAATGCAATTATTTTGTTCTGCAATTATGTTTAGCCACTGTTTTTTACTCTGAGAAATTCTTGAATTTCACTTACCATATTTAGCAGCTTTAGCAGCAGCAGAGTATCCTCCACCTCCCAGTCCGCCTGTTCCCAATCCTCCCGTTCCCAGTCCTCCCGTTCCCAGTCCTCCCGTTCCCAGTCCTCCCGTTCCCAGTCCTCCTACTCCTGTGGAAGACAAATTTATTTAAAGAGGAAGTTGATAGCATGATTTAATATACTAAAACTGATGACTTTATTGACACTGAGAAAGGCCTTTGGTGTTCTTTGCCTCACATGTCACTGTGTGCTGCTACTTAGAACCCAGATCCACCCACAAGAACCAAGTGGCAAGTTCTGAAATTGGATAATAGTAATCTCTAATTACCATATTTAGCAGCTTTGGCAGCACTAGGGTATCCTCCTGTTCCGAGTCCTCCTGTTCCGAGTCCTCCTGTTCCGAGTCCTCCTGTTCCGAGTCCTCCTGCTCCAAGTCCTCCTGCTCCAAGTCCTCCTGCTCCTCCTACTCCTTGGGAAGACAATCAATTTCCACAATAAATTTAATTAAATGTAGTAAAAATGGAATATGTCTGCTGGTATTGAAAATAATCAGCATTTCATTACTATTCAAGACAATCCATCCATCCATGTGCAATACTGTTTTGTAGTTGCTTTGATGGCACAGCTTTGAGTCCAAGACAAATTTTCCAGAGTGGGACAAATAAGTATATTGAATTGAACTGAATTGAATCCATTAACCCATCCATCCATCCATCCATCCATCCATCCATCCATTAACCCATCCATCCATCCATCCAATAACCCCTCCATCCATCCATCCATCCATCCATTAACCCATCCATCTATCGCTGTGAGAAACAATGGCAGGGGCAGCAAGTGAAGCAGGTCATTGCAGACATTCTTTTCCTCAGTGATGCTTTAGAGTTCCTCCTGAAGGATCTAAAGATGTTCCTAGACCAGATAAGATACATAATCCCTCTAGCGAGTTCTGGGTCCACCCCAGGAGATCAGCTGTTGAAATCCCAGTAAGGGCACACTTGTCCAGTGAGGAGTTATTCAAGGTCCTTAGTGCTTAGTCCTACCTTGTGTTATGTATAGTCTCAGATGTATGTTACTTTGGATAAAAGTGTCCACTAAATGACATTGTAAATTGAAACATCACTTCCAATTTGCTTTGCTCTTTGATAATTGTTATAAGACAAGCTAAAGCTGTTTAAGTCAGTACCAGGAGGAGGATTAGAGCACTGTCAAGACTGTTGAGTAGCTAGGTGTCTGAAAGGAAGGAATGCCAAAAAATAAACCATACTGTACATATTTTAGGCTTCTTCCGTGGCCTTTGACATTCTCTGTCTCATATGTCACTGTGCACTGCAGCCTAGATTCCAGATCAACTCAACAAAGTAACATGTTCTAAGACTGGATAATAGTAATCTCCATTTACCATATTTAGCAGCTTTGGCAGCACCAGGGTATGTTCCTGTTCCTCCCAGTCCTCCTGTTCCTCCCAGTCCTCCTGTTCCTCCCAGTCCTCCTGTTCCTCCCAGTCCTCCTACCCCTGTGGAAAATAAATAATCTCATAATGTCTGTGTAGATTGTCAGTCATCCAGGTCATGGCAATCCTAAGAGTTTAAGAAGATGATTGGACTTTTCTTTTTGGTTTTTTGAAGAGGTTTCACCTCTCATTAAAGAGCCTTCTTCAGTTCAAAGTGACTGATGAATCTTCTTTCTAACTATCTGTGTTCTCTGTCCAGACTGTCAACATCACTGTCTATAGAGGAGTATCTTGTCCTGAGGAGCTCTTCAGGATCTACCGCACCAGTTGCCAGGCTCTTATGATGCAATTTTGAGATCTCTCACCATAAAGTTTTGCCATCTTTAACACCTCTAATCATCCCTGCACTGTGTTTCACAACAACTCACATTCTAAAGCATGCTAGCCTTCAGTCATTAATGGGCCATAAGCCGTGGGTTTGGTTTGATAATACTTATCTGGATTCTCCATCAGTCAGGTAGAGCTCAAGAAGCCTTTTGGAGGACAAATGAAATGTCTTCAAGGTGCTTTTTACTTTAGGTCTTACTATTTATGCAAGAGCATGCATGGTTCATTTTAATCACATTTACCACTGATTTAAGAAAAACAGACAAACAATCAAACCAATACCATACCGTATTTAGCAGCTTTAGCAGCAGCAGAGTATCCTGCTCCACCCAGTCCTCCTGCTCCACCCAGACCTGCTCCACCCAGACCTGCTCCACCCAGTCCTCCTGTTGCTCCCAGCCTCCCTGTCCCTCCTAGGCCTTTATTAGACATGGTAAAAGTGGGGAAGACAAATGATTGACTGCTTTTGAAGACATATGATCTAACAATATGTGGAAAAAAGGTAACTGTAATGTCACATTTTTACACCACACCATATTTAGCAGCTTTGGCCGCTGGTGAATATCCACCGCCCGGAACTCCAATTGGTGCTCCTCCAGGTACCCCTCCTGGTACAACTCCTGGTACAACTCCTGGGACAACTCCTGGGACAACTCCTGGGACAACTCCTGGGACAACTCCTGGGACAACTCCTGGGACAACTCCTGGGACAACTCCTGGGACAACTCCTGGCACTCTTCCAGGTACTCCTCCAGGGACAGCTCCTGGTACTCCTGTTTAGGGAACAACCAGTAGGACAAACAGGTGGAATCTGTCCATATAAACTGAGAGGTTCTAGACAAGACAACATACTATTACAGAAGTTGTGCTATGACTTTTGGTACTTACAGAACAATTAATTGTATATTATGTAAAAGATGTGTGACATTATGACTTCAAATATTCTTCTTTTGGGGTACCCAAAAACACAGATGTTCTCACCATATTTAGCAGCTTTGGACCCAGCACCATACCCTACTTTTTTAGAAAAAAGGCATAAAAACAAAAGACAATACTTTAATCAAAGCATATGCATAAGCATATTAAAACAGAGGGAATGATTATGATTATAAGTCTTTGGTTTAGTGTAAAATATATTAGTGACAATGTAATATTTTTTTCAAACAAGACAGTGCTCGAATGGTGATAGACTGAATTTAGTTTTGTAGATCTTTTACTGAATAGTATACCTCCTGGAACCTGTCCTGGAAACAGTCCACCAGTGCCTCCAACACCACCAAAGCCTCCAACACCACCAATGCCACCAACACCACCAACGCCTCCAACGCCTCCAAGACCTCCAACACCTCCAACACCACCCAAACCTGGAGCAGAGTGCAGAGTCATCTGTCACACACAAGTATTTTCAGTACTGATGTAACTCAATTTGTGCCATATTCTTCTTGATAAGTAAGCATTGTCTTCAGTTGGTGTGGACTCTACCATATTTTGCAGCTTTAGCCTGAGCAGGAGAGATGCCCCCAGGCCCCACTCCTGCATAACGAAAAAAATTTATTATTTTTTTCCTTTTTGGCCTTTTAAAAATGTTTGTACTCTGTAAAATTAAACAGAACATTTGTAAAAGCACACACCCGTTCCAATAGGATATCCAGGCTTTGACCCACCGCCGCCTTGTCCTCCTGGAAGTCCAGCTCCACCAGTACCAAAGCCCCCATAACCTGAAACACACATCATAATGTGTCACCTCATCACTGCTGGATTTCCACTGATGCCAAATATCTGCAAAAATGTAAAATAAGAAAGTATTCATACCAAAGGGAAGTTTTCCCCCTCCAGGCTTTGCGCCATAGCCCCCTAAAGAGTAAAAACAGATGAGAAGATGAAGGAGTATGACTCCGTGTCCACATGTGTTCATACGCAACAAAGTACTTAAATAGCATGTTTAAATAAAATTATCAGTCATTGCCCATATTATAAATTGCATAAAAATACTGTCAATTTAACTTGGTCATGTGGAGTATAAATTCCTTCAAAATGCATAAAATATTTCTTCACAACTACCACTAAGGAGATTAGGAAAGTCAAGCTAAAGAAAAGATAATCCCCAAGTACTTGGTTGCAAAATTTTACACGGTACTTGTAAACAGGTAATTTTCTTCTGGTTACAGTGGTGAGAGATATACTAATCTCCAGTCCACCAAATTCATCAGCTGTCAAAGTGATTTAAGCCATCTAACACACATCCCATGTACCCCTAAAGCTCTTGCTTTAGTATAGAGAGCCTTTAAAAACTACATTTTATATTGCTTTCCACCATTAACTATTGTTACATGGCTTTATGTAAGAATGTCCAAAAAAATCTTCCATTTCAGATTGAAAACAGGTTGCTAAGTAAAGTCAATTAAGTAAAAATCTAAAACAAAAAATAAGCAATTGCTTAAGTATTCACAGCCTTTAAGGTTGTATTTAGTAGATGCATCTTTGGCCACAATTACAGCATCTGGACACAATCTTACCACGCTTCTTTGCAAAAGTGATCAACCTCTGCCAGATTGCACATGCGCTGTGACTAAACAGCCGTTTTCAAGTCCAGTCACAGACTCAACTGGATTGCACCTTGTTGTTTTTAAATCATATCTGTGTAGCTTTGGCTTTATGCTTCTGGTCATTGACTTGCTGCAAAACAAATCTTATCCCAAGCTGCATTTCTCTCACAAACTGCATCAGGGTATCCTCTGGGATTCCCCTCTACTTAGCTGCGTTAATTTTGTAATGTACTTTTACAAGCCTTCCAACGCCTGCTGCTGAGAAGCATCTCCACATCATGATGCTGCCACCACCATGCTTCATGCTTTGTGTGTATTCTGATTGCAAGAACTGTAGAATCTGTGTCAGTTACAGAAGTTACAGACTTGGTTATCAGGCCATAAGGCAAGGAAGATGTTTTGTATGCTGTATGAAAAATAAGCTGCAACATCGACAAAACTTAAATATCAACAATGAACACATTATATTATCAAAATGCTGGAAACTCTCAAATGTAGAGTTACTGCATAAATGCACATCACACCTTGCAGTTTGGGTGATTTAAGAGGATATCCATGGAAAACTCCCGGCTGCATTGGTCCACCATACCCACGGCCTCCTGTGATGGATGAAATATATTAACATTTTTGTCAGCTAATGCCATTATAGACACGTCTGTCTGTAAAGTAACAGACAATCTTACCTGGGCCTCCTTGTCCTCCTCCTCCAACTGTATAAGAAAAAATTAA
Source organism: Acanthochromis polyacanthus (assembly GCF_021347895.1). Lineage (NCBI taxonomy): Eukaryota > Metazoa > Chordata > Actinopteri > Pomacentridae > Acanthochromis > Acanthochromis polyacanthus. The sequence goes on along the minus strand of NC_067125.1, from coordinate 38,397,177 downwards.
ATATTTTCCAGTCAAACAGAAGTGGAAGAAGATTAGTTTCATGTACATATTAAACAGATCTGTAGCAATGACACTTACACAGCAAACTGAACACTGGACTTGAAACTAAACATACCACTGTGGTTCCATAGTATTATTATTTGGATAAATTACTCAGAGAGCAATATAATTACTGGACATAAACTGTCCTCTTACAACCACTAGCACTTTTTATGTGTTCCACTGAACTGTGCTTGGCATTCATTGGCAGTGAGAGAAGCACAAATCAGCCTGCAGCCATGGGTTAAAAAAAGTAATCCTTACTTGATTTGGGATTCAGGTCAGTTCCAGTGGCCACCCCAGGCAGAACTCCACGTCCACCAAATCCTAGAGGAGCCATGAGCAACCAGAGAGCAGCACCATGAAATCCTTGCACAACACTGAAAAGCACAGACAATTGACGTGGTAAATAGTGCCTGAGATTAATGAATGAAAGAGACAAACCTTTTCCTGGCACCAGTCCACCTTGGTAAAGTCCAGGCACACCCACCCCTGCAACAGAGAAAAATAATGTGCTTTTGCAACCCCAGCATAAGACAGCGTGTAAGAGAAGGATTTCCTGAGTCATGCACAGTAATGTTGACCAGGAAATTTACCTACCTATTAACCACAGAAACTGTCATAATGAAGCCAAACAGGATGCAGAAAAGAAAATTGGCTACTTGTTGCTTTATTTATTGGCTATATCTTGCTGTGATTGATGCAACCATTTACTGTATCTGCAGAGGCGTTGCTGTGTTTGGTCTCACCTCAACAAATGAAAGAGTTATACAGTGCATCTTAATGCTTAAGCTTTTATTTCAACAGTTAAAAAAGTGGGCAGGAATCACACTTAAATGTAATGGGGTGATTTTTCATGAGGTTTCAGCCAAAATAAATCACTTCAGCTCACATGTGTTTTATGGATTAATTTGCTGGTCTTATTATGTATTTTCAGTGAAATCTACTTCTGAGGAGAGATCATTGTATCGGATGTTTGATTTAGAAAACTAGCGCAAAACATACTTTGAAAGTTTTTAAAGGAAAATATGTGGAAATATATAACAGGAATAATTCTCGCAACAGGATTTGCTTTCCACAGAGAGTATGTCAAGATATTTTTCCTTGCATTCTGCTGCATTTTGTTCTTTTTTCTGTAAAGCACTTTGGATTACCACTGCTGTATTTAACCCAATGAATCCCCAAACTGCCAGTGGGTTTGAAAAACATGTTAACTTAGAAAAATGGTGTAATTTCACCAATTTTTCAGAGCCAGAAGCTGTGAAAATGAGGACAGTCTTAGGATGTTTAACTTTCCAGCAGTCCTTAAAATAATAATTTGTGACATGTGGGGAAAATATCCAAATATCATTGATGTATAATTCTACAATTTCATTAAATGGACGCTTTTATCCAAAGCGACGTACATCTGTGAATAGATGGGACACAAGCAAGGATCATGTCAGGAGAGTGCCATAAAACAAGTTAAAGTTTAAGTGATTTTTGCCATTAGCACTTTGTCATACTGTATGAAATATATTTTGAGTTTTTTTTTACACTTCCAGCAGTGGTTAACCTATTTTCATCAAGGTATAGGACTTTACATTTCAGGGAAAAATTAGTCCACAGTGAGTTAAAATGTAACAGGAAAGTATAATATCACACAAAGAGGGTTAATAACTCACTAAGAATGACGTTAAATCATTTCTTTTAAATGATTATGAAAAAGTAATAATATGGGGATATTTTAAAGAAAATTTCTAGCCACACCAACCGCCCATCTCATGCAATGGAAAATGAATTGGATGTGGCATTGCTGCGAAGTGAACTGCATCCTGTCTGCCCTCAGCTTCAGGAGTTTATTGTTGAGTCTACAAAACCTGGCACTTTGGCAGCTTTCTTTCCTGCACCTCCAGCAGCCCCTCCTGGAAGACCAGTCTGAGGAATAACAGGCACTGAAAATAAAACACGAACTGTTACTTAGCTCATTGAGAGAAGCATGACATATACACAGTGTAAAAACACACACATCTTTCTTGTAAAGGTGCTGAGTTCAAAACAATTCTAACTGTGATTTATGCGTCCCAACGATTTTGCAACACTGTTTAGAGTTCTCTTTAAATGCATTATTTTATTACAGTCGGAGAAGTTCTTTGTTTGGAGCCCAAACTGGCTCTTTGTCGGAGAAATCAATTTCAGTGTACCTGACAAGAACCAGTCTGGGATTGAAATATACTTTTCATTTAAAAAAGAAAGAAAGGAAAAAGAAAACAGCACAGCATAAAATATAAAATGAGAAAATGGGAGAAATGATGTGTTGTGTGTGTCTTGCCTCCAGCCGGCACTCCAGCTCCAGTTCCAGCGCCTCCAGGACCCCCACCTGCTCCTCCAGTCCCTGTTCATGAAGAGCCCAGACATAAATGTAAAACATACACAAACATTTTTAGATCTGAGGTTAAAGTCACATCCAGTTAAAGTGGAGTCAAGAACACATTTGGAGTTACGACAAGCAAACATGAGATGACATGTGCATCCCATAACCACCAGAGGGCCTAGTGATACTGAAAAGGAGTCTGTGCCAGATCCACTAACTGGTCACTGCTATTGAGAGCAGCTAATCTGGCTCACCAGTTTGTCATCACCTCATGACCAAAAGAAACATGGCTGACTTTTAGTCTAATGTGAAGAGGCAGTCAGCATGCATGGCATGTTCCTTGCCTCGTCAAATGCCTCATTTCTTTGGCTATCCCCTCATGCAGGAAATTAGCTGTCAGGTTCACTTATAAGGGAGCTTGGCAGCAGGATAAAACACATTCGTTTATTTGTTTAAAGTTCTTTTCTCATTTTTAATCTTAAATTCCCCATACTATGCCGGACAGACATTGCGCACTGCCTGTAAGCATGTGGTCTGGGAGATTTGGTGAGGAAAAGTTTGGCAAGGGAAGGATTTGTTTTATCTGTGCTGTTTCAAAGGAAGCGGTTGTTATTTTGAGTGTCATGAAAACAGCACAGACTGATTCTAGAGGCTGAAGTTTTGTCATTGCCAACCAATACTTAAGAGTAGGCTCTTTGCCAGAGTACAGTCCTGGCCATGACTGAGCCCTTCTGAGTTCATGCTCAATCAGACGGACTGATTTAAATCAAACCGCGTGCATGACCACAGCGCAGACCTTCAGGTCACGCTGGGCTCTGCTGAGGTTCAAACTGTCTTCGGCTTGCAAGCACTTGATAAAAACACACATATGTTTGCCAAGCAGTGTTTTCATGCTGAGTTACCATTAATACGAAACATTCACGTTGGCTTTCTCATAACATGCAAGCATGCAGATCTTTCAAAGTTCGAAAATGCTTCAGTCTGTTTTCAGCACAGTCTGAAGTGTGTACAGTAGTCTGTCAGTGGGCCAAATATGAGCTTACCCCCTTGTGGTAGCAGCGGGCCTCCTGCACCTGTGAATGGAACAAACCAGAGTTTCAGCTGGAAATAATATGATTTTAGTCAATGTGAAAAATTTAGAACAGCCATCAACGAAATTCATCAGACAGATTGTGTTTTTTGTGCAATCCATTTGAGACATTACTAAGTACTTGTAAAGATGATATGAGGTTTTTCTTCCTAAAACAAGTAGGAATGCAAGCGGCTACAACAGTCTGAGTAAAATGAGACTCAAAGCAGAAGAATTTCAGTTAACATGGATGATATTTCTACTGATAACACATGCACCCTATGTGGGTCGTCATCTTGGAACGGTCGTCCATCAATCACAAAGTTAGTCGCTCGATCCCAGGACACCGAACCCTAAAAGATTTACTGCCATTTGAGTGTGAATGGGTGAACGAGAAACACGGTGTAAATTGTTAGTGGATGTAGATTTAAAGATGCAGACCACTGGCTAAAGTCTGGTACAAACATCTTTGCTCTTGAGCTTAATGTCATTGTACAGTGTCCTGATAAATAAATAAATGAAATGAAATGAAATGACTGACCATATGTGAACTCTCAGATGCTGTAGTTTGTAGTTACACAAGCTCGTGTAACATGAGAAGGAAAAAATGTTTCTGGTTCTAAAACTAAACTTTAAATCACACACCAGGGCCATTCCGCCTCCTCAGAGATCTTTTCTGTAGTCCAAGAAGTTACTTACTTTCTCCTGGAATTTGACATATTTTGAGATTTCAAATTCGGGGACTGAGAGCAGAAAGACATTTAATATCACCGGTGCAATCAAAAGAAATAAGCAAAACTTAGTGTTGTGTGGTTCCAGCAACCGAGTGTATAAATCCGTCATGACCCTCAGTTTACGTTGCACTTAAGAGCCTTCTGAACTGACAAAGGTTTTTGAAGGAGAGCTGGATTAAAAACCAAGAAAAATGGTGCCTTTGTGGGAAACTCATTTTACACATTTCTACCCAGACGTTTTCTCATCTGCTGTACCTCTTTTGGCAGCCTTTTGTCCAGCTCCTGGGAAAAATCCACCGGCGCCTCCACCATATCCGCCATAACCACCTTAATGACACACAAGATTAAAGGTGACGGAGTTTAACACTTGCACACGACACCATTTCCAGCTTCAGCTCAAGGCTACAAGTACTCACCTCCTCCATAGCCTCCAGCTCCGAGTCCGCCTCCTCCAAGACCTCCAGCTCCTAGATTTCCATAACCTAAAGAATAATGATAGCGAAGCAGCAGAGCAGAGAGACATACACCAAGTGAAGTTTACTCTGCTACAAACTGTAGATGGGGACAAAGACAGTCAAAGAACCGTTCTCTTCACTGTGCCTGTAATGAGTTACTTGTGGGCGTTTTTTCTGCGCTAATTATCCTTTAAGAAAAATAAGCCATCATTCAATCTTTCATCAGAACATTTATCAGGACCTGTAAGTGCAGCGTACTGTACATTAAAAAAATAAATTACATGGCATGAGATACAATATCATGTGTGCTTAATTACGTTTGATAGAAACTTGACTCAGATGTGTGTTTCTGGAGCCAAAGACTGCACTATGGGAGCAGAGGACAGAGCTGACAGACATGGTGGCTATTCTGGTTATTCTGTATTCTAAACACTGGAGGGAGCAATCTGTTCTTTATGAGACCCAAAGCCCAAAAACTCATCTATGGGAGGCAAACACTTTTGGTTTCACTTGATGCATAAATAAAGTCATATCCCAGTAGGGGTCTCTGCTTGCTGACAAGAGTTTAAAAAAATGAGAAAAGTACAAGGAAACTGAAAAAAAAGTGTGGAAAGGGGGAAGAGCGTGAAATAAAATGCTCACCACCTGCTTAACAACTGGAAGAGACTGTACTGGAAGATCCTTAAAATGAGTACATGTCTGGGGATAACTTTAAAAAATAAGAAACCAAAATCTGTTTTATCGCACATTTACAAGTGTCATTATCACACTTAGCCAGAAAAGACTTTTACACAAAGGCTTTACTGACTTGTACAAACTATAAGACCAATTGCCACCTTCCTTTGGGGGCAACATGTCAGAAATGTCCAAATCAAACTTACAAATGGAAATTTAATACATTAGGACATCTTTGCCTAACTTTCACATGTCAGACATTTCAAAACATGTTATAATTCAAGTGAAATGCTTAAAGAAGGCGTGATATTATTTACATCTCGATCCGTTAAGTTGAACTTAACTATCTCCAGATACCTGCCAGAGTGATAAATGCCTATTTTCTAGGGCTAACTTATGGGAATGAATGTTTTAGAGCATGTTCGGAACATTACTGTCAGAGCTGTATTTCTCAGAGGTGAATTAAAAGTGGCTGTGAGTTGAACAAGTTCTCCAATCAGAGACGAACGGGTTGGAGTAATGACTGTTTTTAAAACCAGAAGAAATTTGATCGCTGCCAACAAGCTAGTCCACCAAGGAATTTATTTTCATCAAATACTGTAAGCCAAAAAATCTGGGGTGAGAACAACTAAGCATGGGAAACAAGTTGAAGGAGGGAGAGGGCAAGAAGGAGCGATCAGAGCGTAGGGTAAAAGTTTGGAGTCGCTCCAGCGAACGGCAGGGTGCAGGTAATGATACCGACGAGGGGGAGGAATGTGCTGGGAGAGAAAGATGGAGTGTGGAGTTTCATGACCTAGTCAAAACAAATGTGGGCACTGACCTTGCCAAGGGCTTGGCAAGCTGACAGGGCATGCAATGCGAGCCCAGACACTAAGCTAAGCGCCCTTGTGATAATCCATCTCCTTCAAAGTCTTCAGCTTGATTCTCCTTGATTGCTCAGGCATCCTCCAAAACACCTCAGAGTAATCACAAGTAATCAATTCTTGTGTAAATCAGAATGATCTAGTGCTTTTCACCTCTGTACTGTGTCTGTTGTTGACATAAAGATTCTGTGAGTGCTGCAAAACGTAAAGGACACAAAACAAGAGATGAAATTCTCCTTTAAAACTGCACCATCTGGTCAAGTCTCTGGTTCACAGGACATCTGATCAGTCAGTTGGAGGTGTTTTTTTGGTGTAAATGTTGGAAATATACAGCAAAGTCTGCGCAACAGAGAGATTTTGCGTTTCAATGGAAGAAAAACATGAAAAGAGAGTGAAGACAGGCGGGACTGTGGAGACTGTTAGCTTATTCATCCATCATCTGGCCCACCTGTGCTCACATGTGCACAACCCAACCTGAATTTGGCAGTCGTGTTTGACCAGCACCTGCCACGTTGAACCCGACTTTCTGATTTGAGCTCACAGGACAAGATGCAGAAGTCAGTCTGAGAGGGTGTGTGAGTGTTACCGAGAGTTTAGACAAGACAGAACGGAAGAGGAGCTTTATTTTCTGTAGTTCTGACATCATGAGACACTGGGAAAATAAAAACACTCCCATGTCAAAAAAATGGAGGTTGTATATTTTCAGGGTCAAAGCAAAAGGATGTGCTCACAAAATCCGGTCCTTTGTCAGTTTGGCATCCATCCACTGATTATATATTTGAGAGACGAAGGGCAGAGTTTTAAGACAAAGCACTCTGTTTATCCATATTTACACCATCTTGTAAGCTCAAACAAGCATGCTTTTGTTGGACTACGATTATTACAACATGTCAGCTCACACAAATAGGCCTGTCTTAGCTCACACATTATTGGAAGTCTGCACCAATGTTGTTTGTTGTCATGAACCACACACATGGAAAGTCTGCACCATGACCCTGATATCCAATCATCACTTTTCTTTGGTGCGGCTCCCAGTGTTTAGTTGATTGCTGACAACCTGAAGGATTTCTGTGCACTAATGTAGTACCTAATTTTCTCAGTGACTCTCAAGCCGAAATAGGAAACCCAGGAGAGCACTCGAAGCCCCAACTGCCTCTGGACCTTGGACAAAGGAACCCCACCAAAGGTCAGTACTCTAAATACAAGATGGAAGGGACAGAAACCCAATACTACACAGGAGGGAGGACTGGGGGCCAAGGAAACTGGAAGGCAAGTGATGCGGTACTGCACTGCATCATAGTTTCCCCCGTTTAGATTTCTAAAAGAAAAAAGTGTGACAGAAACATGGTTTACTAGCCAGTTTCCATTCAGAAAAGACCACTGGCTTTCACAGCTGTGCAGTGACAAGTGCACAAGCAGGTTGTTGAGGTGAAATTGGGGATGGCGTGGCTGTGAAGAACTGAGCATTGCTCAACAGCGGTGATTCATTTGCGATGGTGTTGTTTGAGAATACTCTCAGCGAGGACACACGAGTAAATACACGTCTAGACCGTCTCTGGCAAAGAAGGAGCCTTGTTTTCAGTGGAATGAAAATGTGACGAGGGACAGGCAGCCATGTTCACAACCTCTGCTGTACGTCCCATCGCTGTTTGGAATAAAACTGTGCAGACGGTACGGTCAGTTCACTCAGTAACCAGTCATGTTCTGAATCTCGGGTCCAGTACAAGTGATGGACGTGAGCCAGTTTGAACAGAAGTATCTGGTTTCAATCTCTACACTGAAACGCTTTGCTCATTCTCTGTTGGGGTTAGGTAAGGCAATTCTCCGTTTCAGGACCGAAGGAATACAAGAGATATTAATCAAAACAATGTCTTCGGCTCTCGATCCTGCTCTCTCACTGTTTTTCTCCCCGTTTCTCCGTTCTTTTCTCTTTGTCTCACTCTTTCCTCGGCAGTCGGTGTCTAAGAGGCTGTGCTGACCAGACATGAGGTGTTAATAGCAGCAACCGAAAGGAAGCCAAACGTGAGAAGTGAAAGAAGTATCTGCTTGCTTCTTTCCCTCTCCAACCTCCTCTCCGTCTCTCCTTTTCTCTACTTTGTGAACCAGCTGGGCCTGGTGAAGGGTTTAATTTAAGAGAGCAAAGAATTCCATGGCAGAGATCCACAGTAACTGACGGCAGACGCGAGGAAAGCAGACTTCGGAGCTGGAGCTCTGGAATGTCCAGGAAATTTTTGGGACTTGTTTCTCATTGTGTTCTTTGTATCACCTAATATTTCATGAGGGAAAGATAATAGGAGCAAATGCTTGTTTACTGTAAAGCCAGGGGAGAGGATTATTACTCAGATATCTCTTTAATTCTGTTGTCTGTTCTGGAAAATAGTGAAAAAATACAGAGGAATGATAAATTGTGATTCTTGTGTTCAGCTAAATATTGAGATTGTGACATAAACCGCAAATATACAAAGAGCTGCAAGGAGTGCAGGGGCGTGCTATGGCAGTAACAACGGCTGCAATTTTCTTCACTGTGATGGAAACTTATCACGAAGATGAAGTTCATCTTCTAATGCCTCTCTGGAGGTCCCGAGAGAATCAGCATTTTATTGTGACTGACAGACAGATTCTCCTCTTCGACTGTGGTCTCATAAAAAAACTTCACTTCGAAAGCTAAGCCCATCATTATTTCCTTCAGTCATGAAAGCAGATTTTTATCAGTATCAAATTATCACAGTTTCAAGTTCAAGTTGGTGGATAGATTGCATTCTTACAAGGTGACGCAGGACAAGCTGGATGAAAGCGCAATGATGTGAGGTGCTGCAGTGATTCCAGATCGCGTGAGACAAGTGGACACACTGAAGCTCCCCTTGCTTCCTTCCCCCCTGACCTTCCCTGCTCAGTCACTTCAAGGTTTGGCGTGCTGTCAGTCACGGGCACTGAGCTGTGAGAAGCAGGACGAGTCACATGCTGGACTAATTAAGTATTCACACAGTTTCCCTGGCTGGCTGGTGTGAGCCAGTCGGTTTTGGCGGCAGGCCTTTTATTGTTTTTGCTTTCCTTTTCCATGGAGTCATTGACACGACCGATGAGAGGTCCCAACGCTTGAGCCTCCCTTGTTTTTGCCAGATGACCCCAAGTGCAAAGCTGTCAGAGCTCCTATACACAAACATGGACAGGGTCTAAGGTTGCCTCACATCTTTGCTGTCAGAAGAGCGTCCAGGCCAAAATCAATGCAATAAAAGTGCTATGTTAGTGTAGCTAGTAATGAGTCAGTTGGTATGGGTGGGTGGTAAGGGTTTTTGCTTTTATAGGGGACATTTGCCTCATGCTAAAAAAGAGAAAGTGCTTTGTTTCATTATGTGGTAGGCACTCACACCGATGAAGCAACTCTGGCGATCGTTGTAGGGTCTCACCAACCCACACAGTTGGGCATCAGAACACATACATCATCTTTGAGGCGCTGAGCACTTCTTACAAATGGCTCCAAATTAACACCAACTGTAAAAGTCACCATTACACGTTATGTGGATTACAGGCACCGCCACCGAGCCAAACCAGACCGCCGTGCCCGGTGACGTCTGTGGCTGTCTGACCTCGCCAGCATGAATCCTTGTGAGTCTCTCACCTCCACAAACACATGCCTTATTCCAAACACATCTGTGCACAGACCATTATTCCCGTGTCTTAATTCAAACTGTGCTAATTTTCATTACACTATATCCACAGATTTTCTGATGTCATTGTTTATGCTACAAGCCATACAGAGCAGAACACGGCATGCTATAAGCTTTCGGGTTGACCTAACGTTTCTCCCTTCTGAGAGAGTTGAGAGCCTCTGCTGCTCTACTTTTTATCCACTTCTAGAGGAATGTCACAGTTGCTCTGCCAGCACTGAGCCTCTGAATATGTCTGAAGAGTATACCTAACCCCGTGTTCATACCATCGCCGATTTTAGCTTGGCACACTCCCTCGCAGCGTGTACTGTAAAGACATGCAGACAGGGCAGAAACACACCACAAGCATTAGAGCAAATAGCTGCGGTTCACAGAGTGCATGTGCACAGAGAACATCAGTTTGAAAAAAGAAAAAAACAAACTCTGATTTCTGATCAGTGTGTTCATGTGCAGAGAAGTTCAATTGTGCAAATTATGCACAGGGTGAGAAAACCAGTCAACAAATGCAGCCTGTGGCCATGGTATGTAAAGTTGGCCAAGTGTGTTTCCTCTCCCAGATGGTCCACATATGCATCTCACTGCCATTCCACTGAATACTTTTCTGACAACTCAGGGTTGAGAAAAGAGGCCAGCGTTCGACAGGTCAGCTCAATTCAAAAGGAGCAAATTGAAGCGTTGACGTTAGCCTCCTTGAGTCGGCCTCAAAAGCATTTTCCAGGTTCCTGCGTCATTGTGATCACTGTGCAGTCATGTGAGGTATTTCACTCTGACACGTATTTGGGCGACTGTACAAAGAAAACGAGTAATAAAGATAAATTGTGTCAGTGACAGTGGAAGAGCTGTTTACCAAATTATACATTACAGATATGTAGAGGTAGTGCCGTGGAGTAGCGCATCGGGATACCTACGAGGCTTGACGGGCCAAAACTGAAGTCATTTAAAAATCATTTATATTCACAGGTCCAACATTGGGCCTGATAAGCTTTGAGAAATCCAAGAGACACATTTTACTGAGGTGAGATAATTTCTGTTCTCTGATGCACATCAATTCTACATGTAAGTATTTAAAAGAAGGCACAGGGAACACAAGAGTTATTGAGTTAATTAAATGATACGAGAATAAATTACTGAGTAAGGACACCTGTCTGCAGATACAATTTCAAATGATAGATTTCAAAAAGGTCATTTTAAGTTGCATCACAACGTCAGGCTGTACCTTACATTTGTAACGTCTAGCAGATTAAACTCACATATAAGCTCTGTGTGAATCCATCATCATCTGTAATGCCATGTACTATAATACAATGTCTTTTAAAGTGTGTTTGTTTGTTTATTACATACAAAAACTGTTTAAAAAAATTCACAGTTTTGGCTTTTTATTGAATAGATAAAACTGCTGAATTCAAGTTTAAAACTGTAAATATATTTTTAAAATTAGATACAAAAAGTGACAATTAATAGGAAAAAAGTATGTGGTTCTGTTATTTTTCATGCTTCTTAAATGAGAGATATCATGCATCATTACAGATGTTTTCACAACAAAAATGTTGAATGAATGGGTTTCATCAGTGGAATATCTATAAGCATCAGCAACAGGTCAAAAAATATGATTTTCATCGCTATATATAAATATAGCATTTACATTTAAATCTATCCATTAAACTATATATACACAATTTATTCATGATTATTGTTAATACTCAATTAGATTATTCATTTAATTGTATTTTACCCATGGAAATAATCTCCAATAAATATGAAATAGCCATATATATGTATATATAAAATTTTCCCATCATTTTACAGCTTTTCTGGGACCCGAAGTTTTTTTTGTTTGTTTGTTTGTGTGTTTTGTTCTGCATTACTGTCTACCCACCAAATATGGAACAGATACAATCAACTTGTGCAACAAATAATCTCTTGTAAATGGACCAATCTGCTCTCAAACTGAATAAACAGACTTTGTAATTGCTCACTTAACTGTGAATCTACAAAACAGGCCTTCAAGTGGAGCAGATTTTAGTCCACTTTTAGCAGCGACTGAACCAACTGGTGATCTATCTTTAATGGGTCTTGAGAAAATAACAGCAAGAAACTTCTCTATCACCGTGTAAACAACACTTGAGCTGTCCTGCCAAATGGACAAAGATGGAGGTCGAAGCTGCAGTCCTGCTGGCAAAGGGAGCAGGGGAGAGGCTGTGAGAGCATGCCAAGGGATGGTCCATCAGCTAACTCAGTGAACATGGAAAAACAATACACTGGTAGTAACATGCTTGTTGGAAAACCACCCTGCAGACTAAGGCAGGGGGGATATTACTGAAGTGGAAGTTCTAGTTCATTGGAGTTAGGAGCTGTAATGTGTGGCATGCGTGACTGATTAGACTCCAATAAAAGCCAATAAAACCCATATCTTATCTCGCATTACTCTGATATCAATTTAATTCTGGAGAGGAGTTAGTGAGAATATTGAAGAAGGTAAGAAAAGCGAGGGGTGACATCATCTGAGAAAAATTGTTTGGAAAACAACAGGCACTTCCAATGTGAACAAACAAGCTGAGTTGGCTGTGTGTATGTTGGGTGGGCTGAGTCCAGTGCGGGGGTGGTTGTGCGCTCGGATACAAAAAAATAGAAGTTTCCTCTGCAGACAGTTCAGGTTCCAAGACGCTGAAAGTTTGACACTGAGACTCTGCGTAGGACAGATTAAGGAGACTATGAGGAAAGATAGTTGGGTAAGAACAGACAAAAGGGCCATTTTTCACTTTATGTCTGAGTAAGAAAGTGTGTCTGCGTGCTGAAAGGGAAACAGGATGTCACCAAACCGATGTCAGGACACATATTCAGTAGTTATGGATGTGTGTGTCACATGTGGTCACACTTGGAAGTGCATGCGTATCAACATCATAAACACATTTACATACGCTCGCAGTCATGGTCACATTCACATGCAGATGCTTCCAGTCTCTGACAGCTCAGAGGACAGGTCTGAGCTGCGGTAATGAAAAGCATATGTGCTCCAGGAGACTAAACCTCCTCCGAGCTCATCTTCTTTTGGCTAAACACTTTCATCCCCACCACAATCTATCAGTCTCCTTTTTCTCAGCAGGCTGTCTGAGCGTATTTGTTGCCACAATGAATGTGCATATGTAGTTCAGTGTGTGTTGGTGAGAGGTGGCGTATGTGTATGACGCTCGTAGAGTATTTCACAAGAGTTATTGGCCTTTTCCGTCCTCCTTGCTTAACCCTGTCTCTTGTCTGTCCTCCCTGTGTCCAGTGTATCTTTCCATTCCTCAGCCTCTCCTCAGCCTTCCTGTTGTGAATCAGACAAGTTTGCCGATTCTTCTTGAAACAATGGCCGCGATATGAACCGGACAGTTTGAAGGAATCAGGTGCGCTGATGGGCCGTGCACTTTAAATCCTACAAAGATTAGCTGTCAAAAATGATGCAGAGTTTGCGTTTTAAAATTGGGTGAGTATTTGATGAAATAACAGTTTTCTTGATAAGAGCACAAAAGCAATTTATCTTCTGCCTCTCATCTGCGGTTTTTCACCTTCAAAATAGAGTAAAGTGTTGGCCACAGGCTGCGAATACAAATCCAACTGCGTACTTGGTGCAATCAGCAGCTAAAACTCTCTGTTCTACGACAGGCTGGCCTGCTGTGATGGAGGCCGTATGATTCCAGATTTCATAAGACTGTCAAAAACAACTTGCGGAAACATATTTCTACATTATCCAGTGTGATCGATCATCATAAATTACACGGATTGCGAAATGTCCTAGCAGGATTTTATCTTCAGCCTAATTGTTGGGACTATTTTCTCTAATTTTCCAATACTTTGCATGCTTATTTGGCAGCAGTGAGGAGCCAAAGTAAAGGTGAGCTATGAGGTGAGGGTTGTAATCACTCAGCTGCCAGTTTATTCGAAGCACATATCTTAAAATCTATTGCAATGTAATCAAAAAGCTAATAAATAGCTCCGCAATAAATCCTGTCTTCATTCTGGAGGCTGTCGGTTGTGTTGCTGAGTTGTATAGCACTATAACTGCATCATAATATTAAGCTGAACAGTAGGCTCATACTGTCAGGCTCACAATATCAATTTCCTTCCTACTTTCTGGCTGGTTGGGGGTTGGCAGAGCTGCCTCAGTGTATTAGGTGGTCATACATAGCAGCCTAGAGGGTCAGCTTTGTCCAGCTACTATCGGACTGCACAGTCTTCAGCGGATGCCTACATGTCATCTGACGAAAATGTCGGCAAACTGTCTCCACTTTTGTTTAATTTTGTCCAACACGGGCGGCTCTGATGAACAACAGCTTGCCAGGCCAAGGGGAAGGCCCAAGTGACTCGCTGCCAACCAGCTTTCAGCTTCTTTCCTTTAGTCATCACTATTCTCTCACACGTACCAACCACAAACTTTATGAGCCTACAAAGTAATAAAAAGCTGCCTGCCAGTCACTCGTCTCAACACAATAATGAAAGAGCTTCAGTAGGAGGCAACTGGTTCTTCAAGACGTTTCAGCTCTCATCCATCAGAGCTGACCTTTCAGATGAGAGGTGACACGTCTTCAAGAACCCAAGAATATACGTGATCTGATGAGTAATCAGACAATCCCTGCATAAAGCGACAGACTTTTTAAACTGGAATCAGGTGTGATTTACATGGGTACTTCAGAAAGTTCTCCGCCTCACACAAAAACATTGAATCATTCATGCATTATTTCTCAACATACTTTAACTTCGTCGCACTTGGTCTACCGATGTTCAAGCGTTGCTATACCTTCGCTGAAGAAGGTCACATTGTGAACCTCCAGATACTCGTCAGCACTTTGAATATGGTGACCATTTGGTTTGGGGGAACAGACAGAAGTCAAATGGTTCAGGTTGGGTGGGTAAGCTTCATGGGGACAACAGTTCAAATCCACATTTGACTGCTTCTGCCACCTGATGCTGTGTAGATGGATACATTGTCCTCGAGCAACAGTCAGCTCAATACTCCCCTCTCCTTTTTTTCTTTGACTGCTTCAAACTTTTTGTATACAGTGACAAAAGGTTCTATAGTGTACAGTTGTGCCTTTTAGAATGGGAGTTACGCCTCTTGCTTTCACGGTAAGACCTAGAACTTTCTGAAGTACCCTCATTACATTCAAATCTTCAGCAATCTCCTTTACTGATAGTTGATTGTGTTAACAGTCATTAACAATTAAGCCAAATAATCAATGTGGTGACAAAAAATCTAGTTGATTAGTGTGGGGTCACAGGAGTTCTTGTCTTCACCAATACAGAAGAAAATATATCTGTTGAGGAAATAAAGTTTTATTCATGTTAGTTTTGCATATAGAGAACTCCCCCTATTTATAAATGGCTGTTCTAAGTGACCACTTACCAGCCACTTATAATGCAGTCTTGACATTCCTCCCCAGGCAGTTTGACCATCATTCACACATTCACAATTAAAATAAACACCAGGTGCAAGAATCAAACAGACGTCCAGTTGCCCTTTACTGAACTCTTTTGATTACCATGACCGTGATGACTGAGAATCTACACAGACCATTGATCAGAGATGTTTCTCATGTCGTCTTGAAGGACCCTATTGACAAGTAGAAATGGAAAATACATTTGAAAACATAATGGTGATGACAGTATGTCATCCATCTAGTGTATGATTTCAACAATCTAGGCAGAGAAGTGAAATTGCTTACAGATTCTGACTTCCCATAAGTTTTCATTGCTCTAAGACTGATGTAGTGTTGTCAGATATTGCTGTTGTCAGTTTGAGACAGTGTTAGAAAGGTGAGACAGACAATATGTTGTCCATCAGCTTCAGTTTGTATTCCCCTGGCAAGCAAATCATAGACACATACTGTGGATTTCCCACCCACTCACAGCGTCTCTCAACCTGAAACAGGCCGTTGTAATGATACAATAAAACTACACAAACAGCAAAAACAGTAACCTCAATGTTTCTCGTTAAACTGCCTTCTCACTGCATGAAAGTGACAAGGGGCTAGCCTACGAAGCCAAGTTTTGGCAATCACACAATGAGGATCATATCCACCTTTGCTTGAGGCAAAAGAGGAAAGGAGACGGTGTCCAACAGCTGTTCATAAGGAGAATGTTCCTCTCCCCGGCTTTCAGTGTATTGTCAAAGCTGGACGCTGACAGGCTTCACAATTAGTGTAACATTTACAAGGTCTTGCATGAGCTGCGCTGCAATTCACTGCAGTCACGCTACTCACATAGCCAGCTGCTGTTCTCCATTACAGGCCAGACAAGGTGCATATCTGTGGAATGCAATGTCACCGCTTGACTTTCACATTAGAACGAATGGGCAATTCTTTCTATACGAGTGTGAGTTTGCATCTATGAGCAGATTAGCTGTGTTTGCACTGATGAGCCTTTAGCAACAGACTCCTGCATTAAACATTAAAAGTTGATTCAAAAAAAGGGTCTGTGATTTTTCATGTGCTGGTAGAATATAATTTCTTGTGGCATGTTTTCTGCAGCACAAGCCAAACACTGACTGGTGTGACGGAATAAACCTGCAGCTTTATGAGGCTCAACTGTACATGAACTGTTGAGGTATATTCATATAATAATGGAAAACCTCACATTTGTAAGGTACATAAGCGTTCTCCAGATTTAGACAGCTTCAAGCAATATTATTGTGATGGAATGGAAAGCACTCAAAGTACTGAAGAGTAACTGCTCTGCAAATTTAAGTTCCTCGTTTCATTTGAATAATTCGTAAAACCTTAGTTGACCTCTGGCTATTTCCTTGGTTTTTTCCACACAACAGGGTAAAATGTGGATTATAAATGAGGGTGCCAAGACCCAAGTTGATTAAAAACAACACAAGGAGCTGCTTTTAACATTGCTTGCTTTCCCTTTTCTCACTAACCTAATTTCTCCCATTTACACCTGGAAACGGAGAGGGGGAACCCAAATGCATACAAAAGCCAGAGCAGTATTTCCCAAGTAATGCTGGGCTGTTTCCAGCCAAAGTCAACTTCCACCAAATACTGGATATTAGGTCATTTTCACAAAATGGCTCTCCAGCAACTCTTGTTAGAGGGTAGGGGTGTGGCAGTCCGCTGGGACCCTTCTGTAACCCGCTCCATGTGTTATCAGGGCTATAAGACGATTGCTTGGTTCCTTATCTTCCTAAACACAGAGAGGTAGGCTGAGATTGTATCAGCGGTGCTTTGGGAAATTAAATGATGGCTAAACATTGCTAGAGCACCAATGCGGCGCAGACTGAAACACAGCAAAGGAAAATATTTACTGTACAGTATCGGGAGAGAAGGGCAGTGGTAAATTTCGACACGGAGATTTCCAGATATTGTGAGGGTCCAGCATTACAATAACATTAATCAGTGCTCTGGCACCATTGTTTGGCAGGCGTTGATGACTGCTTGCACTCCGCTAATCAACACTTCTTAATACTCTTAATACGGCAGAGGTGCAACAGTGGGGGAATCTCTGAGTGGACCCGACCAGACAGGACGCCCCAGACAGCTGCCAAGCCAGTGTGAACCAGGCCCGGCGAAAACACAGCGGTGATAAGAAGAACTGGTGACAACCAATCAAAAGACTACATATCTTCAGCCATTGTACTGCATCTGTGCAGGTCTGCGTGTTCTGATAGTGTGCGAACGTAACACAGTCAATACACCGACGGACTTTATCCGCCCCATAACATTACATTACATTTCCTTCCTTTCAAGGCGCTCCAACAGTATATGCAATGCAGAATATTTTCCATCTTGTAAAGTTCCTCTATTACAGCATTACTTCACAGCTACACTGTACAGTGTAAACTGCACAAGATCCATGGACAGAATGTGGATACACTTTTCAAATAATTTTATAGAACTTTGACTTGCTATTTTGAAAACTTCGACACGTAGCACAATGACATCTGTAATCGTTGCATCTTACCTGGTTTAGGGGCCTTTCCACCTTGTCCTGTTGGGGGAAAATAAATAGAGTATGTCAGGATTTTGAGCCAAAATTCAAACATTTCCATGCTATGAGAATATTTTACACTCTTGCAACTTTACACTGTTTTGTTTGTACAAAAATTGTTTCTGCCTAACATTTATCTTTCTATTCAAGACATACTCATGCTTGTTTTGATTAACGATATCAGATGAACATGGGAATATAAGCTGATTGATTTCCGTCTTTGTACCTGCTGGCAGTCCTCCATAGCCCAGACCTCCAGCCCCTCCTGGCACCACACCACCTGGGACAACACCTCGGCCTGCACCTCCATAACCTCCTACTGTCAGGGTTAAAACAGAGACATGCGTGAGTGTGGTCAGTTCAGTCATTAAAGTCATTCATCATAGCTGTATCAGCATCTGCAAACAATGTTCACGTCATGTCGTTATGTCCTCTTGATTTTTTTTGGTATTTTTGTTAGATCACAGTGATCGTTATTACTCACCGCAAATTTCCAAACCTCATAATGTCGTCCAATAAAATGCCTTAATAACAGCGGCTGCCCTCCGCCACATTGTTTACTGCTACAACAATATCCTTAGCATTTAATTATTCCTACTTGGTGGTGATGTGACAAGGAAGTCTCTCCATGTGTTTCCCCCTGATGTGACCAAATCAAAACTGAGCGCTGACAAGGAAATTAGCCTTTAGAGTGCCAATCTGTTTCTTCTTGTTTTCATGAACATAAATGCTACACTGTTACATTCGTCGACTTAATGTGCACGTGCACTCAAATGTGAAAATGTTAAAGACGAAACGTGTCGTCCCCGCTGTCGTGCCGTTAGTAATCCTGGCTTAAGGGCAGACAAGTGCACAGAGTGAAACTTGTCCAACAAATGGGAGCTGAAGCCATGCCAGGACGCTGCATTCAGTTGGCGACCTGTTGCTAAAGTGGTCTGTGTGTGCAGAGAGGAGTGTATCTGCTATGGATGTGTGAAATGACAAACACCAGACAGAATATCTCTGGCTGTGCATCATGTCTAATGGAGGAAAAGGCCATTTGGGTAAGCAGATATCTGAGACAGCAACACTGCTTTCATGGCTGACCGATTACTGTACGGAAAATATTTAATTTGGAATGAGTTCAAGTAATGTGGGACTCTGCAGAGATCACCATAGCATGTCTTGGATTCATCTGCAAATGTGCTCTTAGGTCACAATTACGCTAAAAACATTCTCAGAAGATACACAAAAGATATAACACTACATGCAAACGGGTAGTTTCTTAAGTCCAAATTATTCAAATAATCTTGCATGCGCCAGTTCATGATAAATCACCCGAAATTCTTAAAACATATTTTTATATTTGGGGAAAAAATCATAAATCTAAAATGTCTTCTACTCACCTGCAGCTTTAGCTGGTTTATAGCCCGCAGGGACTCCTCCAGCTCCTAGTAAAACAACAGCCATACACACCATTGATTTACGGTTTGCATGCAAGCAGCAAAGTAACGGATAGGTTTTGACTGAGTTTAAACAAAAAAGCTGGTATTTGTGGCGTTTATGAGTATACTTTGCCATGAATGCTAAACTTCGCATGAAATAACGACAAATACTGGATAAGCATAATAATTGTGTTTGAACCATTATCAACCATTTACATCATTAATTAATGTCAAGACAACTGTGAAAAGTTTCTATTTGATGACAAAAGCTTGTCAGTTATTGCCCTATCAATGTACAAATGTGTGTCTTTTATTATATTGTACATGTTTACTTTTAGTTCAGTTTTTACTTTCAGATATTTCTGTTTAAAGCCACTGTTCTGCAGTAGTTCACTGCAAATGTTACAGCTTCGCTAAAGACAAACAGATGGTGACTGTTGTGGCTGTGTTCTGCATCATTTTTGGTCCACTGTCCAGACAGTAACCGGACACTCTACTACCTGGAAAGAATCCAGTTCCCGGTCCAGCTCCTCCAGGTCCAAACCCAGCACCAGGTGGCACGTACACACCTGCAACGCACAGCAGAAACAGCAAAATGTCATCCTCCATCCCCAACATGTGATGCTAGCCACAAACACAGCCGAGCAGTTCCCAGCAATCAGTGATTTTGCTTATTTTTTTTTTTTATTGCTATGCTTGTAACAGCATTTCTAAACAATGACCCCCGTTTATTAGACAAGCATTCTCAAACACATTCATCATCTGTGACCCAGACTGCAGAACTGAAGTCTAACCTTGGCGTCCACATCTGCCCCGGGTCACAGCACTGATGGGGATGAAACCCCAACACAGCAGCTCCAGCTCCAGCCAGAGTGAAAGCAACAAGAATGAGCGACTTTATAGGCTTGATGAGGAGTAATTCGAATTGTTTTCATACTGATGAGGTACTGCAGTTGGAAACTTGCTTTTGAGAAAACCACTGCAGCACTGTGGACACCCTTAACCCCCACCGACATCCCCTGGCCTTATTTCTCGCCTGATTTCTGGCCGCGACCCAGAGTAACTCCTGAGATGGTCGTTCTGGATTCCAGACATGGTGGCCTCATGTGTGCTAGGAACAACAAGAGAAATAAAAGAAAAGGGAGGATAAAATGACTCCAGTTGTTCTGGGCCGACTAACAGCTAAATCCAACGGGACTGGTGAGCTAAGGCCAGAATTACAAAGTTACATTTTTCGAGGGAAAAACCTGGTTTGCATCACAAAACCAGAGTATGGATGAAAGAATGGGGCTGGAAGACTACAATTATTTAGTTTAATGGCTCTTACATGTGTTGGGAGGCCAATTAATTTAAACCACATGTCAAAGGTGTTCATGTGTTTATTAGAGAATACTGTGCAAAGACTGGGCTTCAAGTTCTGTCCACTGAGTGCGGCCATTAGGGGAAGAACATTACAAGGTATTACTGTCCGATCTCGCTGAATGAAAATTCACAACACGTGCCACTGAAAAATGCCAAAAAAAAGTACAAATCTGTGCAGTTTAATGAGTACGCCAGCATAGAAGATGGGTTTGGCCATCTCACTAACACATTGTGACATATTAAATGGTTTTGTGCCGCAATAACATCGGGATTCTTTCTATTTGGCAGCTGCAGTTTAAAAAAACAGAACAGTCAGTGCCGATCAGTGGAGGGAACAAAGTGTGGGATGACTGCAAGATGAAAATCTGCATTTCTTTGCTGCAGCAGTTGAACGTGCTGATAACTCTGAGTTGTTTATGTTGAAACTAGCCAGGACAGCGTTGCCATATTTTATGAGATACTCCAAAACGGCACTTAACATCTGATGATAAAAACATTTGTTTGTGATTAAGAGCAAAAATCTTTTCTTTAGTCCTGGGTCGAGTGCCAAGAATTCAGTACAATCATGTGTCCAGCTTAAGTGTAAATGGGAACAGTTAGCTTCACACAAAACATGACTCCATGAATGAACAGATAGTCCGTCTCCTAATATAACCTAACTGGAAAGTTTGGGGAGTTGGACGAAGGTAAAGCTGATCAGGTTTCTCGTGGTTTGGCCTTGTAATACTGAATCCTGCAAACAGAAATGAGGATAACATTCAGGGTTCTGTACCTTATTAGGAAGTGGTGAAGTCACTGCTGCTGATGCATGTGAGCATGTATTTGTTAATGTGAGCTCCACAGCTCAGATCTCAGGTGCAGGCACCACACAGCGGCTGCAGATTGTTTGTTCTCCATTCTGCTCCCTCATTTTACAATCAAAAGGAGGATTTCCTGTCTCGGCACTGCAAGTGAGGCAAGAGGGAGTGTGTCTGCTCCACTTTTCCTTTTTGCTCCGAATCCCATTGAGCTACTGTATCGCTGCTACAGAGTGCATCAGGTTCACTGAGACCATGCATCAAATAAGACACACACTGACCTCTGTCAAGTGACCTGACCTAAATCAAAAAATTCGTAGATTTTTTTCTTGATTGTTCTAATTATCGTTATCATCGTCCGATCGCATTACTTGTAAACTCAACCGGGTCATGGGAATGAGCTGGAATGTGTGTGACGGACAAGACTGACTTGCAGAGCATGAGGGATCAGACGAGGCAGAATTCATTTTACAGATGTTTTGGGTCAAGAGTTTGCCCTAAGTGTCTGCGTTATGATTGACGCTTACAAATTAAAAACCATGCAAAAAAATTGAAAATCACTTTGTGTGACTTATTGATTTGCCTCATGTACGAACCTGTCTGCGGCAAGTTATTTCCTTTGGACCAGTGGAAGAAACGTTAAATTTTTTACACTTGTTAAGACAAATGGTATGAAAAAGTCAGGGAAGCATCGATAAATTACTGTTTGCAACAGGATCCGATAAGAAATACGCCTTCTTGCTATCAGTTTCAGAGCAATGACTGTTGCACACTGAATGGCCTGAAGTGCGTATTTTTCACTGTTGCGGTTACTGTGGAGTGCTCTGAGTGCATTAAGAGGGTGATGATGTACATGCACTCACAGGAATCTTGACAGTGATTTTAATTTATCACCATTCTACTTTCGACTTGAATATGGCCCAGCTGTAGTGGATGGGGTGTCAGTAAGCTAGGAATACAGCCAGTCATCAGCAAAAAAGAAATAAGTCAAAGGGATATGGGAGGTTCATGGTCTGGGAGTGAGATACGGACACTTTCTGCCATATTTTGCATGTTAATCACAGCATGCAGAGTTTTTCCAAACATTTTATTGCCACGCCTAAACATTTTTTATGCTGCCCAATGACTTGAAAAATGACGCTAGCGCTTCCAATGTTGCGCATGATTTAACTAGAAGAGTCCGTTCATTGACTCATGCTCATGTGTTCAGTAAACGTTAATGCATCTGTTGGCGACTGAAGGATGTGAATGTGAGTCTCGTTAACACGCCTGGACTGGACAGCTCTGTCTACCAGAAATTACATATACAGCTAAACCACATTCTTATTACGCATTTTCAGTTTTTTGCTAGTTTGTAAAGTTTTACAAACACGTTTCAAATTTATGGTCGCTCATTTTCAGCCAGTGAATGATGCATTAGTTTGGGCGTAATGATCCATAAAATAGAAGAGATTTAAACATGGAAAGGGTTGTTTTGTAACCAATAGCATACTATTTTCCTTCACCTAACCGTGTAATTTTGGTGCCTAACCTTAACCAAGCTTCCGACAAGAAGTTATTGTTGTAAAAGTGCCAACAAAAACGTGATGTTTTCCCGAACCTAACCAAGAAATGGAAATGAATCTTCGACTTGAAAAGTTCTAAGAGTTTTTCATCACACTGTGAAACGTCGTCCATCAATCACAGCTCGTCCTGCGATCAGGGAAACATCGCATTGGACGACTCAGTTGCGCTCTGTAAATGTGTCTCTTGGTGGTTTTTAATTTTGAAGCTGTAGCAACCAGATCGTGACTCATTCTGGTGCTTTCAGTGGAGAACTCGACTGAAAAACAAAGCATTTTACCTCCAAAGTTTTAGGCTTTTCTACATGTCATGTATATTTTTTACACTTCAAAGTGCTCTCTGCAGCAGTTCAGTCATGAACGCATCATGTTTGTTCACTTACTAAGGCTCTGTAGTTAATCTTTCACTTTTCATATGTGAGAATAATAAGTCCTGTTGCTGACTTGTGCCTACATCCTCTTCTCCTGCCTCCTTTTACAGGCTTATTGATGCGTGATGTTGGAATTGTGGTCACTGTGGTCACAACATACTTCTCCCAATCAAACAGCTACTGATAAACCTCCTTCTGAGTGTAAAATAAAGAAGAAGAATGGGAACAATCATTCCACTCACCGCAGGGACCAGGTTGTAAAAATGTACCTTTTTCACCTGAGCTGCTGTTCATGAGCCCAGCAGGTGATCCACATTCTCAGCCCACATTTTAGAAGAAACGGGGAGTTGAAACAAGTTTTGGGGCTTATTGAGTCAAGACTGGACTTCACAGGCCAATTTGGCTTAAATAAACAAAGTGAAGAGAGTAAAGAGAATAAAGAAACAGGGAAAAATCTACTTCTGTACAGTGTCTTATGTGGCCTTGAGGCTAATTGCTAACATACATACCACATGCAAGCATACGTAAAGGGTTTACGTATACGGAGCTGGTGTGCAAACATTATGGTTCCCACTTGGTCCGCCCAAATTTCAGGCCATGTGGAAGCATGCTGGGACATGGTTGCTGGGTTAACACGTGTTTAAGCGCGTGTTTGCAACTGAACAACCATCCAGAGAAAAGAATTCAACATTTTTCATTATAATGTGTATTTTTGTCTGGAACTATAATATTTTATTTTCAGGTATGCCCACTGTCTATCAACCTGTCATATCTTTTGATATTTTTGTGATTTCCAACCCCAGACAGCATAACTGAACTGTCATGAATCAGAGGTTTTAAACAGACAGCGATGGTGATGGGTATTGTTTGATAAAACAGTTTCGTAGCTGAAGTTACATAACTTATTTTAGTCTTTCAAAAATGCTGGTTGCAGCTATGTGGAAAATTTCAGGATCATAACATATCATCTGTATTTGACAAGCTATATCCATCAGAAATATATATTTTTTAACAACACAGTTTCTTGAGGAGAGATCATCTTGTTAGCAGTTTCACACTGTTGTTAAAACCAACATCTAAATTTGATTTCCAGAGGACTCCCATTTGCACTTAAACAACTCGATGGGGTGTGAAAAACTCAAAGTCTTACATCAAAAATCATTTCCATATACAACATATGTGCGTGCAAGTGTTGTAGTTGCTCTGGTTCCCTTGTTTTGAATTTCGATAAAATGACATAGTTCACAAGACACTAGCCAACAAGTGGGAGGAACGCGTATGTTTAATTTCGCATAATGTCATGTTTTGAGCGTTAGCCTGGAAAGTAGAAAGTGACATGTTTATCAGCTGTTTAGCTGGCAAGTTAATTGATCTGCATTAGTACTGGCACATAAAACCCTTTTGTGATTCATGAATTTATCACAATTACAGTAGAAGTGGAACATTTATATTGGCCTATACACTTCATTTTATGGAGGATCTGGGTTACTGGGCCCAAAAATAATGCCTGGATAGCAGAGAAGGTAGGAAATTATAAGTCAGAACTTGTTTTGTTGTTAAATCAAACGAAAGCCAATGACGGGTTTTTCCATGGTAATTTCCGTGCTAATAGCAGTTTTTACAATTACTCTTTGTGACTTGAAAAAGCTTAGTTGTCCTTCATTTGCAGCTGGTGAGTAATGTGACATTTCCTCGCCACTCTGCTGTGGTTGTTTAATAATTGGAGTTGATTGAACAATTTGCCCCACTCTTAGGCAGGCAAAACAAACTCCTGTGACTCCACATGCAGCACTCACACATGCACCCTCGGAAAAAAAGGGAATTATGGAATTACCTTCTCCAAAGGCTTGCAGAACCATCTGCGATAACAGGACACAGTTTGGGAAGTGCAGAGGAGAACTACGCTGTTGTGTTTACTTTGCTCCAACCACCTCACATGTGCACAATCCTGCACCGCTAATAAGAAAAATGTTTTGGCAAACTAGCAAGTGTTTGCTGTGTTCACATGTATCCAAAACCGCTGTCCCACAAGAGGAGGTTTGGTTGTTTCTTTATGGAAAGCTCTCATACTGCAACCAGAGCAACGAAGTAGTGAAGCAAACACTGTGGTTCCTGGCACCCTCACATCTCCCGTTATCAGACATGTGACAGCTGGCCTATCAGTCACCCTTTGCACTGTCTATTTTCCACAGCGTGAAGGAGGGTGGAGGCGAAAAATGTGAGAAGCATCTCAGAAAATAAAAAATGTATAACATAAAATCCATCTTTTTCTCGCACCCGTCTGATTCTACCTTCCCTTTCTAGACTCGCCCAACCTCCTCTCTAGTGACACTAAAGCAGAACATCAGTGGGAGGTGAGGAGACCAGATTCAACTCCAGTCATGGTTTGCCTTTCGGTGTCTTGGGTGAAGCCTTACCATTGGAAGCTGACAGGGGATCATTAAAAGATTAGGAAAGTCATGCCTTTGAAAGCAGAAAAAAGGTTTTTGGAGCAGCTGCGGACTCTCCTGTGTGAGCGCCGTGGAGTAGAACGTGATGGAGGAATAAGCCATGGTTGAAGATAACCATCAACCATGTGAAATCCCTACAAGCTAATGGAACAAACTGTTCATCTTACGACTTCATTCCAGAGACTGATTTATGTGATCAGATCCCAGTAGAGCTGATACGGTTATTAAATGTCAAAAGCACCATAAATGACTGCATTCACTGCTTGGCGTTTCCTAAAAAACATGAACTGATACACCACCTGAAAATACCAACAATTTGACTGAACTCTGTAGATCTGTGAAAAATATTTAACAGAGGAAAGAAGAGAGTTTCTGCTTCAAAAATTGTTTTGCTGCGCTTTGGAATGAACTCCCTGAAATATGGGAACAAAACATAAAAAGTGAGGAATCATCAATCAGATTTATGACACAATATTGACATTTACACTTTGGTTTTATCCTGGCGAGGACAAACACAGGATGAAGGCATAAAATCTGTGATTTATGTGAAGAGAGCAAAATCTTCATGACCAGTCCAATGCTGCCTGCAGAGATTTTATAAACTGCATTTGGGAAATGTTCTCCAGTAGTTGTGTTGCTAAAATCGAACCAACAAAAGCAGTTGTGTTTGGTTTAAACCAATGATTGTAAATGCCTCAGGGTGCCATGTTTGCTCCCACCACTGCTTGCAAAAATCTAATTCCAATTCCCCACAAAGGGACTAATACAAGACAGCATACAATGTTTTCATTCCAGAGGATTCTGATTAAACTGACGTCATGTGTTTAATCAAAATTTAATTTTATTACGACCTCTTTTTTCATCAGTAATGGTGCCTTATTTATAAAAAACACTAACGTTGAGCTCATGTTGTCATGTTGCTTGTAAACCTAGAAGGCGTTGGACATGAGCGGTGGCCGGTGAGGATGAAAACATTCCCGACAGGAGCCATTTCAGATTGCTGGCCTGGCCTGAGTGATCCCAGCAGCTCACAGCCTGGTGAGGGCTGCTCGCAGAGTGGCTGGAATGAATCATCTTGGTTAATGTGCTTCTTTGTTGAACACTTGGCACTGGCAGATCGCAGACCAAACATCTGACTGGAAGATGCTAGGACCGACATTTCCCCACAACCAGAGAGCAAAGTATTCACTGATATGTGTTTCGAGCAGCGGTGCGAACACCCTCACTGTGGTTGTACACATGTATCTACATAAGTAAAAGCTTTGTGAGAAACCTGTAGGCGTTTGAGTTGTGAGCATATTGGATTGCAAATCAGTAAGTCTGCCATCTAGTTAAGAAGCACTGCTTTAAACAGGCCATAAGATTTACAAAGGTGGGACTACCAGTAAAAAACCATGTGTATTGCGCTAAGAAGTTGTGCCCCAGACATTTGGAGTGCAGTCCGTTTGGATTTATGTGCTTTAAAGCAACTCATCCGTTCTAAACTTCTGGTCTGATCCTTACAACACTCTTAACAGTAGTCACGATAAAGACTCTGACAGAAAATCTTTTCAGCCAACAGGTTTCTGAATCGCTTATGGATAGAAACTTAAATGCACAGAGTGCATAGCAATGCGTTTTGATGTAAAACGTGGATGCAACTAACTCATCTCTGCAAGCTGTTTCAGGATTTGTGCCAGTGCAAGACGTGTATACATGGAATAACGGGTCTTTCACAATAGCAAACCCAATCAGTGCCTGTAACCAAACAGCTCCTACCCAAATGTGTACTGAATGAAGTCACCTCGCTGCAAATTACACCAAACCACTCAACATCAACAAATTAAAATGCTGTTGTGGATCCAGCGCTAAGGAAGCTGAAGAAAACCTCTGTGAAGAAAGCAACATCTGTGTGCCGTTCAGACAGTACCTCAAATGGTCTGCTTCTTAATTTGCAGTGTGGAGCCGGTGAGCGCTGGGATGCCTATATGTCACATTAATCCACTGTGCTGTGGTTGGCACTCAACCCTGCCAGCAGAGGGATTAGAGCCTGAGAGGTGTTCACAACACATGTTATCAATAAAGACTGGTTGCTACGGGTATGAAGGCAAGGTGACTACCAGCAGTGCTCCGATTCACAACTGGCGTTTTGTGACAGCCAGTGTTTGCCATCCAATCTGCGCTGATTTCTTTCAACTTCACCCACAGCCAGGCAAGTGTCACTGATTAATGTATTAAATTCCTCAGGGCTGATCTTGGCCGATGCCAAATGAGGCAAACTGGCTTCCAGCCGTACTAAAGAAAACATCGCACAACCTCTATAATTCTTCAGAGACTATGAGGGAACAGAAAAGTTTTTTTTTTCCCTTTTCATCTGAGCTTAACGCCAAATTTCTGCCCATCAGCGTTGTGCCATTAACTGTGTTTGTCCTTTCAGCCAAACTAATGACTTTGACACAAGTCCAGTTGCTTGTTGAGGTTGCTTGGAGATATGCAATATGCGTCAAGATAAGAAACAGGACGGGAAAGCTGATGTGCTGAGGCTTGTGACTCAGTTGTCTAAAGCAACGATGAAAAGTAGATGCAACTGAGCAGAAGCTGCGACAATATAAATTTATTTTGTTAAGAAAAACATGCAAAGAGTTCAATGCATCTGACATGTTTTCACTAATAGAACATCAAGTGGGTCTCCTGCATCCTTCATCATACAAAGATGAACCAACCAACACTCTATATTACCTGTACATGGTCATAGGCCAGCATGGCACATTAACAAACCCCATCCCAGATGTTTCATAACTCATTTACACTTGTCGACAGAAAGCATTCAGACAGATTTGGCACTCAGTCACAATTCAAAAGGGTGTATTTCTTTAGCAAAAGAGGTGTTTTCTGGGCAGAGGCATTAAATGGGTGGATTGGTTGTTAATGAGGTTCTTGTTACTCACAGATAATTTAGCTTTGGATCGAGCCCAGAGGGTTTTTTTTCTCAGGTTAGAGTGCATAGAAACAGATGGAACCAGTTGGAGCTCCAAAGAAATGTTTGATATGGATGGATTCAACACTCACTTGAGATCAAAGTTGTGCTGCTAAGCCAATATTGATATTTGTTGGCCCCTTTACCTGCTATATATTTTGCCTGAAAGCACCTCAAAATCTCAACAGAAATACAGCTGGTGCGAGAGAAGAAATGATAAATGAGCCATGAGACGAGGAGAAGAAAGAGATTTTTGATGACACAATCTATGACCTGACAGAGACAGACTTGATAAACTTTGTCACTGAATATTAAAAAAAAAGGCAGATGAAACAGCAATGCACCAAATGTTCATTTTAGGAATCTAAAAACTTAATCATACTGCATCTGAAAGGCCACTTGGACACTGAAAGATAAGAAATACAAACAACTGTGACTTCTAAGCAAATAAATACAACAAGGAATGGACTCGAGTGCAGCATACTCGGCTCCAGATGATTAACATGTTTTCCAGTTGGGGGCTGAATAACTCAGAGAATCTCAGCCAACACACAGAGACAGAGAACCAATCGAAGCCATGCAGAAGGAGGAGAAAAAAGCAAACTCACTAACTGAATGATAGTGGGAGGAAAGGCACGCTCACAACCTCTCTCCCTCTCTGTCTCATACAGATGAGACACGACTTAAAACCCGTACTCGAAACTAGCCCTTCGAATCACTGTAAAAGGAGAGCTGCTCAGAGCTTTCAGGGTGACTCTCACGTGCAGTCTGTCCGTCCAGGAGTTCATCAGGGGTGAATCTAAACTATGCGGTTTTACAGGGAAGAAAGAGGAGCCAGCTGGATGCTCTTCTTCCTGACATTTTTTAGGACTTTCAGCCATGTAAACATAGATGTGCATAGGTGTGTGCATGTAGGAGCCAATTTCACCATCTAAAATGCATTAAAAACTCTCATTTAGAGCATAAATACTTGCTTAATAGTTTAAATTTAGGCTGCACACATGCTATTAACATTACTAAAAAGTTATGATGCAAGTTTATGTCTTTCAAAGTCGGAATTATCTAGACAGCTACTGAACCTCGCTACTAATTTAGCATCAATGGATATGTCATGTGGCAAATGTGATGTAAATATGATGTAAAGAACAACCTGCTTTGCATCTATTATGGTGTCTCATACAGCAGTGATGCAGAGGAAATATTAGCATAAGGAGATCTATTAAAAAAACTGCAGTAAACCACCAAAACAAATTTAATGTATTTGGGATTTGGTCAAAAGTAACAACAAAGCAAAGTTAGTCTTAAACTGATTTTATTTCATACACTGCAACAAATTTAAAATATGCATAGTTTATTTCTCACATCAAAGGTTTCATTTAAATTTGGTTCTCCCTGATGATTTATAGCTAATGAGCATCAGCAAAACTTTAAATTACTTTTGATGTCTAGTCAAAAAGTGCACCTGCTCTAAGTGTGTGACTGATGAGCAAAGATTAGAGCTCCGTTCACCTGCAGCACTCACTTACCTCCTTGTAGAGAGGGCTGAAGCAGTGCTAAGAGGAAGAGTCCACAGAAGAGCAACAGAATGTTTCTGTTAGCCATCTCGCTCCAAAATGCACCACCCCTCTCCCGATCAGCTGGTTTTATTCTCTCCTAGCTAATTACCACTACAAGCCCTGAAGACTCAAACGCTGGGTGAAAAAACAAAAAAAACACGTGAAAAAGATATGGGAGTCGGTGTAATTAAAGGAGGGCAAAGACTCTGGTTCAATGGATCACTTTGCTTTTTTCCTCCTCTATGTCTGGTGTTGCTGTTTTTATTCTGGTCACTCCTGCCAACAGCACAGACGCTGTTGCCAGCAAAGGAAAAGAGAGAGAGAGGAAAAGAGACACTCACACAGACAGAAAGCAAGAGAGAGAGAGAGAGAGAGAGAGAGAGACCCCCCCTTCATCCAGAAGGAATTGAGCTGTCTGCCAAGCATTCGCATGGATATGGAGCGTACTTATCTGTAACAGTCAAGAAACAGAGTGAGGAAGAGCACACCACATACCGGGATAATTACCTGTTCTCTGCAGCCCTAATTTTCAGCTCATTGGCTTTCAACTCAAGTCAATAACATTAGTATTTAATTTTTTTTATTCTTTAGCTCTGAGCAAGTCATCCAGAAAACGTTGAGGCAAGTGAGAAGAGAAAACAGCAACTATCAGCATGTGTCCACAAAAAAAAATAGGAACAAGACATTACGGTGTCATTGGCTCCATGAATAATCTGGAAATGGCTGTGCCTGGCAAACCGTGAGTGGAAGGAAAGAAATGAGACAGCTGCCGGCATCACACGGAGCAAAGAAACATCAGGTTGTTAGTCTGAGCAGCTCCACAACCAGATCATCTGGATGATTGTCACAGTCGGTCATGCCGGAGAGAGTTTAAATGACTGACTGAACTGTGCTTTTGTAAACAGGAGCTGATAGATTTGACCCCTGTAACATCCATCTTCACACTAAACGAGTTCTTCACTAAATCCAAACTATGTGCTTTTAAAAGTAACAGCAACATCTTACAGCTTTAATATTTCTTTTACGGGTTTCCAATGTCCCAAAGTTGTGCCAAAACAAGTCTAGCCTGTATCACCACGTTTTATTTCCATGTGGGGAAACATTTTCATCACATTTTTGCAAATTCCTTGTAAGGCAATAATGAAAAACCTCCTTCTCCTCTTCGTTTACCAAATATATTCACTTTAAGACAACTTCATTACCTCCCGATTGATTAACTGTTTCACAGATATTAGAACAACGCGGCTCTGGAGCTTCATCTCTAACAGGATACATCCTTTCCAGACACCTGTGCACCGACTCATCTTGGCTCAACATGTTCAGCCATTACTTAAAAAACACCTCACTGCTGACAGCGCTGACATTGTCCATCCTTTTGTTCTTCCCTGGGACACATTTTTGGGATTTCAAGTAGAAGAGGTTGTGCAGAGGTGCCTTTTTTTTCCTTTTACTGGCACGAGCTCCGGCCAAAGTCATTACTCTCTCAGACACAAACCTGACAGACGGGGCTGTTGCATGCATGCTAATGGCTTCTGCTTTCCAAGACACACAGTATCCTTCATAGTAGTGACGTCCACCATTAGCGCTCATATTCCCTCATGTTGATTCCCTTGAAGTTATGTCAGGCATGCAAACAATATCAGCTGTTAAAGGTTTGCTCAGACTGAAAGCATACTTTCGCTTGAATTATGAAGTAGAGTCATAGAGGAATGGATAAGCTCGACTTTTTCAGCCAAGTAGAAATTATTTCCATTTGTGCCCTAGCATCTTCTTCACAATTCCTGCGTCTGCTATAACTTACCTTTGTCATGCCAGTAATTTACCTTCATACAGTGAGTGCCAACACACCTTTAGATGCCGATGTGCAGCATGCAGCCATTGTCTTCTCAGTTATTTAGGCCAATCATAAAATGAGTTGTTTTTTGTCGATGACACTTTGTTTTTTAAAAAAAAAAACCTACCCAATGTTGTGTGAAGGCTAAAGGAAGCAAAGCATTATTGATGGAGAAATAATGGGAAGCATAAAAAAGTGGAGAAAACATTTAGATCCTTTACTTAACTCAAAGTACCAATACAATACTGATAAAAATATTATATTACAAACCAAAGTTCAGCAAGAAAAATCCTACTTAAGTAAGAGAACATAAACCTGAGCGGCACAACGTTGCTAAAATATTTAAGTCCTGGTTTGGTCCTTCACGCTGAGGAATTATCATACATGACATCATCAGATTACAAGCACTGAAGCATCAGTGTGTCAGCAGCTTGTTGTTGTTGTAGCTGCTGCAGGTGGATCTACTTTGAACTGTTTTATATACAGTTCTATATACAGTTTTATGTACAGGGAAGGCAGATAAATCTGAGAGCACGTCAGATGATTAATGGTGGAGGGAAGAAGAAAAAACAAAGTTCTGATACACAAATCTGTTTTCAGTTTTCAGACTTTGTCTAATCTTTGATTTTTTTTTGGTGAGATATTGGACTATTTGAACAGTTATGGAAAGGATAAAACAGGAGATGTCTAGAGGGAAAAAACTCACTATTTGCTGAAGCTTTTCACAACTCAGACGTCTGAAAGGTGACCCCAACTACACACTGCTTTTTGGAGGACATCAACCGCCAAAAAAGTTGGAAGCCATTGATTTAATCTTTAAGAATCTGTTGTATTTTAGAAGCTTGTATTATCATCCATTTAGAAAAGCCTTCATCTTGGAAGGGACTAAAACTGTCAGATAAATGTCGTGAGGTAAAACGTACAACGTTTCCCTCTGAAATTTGAGGGAGTGGGGATACAAAGTAGCAAAACATGGAAATACTGAAGCACAAGTACCTCAGTAGTGCACACAGGATTTGAATAAATAAATGTGCTTTTCGCTACTGAGTTTTCTAAATGTCAGATCCCAACCTAATTACTCATTACCTAACTTGTTATTCTCAAAATGTTGTCGGCACACAAAGGTGGCAGCACCACATGAACAAACATCACATAACCGCAT
Organism: Acanthochromis polyacanthus; assembly: GCF_021347895.1. Lineage (NCBI taxonomy): Eukaryota > Metazoa > Chordata > Actinopteri > Pomacentridae > Acanthochromis > Acanthochromis polyacanthus. Next base: position 38,363,879 of record NC_067125.1, on the reverse strand, counting down.
GTAAACAAATGAAGTTAGTGCAGCAGGTAAATAGAATAATTTGCAAGCTTTGGATATGAACTCAGTAGAACAAGTTTGTTTATAAGTCCACTAAATTGTTCAAATGTGATTAACCAGTTTGAATATTATTTGCTTTTCTCAGGGCATACTTAAGATGCCACTGTCTTAGTGTGCATAACGACAAGATTAATAACAAAAGGCAGCTTAAAATATTCCTGTGTCATACATGCTGGAATTCTGATTTGGTCGATGAATGAGGACATCTGTTTTCTCCATTAAACTCATCAGGTACTTAAAAAAAGCACACACTCACACTGAACAAGTCCAAAAACATGGAAAATCTGGAAGCGCTCTGGGCTTTTATGATTAAAGTAAATCATTAATTACAATCCAAACATCAGGAGGACACTGACCTAATGCTGTAAGATGTTTTGCATGGTACTATTCTTTCCGTGTTTGATTTAAGACCAAAAAAGCCCAGCTGACAAGTCTGTTTGGGAAGTGAAAGTGTATTCTGGATGAGAGCAGTGTTTTTCCCAATTTATTTGCGAGTCTAAATGTCTATTTTAGCTCATGTCTGGTATTCCTTCTCTGGCCTGTGTCTGATGGTGTTTTTGCCAAAAAAGCAAAGATTGAACATAGACTTTTGTGAAGACTGCGGAGAGGTGACACAGAACTAACTGTCATTAATTTCACTTTAAACTGGTGGCTCTGTTTAACACGCATGTTTGACAGGCTGTAATTTATTTTTGCTTTTTTCCAGATGGAAAAAAAATATTTAGAATTTATAGTTTGCGGTATAGTCGGTACAGTGGCATAGCTTACCGAGCGTGACCTGGGTCATGACTGAAAAATGTGTTAAATAATTAGTTCCTCCTATATTTGATGTGGTTATTTCAGCTGTAGACGGCAACATAATTTCTCAAACATTTAGCTTTTTTTGGGTTTTATGGTTGATTATTCAGCCAATGTGTTTAAATGTGGAGAAAAGCTCACAAAGAAGCATGAATAAAATCAAGGTTTCTCTTTCACTGACCAGTCATACCGGCTGATGATGAGCCTGATATCATTAAGCTCAAGAGGAGGATTTGCTCCATGCATCGAACTCCGAGTTTGGATCCTCTTTCTGTCACCTTACATCACCTGACATGCTGCAAAGTTCAGATTTTCACACAAGAACAAATAATTTTAAGCAAGGATTAGAAAAGACGATTCTTTTACGGCTCTAGCGCAGTTGGCAAAGCATCAAACTGCAATCCACTCTGACATTTGGCTTTGGTAGAAGGGAAATGGAGGGATAAAGACAAAGAGGTCACCACAAGAAACCCTATCAACTCACTAAAAAGAGAAGTATATTAAATTCCAAGCTGCTGAGGCCTTATTCACTAATTACTTCCGTGCTCTAAGACTTAATGACCATATTTCCTCAGCTGTGAAACCCATTTTAGAAAAGCCATGCAACTCAAATCAGCTGCAATACTCTATTTAGGCAAACATGGGACCATGGAAACAGGCACTGCACAAGAAAAATCCATCTTCAACACCAGTGGATTAATCCGCTGGATTAGTTTCAAATATTAAACATTTCAAAAAATTTCTTGGATAAATTAAAAGTCAAACATTCTCTCCTGCATGCACTACACACATTACACATCAGTCCAGGCGACACAGAAAGTATACAGCAGAAATTGCTTCAGTATTAAACACAGAAGGACAATCTGTCAGTAATGAATGTCATGCACAATTACAGCTGAAACTGTTGTGTTTTAGTGATGCAAACTGGTCAAAGAGTTTGAAATGATTTTGCAGGAGAGAGATAGAAATGAAAGTTTCTGTCATGCAAAGACTGTGTATGTGACGGCAGTCTTGAATTTCCATTGACTAGTATAACTCTGAAGTTTCTATTATGGAATCTTTGGTACACGTGTCTTCACAAAGCTTGCAGAGTCAAAAATATACATACAATAATGCCAGTATTTGGTTTAATGTCCTTTGGCCATTAATACCTAAATTAGGAACTTTTGGTTAACTGTTCAAAAGTTTCTGTCAAGCTTCTAGATGTACCTCTGTCCACTCCAAACAGAATTAGCGAAGTTTAACTTTTTTAAATTTTTGCTTTCTGACACAGACTTCTTTATTCACAGTCCACATGTTCTTGATGGGGTCAGGACTTTGGAGAGGCCAGTCTCAGATCTTAACTCTAGCTTGATTTAGCCATTTTTAAACACTTTTGATGGTCATTTTCTTATTGGAACACCCAACTGCATCCGAGACCCAGCCATCTGATTGATGACTCTAGGTTTTCCTGAATAATATGTATGTAATCAAACAGCCAAATTTTTGCTTCATCTGACCACAGAACTTTTCTCCAGAAGGCCTCTTCTTTGTCCATGTGAACAGCAGAAAACGTCAGTCAAGCCTTAAGCTTCCTAGAGAAAGGTCTTCCTTCTTGCTCAGCAGCTTCTCAGCCCATTGCGATATAAAACATGATTGTCACTGGACAATGATCTCTGTGTTCCAGCAGCTTCTAATTTACAGCAGTTGTCTTTTAGCAGCGTTGCTAGCTTGTGTTTTCTTTGCGATTGTAGCAGTGACACGACTGCACCGTGCACTTTATGCTTACCAACAATTGTTTGCACAGATGATTTTGGGATCTGTAACTGCTTTGAAATGGCTCAAAGTGACTTTCTTGACTCGTTTTAGTCGGTGATGTGCTTTTTCAGATCTTTGTTGAGCTTCTCTGATTAGAAATGTTTGTGGCTGAGTCTGATGAGTGTAGTGCCTAAGATGAGTCACCAGCTGTAGTCAATCATAATCACATCAAGAAGTTGAGAAGCCATTCCACTGAGAAGGTTTTATTAAGACAGCTTTCTATATCACCTAAACTAATAATTAAAGTTGCTGTGACTATAGTTGTAACCCAGCAAGGTTGTCATTGTTTGAGAAGACTTACAAGACCATCACAATTCATGATTTATTTATTTCATAATTCTTTTTGTGACAAAGATGCATGTGTTTGATGATTCCATTATAGAAAATTAAGCATCATCGCAGTCACTGGAAACTCAATGCAGCCCTGATATACATGACATATACAAGCATGTAAATGTTTGTTCACAACTCTATATGCAAGTTGTATACACTGGGACTCAACCTACTTGCCTTTCCAATGTACTCAAACCATGTGGGCATCATGTCAGATGTGATGAATCCAACATCTGCTCCTTGAGCTGAAACGTGTTACCTTCACTGGTGACATCCACAGTGAGCTGATTTGGCTGCCTAAAGTGGTCTTAGGTTCAAACAACTACTATCCTGATGCAGATGGGGCTTTTTTTCTTGTGTACTTCGTGTAGCGTGACGGAAATCACTGTTTAACAGTTTACACATGTGCTACCATCGATACAATGAAGCTTTGTTCACTGGGGAAGTGTTTACCTCTTGCTGTGGGGTGCTGCATTGGATCAGCTCTGAAGTCATCATCAGGCAATAACCACAGAGTGAAGCTGGTCAGCCGTGTTGGGTGGTTCTAGTGTTTACACACTGTCATGCCAAAGATTCTTAATCTACAGCTATACAGGTCGGTGTGAGGTCAATTTACTCTACATTTGTTTTAAACTACCAAAAAAACATGCAAAAAGTAAACCTCAACAGTCTGACCACAGATGTCTTCTGGCTTTATCTTCATGCAGTGGGAACAAAAACCATCCCAGATTGGTAGATGAAGAGTGTCCCGGTGCCGTAGCAACGTCATTCTCTTAATGGCCTGTGGTGTCACCAACAAACAGACAAGTAGACTGGCCTACCTCCAAAATGTGATACACACATCCAGACCACACTCCAGATGTGGTTTCTCTGCAGTTAGCGTTGCTCCGTACATGAAGCAGGTTCCAGTGAACATCAGACCTGGGGCCAGGCACCCAGGGAAAACTGATGAGTTCTGCTACGAGCCAGAACAGCAAGCAGGGTGACTCATGTTTGGCATTTAAGTCTTGAAGACTCCGACTTTAAAAGAGTTTTGCAAGCACTCAACTAAAACATTCTTGTCTTCAGATATAACTTGATGATTAAATTTACAATACAGGCATCAATTCTACATAAAATGAAGCCAAACAAGAAGTTTGGAAACATATATAGAAAAATATATTGTTAGATAAAGCACAGATTTGACATCATTAACTTAACATGACAGACTTTTCTATTTAGTAGAACTTACAAGATAAATGGGTTGGTAAGCTTAAACATTTAATTTTAGTATTAAAAACTAGTATTCCCTCTTTGTGGTTCTATTGCTTTGCTAACTTGTCAAATTGTAGTTAGTTTACATTCATAGAGGTCAAGACTTGATGTTCAACTCTGAGTAAAATATGATGCCAATTCTTCATTTTATACCATTAAACATTTGGGTGAAATTTTGTCAGAACTGCATGTGAATTCTTGAGTTATGGCCTAAATTTTTTTCATTTTCAAGTTAGGACTTTTCATCATCTAATTCTCATTCATTCTTCAATTTAGAAAGTTTGTGGCAAATTTGAAGAAACGTTCAAGAGATGCCCCGTTCATGAGAATGAGGCGCAGGTACAACCCGAAAACATAATCCTGGCTCCAGCTGTAGTCGGCACGGAAGGATAAAAAACAAATAATGAACAATAATTAATCACACCATCCTTTAAGCATGACCAAAGCGCTGACACAACCATTTCCATTATTAGTTTTTTGGGAGAGGTACCTCTGAAAACACTAAATGTTTTCTTTGTTGGTTCATGTGCAAAGCTTTTGGTTTTGCACAGCACATGGTGCAGTGTTTAGTGTCAGGGTTTAGAGCTCAGGTCAGTCAACCATCAACACAATTTGTGGTGGTAAGTTCATATAATAGGAAGGTCAGCAACTCCAGTACTGTCAACTGTAAAAGAAGGAGTATATCCCAGCAGACTTAGGATGAAGTCAGGGAACACCCCGGACAGGTCACCAGTCTATCACAAGGCTACTCATAGAGACAAACAATTACACTCACATTCACACCTACAGACAATTTAGAATAATCAATTAACCTGAGCATGGCTTTGGGCTGTGGGAAGAAGTGGGAGTACCCTCTGAAAACCGACACTGCACAGGGAAAACATGAAAACTCTACACAGAAAGATCCCAGGACCAGGTTGGATTGCACCCCAGGGATCTTCCAGCTGTGAGATGACAGTGATAACTTCTGAGTCACTGCGCAGCCAAAATAGAAACATTGAAATTTCAATTTAAAGATATACTATAAGACAAAACTTAAGCAAAAGTACAGACAAGGTTAAGCCAAAATTTACCTAATATGCAAAAGAGGCACATTATTTGAAAGAAGTGCAAATAAACAGTCATAGTTCAGCTTACAGTAAGGAGGAATCTAAGTTAAAAGTTAAAACTATCACAAATAAAAGCAACTGCATGTCATAACATTTTGGTTCTAATAAATGATAATCTTTAAATCTTGAGTGCACTTAACAATAATATTAGAAAGTGTATTTGAGTAAAAATAGCTAAACCTACTGTATTTATTACATGAAATCTGCACAATGACTTACACTGCATCAGTCAATTACAAAAAATACTGTTGGATGTATCACCCGAAAGATCTCACTTTGGCTCTGTCTCGTCTGAATAAACAAAGAACAGAAAGCCGTGTTTGCAGTTAAAGCTCTGCCAATCCCCCGTGAAAAGAAAAGCTTGCATATTTGTAGAATGTTTGATTTTTGCCTTATCAGAGAATTTTCTCAGGCTTTCTTTGGGACTTGGGGACTGAAAAGTCCGGCACTGTGCCATTTAATAGTGAGAGAGAGCGGAGGCAGAAGGATTCATGGGCGACATTAAATGCTGATGAAACAACTTTTCATCATGTCACTTGGTGAGAGACATGCTTAGGATGCCATTCACATTAAGTGAGTTGCTAACAACATGCTGTTAAGCTGTACCTAAGACATGGGAAAACCAGTTAAGTGAGGCCAAAATAATCGACATTCCCATGCATTTCACTATCTTTTCCCAGCTTGAAAAGCCCTGCAATCATCAAGGAACAGTAAATTGAAGCTTCCTGCTTCTACAGATCAAAGTTATATTGATTCCATATAAGTGAAATTCAGTTGCAGTTGGTTTAACCCCCCATCTCTGGGCTCAATTAAGTGCAGTGGCACTCATTTCCGACAGGCACACCAACACATTTCCTTAACATTGTTATAACTTCCTCATGTCACCCATAACGGAACTGTTGGAACCAGCTCTGCCGCCAAGAGAAGGGAGTTCACATGCGATAAGTGTTAAGTGCCATATTTTGCGCAGCATGTTAACTTGAATCAACGGCATTTTCAGAAATATCCTTCGAGGAAACACTGACAAATGGAGCCAACCCACAGATAAGCCTGCAGGTTCTCACACCAAGTCAAAGCGGGCCACACCCTCAGAGGAGACACCTTCCAAAAAATATCGTTGTTCAAAATTATTCAGAAGAATCATAAACATCTGCATACAAGATCCTATCTATTCAAGTAATGTGCTTTTGCATCCAAATAAAACTGTCTATGTCCTTCACTTTATATCCAGTCCTCATCTGTGACTATGTAGAGTTCCTAATACCAATAATCTTCAGATTTTACAGGATCATAATGTGAACATGTGTCTACACAGAGAATCATACACGTGAGCATCTACAGGAAAACAGAACGACACGGCTGGAATCTGCATGACAAGAGATTCCTCCAAAGCCTTTACAACACAAGCTGCATGATTTTACCACCAGGGGAAGAAACAATCCAAGAGAGAGTGTGGTGTGGTTGCTGTGGTTAAACCTGGCTGAAGTGTTTAACCACACAAGTAACCAGGCCTACACAAGTGTTCAACCTGCAAAACAGCAGCAGGAGGAACCAGCTCAGTGAGCAGAAACAAAGTTCTACTGAGAACCTGGTCGTCATACAAACAGCGAAATATATTATACACGAACGACATGGCTGTAAGTTCATTTTTACCTCGTTCCCATCCATTCTCTATGCACCGCTTTATCCTCTCTAGGGTCGCGGGGGGTGCTGGAGTCTATCCCAGCTGACTCAGGTGAAGGCAGGGGACACCCTGGACAGGTCACCAGTCTGTCACAGGGCTACATATACAGACACACAATCACACTCACATTCACACCTACGGGCAATTTAGAGTAACCAATTAACCTCAGCATGTTTTTGGTCTGTGGGAGGAAGCCGGAGTACCCAGAGAAAACCCATGCATGCACAGGGAGAACATGCAAACTCCATGCAGAAAGATCCACCCCGGGGTTTGAACCGGGATCTTCTTGCTGCAAGGCGAAAGTGCTAACCACTCTACCACTGTGCAGTCCTACCTCGTTCCCAAATAATCAAAAGTTTAGTTTTTTGTTAATTAGTTTATACACCACCCATGATGCAGTGCTTTCCTTCTACACCCTCCAGTGGGTCCCACAAATTTCACAACCTTGTCCCCAGAGGAGCATTTTAAGAGGGTGAAGAACAGAGACGAGCAGAGCAAAGTTAGTTTACCAGTGAGTGGGACAGTGCATCTGCAATGACACTGTCTAAGCATCTGCTATGGTGAATGTAAAAAATGACAGAGCTGGAGAAAATAAGTCCAACACATCGGTTTGTGGTGTGTGTCTTGCAGTGACTTTAGGGATATGAGCAGACTATGGTCAGTAAACCCCAGAACCAATGTAAACAACCAACACCAGAACCTCTTTTTTAATGACTGAGTAGTTAAATTTATGTTTATTAAACCTCTTTAAATAGAAACTCACAGGGCAACCCCCACCTCATCATTCCCCTGCAAAATAAACAGCCCCGCTTGGCTGGCTTCTATCTGCAGTTTTAATGGCTGGACAAGGTGTGGTGCCACTAGCACTGAAGCTGAAAACAGCAGAACTTTTACACTTTTGAAGGATTGTCAGCGGGAAAACTACCATTGCAAAATTCTTACTAAACTTCTGGTAATACTCTGCCATTTACAAGAAATCCAGATCAGCTCCTTTTTGGTTTCTGGACTCGCTGGATACATGCTTCAGAATATATCATCACATCATATAAATAACCTGCACACCCATCCAGACCACCAACCACCTGGTTCATGAGATGTTGAAAAGTGTCAGGAGCATTCTGTAAATCAAATGACAATACGGTGTACAAATGCAAACCTAGGAGGGTTATAGAGGCTGATATCACCTGGTAACATCCTTGAAAAACGTCAAATTCACTCACATACTCTGAACCTATCTGATCATTCTGCCATTACAGGGAATGGATGTAAGTCTGGTTTCATGAGGCTACTCGCATTGTGGTAATCTGTAAAAGGCCTTAAACTGGAGTTCTGCTTAACTAGGAGGGGCCGCAACAATAACATCACTCTAATGTCCAATTTCTCTGTTTCTGTTCAATGTAAATGTAGTATCGATTGCAGCAAACTCTTATCTTATCCCTGGTTTTCCTGCAATTCCCTGCAACCTCTTGCATTGATTATAAAAGTCAAACTAAAACAATGAGGCAAAAGCTAAACACAGATGAGAACTACACACTGCGATCCTCACTCTCAGTGGGATTCAGAGTCCTTTCAACACGGCAGAAAGTAATTTAATTTAATGATCATATTTAAGATACGGCTTAATTCAGTTTTAAATACTGTAATGAGGACAATCATCAGACTGACCTCAAAATGCACATGCTGCTTTGCACCATAATGTCCTTCCATAAATCAGTATCATTGTTCAAGGTGTGTCAATCCAAGCTAAAATAACTCAGACATAATAGCACTTAATGAGAGATAACTGTATACTCAATCATGGCAGCCAGATTCCAGTATCAACAGAGTAAATGATGGCCATCAGCCCCTGAATAAGCATCACAGACATGAAGAAGAGATAAATACTTTGTTGAAAAGGGGGAAGACATCTACTGAAATACTTCCTTCTTCTGTGGTATATCAAATAGTGAAGAGTCAGGAGTGAATACTGAATATCTCGCTGCAGGCTTGAGAAATGTTTGACATCAAAAAAGTTGAAAATTGTGTAGAAATAGGTAGGTGACATCTCTAAAACAGCAGGCCTCACTGGCAAAAGTTACACTTATATAGCGCCTTTCTACCTTAGCTGTACTCAAAGTGCTTTACACTGCGTTTTCTCATTCACCCATTCATACAGCAAACGGGACAGAGCTGCCTATACTTTGGCATGTGGGGATGCTCTACCACCTGAGTCACAGCCGCCTTTGGGTGCTCCTGGTATGTAGTGGTTACCAAAAGAGGTCCAAAGAATGACAACCATTTAACTGGGGAAAAGGGTACCTGGTCAACTCGTGCGTATGCAAAGGTTAGGGTTAGGGTTAGGGTTAGGGACGACAGTTCAGCAACTGCCAGTGGTTTATAAATCCATGTTTGATCACCATAAATAAATAATAAAACACTGATTTTACATTCACTTACTTCATTTACTGTACAAAAAACTAATAAAGGTATGAAAAGGAGATGTGTCTCCATTATTGGTGTTAAATTTTGGAATGATGCCAACATTAATTTAAAAACATGTCATTCTTTTTTGGTTTTTAAGAAAATGATTTGTAAAGCTATTTTTGAAGCTTATAAGTGTGATTGATCATCTGTTGTTCATTCTTTTTTTGTTTTCTTTAAGAAAATGATTTGTAAAGTTATCTTTGAAGCCTGTAGGTGCAATCAATTATCTGTTGTTGTTTCTTTGTTTTTCTGGACATTGATAGCCTAAAAAAAAAAGCTGACAGTATAGGATAGGCTCTCATAAGCATTCTACTTCTGCCTATGCCTGTTCAGTCATTATTCAACACATGATTCTTGATTTTGTGATTTTGTGAGGAATGTCAATACTGTGTATAATATTTGGGTGTTGTTATGACTGAATAAACTACTACAAACTTACTAAATTTTACATTCACTCAATACACACAAGTTTGCATACACATGAGTTTGCATACGTAGGAGTTGACCAGTATCCTTGTGGAACATGGGTCATGCCTTTGCACCTCTTGCGCATCATTGAGTCTTGGACCTCCATGACCTTTTCCCGGATACTGGTCAACTCATGCGTATGCAAACTCGTGCGTATGCAAACTCGTGCGTATGCAAACTCGTGTGTATTAAGTGAATGTAAAATCAGTGTTTTATTATTTATTTATGGTGATCAAACATGGATTTATAAACCACTGGCAGTTGCTGAATTGTCGTCCCTAACCCTAACCCTAACCCTTGCATACGCACAAGTTTGCATACACACGAGTTTGCATACGCACGAAGACCTACTATAGAACTAGCTGCTGAAAACCCAAACTCCTGATGTGATAGAAAGCCATCCGAATACACAGTGGGGGGTCAGAGTGTCCATGTTGACCCCTGTCCACCGCTGAAAGCACCTACAATGAGCATGTGAGGGTCAGAGAACATGAGCGATGGAGGAAGACAGCCTGGTCTGACGGATAATGTTTTCTTTTACCTCATGTGGCCGGCATCTTCCAGGACTTAAAACATCTGCTGCTAATGTCTTGGTGCCTGATACTACATTACACCTTCAGAGGTGTTGTGGAGTCCAAATCAGGTGATTACTGGAGAGATACATCAAATACGGCATAAAAGACGATCTACCAAAGGTGCTTTCATACAGTGACCAGTTGGTGCTGTCGTTGCTTCCACATGTCCTCCTGCTTGGCTGGTTATTGCTGATGTCTCAACCTGTCGAGCCTTTTTTCTGCCTGTTCTGACTCCAGACTCTGCTCCCCGTCTTGTCCATTTGCACTACGTTATTTAGTCTGAGTTTGTCCTTATGTCTGCTTTTTCTGAGTGGTAACAGTAAAAATTTCATCAAATAACTTATCAGAATATGTATAGTTTTTCTATGTGAAAGAAAAATAAGAACCAGAGGCGACTACAATATGGAGGACAAGATATGAGGAGGTTTATGTGCTGTTTGACGTGTGAAAATGTGACTTTTAGGACTGCAGTAATAGTGTCAGTGCTTTCCAGAGGCACCACAGCAGCTCCCTGCTCGGGGATCTTTCTCATATTTTCTGGGATTGTCCAGCACTAAAGGATTCTGGCAGCACATGAAAGAGAAGGTGAAAAAGATTATCCACTAGATCCAGTATATATTACTGGGAGAAGCTCATAAAGATATAAACAGCAAATACCAAAGATGTATGTTATGGATTCTTTTTTACTGGACATGAAGACTGAATGACAGAACTTCTCTAGTGTCACTCAATACATTTACAGTCCATGTAGGGACACAGTGTTTCTTACTATGAGTTGGAATATATCCCTAAAGTCATTCATGTGTTTAGCTATAAAAAAAAAAAAAAACATCTTGCAGCCTTCTGAAGCCCTTACATCCTGATAAAACTGGAAATTTATTAGAGTAGAAAAACTGTGTTGCTACAAAACAGGTTCTTCAGTCACTTTACAGCAGAGAAAGAGAAATTCTAAACAGAAACCTTTATGTATATTGGACACAGAGTTTATTTATGCAGTTTGTCTTACATCATTGTCTTATGTCTTGCATATGCTGCTATCCTGCTGAGAGGAAAAATAATATTATATTAATAAAAAACAACCTGCAGTACACAGTAAAATGGTTGCAGCACAGTGTTGATTATTAGTCAGCAACTGGCCTCTTTCACTTTTAAAAATCTCTTTAAAAACATTCCATTTCACATTTTTGACAATATAACACTGATCATCTAAGACAGTCATAAACGCACACAGGCCTGCACTGTACACACTGTCTGCTCTGCTAAAGTCTCTCTCTGATCATTGATTAAACCCTTAAAAATCCATCTCTCTGTATCAAAGTTACATCTTTAGAAGTTTTTTTTCTCTTGAAAAAAAATCCTTTCCTGCCGTAAAATAGCTTAGATGCAACTCAAAGCCATTTTCCCTCAAGGCTTTGCAGACCTGCAGTCCCTGACTCTATTTTCACTTCTTTCAGTTTCACTGCAACTCAAGCACACCAGCTCACCAGTGACTCTGCTCAAGTACTGTAAGATTACTCAACACAAAACGAAGTAATATTGGAGTAAATCCGTCATACATGTTCAAACCAGAAGCAAATTCTTAAGAAAAATAGTCATACAGAAATCACCGATTTGCAAGTTGACAGGATTGTTTCCTTAGGCTTGTTATGTATAAAACCCAAGAAGTGAGAATTCATGTTTTTGAGACGTTGCAGTTTATTATATTGCAGATTATTTTGCTCATAGTGTGTTCCAGCTTATAAATAACAGCATATAGATAAACTAAAAAGGTAAAAACCTTAATTTTCACTAAACATGCTCTCTAGAAAGTCATCACATTCCCTGTGCGGCTGAAAAAAAATTACATGCCTTGTTTAAGAGAGTGGACAGCACACCTCTCAATATAACAACAGAAAAGCATGGAAACTGAAATATGGAAAGTAGAAAGTTGCTTTTTGATGTACAATACTAGAAAAAAATCATTACTAATTTTTGCCAAAGCTTATAAGATGCTTCATCACTTTGCCAAATCAAGCCATTACATTTACTCTGGTAGTTCTGTGCAGGTTTATAGCAAATTTTATTGCCCATACATCAACAGAATGTCCAAGAAATAGTCATTTTTAATGTTTAAAAGGCCTAAACTCTGGAAGGTAGCTACTCATTTTGGCAAACTCAGACTGCTGAGGCAACATTTTGTGTTTGGCTGGTCATCAGAATGTATTTAATATACAACCAGTAGCTCTTTCAGTTTATGTGTGGCATATGAGTAATGTACTAAGATCGACTTCAATACTTCCTTTCACAGAATGCAGCAGAGGAACTACAACATTTGGTGCAGAAATTCTGACCTTTCTCCAAACTACAACATCTTAATATCCAAGGACGCCACTGCTTCAACAATCGTATCTGTTGATTGATTCGCTCCAACAAAGCCAAAGCAAATGTTGATTTTATACAAATTAATAAAAACACCATTTCCTTAAAGCTGTAAATTCACTGAGAAAGTCCTGAAGAGCTTATCTTTGATCGTCTGCAAAATCCTCAAAGGCGCCACAAATTTCATCCCAGCCCTCCAGTCTTGTGATAATTCCAATTTGCACAGCTTAGCATTGCAAACTATGCACCCCTGTTGTCAATTAAGTCTCTTCTTCTCAAATGTCCCCTGGAGATGCAGTGTATAATTAAGACCATGCTCAAGAATAATAGTGGGCTGAGTGACTCTCTGAATAAAAAAGGGACTCCAAACACAACTATCCGAGTTGTACAGTAGTCTCCAACACAACTTTTATATGAGAGATTATCCAGTTCTTTCTACTAACATGCCCAGGCTTTTTTTCTTTTCTGGCTGCAGCATTTAGTTTCATTCAGAAAGCTTTTCTGTTACTATTTCTTCGGTTGCTTTAAATGAGAGAGTTACTAGTGAGAGCTTGAGTCATAGAAACTGAAGTTTATAGTCTTTCAAACAGTAGTTTACTTAGTCTGACAGTATCTTTAATTTGACTTATGCTGTACTTATTTAAATCCAACTTTCTTGAGAAAAGCTATTGCAATTACAAGGGCAAACACTGAATTAAAGTTGGAGTGCAACAACAGGTGATTATCATTCAAATTACATCTCAGCTTAGTTCTATTTGTATTTGTTTGCTGACCATTACACAGTCAAAAGTCTGTTTCAGTTCAAGGTTTTGCAGACTAAAATCAGCCATACAAAGATATTCTGAATTCAAATAAACTACAAGAAGTGGCAGATACATTAGCACTGAATAATTGTGTAAGTTATGATCTCCTGTTGCCGTAAATCAAAGTATTTTGGTTACAAGTCAGCTTGAAATATGTATAGACACAGAGGCTGTCATTATAGACATCCTAACGCTTACAATTTAATATATGTCTAGAACACTGAATGAATAATTAAAACAATGTAATATTAATGCACACACTCATTCTACACTTTCTCTCCTGTCCCAGATTAGGTCTAATTTCAAACTTAATTGTACCAATGATACTGCAACACATTATCTGGTTACAGATCTACACTATCACGGCTTAGCAGGTATTTTAGTGTCAGAAAGCAAATGATTAACCAAAAAGTAACATGAAGTTCCACATGGGACATCGTTATGTACAATTTTCACTTCATGTACAATTATGTACAACAATCGTTATGTACAATTACTTTCTAGTCATCTTATATATCAGTGTATGCAGAGCACTCAAACAAAATGAGCCAGTAGTGCACTCCTGCTTAAAACATTCCCTTTGTCATTTCAATACATAATATATATAAACAACATTTCTCCAAAAAAATAAATATCAGAAAGCTGTAAACTGAATGAATATGTAATCGTGATTAATCGAAATTAATCCACAGCAACCCTGTGATTAATCTGACAGCACTAATTAGGAGCCAATAAGAAAGGTTCTTAAAAAAACGAAAGACAAAGATGGCAGGTCAAGCCTCATAACAGGAGTAACTGGACAAATGGATCAGTAGTCCAGATAGATAAACAGAACCTCTCATGCTTCATTTCCGATTTTATTATGACATTTCAGAGTGAAGTAAACTTCAATTTGCGATGTCACACAACCTTGGGCAGGCCAGGCTAGGTCTGTCTTTGCAGAATCCTCCTTGGACACTTAGAAAGGAGCTAAAAGGAATAAGAGCCTGTCAATGCTCCCCTACGCCAAACTAAAGTCTGCTGAAGGCCACAGTTAGCTTTATGTAAGTGAACTTTAGATTAAGCAAACAAAATAAATTTTTGTAAGCCAGAAACACTTCACTTAAGGTGTAATAAAGAAGAATGTTTAAAATGGAAAAGTGTAGTAGCAGTTTCATAGTTGAAAAACTCTTCAGTATATGATGGGAGCTGAGCCCAGGTTATAAAGCACGTCACACTAATCGGTCACAACACCACTTTTCACTGGGCTGTTTCTGGGATTTACAGCTACTTTTACTGTGGTAACTACTTTTTTCGTCACCCTTTGTGCCCGCATTTACCACCAGTTTCACAAATGTTCAGGAGGCCAGACTGTTTTTAATTTAATTCTTTTTTTTTACTACAAACTCTTTGTGATTGATGAAAGTTGACCTGTTGTTTTGTTCCTATACAGCTCAATGCTGCTGGGCACATTTTTCTAATGAATTTCAGTTCCAAGCACACATTTCAGCCAGTTCTTACTGGCTCCGCTGTTTTGACAGACGTTAGGGGTGGTAGTGAAAGAACAGGCTTAAGAGTGAATATTTCCTCATGAAACAGATGCACTATTCAACAGCAGGGGCCTTTTCCTGACAATCCCTTTGACACATTGTTGCAGTGGTCCCACATTCTTTCAGCTATAAGCTGCCCTGTTAATTTCTGGATGTGGTTCTTGGCATGAAAAGATGGATGCTTAATGGGGCAAAACCACTGCGTCATGTCTATGATATGTCCACCGAACATGCTCAGGAAGGGTTTGGCATCATTGTTCTGCATGTAGGCTAATTAAATAAGCGCTGCCAACTTAGTAAGAATGTAGGCAGTGGGGAAAGAGAAACACCCCCCTCCTCCAAAATCATTCTCTGTTAGGCCAGTTCTCCTGAAGTGCCTCTTGTTCTCTTGTTTTGCAGCAGCTGCGCTCGCCTGGGAGGGAATGACGGAAGGAAAATGTGAACTAAGATGTGCCCAGGATGTGCCAGCTTTTTTCCCCCTTTTGTTTTTTGAAGAAACTGATGTTGCTCTTCTACATATTCTGAAAAAGTTTAGTATCATGTTTAGCGAGGCTACCGTCAGCTGCTGCAACAGGTGGGACACATTACATTTTTGAACACCCATAATTGTTTAAAAGGAGCATCTGGGTGGCAATGTGATTAAAAAAACCTAATGCAGTCAACTTCTGCAACCCGCAAACAATCTGTTTATGATTTTAAATACAACTTTATCTACGTATTTGGGTCCAGTGAAATGTTTCGTCTATTTAATTATGGGTCTGAAACAATGTTTAGGTGGATTGTACGTGTCAAAGTAACATCCTTCTGTATGCCAGAACCTGCAATGTCCCAGCAGAATATCACGTTTTAATGAGATGATAGTTAAATAAATGGCTCACTGATTGACAAGAGAAACAAGCTCTATACGTCAGTCAGAAACTCAACATGACATGTGTGTTTCATTTCAGGATTTCTAAATATTTTGTCATTTTAGCGATGCTGAATACACAAACTTGAAGTATTACGAGTTTGAGCACATTCATGTGTAACTATATAAATATACAGTGCAGTGTATTTGTCTTGAGGTTTAATGCTACGACATCAGTTTTCTTCTACCAAATGAACAAAGTGTAGCTTCTAGTGGTGGGTTTCTGTGGATTCCCTTTCTAATAATGTGACATCAAATATTTCTCAGCAACACAAAAACAGCAAATCCTCCCAGCTGCCCCACCATGTCCAAGAAAGTCCAAGCAAAGAGCATCCTGATGGCTTGTACTTTGTGACTTTTTTCAGTTATTATCCCCCGCCTCCATGAAGTGGAAAAGGGGGATATAGGTTTGGCCTCCGTCCGTCCGTCCGTCCGTCCGTCCGTCCGTCCGAGATGAAGGAGACAGCTTTTCTCGGAAACTATTACAGCTAGGATTACGAAATTTAGTGTGTAGCTTCACACCATGGACACCTTGATCAAGTTCGAAAATGAGACCTGTGCGAAAATATTTAACAGAGTTAAGGCCCTTGACCACTATTTTGGATATAGACTCATAGACATCACATGTGGCGGGGGATATTGATGACCATGTCGTCTTGTTTATTATTAGGATTGTGTTGCTTTTGCTGCTTTGCCTGTTTTAGAAAACACCTTTCAACATCAAGAACTCGAACTGAGTTTTCGGTTTTAAAAAAATGTGTCCAAGGAACTCATTTCTCGATTCGGTTTTCCACAAGAACTTCATGCTACCCTAGACGAGTGGGATTCAAGATGTGGTGGGCTCGATAGATCCAGACTGCCACATCAATGGAGAAAATGGACACACTTCAAAAGTAAAAGCATACTTGGATATTGTGTTGCTTAATGGTTCCTTTGGTAGAGATGGAAAAATGTCAGAAAAGCACAATCTGACAGCTTAAATCCAAATGAACGCTGACAGACAACTTATCTGAAGCCGCATCGATGTCGGGCAGCACAAAAGACAATGACTCCAAAAACAAAGCTCTGCAAAACTGTTAGAGCGACGTACATGAGGCACAAGATGTGTCATTAGACAGGACCTTTGCTAAATGTACCGTAGCGTCATCACGCTAACTTAAGTCATTTTGAAAATCATATCCAGGAATGCAGATGCGGGGTTTTCAGCGAAGATGTGATTATTGCTGTCATCACTGTCTCTCTTCCAGCTGGATGCTATTTTGGTCGGTGCTTTTTGACAACTGGCAACTGTCCTGTTTGACATCACCCTGAGCCAATGAGGAGCAAACAGGGAAGGCCGCAAAAATGCAACATTAATGGACACCAGCTTTTGAGCATTCGATTATCGGTAGGTACACGGCTTGAACGCAATTATCTGTACTTGTAGGAAAGCTTCAGGCGCTCAGCAGAGCACATCTGCAGTGGTGGCTGCTCCTGTTCTGTTTTATCTAATCTGAGGAGCGCTGGGTGGCCTGGTGGGCTGCAGGGCCTGAGCTGGTATCTGGATTTTCTCACAGGTTGCGAACATGCAAACGGTCAGCAGTAGAAGAGCAGTTTCACCACCTACAGCACAGGATTAGAATGATTTTATGGTTTAAATTACAAGCAGTTCAAAACATTGTTCGGTCACCTAATCACAATCTATTCCCCAAACTGCACTTCATCACATTTAAAGAAGGCAAATAAATTAGATTAGTTCAATTTCATGCAAACAGCTCATTCATTTTCTTGAATTCATTCATAAAAGCTTCTACTGTAGTTTAACAGAACTATTATATACTAAAGAATTACTTCAGTGTGAAGCAATAAGTGCTGTGTTATGGTCTGTGGCCTTTCCTTGCTTATGCTTTGGATGTTTTCTGTTTACCATTTACTTTGAGTCTTTTCGAATTACAAGTAAATGAGATGTCGAGGACTAAATGGAGAGGGGTGAGCCTTTAATAGCACGATAACTCACAGTTAGGGCGAGTGTAATAATAGATGTAAAATGTGCAAGGACGGTAATTTTCAAGGGGTTCTGTGCATTTGACTCAGAGACTTCATGTTCCTGCCTACAAGAGCAAAGCCAAACATGCAAGTGGAAAGTCTTCTTGTCAGAAGGCTGCACCATCTTCACAGGTATTTACTGTGGAAACTGTATGATTTTATAGGCATGAAGAGACTGCCCAAGGCAATTAAATAGGATCATAAAGGGTGGGGATATATGATGCAGGAAATGTTCATTTACTGATGCATTTACTAATTTAACACAAAATATTTGCAAAATTGCTTCAGCTGTGAGTCATGTGCAACAAATTCTTGTATGTGGAGGCATCTGGAGACATTCTCTGGAAACATTCTGGAAAATGATATCGCAGCAGTTTATGATAAAACCATCATCCTGGTCGGCGTTTTTCATGTTAATGCAACTCTGTATTTCTACCAATATTCATAAAATCTATATTCTGTTTTTAATTATTTCTGGGGCTCTGTGAATGTGTGTCTTTAGTCCTTAATCATTTTTAATCTGTCAAACTATGAAGTGTTTCTTCTTGTTCCATCTGCACATAGCCTCTGGCAACAATAAAACTTTTACCTTTGTTAATAATGTGCATCCTTGCTAGTTTCCTGGGAACTTTGCGTGATATTCATGCTGCCTGAACAGTGCCATATTTTCAAATAAGAACA
Organism: Acanthochromis polyacanthus; assembly: GCF_021347895.1. Taxonomy (NCBI): domain Eukaryota; kingdom Metazoa; phylum Chordata; class Actinopteri; family Pomacentridae; genus Acanthochromis; species Acanthochromis polyacanthus. Next base: position 38,345,038 of record NC_067125.1, on the reverse strand, counting down.
TAGGGATTTTATGTCGACTTAATATCTACCAGAGGGTCAGTAAATCACTTAATAGCTTGTCTCAGAGTCACTGGTGGAACACAACTGACTCATTTGCTGGCAGTGGCTCTCTCGACAAATACTGTCTGACAGGCATATTATGGATAAAATAAAACCTTCCCTGGCACGATGTGAAATAAACCTTAAAGAATATTCACAAGACTGTCATTGCATGGAATTAAAGAATGCAACCGGACAACTATTTGGGAAAACAATCAAAAAATCAGCAATCCCAAACAAAAGGAGAATGTATCCTTGGCCCACTGAAAGATGATGACAGTCGAAAGGACTTCCCCTCCTGATATTTATGTCTTTGGCAGGACACCAGAGCACCTGGAATTTAACTTTTGTAAATAAATTCTGGTTTATAAGTCATGCTCAGATGTTACTTGTCCATTTTAAACAGACAAAAAGCCAGATGATTAAAAAAATACAATGAAGAATAAACAGGCAAAGTTAGTGTATTATCCTCATATACATTCACCAGTATCTGTATTAGGTACGCATTGCTAGCACTTGGTTGGACTTGTTTTGTCTTCATAACTGCCGTCTTTCTTTGCTGTATACATTTAACAAGATGCCCATGTTGACAGTAGGGCAGCACCTTCATGATATAACTCTCTTGTTCCACTGCATCCCAACGATCTTCCATTAGATTGAAATCTGGTGACTGTGGAGGCCATTTGAGTGGAGCAAACTCGTCAAGTTCAAGAAACCCGTCTGAGACGATCTGAGCTTCATGACATGAAGTTGTATGCTTCAACAACACTCAGGCAGTGCTGTGGCAGCACACTGAAAAATGCATCAAGGAACATATTTCTACCATCTAATTAAATACACGGTTGCAGGATTTAGAGAAAAATCGAATTTACTGATTCAGATGAACTGTTTAAGATGCAAACTTTATTTGAAGGAGTTGGGTTGGCATAATATTGCTGGTAAATGCATCAACTTAATATTGTGTGTAGTTTAAACTCAAACTTGTGCATTACTTGATTTAAAACTGGATTACATTAATGCTTAAATTTAATGAAACTGGTTTGATTGCTTTATTATTCTTCACCTTGAGTTCATTGTTTCAGGTCCCCTCCGTCTTAACTCGGCCGCACAATTTCAGATAGTTAAATAATTAAAGATATTCTTAATTGGGAAGAATAAGGGAATTCCTCAAACTCAGTGCAGGTTGTTTGTTGAGCTTAATTGTTACAAGTTGCTAGAACTCAAAAACTACTGATGCAAACTGTTATTTTTGATGAGTCCAAACACTATATGTCAACAGTACAGACAAGCATCTACAGAAGAGAAAAATGAAACAAGCTGCAAACAAGGATTTAAACATATTGTCAGAACTGGGAGAACCTCAAGGAACTCTGATATCTAGGGACTTCTGTTAGCTTGGAGGTTCCTGAAAGATCCTTCAGCAGCTCAGTTTTGAAGCAACGTTGATCTTTCAATTCAAACATCAGGTGTAGGCCTAACTAATGTCTTTATTTCTAAAAGTTTGTTTGATTGTAAATGTGTACATTGGAATATGTCAATATATGTATGATAGAATCAGTTTGATGTGTTTTGTGATAAATTAAAAACAACGATAGTGTTTTATCTTAGTCTAATAAAAAATGGTTTTTTTTAGTGATGACTGTAAGAATGAAGAATACAGAATGGGTCTTTGAAGAACCTTTCAGCGTTTCCTTGAGTGACCTCTGCAGCAGCAGTTCCTCAAGGACCCATCCTGAACAAAAAAAGGTTCCTCCACAGTATTAATAGTGAGGAACCCCACAGAAACCCATAATGCACATCCATATCTAAAAGTGTACAACCCTTCTCCTGTAAATTCTTTCCTCTCCACTTTCTTTCATGAGTTCGTCCCACCAGACCAGCACAGACTTGTTCTTCAAATGCAGGAAAAGATGTAAAATTCACTGTTAACTTGTGGTTTCACAGATTCAGACTCCAGTCTGAGTGAGATTGTTCTGTTTATCCCATCACAGCACCACATCCTCTGCCCACTGTAAGCTTTGCTGCTCACCTGATCAGGGTGAAAAGCCCTGTGATTGGCTTAAATCTCCCATCAGGGACTAGATTTACTAAAGCCTCAAAACGGAGCCAAGTGGAAGTGCAGCAATCTAATTTCCACTCAGACCACTTGAATTACAATATGTTGAAATGTTATTATGGAATCTTTGTGCAATGAAGCCAAAAAAATACACCCTAGCCAGATTTAAATGATGCTCTGTTGGTACTACGAGGCCCCAAGTGTGCCAAGAAAATATCTCCCACTCTATTACACCACCAGCAGCTTAATTGTTGATGCAAAGCAGGTTGTGTCCATGCTTTCCTGTTGTTTATGCCAAAATATGACTGTACTCTCTGAATGTCACAGCAAAAACTGAGACTCATCCGTCCAGGCAACGTGCTTTCAATCTTTCATTGTTAAATTTTTAGTGAACCTGTGCCCACTAAAGCCTCAGTTTTAGATGACAGGAATGTTTCTGCTGCTGTAGCCCATCTGCTTCAAGGTTTGATGTGTTGCAAGTTCGGAGATGCTCTTCTGCATATTTACAAAAAGGGGCCCGAGACAATTGATTATTTCACAGTCTTATAGTGTGCACACAGACTAACATTTCAACACTGCTTTGCCTTCATCAGAGTCACACCTATGGAATCACAGGAGTGCCATAATAAAAGACAAGTCTGTTAAAAAAAAAGAAAATAAATGTGTAGATATAAAGAGGAATAAATAAATATATATCTGATAATAAATAAGGAAATAAATGTGTAAATATAAAGAGGAATAAACAAATAAAATAAATAAATCTGTTAAAATATAAGTATATAAATACATAAATATAAAGGGGAAAATTTTTTTAAAAATCTGTTAAAAATGAGGAAATAAATGTGTAAATGTAAAGAGGAATAACTAAAATAAAATAAATACATCTCTTTAAATATAAGGACATAAATGTGTAAATATAAAGAAGAATAAATGAAATAAATTAAAAAATAAGAAATATAGAAATATAAAGGGGAATTTTGCTTTTCCCTTTGGCTTTTTCCATTTTTTTCCTCTTCAGGTATTGACTACTCACCCTGGACAGAAAGCCAAGTCCAAAGCCATTTGATTGACTGCTCAGTCCATCGAGTAAAAGCAAAACGGAAAAGGCAATGACAAAATGGAAAAATAAACTGGAACGGGAGAGGCAGAGACAAAATTCACCTTTGTATTTCCATATTTTTAAATAAATTGCTTTTTATTCTTCTTTACATTTACGCATTTATTTCCTTATTTTTAACAGAGTTATCCTTTATTATGGCACTGTTGTGATTCCATAAAAATCAAGCTGAGAAGCATTTGTTTCAGTTGCATGTCGCTGGAAGACGGACAGAAAATTCTGTTTCTAGATACTCATCTGTGCTCCTTGAATGGATGAAAATGTGTCATTGAAGGCGCATGCCATGGAACTGGTTTGAGCTGACAGAAAGGCAACAGCAACTGAAATAACCAGAGATTTGTCTTTTCTCTTTCTTATGACCAGTCTTTGTAAAGTCTAGAGATGGTTGTGCATGAAAATCCCAGGAGATGATCACTTTGTGGAACACTCAAACCAGCCTGCCATCAACAACAAACCAACAACACCAACCACAACCAACAAAGCTGCATTCAAAGTCACATTCTCACATTTTTTATTTTATTCTGATGTTAGTTTGAACTGGAACAGATTTTGCTGATGGTGTCTACAGGCCTAAATACATTAAGTTTCTGCAACATATTGTCTGACTAGATATTTGCTTTTTGAGTGTATATCAACCACTGCACACATCCCCAGGCTTTTGTGTTCCTCATTCGAAATCTAAAATTTAACATGGTATGCTATAGTGGAATTTATTATCCAAAATCCTACGAAGCAAGAAAGGGTAGTTCAGCAGAAACCCAGATCTTCTAGTAAACAGGTTCACGATGAACTCTAAACACGGGTCACTACGGTTATGGTCCACTTGGTCAGACTTGCTGATTTAATTTTTTGGCTCACTCTGCAGCTCCTGCCATGCTTTTCCCTCTTACTCCCAAAGTTATCGGTGGTGCAGTTCGACTGTTTTTTTGTCCGTTGTAATCAGCACCCTCGGCCTCTGTGGCCTGATCTGTCAATGCTGCTCAGCTCCGAGAGGCAGTGGAAGCTTGAAGGATTGCTGGCTGACAGATGACTTGCACATGGTGGATTATCAGTGTAAGCCCTTATAACAGCCTGTTGGTTTAGCTGCCACCATTTATTGCAGGGGAAAAACACACGCTGCCAAACATAAACTAGTTGGTTTTGCCGCTAATATGATCATAAGAAATCAATTTAAACGACATAGTTAGTGGTAAATGAACATGTCTATGTCCTAAAAAGCAGTGACTGCTAATTCGTCATGTGGTAGGAGAGTAAACCAGCCTGAAAACATGAAACACAAGTGGAAATAACCAGTCACTCTACATCATCCCTGCCACAGTCTCCACTTTAACTCATCTATCACAAAGTGAGGCACAATTTCAGCTGGCTCTCACAACCTCCGTGATGCTAAATCTAATGTTAAAGTCATTTCAGATCAAAGCTCAGTACCACCTCCTGTCAAAGTGGAGACAAAATAACTATGAAATAAGTTGAGGAGTAATATGTCAAGATATTGTGTCACTGGCTCATAAACTGTCAGAGCAGAACGATGGTCTTGTCAGAGTTTTGACTTGCAGGACAACTGTGCTCCTGACAGAAAGCAGCAGAAGCCGAGCACAGTCGTTTTCCACAGACCATTCCAGGAAAATGAAACGAAAATGCTTTTGATGCAACCATGGCGTGGTGTGGACCTAATGGACCCTTTTTTAGATCAAACTACTGGCATGAAGGTGAAATGTTGGATGAGACTTGGCAACTGTGTCAAACCTGCAAACAAAATGCCATTTTCCTGTCTGAAATACATGTGAGCATTTATCATCATCACCTTTTAAGTTTTGACTAAATTTTAATGTTTGAAGCTTGAAATTTTCACGTGGATCTTTAATCAAATGTCAGCACCATTGAATTTGTTAGAAGTATGGATTCTGAGGTTCCCAGCCCAACTCCTAATTATGACCATATCGCTTAATTTTATATACTTTTCTGATCCTCTCCATTACCAGTGTTTCAGTAAAAGACGAAACTTGGCCCTGAACAATGACACCTGTCATTGCTCTTAGACACCTGTGAATACCGCAGAACTTTTTGGTAAGACAGGTTTGACATCTTGCTCATTAAACACAGCCTGTCAAAGCAGTGAGACCATTTTTTTGCCATCAAATTCCCAAAAACTCTGACCACTTCTATTTAAACCGATCACACAGGATCTAATATCACACCTCTTGCTAAGATCCCTCTGTAACATCCTACTGCTCTGTCATTCATAACAAGTTTCAGCCCGTGTCTTCTACCACATTTATGTAATGATCTCCCCTGGACATTGTCGCTACAAACTTTTCAAGGATAATGCTGGACGCTGTCATTTCCACAGATTTTCTTATTATAAATAGAACTCTATTAAATGGAACTGTGCCTTTCTGCTTCAAGCATCCAACAGTCCAACCGCTTATTAAATAGCCCGACCTTGACAAATCGGAGCTAAATAATTTCATCCAGTCGCCGAGCTCCCGTTCCGATCCAAGTTCTGGAGAAAATTGTTTACATGCAGCTGTTGTCTTTGACAATGTTCACGCTTAAATGTCAGTCAGCGGAATCTGCTCTTCTCCAAGTCTCAAAAGATCTCCTGCTATTAAGTGTGTCTGAGTGCTGCTTTTGATCGTCATTGGATCACATCCTCTTAAACTGTCTGAATGACTGGGCTGCTGTCCAGGACACTGCCCTCTAGTGGTTGGTTTTGTACCTGACAGACTGCACTTCCTTGACCATTACTTGCAGAACCTTAAAGCTTGAAACACCAAGGTAACCTTAGGCCTTATCTACTGTGAGGCTAATGAATCTTCACCGTTATGCTGAGAATATTCAGTTAAACTTCCCCATAAATCCAGGAGGCACTGATTCAATTAAATGAACCTACGACTTGTTGATGTAAAATGCTGGAGAGGGGCATTGTTTTCCACTTTTGCTTCTGCTATCTGACAGCTAAACTGCATTTACATTTACATTTTGAAAAGAAATCCAATTTCATTTGAAACAAATGTTCGCTCAAAGGCCTGTGTTTGTGTCAGTTATTGTTCTAATTTTTGCTTTCAGTAATTTATTATCTTCAAATGTCCCTCACTGTTGGTTAGTTTTAGGCACCAAAACTTTTTGGTTAGGTGTTGAACTATCATGGTTTTGGTTCAAATATGACCGACTGATTGGCTGAAAAGTAGCAACAATAATGCAGTAAAATAAATAATGGTTGATTAGAAAGTGCTTGTGATAAGTTACAAATGAATGAAACCCAGCAGACACTCAAATATAATTCAGATGCAGTTAAGCTGTATAGTAAGGGACAGAACTCCTGAAAATTGATTTAAACAATAAAACTTTATCACCCCTTTATTTTTCTCAGAGATATTGTTTGATGGCTGCACTTGTAGCATCCAACCATGAATGTCGGAAACCCCAGTAACCACTTTAGTTTAAGTTGAAACACTTTGCATTCATATTGCACATACAAAAACACATATCTATTCGTAGCACACACATTTACTTAATTTTATCTGTGTAACATTGTTTTTTTTAAATTGTACTAATCTTTTCTTTGTCTTACCAGTGCTGGGAAGTCTGGTCTTCTGCAGCTATTGTCATTTGGCTAACTTCAAGCAAAGATGCATCTTGGGAGCAGCAGGCTTTTATACCAGATCTGTCAATCAGACCACACCAAGTGCTGCCACTTCAAGGGTGGACCAGGTTTATTTGATTTGAATATTACTTCATTCATCTGATTTGTGTTGAGTAATTAGATGTCCTTGGGATTTGTTTGTTAGTATTCTTTTGACTACGTAGACTAATTGTACTGTTTTGTGCTGTTTGTTGTTAGTTTAGTTGTTGGTGTTTTATGTTTCCCCCATGTGTGTAACTGGTCTGATCAGTCAGTATATATCCTTTGTTCAGTGGTTTTCAGGTCTGTTGAGACTTTGTTTTATTAGTGCAGTTGGTGCTGGATTATTTTGTTGCTTATAGCCTTAGTTAAATTCATTTCTTGTCCTCTTTTATGGGTACGAGTTTAGTATTGGTTTTGTCACTTCTCTCATTTTTGGGTGAAATGAAAACCTTGTTTTTGAATTCACCTGCAGTCCTTATGCTTTGCAGCTCAGTCCCTCACAATCCTATTCGCCTTTTATGTATAAAGTCGTATAATCTTGTGATTTTTATTCCCATTCTATGTTTTAGAATAGTGTAATATTGCAATTTCTGAATGAATGAAGGCGGTTTTCTGCATAGAGGAATTTTTTTGTCTCTTCAACTAGATGACAGTTTCTTTAAAAATTCCATGCACATAACTAATCTATAATCCAGGTGAGTTGCTGCACCAAATAAATTAGTATCTCAGGATCTTGTTTACAAGTGCTGGAAATTCAGCAGTGATATGGACAGTTGGAATCAGCAGTAAGGCTCGCTGAAGAGAACATGATGAAGAAGAGTGAGCTGAGCTGGAAGGCGAAGCTCTCGATTTCAGTGTCGATCTGCAGGGCTTTGCAAAGTTCTGTTACACTTGTTGAGACATTCACGAAAATGAACGCAAAGATTTTTTGATCCAATAAGATAAAACTTTTGGGTGGCCACATTTCTGATTAATATCATCATTAACACATATATTGAAATATTCTGAAAATAAAAAATTATCTTATTGCACCAAAAAATCTGTGTTCATTTTTGTGAATGTCTCAACAAGTGTAACAGAACTTTTGCAAAGCCCGGTATGTTCCGACGCTTACTGATGGTTAAGAGATCTGAGAAGTGACTATGATAGTGAGGTTGCAGAGAGAAGTTGCTGAAATGGGTTTCCCACACAGGGTTGCTGGGCTAAGACTTAGACATAGGGTGAGGAGCTCAGAGCAGAATCGTTGCTCCTTTATGTCAATTGAAGGAGGTTTGGGAATCTGATTAGGATGCATCCAGAGCACCTTCCTTGGAGGTTTATTGAGCATGTGTAACTGGGAGGAGACCTCAGGGTAGACAGAGAACTTCCTGTCATCTTACTGAGGATCGCCTCAAGATCCCCCGAAGGAACCAAAAAGTGTTGCTGCCAAGAAGTAAAAGAAAATGGACGGATGAGTGAATGGATAAATGGATGTACTAAAATTTTAAATATTCTTGGCTTGGATTTCCTCAGTCTATGCGCTGATGTAATGTGAGTCTCCATCAAGAGCATGCTCAGTATAATGGTTATAGTGACATAAGTCAAGTCCCTTTTAACCGTCATCGCCATCTCCTTAAAGCGACTTAAAGCAATAATGACGTCATCTGATTCTTGAGCAAGAGGGGCTCTTAAACACCTGGCGGAGCTGCAGAGAAAAGAGCCAAACAAACTCTGCAAAGGCTCCTCCTTGCTATTGTGCAACAGAGGATCAGACCAAGCTGAGCCACCTGGCCTGACAGCAGAAGAAGCAAAGATGTTGTTACAGCGCCTTCACTTTTAATTCTGTCTTTCTTTTAAAGTCACAACATCTGTGAGCGGAGAAACTCTACTTGCTTTGATTACCTGCCAACAGGAGGATAGGATGCCAAAAATGAATTTGAGAAAATGAACCGCAGTTCCAATATTCAGACAGAGACAATAGAGATCAACGTGCCCAAAAACACCACCAGCAACAGAGGGCCACCAGCAGCAGCCTTTAGAGGAGGATCACAAGGAAAACAGTCTATGTGAACATTATACGTTGCTGCAGGAATGATCAGTTCATGGAGGATTCATGCTTTGCAGATGACGTCTCTTAGACCAAACTGTAACAAAATACAGTGTTAACAAGTGTAGGAGGCCAGGTTCAAACCAGTCCTTCATATGTTCTGTATAAATATTAAATAGGAGTGGAGGACTGTTCAATCTGCAAACGTTTTGCCGTTGGCCACAGCTAAATTTATTAAATTAAATTAAACTCAGGTATAAGGCTCTATTTGGCAGACTAAGATAATACTAGAAAATAATGCATATTTAATGTCGCATTGTGACATCAACACTTAGACACTCAACGGGGATAAAATATAATGGCCTCTAACTGTTCACATGAAACTCCTTTGTGGCAATAAATATGAATAATCTGCAAAAACTTCGCATGAGACAGAGCCAGAGGGCATGGAGACCAGTAATAGCGAATGACCTGAATTTGCCAGAAAATTGTCAAGAGCAAACACAAGCAGACCAAGAATGTAAGGCAGCGCTGACATATTGCTAACTTGGAGCATGAGACAGCCATACGGGTGATGTATTTTGTTTTCATTGTCATGCTTTCTTAGCAACGACTAGACTTTTGATTTCAAAGGGAACCTTGTGTTGGCAAATCATATTTCATACTCCAATATGTTTCTCTGAATTTAGATTAGTTATCTGTATGCATATGTCTGCGTGTGTTAACAAATCATTTTCAATGGGCTGAAGTGGTACGGTCCTCGAAGAGCTTTTATGTGAGTTCCAAGATGAATCTCCAGCAGCCAGAACAACTGTAAGAAAATAAATCAGGGAAGCCACTGATCTCAGTGTGATAATGACTGTAATTAATCAAATGCTGTTAGAAAGTCGCTTCCTGCCCTTTTGGTCAAACAGTCACTCTGAATATTTATTGCAATGTAATGCGAAAAAGTTTAAAACAGTTAACGGCAATAAATCGAAGACTGACGGTCTTCCTCAGGATCTTATGTGTCAAAATGGTGGACTGCTAATTTTAGAATTTTAGGCGGATAAGGTAGGATGGCTTGTGCAAAAATCAAAGTTGTCATAAGTTGCTCTGAGTATAAGTTTAGTAAATTAGAGTTAAGGAGAGTGTTTGAGGTTTACCCAAAATGTTTCAAGAGGCTTCTACGACTATATGTCAAGAAAAGGACTACTAGAAATACATTCATTGTCAAAAGATTAGGCAAATGAGTTCTAAAAGATTGAGTCTATAAATCTTTGTCCTACCTACAGTATTTAAAATGAAGCAACAGCCACAAAAACTGATGAAAATCAGCCACTATTTTTACTTTATATGTCTTTATTTGCCAAATAAATGGCTGCAAATGAGAAAAAGCTGCCCCTGTCAATCCAATTACTGTAATCTCCACATTTTACATTCAATACATTCCTAGAATATTCCTAATATGTGTAAATATAAGACACAAGTCTGGACTTCACTACAGATAAATGAGAAAGAAAAGGACAAGGAGGCAGGACGCAATCATTTCACATGACCTCTGGTTCAGGAGTGAATTAATCACTTGCAACGGAACTGAGCAATGCTGGGAAAGCTAAGCACACTAAAACAATACAGTGATAAGCATTCAGCTGTGCTGCAGTGTATCCTGTCTGTCACCACGCTGGCTTGGTGGCTTACCCTTGGAATCTGTAAAATCGCACTAATGCAGGCACATGGTGACTGTAAGCTTCAAGAGATGTCCTCAATATAAAGCATAAACTGCCAAACATCTGAAACAACATTCACAGAGGAAAGATATTTTATGATTCGGAAAGCTTATTGAGAACCTTACTTTGAACAAGAGTCAAGGAGAGTGGGGGAAAGTCAGCTTTACCATGTAATTCAGCTTTAAGAGTATTTGATGGTGTTCACATTTTTATTGAGAGGATGCGCTGAGATTAAGTTTCTCGTGTATTCCACTTGATTCACCACTACTGACGTGACAAACAATCCCAGTGGAATCTACTGAAGACCCAACAGAAGGAGAAAGAAAGAAATTATGGAAATGTATGAACACACTTAAATAGATCTGAGTTAGCACCTTAACCTCAGAGACACCTCAAACCTTTCTTTAAAAAATCAAAACAACAAAAAATGTGCAACTTTCCTGTGTGGTCTACAAGCATGCAATAAACTGAGCTCATTTATCTATATTTTCACAATAAAAAAACAAACAAAAAAAGCTTCATAAGCCTGCAATACTGAATTTTTTAAATATTTTTTAAGAAAAGTTCTCTGTTGTTGTTAACCTTTGCTCTTATAGTAGTTAGAATATTTGGCAGATGAGAAAAAAAGCGTTTAAAGCATAGACTGTATAAAAGTTGGATGGAGCCTCTGGGTCTACATGTGGCTTAAAAGTGCCGACTTTCTAAAGTCCAGCAGGGGGCGACTCCTTTGGTTTCAAAATGAAATCTGACTGCACAGAAGTCTATGAAAAAATGGCCTTACTTTTCACATGACGTCTTACCTCAACAAACATTTTCCAAATGAGTGTATGGTCTCAGTCACTAGTTCCAAGGCTCCTTTAATAGAGAATGATGTTTATTTTGTAAATTGGTCCCGCTTAAGGCATTTAGAGCAAAACAGACTGGTATGTGTAGTATCTGACCAGATGTGCTTTTAGACATGTGATTCTCATGACTTGAGACAAGTGATGTTGGTGTTGCTAGGCATGTGCTATATGTCAGAATGGAGTGTATCTTCTTGTTGAAAGAACTCAGTGTTGTATTAGTAGTTCCTGTGTCTAGGGAATTATCCTATGGATTTTGCAATAGGGTTTTTTCAATGAGGCTCTTGTTTTTTGGTCATCTGATACAGAGAAACCACGACATATGCTTTCAGGCATGGCTGCCTTCTTAATGACAAGTCTGCACTGTGTGGATGTGCATAGTGTCCCAAGTTCCCAGTCACATCCACTTCCTGTTTCCCACATATGGTTTCAGCAACAAAAAAACAAACAACAAAAAAGAAAAAACAAGGTGACAATGACTAAATGATAAACTCATGCCAGTAGTTAACAAACCAGTGGTGTGACTGCATCCTTTTGACTACATCCTTCCTTCATAAAATGTCTACAGTTTAAAGCCAGTCTACCTGACCAATAAACCAACCACCAGAGAAAGAAAATGTCTCCTTTGTTAACTTTTGTCAATCTAAAGCCAAACTCTTTAGATTTAAACTGTAATCTGTCAGTTCTCTGTCAACACAATGAACAGACTGTTAAACAACAGCACAACTGGAAAGTCTGCAGTCTTAATTTCTGCCACCTGTTTTCTGTTGGTACCTCATCAGATGGAAACCTCTCAGGTTCTGTTCCTGCCTCAGGCCCTGAGTCATCAGGTCACCAGGTACTGGGAAGGTGAGTGGCATAAACCACAGAGCCTTCGCTGTTATTTTTGAAATATTTAGGAGGTGAATATTACTCAAAACAAACAAAATTATGGAATTTACCCTGGAAAAATTCAACAGTTTTATTTTGCATCGCTGATAATCATACAGATGAAATAACTGCAAACGATGTGACATTTACCAGTGTATGCTCAGCTCCACTGACACTGTGTTGAAGCATGGACTTATTCATTAAAAGTGAAGCCTACCTCTTAGTTTCAGAAAAGTTGCATGGAAAAGACTCATTTTAAATCATGAAGTAAATTTAAAGGGCATTATCAAGTCTATGTATGGCTGTGTTTGATAATTTTGTGAGGAAGTGATAATACAAAGGTACTTCAGTATTAAGCAAATTGTTTTCTGAGCAGGATTTTATTTTGAGCAATCTGTCATCATAAACTGAGTTGACTTCACCATTGGCTAACTTCATATAGTTTTTGCTTTGTGTTAAAAATGGACAAATATAAAATGTATTTTTACTTTTGAACCAAAAATGTTAAGATCAGTCCAGGTGAAGGTAATGAATTTATTAAACTTTATCATCATGTTAATAGAGATTATCAGTATGAGTTGAGTGCTACAAGGATAAAACACGTTTGTAGCATTTTTTTTTGACATACAGTATACTCTTATGAAGAATCAAAGAAAAAGACCATATTGAACCTGTAATCCCTGAAACAAAAGTGAATACTGTGAGGATTTCCAGTCCGTCTTATTGCATTAATATGGTTATAAATGTCCTGTGAACACAAGTTCTTTCTCAGTTTTGGACCTGTGGGCATAATAATGATATGAGAACAACTTCAAATCTGCGCAAACACAGTTGTTGCAGTAATCAGGAGGTACAAAACAAACCGTAGTACCACTAATCAGAGCTGCAGTGACCGTCCTCCTACAACGACAGCATGGACAGTACACTAATTGTTCAAAATAAATCTGAAAAACAAATGTTCAAGCGCTTCAGATTTGGCATCAGGGTTATCAGTGAAAATCTGAGTTTCTGTGAAAGCTCAGATAATGTAAAGGACACTGCATAACATCAGCCTCTATGAACAGTGCTAAAAAAAGCCCAAAGGACCCTTGATATAAGAAAAAAATTTTGCTATAGAAAATGAAAAGAAGCCTGATAATTATTGGGAGCAGATTCTTTGGTCACATGAGATGAAAATAAATTAGTTTGAATCCGATAGGGTCTGGCATATTTTGCATGGACCAGGACAACCACCGTGAACACATACTCCTGATAGTGATGCACAGATGTGGGAGTGTGATGACACGGAGCTGCATGAGTGCAAAAGGTGTTCAGGGAGATGACATTTATAGAATGGAACATGAATGTTTGCGGATCTAGCCAAATATTGTCAGATAAGATGACTTGCAGTCTCCAGAAGCTTGGCAGACGGGGAATATTCCAACATGATAAGGATTCAAAGCACACTGCAAAACCCACACGAGAGTTGCTACAGAGGCAAAGTATAAACCATGACCTGGACAATTAAATCCAACAGAAGGTCTCTGAGATCGTTTAAAGAGAAAGGTAGAGCAATATAACCCCTCCAGTAAAGAGCAGCTGAACAAAGTAGTCTATGGAGAATGGAGTCTGTCATGAAAAATGAAGGTGGATACATAAAGTATAGCAAAATTAAAATATGTGTTGACTTTAGTTGTATTGAGTTTCTACTGTGGGGCCTGAATTTTTAATACAGTTCAACTGAGCTCTTATTTTTTCAGTTTTACATCAGGACAAAAACCCTACTATCTGCAATTACTGTAGGGTTGAATCACTTGACATTCAAGTGATTCTGCACAGAGTTGTACTCACGTCTACTGTAACAACCACATATATAGTGAAGCTAAAAACTGTACATGGTAATACTCCTAAACTTTCCAACAAATTGCTCTAGCAGCTCTCCATAATTCAGTGTAATGTATACTACATGTATATAATAGGCAATCTGTAATATTGGTAATATTTCAGGTTCTTGTAAAAACTAATGCTAACATTAGGCCAACTAGACAACTTGATGTATTTTGCAGGAATAACACTAAAGCCGCTGATGAACTACAGAGCCAGAAATATGAGATCACACCCAAATAAACTTCCCGTGTTATATGTCACTGTCACAAAGGCACAAAGGGACAGTATAAAATCTGTGCTCATTTCACTTCTTTGCTGTAAATCACTTGTACGTCACACTTTTTTGTGGAGGTGGAGATGTAATGTTTTTATATGTGTTAATTTTTCTATGAAAATAAGACCTAAAAAAACAGAATTCCTCATCAAATGTGCAGAGTGCTAAAAGCCTACATTGATGCATGTGGAGTAACGTGCAGCTGATGATCCTCCAGACAATCTGTCGAGCCCTGCAGGTGTTGATTCAACTGTGCTGATGTTGTAGGAAGACTTAAAGAGATATTGCTCTGTGCTAAATTCCAAATGTTAATTTCATCAGCGTACTGATGCCAAAACTGCCAAATGCATGCCAAAGGTGCTGGAACTCATGTGCCTGAAGTTATCGATTCAAAAGGAAATAATTAACCTGTCTGAAAACTTTTTAATTGTATTTACATACTTTAGATTGGAACTTCCTCTTCAAGTATAGGATAGACAAACTGAAATCCAAAGACAAAACGAAACAAGGTGTCAGGTGAAGTTCCTGCAGATTGATGCTTTTTGAGTTGGCAGGACAGAACTTAGTGTGTGCAATCGAGAAAATATGCAATCAATCTGCGGCACAACATGCCAGTCACTGACTGTGTTGTGACTATATCTCAAGCATGAAAAGGAGCTAATGTGGATTTAATTCACTTAAAATCATAAATAAAACAAATTACCAAAAAATCTAAATGTTTACAATAAATTCATCAGCCAAATGAAAATCAATGTGTTCACTGGGCTAAACTAAATGTGATGAAAATCAATATTGATACCAATTACAATATGTGATGTAACCTAAATAACACCAGACACACAAAAAAAAGCATTAATCATGTTTATGACAACACAGACAAACACTCTCGTGTTAAAGTGGGTTTTCTTGTGAACACTGAGGCACTGTGAACACAAAGTGATTCACATCTGGGTAACATCAAAATTCAAAAGGCCGAGTCAATCCTGCCTAATTTCAAGGTCATGCTGGCACAAAGTGGAGCAAGTGATTACATCTGTTTAAGTGTTTGGCCTTTCAGATGTTCGGTGGAGACACCAAAGCCGGGTTGGCAGACTCCAGTGGCCAATACACGGTCAAATAGCATCCAGCAACAGCATTGCTGAAGAATGTTGTGTTGACAAACCAAACGCAACATTGTGCTCATGATTGCAGTTGTGGAAAGACTTGGTAAGAATACAAATAGATAATATTACAGGCCGACATGCACACACTGTTACACTACACATAACCTATTAGCTGTTTTCATGACTATTAAAATGACAACAGAATAGTTTGACAGATTGCAAATTAAAGGAAAATCCTGAATCATTGACCCCTCTCTTGATGGGAGTGGACTCTTCCTGGAAGCGAGTGTCTGCATCCACAGGGAACAAAGGATCACTGAGGGGTTTGTTGAGTGTCTAAATACTGTGAATCATGAGTTATGGCCTTTACACTCACTTGATCTCAACCCATTGAACACCTATGGCAGATTCTGGACCGGTGTATTAGATAGCGCTCTCCAGGACAATCATCAAAACACCAAATAAAAGAATATCTTTTGGAAAAACTGTGCTCCAGCCCTCCAGTAGACTGCCAAGAAGCAGTGAAGCTGAACCGACAGCACATAGCGGTCAAACATCTTAGTAAAACACTTAATGTTGGTTTTTCCTTTAATTTGTCACCTGTCTGTAGAGTCCCTGGCCGCTGTGAGTTTCTGGACAACCACACCAGTTAGACAGTAATTTACAGTCTAGTCCAGCTTCAGGACGAGTGAGGATCAAGTTGCTTTTCATCTAACATAGATGTTTTAACATCTTGACTCCGAGCACCTAGCCACAACATTTTGGAGCCACAGCTCAAAGCGTCCATCCAAGGAGTCTTACAGTGTCTTCGACGGATTACCGCTAATGAAAATATTGGCTTGGTGAGTGCCACAACTCTTTACGCCTTGGGAATGTGAACAATCCATGAAGACAAAACAGTGCTGCTAACCCTTTGGTGTAACCTTTTTCACAATAAATTTCAGTTTTGGAAACAAATCGCCCATTACAAATTAAATGCAGCTTCCAGGACAAAGATCTGGAGTGATCATTTCCCTAACTTCATCCATAAAGAGCTTAAATCCCACTTCACTGCCCTTTTCCAAGCATTAGCTGTGTTGATTTATGGTGCAGGCCAAATGGTGGAGCAATATCACACATGCTGCATTTCATCATCAAAGTTTTAGCTTTCCCAGAATACACGAACATGAAATATTGTCCAAAATTGTAAAAAAAAAAAAAACAAAGGATAAAAATTAAGGAAAATACATCAATAAATGTAACCCCTTGAACAAGGGTTTAGTGCAAAACATTATGGAATATTAATAAAGAAACTAAAATCAGCTGGACTAAGATAACAGAAGTAATGTAGCCGCGCTGCTATTAATGCATGCCAACTGTAATCTGCGGGTTTACAGTTACAAACCGCTGCTCAAGACCTGCGCTCTTGGACGTGTCACACACATCACATTTTATCGATTATTCTGAGCTAACAATGAGGTAAAATGTAAGCACAGACTAGAACAGTTCCAAACAATGTAGTCATCCAACCCTGTTTTCTGTTTCTCACGACTTTGACTTTCAGCGAAATCTGTGCATTTTTATAAAGAAACTAATGTCAAAAGGGTTCGTCTGTCCTGCTTAAAATCACAGGCCATAACCCGACATGTATCCATCAACCCTCCAACAAGAAGAAGGAAAACATGCATCGGTGACTTTTCAGGGCATTATTTCTTACCGGCGCTGTTGACTTCGAACATGAGCAGGAAATTATTCTCATATGGACGCAGTGTTTGCCACATTCTGTCAGAATATCTTTCCACGATATTGACAACATCATTTCTTTTGGAGGAACTTCTCAAAATCTCACTGGAACACCGTGCCAGTTTAGAGACGCGTGCATCTGCATAATAAACACCAACCGCCATGAGAATATTAGCCAACAAGCAAAAGCCGTAGAAAAATAAACCCTGCAGGATTTCCCCTTTAAGTGATCCCACCTGTTGATATCAGCTTCAACGAATGAACTCTCGGACAACATCCTTATTTCTGAGGCATTAGTGACATGTTTTCCTCCAGAAAATAGAAATAAAAACAGCTACGCTTCCTCAAATCAAGACCAACCTTCAGCATATTTTCTGAGTAACAGTGCAACCAAAACATCATATACATGTGATATATCTGTTGTTGCATCATGTGAGTCACATTTGGCTTACACATTTACCTCACTTTTGTTAAATATTCAACTTCATATACCACTCTGTCCCTATACATCTCAATTTCATTCATGGAAACATTGTTTCATGATAATAAAGTTCAGATGTTCATTCTGGCTCCAAGCTTTTGAACAGCTTACTGCATGTGACCTAATCCTGCAAACATTTGGCAGAGTAAAAGGTAACACGGTGTCTCATAAAATGTTGATAAATGTCGATGGCACTTACAATAAGGAAATGGGAACTTGGCACGAGTCGTGTCAACATATAATCTCCACTATAAACCATCTAAAAAATGCTGGACTGATTGTAAAAAAAAAAAAAAGAAAGAAAGAAAGAAAACAGCACATACCTGTAAACAATATCCATTACATGCAGTTTAACTGACTCACACACATGCCAGACAGCTACAGTTTATTATAGCAGTAATTCTAAAGGGATTCTATCTGTCGGATTTCAACAATTACATTCTGATTAGTTTTACACCCAGAGCGATAATTCTCACTGCATGAAATGATTAATTACGTTTTTATGCAGCGTTTGCACATCAAGGGAACGAACATCTGCATATCTGACCACACATACCAACTTTGGTTTGGTCACAGATGCAGGGTGAGTTTATGTTAATATGAGCGACCTGTCCAAATCATTCATGGTCACATATAGCCTAGCCGCGCTAGACCCAGGTCTGAAGACGCAAGGGTCTAGGAACGCTCGACAGGGAGGGAGGCGGGCTAAAAGGTTGTGTTTCAAATCACTATGCAGCAATTGGGTATGTATACAACCAATCAGCGCAACGAATAGGCTGACGTAGTTCCGAGAGCGCCGGAAATCAGAGGATGCGGTAGTTCGGTGAAGCCTTATTTATACAGTCAATGGGTGAAGCTCAAGTATATTACAGACATGTTAACAGAAAGATTATTCAGAGTCGGTGCTAATGGAGCTCAAGAACTGTTGTCGTTTTTGCCGTCTTCTTGTCTATCCTTGTTTCTATGGTTGTTTCCGGTTGTTTCTGTCAGAATCGTCGCGCCTCTGTCGTCACTTAGTTACGCCCGCCTTCTGACTCTACACTTCATGGTGATTTGTCGGCCAGTTTTAAGAGCATCCAACCTCGAGGCTTACCGAGGGTAACTAGACCGACCCTGGCAGAGAATTAAATTCGTTGCCGTGGGTTGTCTAGCGCGGCTAGGCTAGGTCACATACGGAACAAAACTCTCATGAGATGCTGATGCAGAGCAGTTACACATGGAATTCACAGAAGGGCTCTCAACTACACTGTAAAAAATGTTTTAGTGGACTTCTAAAAGGTTTTAAAGTGTGATTTTTAAAAACAATTTACTGTTATTTTCCATACTGTTTTTGTTTTGTAAAATCCCAGATAATCACAAAAGAAATTATGTACAAATATAATTAATTTAGATGTTAATGTTAAAAAACAGGTCAAAACTACAAATAATGTCCTCATTAAAAATCTGTATTTTTAGAAATGGTAATTTGTCCCTATTCAAAATTTGAGTATAAAATTGTACTGTTTTGCTTTCTGTATGTAAATCAGCAAAAAATATCCTGATATTACAGCTATTTGAAATGAAAATCATTTATATTAAGGACATTTTTTACAGTTGTCTTACAGATTCTAACTGTTTTATTAAACTGCAGATGACATCCTTTAAAAAATAATCGCTGACAAAAAGCATTATGAGAATAAACAAAACGCAAAGAATGGCCAAAGCTGTTCACATCAAAAATCGGTAAAGCTGTTTGTATTTAAATTAGCTGAAGGTATCATTATTTTACAGGTACAGTTTTTCTATACAAATATACAATTCTTAAATGTATTTCTCTGTCTCCATTGCTGCCAGAATTTCATTTTTTCACAGGATGTTTTTTTTACGCTGTATGCTGTAGCCTTATTAACCACGCCTGATGTACGTCAGCGGGGTTACTGCATTCTATCTGGCTGGGTAAGTATGTATATGGCTGGGTGTGTGTGTGTATGTCCGGTCAGATATCTTCGCAAGTACTGAAGTCAGGATAATCAAACTTGGCACTGAAGATCAGTCTAAGGTCCCCTGCTCAGTTGTGGAGTTACAGGTCAGCAGATCAAGTAGGAAGGGATATACGTAGGACGATCAAAATTGATACAGAGTATCATGCATGGGCGTGGTTCTGCCCTCTACTGGGGGCTCGTCTAGTTTACCTTTTTTTAAGTCAAAAATTAAATCATTGTACTTTAAAAGACGGTGATCAAGTAATACGTTCTCTGTTAAGGGCCTGTACCCTATAATATGTTTGTCTGACTGTTTTTAGTAGTACAGTCTAAATATACGGTACAAGTTTACTGTTACACCCAGTTTTAATACATTACTTTTAAATAGCTTTTGAACAGAAATATGACTAAATAGACCAAGTAATTACTATATAGTGTGATGTAAGCGGTGTTGGATAGTGACTGGTAATGGATGAGAGCAATGAAGATGCATTACAAACTCCAGACAAACACCAGACATGAGGGATGACAGAGGTAGTGACCCAAAGTGGTTTGACTTTTATTTTGTTTAGGTTTCAATTTTCTTTCAGTGAGCAACAAATGACCTTATGAGTAAATGTTTACTAAAAATCAAATGAATGTGTTGTCCTCTGAGCTCTCACTGTTTTGCCTGACTACTGTAAAGGTTGTGCCCGATGTAGCTTGAAATGGTTTTACGTCCATCTAATTATAGCCTATGTTGTCTCCATCCGTCCCAGTGATTAAAGACGAGAGTTCTTCCCCTGATAAAACCACTGCAACGCTAGATGGATTTAAACAATCAGGAATAAGAAACGACTCCTTAGCAGCTACCACTGCTACATTCCTTCCTTCAGAGTGACAGAAAACAATGATTGCAGTTTGCATGTTTACAGTGTACATGGTAATAAATTAGGTGACAGTTCCACTGTAGTCATCTTGTCCGCAGCTTTGTGCTTGTTACTCCGCCAAGGAACGTGGATTTATGTGACGATCAGCATTGGTTAGTCTGTCTGTTAGTGATATTACTCAAAAACAGACTAATGGATTTGGAGGAAATTTTCGGGGAAGGTCAGAAATGACACAAGAACCAACTGATTAGATTTTGGCAGTGATGAGGCTTACAGTCTGGATCCACGGATTTGTTAAAGATTTCTGTATCATTGTGAGATAGCAGCACGGTGTCACTGTAACTATGACAACAAGTGATCTGCCTGCTGACGATCATGAGGGCCCCTTTAGGTTCCCAGAAATTCCTTTAGGAAAGATTAATGAATTAAAAGGAAACTGCTCTGCATATCGAAGACTGCAAGTCTTTGAAGCAATGTGTAATCCCACCGGTGTTCATCTGCTGCTGCTCCTGATGCCCGCGACTGAAGATCAGAGGTCACAAGTTCAGATCAAACAGGGCTGCACTTCTGATAGCCGAGACTATCAGATGCATCAGATTTCAAATGAGAAATGGTACGGAGAGGATTTAAATTGTGTATTTATCATGTCATTCAGGTGACAGTAATGCATACAAAGAGACAAGAAACTGTGGCCTGCAGCTGAAGAAATACAGTGCCTTGTGAAAGTATTCGGCCCCCTTGAACTTTTCAACCTTTCGCCACATTTCAGGCTTCAAGCATAAAGATATAAAATTGGAATTTTTTGTCAAGAATCAACAACAATTGGGACACAATCGTGAAGTGGAATGAAATTTGAAATGGAAGGAGTATCAGACCACTGCAAATCTACCAAGACCCGGCTGTCCCTCTAAACTTTCACCTCGAACAAGGAGAAGACTGATCAGAGATGCAGCCAAGAGGCCCATGATCACTCTGGATGAACTGCAGAGATCTACAGCTGCGGCGGGAGAGTCTGTCCATAGGACAACAATCAGTCGTACACTGCACAAATCTGGCCTTTATGGAAGAGTGGCAAGAAGAAAGCCATTTCTCAAAGATATCCACAAAAAGTCTCGTTTGAAGTTTGCCACAAGCCACCTGGGAGACACACCAAACATGTGGAAGAAGGTGCTCTGGTCAGATGAAACCAAAATCGAACTTTTTGGCCACAATGCAAAACGATACGTTTGGCGTAAAAGCAACACAGCTCATCACCCTGAACACACCATCCCCAAACATGGTGGTGGCAGCCTCATGGTTTGGTCCTGCTTTTCTTCAGCAGGGACAGGGAAGATGGTTAAAATTGATGGGAAGATGAATGGAGCCAAATACAGGACCATTCTGGAAGAAAACCTGTTGGAGTCTGCAAAAGACCTGAGACTGGGACGGAGATTTATCTTCCAACAGGACAATGATCCAAAACATAAAGCCAAATCTACAATGGAATGGTTGACAAATAAAGGTATCCAGGTGTTAGAATGGCCAAGTCAAAGTCCAGACCTGAATCCAATCGAGAATCTGTGGGCAGAGCTGAAGACTGCTGTTCACAAACGCTCTCCATCCAACCTCACTGAGCTCGAGCTGTTTTGGAAGGAAGAATGAGCAAGAATTTCAGTCTCTGGATGTGCAAAACTGATAGAGACATACCCCAAGCGACTTGCAGCTGTAATTGCAGCAAAAGGTGGCGCTACAAAGTATTAATGCAAGGGGGCCCAATAATATTGCACGCCCCACTTTTCAGGTTTTTATTTGTTAAAAAAGTTTAAAATATCCAATAAATTTCGTTCCACTTCACGATTGTGTCCCACTTGTTGTTGATTAAAATTTTATATCTTTATGTTTGAAGCCTGAAATGTGGCGAAAGGTTGAAAAGTTCAAGGGGGCCGAATACTTTCACAAGGCACTGTAACTAAAGCTGCTTTCTCTTCCATTGGGTCTACATATAATTGCAGGACTTTCGTGACAAAGCTGACATTTTTGCTGTTTTTAATCAGCTTGGCCGCCTATAACCAAACACCCCATGGCTTTTTTAGAGAAAGATTCTTCTAAATATTATATATTCAATTGAGTAAAATTGAAAGTTATTTACAAATTTATTGTAGTAACCCAACTGACATGCGATAAATCCACACTTGACTCACACTACTCTATATTAAATAACTCTGAAAGCCTTGGAGTTTTGCCAGTCTATGGAGCAGGTCATGTGATTTGAAATTACTAAACTTCCTTGAGAGGTGTTTTTGTAATGAATAGAATAGAATAGAATAGAATAGAATAGAATAGCCTTTATTGTCATTGTACCGGGTACAGTGAGATTAGATACCAGTTCCCACAGCGATTAACAGTAACAATTTAAAAAGAACAATAATATATGTCCATAAATGTGCATAAATGCAGTAGCAGCATGAGTCTTTCAGGTGCCGAGGAATGCGAGTGTCAAAGGTAATTGGCTCTGTGATTGTTGACTACAGTGATAGCTCTTGGGAAGAAGCTATTTCTGAGTCTGCTTGTTCTGGTTTTGTGTGACCTGTACCGTCGACCGGGTGGCAGCAGGTCAAACAGATGGTTACCGGGGTGGAATGGGTCGTTGATGATGTTGCCAGCTCTGCTGAGGTAGCGAGAGTTGGCGATGTCCTCCAGGCTGGGCAGAGAGCAGCCAGTGATCTTCTGGGCCGTGCAGATGACCCTCTGCAGCACTCTCCTGTTTTCTGCTGAGCACCCCGCGTACCACGCCGTGATGCAGTAGCTCAGGATGCTCTCAATGGCGGCTCTGTAGAAGGTAACCAGCAGCTTCTTCTCCAGGTTGTTTTTCCTGAGCACTCTCAGAAAGTGGAGTCGCTGCTGAGCCTTCTTCGCCACCATTTTGGTGTTGGCAGTCCAGGACAGATCATCAGAGATCTGCACACCCAGGAATCTTGTGGAGTGAATCCTTTCCCCGCAGACCCCACTGATGTAGAGTGGGGACGGGTCTGCTCCGCCCTTCCTGAAGTCGAAGATAAGTTCTTTTGTTTTGGTGGTGTTCAGTTGAAGGTTGTTGACTGAACACCATGCAGTCAGTCTGTTTACCTGTTTACCTGGATAACTTCGTTGAAAATGATTCTCGGACACAGATGCAAGTTGGACACATATAAAAATTGACATATTGCCAAAAAAGAAATATCTGTCATGATTATCTCAACTTAATAAAAAGAACACAATCAAAACATTTTGAATAAACTCATTTCATTACTGTTTAGCTAATTAGAAGGTGGTTGTGATTAAATTTTGATGATTATTTAGTTCATATTCTAGTGATATCAGGTCATTTTTTATTAATAAGTGATTGCTTCCATAATAAATAATTGTGGAATTTGTAAAGACAAGATCACAATGAACACAAAAACCACCAGATTTTACTTTTAATGAAAATGCTTGCAAGATATACACCATGGATTTCAAAAGTGGCTCAATTACATATATACACCATATTCTCTTCTTTTCTCAAAGGTAAGTGCTTATGTTTTCATCTTCAAATCTTTCTAAGTTTCATCTTTTACTCCATATCACCACCTTTCAAGGTTCACTCTCTTTGGACATGATCACAAAAACAGAATGGATTGCTGCCATTTGTCAGTTTAATGTTGGGTAATGTGAACATAACTGCACAAGGAGACTCTCTGCACTTGCAAACTGCTGGAGTGTGTCTTAATTTCCATTTCTCACTTTTTATCTTTTGGCTTGGGAAGAACATTGTTCACAAATTCCAGTGCCTTATTATATCTACAAACATTTTTGTTGAAATGTTAAAGAAAAAAAAACTGCCAATAAATTATCAGGCTCCTCATTTTAAGTGAAATGTTGAAAGAAAAATCCTCTGCAGACTGCATTTTTTGATGTATCTCAGTCTAAATGTTGCATCCCAGACATATCAGCTTACTTGTAAATAGTGTTCACTTCAACATCCAAGACATTTTTATGAAAGCTCCCATGTATCTAACTTTGCACTGAAAAAACATTATCAATGTTGAATGCTAAAATTTAGGATATATTCTAAATGTATCCTAAATGTGTTTTTGAACAAATGAATATATCCAACTATTTCATGCTGAATGAATGTGGGACATATCAGACATCACCCTGACAGCATTGCATGATGGTTAAGAATTTAAACATGTGAAGTGCCAAAAAATTTTGCTTCGTACTGCACTTCTCCCAAATGATCTCAAACAATTGTATGTTGTAAACAATGTATCTGCTCTGTATGTACTTCACTTAAACTGATGATGCTGATTAGCACTGATTGAAGAGGAGAAAACAAAAGAGGCCAGATGCTCTAAATTTCTCTAGTTCTAAATACTAGCCTCATACCTTCATCAAAAACTCACACCAGTGCAGTCAGCAGACAACACAGTGAACCGAAAAGATCGTGCAAATCCCATCACAATGGAGTCAAGAAGCATAAGAACATGTGTGGCATCTTATGAGGTTACAAGAAACCCTGATTAAGGTTGGTTTACTACCAAATAGAGAAGATATTTGTTCTAGTTTGATACAAAGTACAGCTTGTAACGTCATTTCACCCTAAAAAAAAATTACAATCATGACTTGTAGCTGTTGTTACATGCCAGGTTTTACAATGGTTATGTTACCTGCTGTACAACTGTTAATTCTGACTTCATATTGCAATTGCCTGCAGAAAAGCTCCTCCAGTAGGAAAGTCAATATCTGCTAACATAACACTCTTGCAGCTGTTTTATTGAAAGTGACCCTTCTGATGTAGCCTCTCTGTACAACAATTTTCCAAACAGCCGACGTATTTGTCAGTAACAAAACTGTAGAACAATAAAACACGTAGGGCTTGCTTGTTATTTAAAGGTTCACTGACAGTCACCGATGATGAGATCACATGATGGGAGGCCCCAGAGGGAAAACTGGAAATTTCACGGTCTCAGTATTTCAGGGAAACAGTACTGACATTACATACAAAATGAATTCTTTGAATCCTTTGCTCACTGAACTCTTCAACACAAACATGATGCTCTGTTGCATGTCAGCTTTTGAAAGGACTTCAACAGCTCACTTTGTTGTAATGATGAGCAGAAAACTTGTTTAGAAGCTGGAAGCGCTCAAAATTCTGGCTTCCTTCCGTGGTCCATAGGTTAAATGTGAACCATCCGTTTATGTCAATAATCACAAGATGCAGTTTTCTGTAGACGCCCTTTAATCCCCAAACTGTGGACTCGGCGCCTTGATGTGGGATCACTGACGCCTCTGATGACACCTACTGTCTATAAAACACCAAACGTTTTTTTCCCTTATCACAGATTTTCCAGGAACAACTGTGGTGCATCAAACAATGGAAACTCTATTTTTCTGAATCTGGTTTGATTTATGAAGCCCCACTGAGAACATTAATGTACATGTGTTTTACAGTGAGGTAACCAGTGCCACACTTCTGGGTGTAAATGTTTCTCATTTAGACCCCCTTTGGCTAAAATGACATCATTAACAGGGTGTGAAACATTAAAAGGTGTGATCATATACGTACTTCAATCTCTTGACACCAGTCAGGATCAGTGTGCTTGTTGCTGGCATCAGGATACATTTCTACGGAAAAAACTAATCAGGCCAGACTCATAACAAACAGCATGATTAACTATTGCTGACAGGCATGATGCAACACACCTGCCTTTAATTACTAAATGAATAATTAACCGTATTTAAAAAATGGCAATTGTGTGAGTCAGTTGTGTGTGAGGAGCAATAATGTTGTATTATTAAAAACCATCAATAATAATATAAACTTGTGCAGGACTTTTGCGTTGCACTTTGAAGTCTTTGTTAATTACACAGTTTCTTGATCTCTCACTGCCAAAACTCACAATTGGTTTCAGAAAAGCTCTGAGGTCATGCTTGAGGCCACACTCATTTAAAATTAAGCAAGATTGCTATTTCCAAACAGCCGTCTAGGATAACACTGAATGTTGCTTTTTTTGCATCTTTCCTCCAGTTTACAGAATTCGTCCAAATGCTCCGCTTTTGTCAATGGTGCTTGTTTGCAGCCAAAACAACTGCAGATGAGCGTTAGTTTCTCTGTTCCAGTTTTTAAAATCTGACTGTAATCAAACGCAACACCACATGCACGTGTGTAAGAGGTAGTGAGGAGACTCATGGCTCAAAAAAGGGCCAAGTCATCTATACAGCGAGCTCTCTCATCTGGATTTTGCCACTACAGGTCAAAATCGTACTGCTGTAGATGTAGATGAGATAAGACGGACTATGATTGTACCACTTTAAGTAAAATTTATCTTTATCTGACCTCAATTTAACTGCACTTAGAGCAGCACTCCTGTATTTTCACTGAGGCAGCAACATGCTACACAATGCACACTTCTTGACATGTAAAAAGATTTATATTTACCATATGCACATGTGGAAACAATGCTTTCAATGAGTGAGTACGTCAGAGAGCCATTGGTGTCTCTTACAATGCTGCTAGTTCACTGATTGTTCTTTCCTGGACTGGTTTTGGTGGGAATAATCTGCTGCATACTGGAACACCTAGCAGGACCTGGTGTTTTGGAGATGCTCTGACCCAGCCATCTTTGCATCATAAGTCGTCTTGTGAAAGTCAATCAGATCTTCACACTGGTAATTATTCCTTCTTCCAAAACATCAGCTTCAAAGACTGATTGCTCACTTGCTGCCTAATAAATCCCACTTCTTGACAGGTGTCATTGTAATGAGATAATCAGCGTTATTTCCTTCACCTGTCAGTGTGTTTAATGTGAAGAAAGCCAAGAAAAGAGGAAAAAAGGAAACAATCAGCTCAGAACTTATACTTCTCATTAGACTGTTGGAAGCAGCAACAAGTGGAAAAGCATATCATCACATGATGAGCCGAACATATGTATAATCAGCCTTTTCCAGGTATTTGCTCAGATCGATACAACTTTCCGCATCCACTTGGGGATATTAGGTCATTGCGGTAATAAAACTAATAGTCTTCAGCCACCTGTGACCCTGAAAGGGGAAAAAAACAATATGGAAAATGAATGACTGACTCTGCAGATATGACAGCAGATAAAGCTGCAGATCGGTGCCACATTTTTCTGTGAGGAATTGAGGAATCTGTGAGAGGAATTTCACATACTGCTATTTCACTGTGATATAGTCCACATAGTATAATCATCTCAGAAATATTGCAAAGCCTTTGCATGTCTGTGTCTTGATGAGAAAAATTAAAATATGCCTGAGCAGATACTCCCTTAGTTGTTCCAACTGCAATGGGCCGCAACCTGTAGTGATTGATTTAATTATGGCAACCTGTCTCCCTCCACCAAGACACTCATGAGAAAACATGTGGTCCGAAATACCAGCAAATGTTTGATCAGGTCAAAGGAGAGAAAATATCTCGGCATACCATTCATCCATCATATCTCAAAGGTGCATTCCCTCACATTCTGCTGAGCGGTGGGAAGACAGCCCGAGCTCTTTCTTCGTCCTTTCATTAAAAAATCAAAATCAGCGCGGTGACCTTGCGGTGTGGCCTGTGATGTATGAGAAAAGCATCGCTGTAATCGGCGGATACCTTCCTGTGTCTTAAGACCGGGCTAAATTGTTTCCAGACAAACATCTCATAGGTGAAAGAAGACCTGGCTCAGGAAGGTGGTTCCCACCCTCTCACAAACCTTATTTTTGGCCTTGAACGCTTAATTTTTCATTCACACCTCTCACTTATGTCTGAGTATTGCTGCAGAGAAAGAGTGCAGTGCTGCAGCGGCACAGACAGAAAGGACACACAGAGTCCAACGTCATGAAATACCACAGTGAGTATGCAGGACTTCTTTATTTCCCAGGACCCCTTTGTGTCATTTCTGAAAGGCTGATGGAGGGATCATTTAAGATATCACACAGTCCAAAGTGTGCTCAAGTCTGCACCACGCAGACACAAGGCTCAGCCCTCCGGTGTAAAGGTTAATCCTCAGATGTTCACTGTCATAATGGTAATGATACAAGAGGAGGATTGATCGTGTTCCTTCAGAAATGAATCAGCTTAGCTTTGAATAATAGTGACTTGGGACACAGTAATAATTTAAAAAGTTTTATCAGTCTGTGCTCTGGCGACTGAGTTTCCATTCCTGTCACCTTCTCTCCCTTTGTAAATAATGTTCTTTTCCTCATTTATAGGGATGTTTAAATGATATTTGTCTTTTAGAAGGTGCACTGTATTTCTTCACCAGTGTGACTCCATGTAAAGATGTTTTTAAAATCCTAACCTAGACCAAGATAAAAGAGACAGTAAAGGTGTTTCAGTGTCCTTGTCTCTTTTTGTGAGAATCTTGGGCTTGAGTTTTGCTTAATAGAGGTTTGCCTCATATCCTCTTTACAGATCATTGTAAATGATGAAGAACAGATCGGCTGGTTCAGGTTCGTTCTCTTCAACCCAGACATCCTCCCTCATCTACTCTCCATTTACACCAATCAGTCACAACGTTAAAACCACTGACAGTTGAAGTGAATAGCATTTATTATCTCATTATAATACAACATTCTATACCACCTGAAGCACCTCGCCATGGTAACGATGCTCCTTAGTTCCAGCAGACTCCACCCTCAGCAGGACAATCTGCCCCAACACACCACAAAAACGAGCGGCTTCCAATCTCAGAGGTTCCCAGTCAGACTGAGCATCCATGAGGTGTGCCAGAACAAGCCAGATCCATGGAGCCTGATCCAGTAATCACGATAATTCTTCATTACATCAAATACAACTTAAAATATATTTTCATTTGGGATTTAATCAAGGCACAGTAATTGGTGATTGGAGTGGAATGGAGCTGGATTTTAATCTAAAAAAGGCGAGGTGTCTGCTGAGATGGTGAGGACTACTTTATACGTCTGTGTTTAATTTTGACTGAATTTCAGACGCTAAAATATGCGCTTTGTTGGAGTTTGTCTTTGTGGTTTGAACTGAGTCACAGTAGCTTTCAATCAATTTACCACTCCAGATCAGTTAAGACTGCCGTTTTCTTATCTATATTACCTTATTTAGATAAAAACACAGACTTATTTCTGGACATTAGTCCCTGACAACAGACATTAAGACTGTTTTGGTGCCACTGTGTGCAGCAGAGCTTTTTTTATTCACTGCAGTGCCCAGACATGATAACGAGTGAAGTCTATAAACAAAATGTCCAAAGTATTTTCTCACACGTCCAACAGCATTTCTTGGAGAGCTTTTACTGGGAAGCATGTCTATAATAAGGCCAAAGATAATAAGAGGAGGGAGAGGGGCACTGCAACGACAGCCGCTTAGATAATTCAGCTTGAAGATATTCAGTTTGCTGAAGATCCACCCAGAACATGCTGGATGTTGGAGGCAGGGCTGGAGAATACACCACATGGGTCCATGTATATAAATATATAGACATTTTTAAACTGTTTGATCAATGACATCCATGGTTTTCTGGTGAATTAGTAAGATTCATATCAGCTGTTTTCACAGCTGTTCTGAAAGCATTGGTTTAGAGAAATTCATTGTATCCAAAACCAAAATCAGAGTATATATAAGTGATGTCAGTTCTGCAGGAAAGAACCAAACCAGAACCAGCTGCTGTAGAAATGATCAAAAATCCTTGTGAAAAAATGGCAGCTATTCAGGAAGTTGACTTCACTTAGAAGCTGTGAAAAATGTGCCACACAGTAAGGTAACAGCAAATTTCTCCTTGCAGGACTAATAAAGAATATTTAAAAAACACACTTCTTACAACACAAGAAAAAATAGAGGATTAAAAGAAGAGAAATAAAATTCCTTAGAAAAATTAAGTCTATGAAGCTTAAAATGTTGGTTAATTTGAATATTTGATTAAATTTGCTATTCAGTAGCTTTTAAGTATGGTATTCTGCTGTCCAAGGTTCAACGGCATGGACAGATTTATCTTCACTCTTGTGCAAATTAGGACCTCAATAGAGCCAAAATCCACTATTTCAGATAAAATTCTTTCTTGACATTGAAAATAGCGACCTTTTCAGGTCACTGAGATGCAAATGTTTTTGTGTGATAAAGCTAAAAACTAAAAAAAGTTGCACATAGAGTTGGTTTTGTTTAAAAAAAAGTACTTTCATGCTTCACTTTCGAGCCAGCATAGAAAGAAGAGAGCTGTAGATAAAATGGGTGAGTTTTGGTAAATGCTCTGAAAAAACTTTAATGGGCCGACCTTACGTTGGAAACGTTTGACAGCCAATGAAGTAATGAAAGACCTCAGAATTGATATATGAATAACAAGCTGGTGGTGGTTTAAGAGTTTTATACAATTACGTTGCCAAGTTGAGCACATAAAAGAAGGAAAGGCTGGAGTCAAGCGTTCAGTCATGATGGTGACTGGTGACGTAACTGGCACAGAAGACGCCTTTGGATCAGAGTATTTAGGTGTTCAATTAAAACGCAGGCTCTTCATTGCTATACTTTGATAAAAAAAATAAAAATAGAAATAAAAAGGCTTGAAATGTAACACAAGGTCACTTGACATTGTGATAAGATCCCACAAAACACCTTTTACTGTACCACTAATGAGGACCAGTATATATTCAACTGGAGATATGAAACTGGAGGCCCTTGTTTAAAAGCTGATCTCACTTCTTCTGTTAATAAAATGTGCTCCTTGTGAAACTATTCCATGTCCAACTAAGTTCATTAAAAATACAGATTAGACCTTTTAGATTGATACTGACATTATAAGAGCCTTACTGTATTGATCTAAAGCCCTACTTGACTTCTACATTGAAACTAGAGAAAATTTAGCCTAGCCACGCTAGACCCAGCTCTGAAGACACAAGGGTCTAGGAACTCTCAACAGGGAGGGAGGCGGGCTAAAAGGTTGTCTTTCAAATCACTCTGCAGCAATTGGGTAGGTATACAACCAATCAGCGCAACGAATAGGCTGACGTAGTTCCTAGAGCGCCGGAAATCAGAGGATGCGGTAGTTCGGTGAAGCCTTATTTATACAGTCAATGGGTGAAGCTCAAGTATATTACAGACATGTTAACAGAAAGATTATTCAGAGTCGGTGCTAATGGAGCTCAACGACTGTTGTCGTTTTTGTTGTCGACCCTGACAGAGAATTAAATTTGTTGCCGTGGGTTGTCTAGCGCGGCTAGGCTAGTTGTTTCCGGTTGTTTCTATCAGAATCGTCGCGCCTCTGTCGTCACTTAGTTACGCCCGCCTTCTGACTCTACACTTCATGGTGATTGGTCCGGCCAGTTTTAGGAGCATCCAACTTCGAGGCTTACCGAGGGTAACTAGACTCACCCTGGCAGAGAATTAAATTCGTTGCCATGGGTTGTCTAGCGCGGCTAGGCTAGTGAAAATTAGCACTGCGGTGAAAATGAAGTAAACATATTCTCCTCAATATTAACCACTTTGATGGAATTCCTGACAAAAAGAGCAAAATTTCACTGGATGCAATCATGCTTGAAATTCCCAGACCTATCCACAGTTCAGCTTTTGTTATTCAAAAATGTTTCAGGGAGAAAACACTCCCTCATGATTCATGTCTTTGAACTTAAAACAAATCCCTCCATAGTTTCTGAATTCCACTGGTGGTAAGTAGTCTTTCTCCTAAAGCCAAGCGGGCTTGAACAATGTGGTCCCCGTTAGCGTCAGAGTCACTCCGTCAAATCATAAATCAATCTCAAATGCAGTGAATTCCTCCATGGTTGCAAACCTGTCACCCTCTCCATCACTGTGTGCAACCGGACTGTGGTGAGCTCGACCTGAAGGCCCTGCAAAACGTCACTTCATCTGTTACCTACACAAATTAAAGAAATATGTAATATTTAGCAGTATGAGCATCTTTTCTGATGGCAACATGGAAGCGTTTTGCAGGTCATTCTGCCATCACCTTCCAAACACAATATGGAAGGCTTTGGCGTTCCAAGAGGCAAATTTGAAAAGATTGCAGATTGAGCTTGGTACTTTTTGTGAGATCTCAGGATTGGCCGACATAAATGACAACTGTGGCATGAATTAAACAATTTACACCTCAAACACAGACCAGCGTTGTTCTATATGAGTAACTAAATGTTTTAGATATCTAGAAATGAAACATTACAAACCAAATGGGAGTCGAGGGTAGATATGATCGATGGTAGCTGTTCATTAATTACCAAACTTACAGAGACCTGCTATGAATTTCTTTTGATCTGATAATGATATTGGATTAAAAATAAGACAATGTTGAAGAGTTTGCTTTCATGTTTCAAAAAAATGCTAAGAGCTGCACGAAGTTGGCAGACTGAGGAGGTGATGGAGATTGATTTAATGTTAAAAGCTGTTGACAAAACTTGGACGAAACAGAGATTCCTGCTATTTGTTCACAACATGTGGCCCAAACAGACTGAGACATCAGCTGGTTCCCTTTAGTTTCCTGTCAGGCCTGTTGTGAGGAACCTTGTCGTCTGATTTGACGGCAATCTCAGTTTCGAGCAGCACACCGCAAAGCTTGTGCAATGTGTTTTTGTCGTCTTAGAAATATTTCAAAAATTTGGTGTATCTTAACTTTTAAAGACAGAGAGACCATTTTACAAGCTTTTCTTGTATCACGCTTGGATTACTGCAACAGCATTTTCACCTGCATGAACCAGAAATCTATTGATCGACTCCAGATTGTTCAAAACTCAGGTGCCAGGTTTAAAACCAGACGTGGACATATCACTCCTGTGTCTGCTTCTTTACACGGGCCCCCAGTAAGTTTTGGGATAGATTTAAAGATTTTACTCATTACTTTTAGGGACATTCATGGCTCCTCTTTTAGCTATATCTGTGACTTTTTGTATCACATGCACCGATTCACATTGTGACATCCAGATTTCTTCTGTCTGTTCCAGCTGAGCCATTGGCCTGTTTTAGGTCCCTTCTTTAAACGTACCTTCATCTGAGGGCCTTTCCTGATTTTTTATAAAGTTATGCTCACCTTTGAAATGTTTGAAATTTTAATGATATCCATTTCTATGTGAACTATATCTATTTCTATTCTATGTCTATGCTTTCTAAGACCGTATTGGTTTTTACACACCATGTTTCGTGTTTATCTGCCTTTTAAAATGATGATTTAATGACTTGTGTGTGTAACTTTGAAAAGTGCTCTATAAATAAAGAGTTTTCTTAGTTTTAGGACTGTAAACACTTTGTTGTTTGATTGCAAAGACGATCACTGTAAGATATGAACAGATTTGTGTAACATCATTGCTACCATTGAGCTTTGACTGGTCAGTGGTTTCAGTAGAGCAGCAAAATATCTATTGATAGGTTATGAATTGGATCATAGCGCCCCACCTGTTCAACCATTGACAGTATGTTAAGAGAAATATTAAAATCATTTTATTGTGCTTATAGTTTTCAAATGATTGTCTAATGTGTTGTTATTATCTCTGATGTTCTGTTGCTTAATGCCTCATTGTTCTATTCTGTGCAATTGGATATATCAAAGTATATTGTATTATATTTTGCATTAAAACCTCCAGAAGGAAGAGATTCCACTTATGTCTTCCAGAGGTCCTGAGTTGTTGTTTTTTTTCTAAAGAATTCAGTTGTGGATAATCTTACAGTTGGATGTGATCCACCTCAGGCAAACGCTGAGAGGCAACAGTGCAGGACGAACAACAGATCCTCATCACTACACACATTTTCAAATGTACAAGCAGGACAATCACAGGTGCAATTAATAATCTTAGTAAAAGCTGCAATCAGTCAGTGTTTTAGCTCCAGGGTTCAGGTAATGTGCTGGACCTTTGGCATGGCTTTGTGGATTACCTAAATAAAACAGAGCCATTTTTTTCTTTTAATTACACCTGTGATTGCCTTTCTGTGATAATCTGCCATTTAAAAGCAAAAGAAAAGTTCAAACCAGCAGCTGAAACAAATAAAAGACTAAAAAAAAAAAAAAACTTAAATCATTGTAAGTGTTCATATCGTTCTCTAAAACAAGATTCATACAACAGAATGCCTCATGAAAAAGTCTGAAAAATATGCTAAATAAGTTTTGTGATGGCTTAATTTCACTTAATTGGTGCCTGGTGCTGTGTTGGCTGGATCACTGGCTGCATTTAGAAGCACTAAATTATCTAGTTATGCTCTAAATTTTGAAGTATCCTGGTTATATGTTGCTTATGTAAATGTTTATGAACATTTTGTGAAGGTGCACAATCAAGACACAAGTGCAGCTGATCAGAAACCTGGACACTGTCTCAGTCAGTGGGTGTATTTACATGTGCACAAGTATCCTGGTTACATTTTAGACATATAAACATCTTAATCTGGTTTCAGTTGGTTATGAAACTGGACACTCCAATAGAAGCCATGTTACAGCGGCAAACAAACACCTTTTCCATATTTCCTTCCTGTTTGCTGCAGAATATATTGGCTGAAATATGAAACACATCGAAACACAACTGCAGACACATGATCAAAAACCTGGACACTGTTAAATCAATGAGTGTGTTTACGTGCACTCTGCTATCCTGATTATGATCTGGTTTCTGCAGTACCCTGCTTGTGTTTTGAACACATTTTAAAATCTCCACCTCATCTATGTTTCTGTTCAATGTTGCTTGCAGACTATAGTGGCTGAGATGTGAGAGAGATGAGCATATGTGTGCACACGGATCAGATCAGAACCCTGGATACTGTTACGATCACGTAGACAAGTTTATGAATGAACACATTTCTCATACTTCAATGTAAACATCATATTGAGAACATGATCAAAACCAGCAAAAAACTGGTGCGCATGTGAAAACACTCATCTATGTAGGGATATCAATAACAAGGTTTGTCATGTTTGACATAAATTTCACATCCTGAATCAGATAAAAACCAGGAAAGACTTTAATGCAAATGTTCATGTAAACAGTCTCACTGTCAAGACATCAAAATATCTTTTCTTGTCTTCTTTCTCCTCCTGTTTCTCTCTGTAAATGAAAATTTCACTCATCTATTCCACTGATTCATTTTACTTTGGTGCACATCTTGATCTCAATGTTAAATACAAAAATATACAATATTCCTACACTGTGATGTCTGCATGAACACGTCATTGTTCTTATGCTATATATCAGCGTGTTTGCAGGGTCAGGTCAGTCTGAAGTTACATGTAATCGGTATTGCATAAAGAAATCACCAAACATAACTATAATCAGTCCAGATTATGTTAGAAAAAAAATGAGCAATTAGATTAGAATTACATTGCGAAAAAATGCTTACTTACATTTTAATAATGTTTTTAAAATATGGCAGTTTTGAAAGTTTTTTTTTTAAGTCTTTTTGGGTTGTCACTAAAAGCACTTTGTAATCCCTTGTTTTAAATGTTGCCACATAAAGTAGGTTATTTTCATTTTTATTATTATTTGTGCAGTATTTTCTCCATTAGATTGTTTTATTTTATATTTCGGTGGGTTGTTTAGTTAAATTGCCTCTAATAACTACATATCCCAGTGATCTGACCCACTTCTGCACACTCCTGTGTTTACAGTCTATGGTGTTTGTCTGTCTGTTCTTTCTCTGCTCCCGCCGCTCCGCCGCCCCCTGCTGGTCAGAGGGAGGAACAGCAGCTGCTCGGAGCGTTAGCACAGCGGAAGATGGCGACTGGAGTCCTTCAGAGAGTCCGTGGCGGCTTGGCTCGGGCTAAAAGCGGGGCCCACCCGGCCGGACAGCTGCTGGTCTGGGGCAGGTAGGGCAGTTATCAGTGTGTATGTCCAGCATTCACCTGCCTGCCTCTTGTCGCAGGTGTTGTGGCTGCTGTTTCTTGTTGTGGCTACGATGAGCCCGGCCAAGCTAGCCCGTTAACTGCTGCTGCTAGCCACTCTCAGTCCTCTGTGGCCTTCAGCTTTGACTCACACTCAAACTGCTGCACCTTTCATTTATTTATCACAGGATATTTAACACGAACTCTACGTGTGTTTGTAGGTGAAACAGAAAGAGCACGAGTTTCTGTCACCTTTTGTTTGTGAGCCTCTAAATGCTCAAGGTCAATTTGATACTTTATTTATCTGCACTGCAAAATGTGGTGCATCTGTTTATGTGTTACAGAAAGCATGCAGGGCTTTAGATGCTTTATTCATACACACCAGCATCACTGTGTGTGTGTGTTATGTACACCACAGGCGCTGACATTTTAAGCTCTGGCTGTATTTTGACAAGATGTTCCCTTAAGTGCTGTCATTTCTATGATCACTAAAGCCCAGAAAACATAATAAGTCTATGCTCGTGGATGTGATTTTGGTGTAAAAACAAGAGAATCTCCATCCGTGTGTTGTTCACCGTGACTCCTCTTTTGTTTTCAGGGGGTTTGCAACGTCCAGCAGCAGAAACAGAGAGGACAGCTGGTTTAAGTCACTGTTTGTGAGGAAAGTCGACCCCAGGAAAGATGCACATGCCAATCTACTGACCAAAAACGAGGAGAGTAACCTCTACAAAATCCAGTGTAAGTTGCCTTCAGAGTCTTGGTGCAGGATTAATAGTCTGTCCTGAGATGATAATGAGATGTTTTTTTTCAATTTCAACTTCCTTTTCAGTCCATAATGTCAAGCCGGAGTGCCTGGATGCATACAACAAACTCTGGTGAGTGTCAGTCAGTGCATAATGTTTTGAAGTGAGCAGTAAGAGGAGTGTTTGACCAGGACGACTGTAAAAATATTTCCGTGCAGTCTATTCCTGTGAGGTGATTGACAGGACAGCATGACTCCAGTCCTTCACAGAACAACCTCGCTCATACCGAAGATGTCTAGAGGTTGTGTACATGTAGTAGGGGCTTATTTGGGATGTGCAACATAAGACGGAAGGAACATGAACAGAAAACATGGGATTGTTGATTGGATTTCAATTAAAAGTAAACTGATACGTGCTGTTTGTCACTATTTGGTTTGTGTTTTGTCACAGCGAGGATGTTTTGCCCTCCATCCATGCTGATAAGTACTACCCCTGTGAGCTGGTGGGAACCTGGAATACCTGGTATGGAGAACAAGACCAGGCTGGTAGGATTACTAGTATTAACACACATAGACTTGTGCAGTATAGCGGTCTGTAATCTGCAGAGTTTGATGATTACACTCATGAAAGTAAACAGCTATACATGTGAGCCAACCACACTATTTTTATGAGCTTCTTATTCTTGTAAAAGTGCATTCCAGACGTGGTTGATGTTCTGTCTTCTCAGTTCACCTGTGGCGCTACAGAGGTGGATATCCAGCTCTAACGGAGGTGATGAACAAGCTCAGGCAGAACAAGGTGAACATGAATCTTGTTTGTGTCAGCCCTGCTCGCTGTCTTAAAGGCAGCAGTGGCGCGGTTAGTGGTGTTTAGGTTGATGTAAAGCTCATTGACTGGTGTCCGTTGGCTGTCAGGAGTTCACGGCGTACAGGAAGGAGCGGGGTAAGATGCTGCTGTCTCGCAGGAATCAGCTTCTCCTGGAGTTCAGCTTCTGGAACGAGCCTGTACCCCGAGAGGGTCCCAACATCTACGAGCTCAGGTCCTACCAGCTCAGGGTGAGTAGCAGAGCTGCAGTCTGTATCAGCATGAGGGCATTTTGTCTGATGGAAGTCTGATATGCAGGATCAATGCACTGTTTTTCCTGCATTCTGTGTCAGAGTCATTTTCATACACGGCCACATGAGGGATTTCTGACTGCATAAATGTAACTGATAGCAGATACACTCAAGGACTCTGCCAAAAACACAGTATTTAACGATCATTAGTCGCACCCAGTTCATTACAGCCACCATTAACATGTCTAGGCACATACTGATCCAGTATTTAGTTTAGAAATGTCCCATTCAAATGTCTAATTAGGCTAATATCGCTGTTTTTTCATGACATTTACTGCACCTATAATTTCATATCAGTATAGCAGCCTGTATTGAGATAATTGCATGTAATTTTTAAACTGAAAGATTGCCACATTAGCAATAATGTTCAGTCAGCGCTCCCATAAGGAAATTATTAAGCAGTTAACAGCGTAAGCAGACGTAACCCAGACCTGAAGGCTAATGTTTATTGTAGAAACAGTATGATGTAAGTGACAGAGCTAATATTCACTCTTTTGTATGAACTTTTCAGCACAAATACCTTCAGTTACCTGTCGATCAGCTCCATTACAGCATTTGGAGATTCAGCGATAAATTCTGCACTTGTTGCAGAAAGAAGCAGCGTTACTCTTTATCTTCATGCTGCTCACGTTTTTCTATTTAAATTAATGATCTCCACTATCACGTTTCGCTTCTGTGACCTCTAAATTACCTGCACACTTACAAAACTACCGTCAAACACGTGACAATCGTGTGTCTTTAGCAGTCCAGATGAGAGCAGCCCTGTAACTGATGTGAAGCTTAAATCTCCCGCAGATTAAGTCGCTCTTTCTAATCTAAAAGACTAAACCGTCTCTAGATCAGTGCGCCCCGTGACACATGATGAATGCAAGCTATTATCCCTCATCACTGGCTGAGATTACATCCCAGAAAGAGCAGGGCGTTTGTTGTCTTAAATATCAGAGAATGATGGAAGAAGCCTTTGGGTGAAGTTGTTATTGCAGCTTATCTTCACAGTTTAGAAATACCTGTGCTACATCTCTGACATTTATTTGCATTAATATGTTTGCTCTGGACAGAAAAAAAACCCTCTGTCATATTTGTTTTATTGTAATAAAGAATATTGTGTTTTCTGTCCCGCAGCCAGGAACCATGATCGAGTGGGGTAATTACTGGTAAGGCGGCCTGAATTCATTTGATTCTCTGAACTGTAGTTACAGAACAGTTGCACTACATGAAACCTCTCTCATCATCATTAATAAGAGCTGTTCCACAGGGACGCCCTGCATTTGAAGCGGTACTGTCGCGCCCTCAAGTCAAGATTCATATTCACGTGGAATAGTGTGTACGCTTCAGATGTGTGCACATAACAGTGGAGTAATTTGATCCTGGAAAGATCCGTCGCATGAGCTGACAGAAGTAACAGATCAGCTTTTATCAGTTGGTAAAACACGGTAGATTGCGATGG
This sequence comes from Acanthochromis polyacanthus, assembly GCF_021347895.1. NCBI lineage: Eukaryota > Metazoa > Chordata > Actinopteri > Pomacentridae > Acanthochromis > Acanthochromis polyacanthus. The sequence goes on along the minus strand of NC_067125.1, from coordinate 38,305,409 downwards.
ATTGAAATGAGGATGTGAGCTTTCTGCACACGGCTCAGCTTTCCGTATACATTTTCTTTGTGTTGATCTTTCTGCTTGTGTGACTGCTGAATGCACATATCGTAACGTGTTTCCAGCTGCTACAGATGTTTCCAGTGTAAAGTGCAACCTTCAGTGTAAATGTAACTTAAACCCCTTCAATAATATGAAGTGGCAATTCTTCTTCATGCTGCACTCTGTAATAAGAGCATGATTTTAAAATAACAATTTGAGGGGAAAAAAAAAATCCCCTTTGATAATAAGACCACACTCAGACAAGTTGCTCTCCTATATCAAATTCTTGTCTTCCCTTATGTTTGTGTTTCTGCTCACTTTAATCCGTCTTGATTTGAACAAACCTCTATAGTCCCTGTAAAGAATGCAGTTTAGATCTAATTTGTGTAGCTGAAGGTTTTAACTTCTGACTCCCATTACAGCAAAATGAAGAACTGATGCTTCACAGTTTTGTATCCAGACAGTGATTATGATTTGAATAGGCTTTAGGGGAAAGTATGATGGATTTAAAACATTCTTTGGTCATTGTTTAGATTTATAAAGATATGTACAAAAAGTCATGGCGTCATCTTATTTCTAAACATGATGTTACAAATCATAATCAGAGCTTATGAAAAGCGGTGGTCATGTAGCTGACGTTATCCGGACAGACTAAACAGTCGAGTGAATTAAACAGTCCAGCGTAAGTTCAAGCATGATATCAGCATCCTTTGTTTAGGACTGGTCAAATATTCTGGTGTTTTTTTGTGACCCAGGTTGCTTTTTTTTCCTGCAGGGCCAGAGCCATCGCATTACGCCAGCACAACAGAGAAGCTGTGGGAGGATTTTTCTCGCAGATCGGTAACCTCTACATGGTCCATCACCTCTGGGGTACGGTTCAATAGCAGCTTTTTACAAGATTAGACACCAGCTGTGCCACGACTTAGACGATCATGGCAGTGCTGAAAACATTAGCTGCTCCACAGAAAATCAGTGGTGATTGATTTTTTTTTTTAATTTAAGTCACTCCTCTAGAAAAACAGGCCTAAATGTGCTCCTTTGTTTCTAAAATTGGTAGCTTCTGTCCCCCTTAGTTGTCAATTTCATTCTCTAAACCCTTTTAAAGGCATTTTTCACAATTTTACTAAAATATTTGGACAAAAAAGACACTGATATTATAAAACAATGAAATATAGGTGTAAAGTGAACGAAGTTGCTTGTAGTGAAGAAATGATCAAACTGCAGAGCGCTGTGGTTCTTGTTATCTAGCCCGTATCTGTGTTGTTTTGGTTCGCTCCGGCTGCTCTGTCAGCCTCAGCAGGCAGCGGTGATCAGGGTGAGAAACGCTCAGTGGTACACTGCCTCTGTGCTCCGAACAGCAAAGCACATTATCGACTAGCCGGTGAACACAGTGGAGCCTTTAACAGCTAAAATAGATTTCTCCTTAATTAACGGACCTTTAAGGACAGGAAAAATTTAGAATTTCATTGGGTGTAACTGATCGCTAATGTTGGTGTGTGTCTGCAGATATGAGCTAAAATTGTTATAAAATTTAGTTTCAAACTAATTTATTTTTCATTTACAGCTGCACTCGTGTCCAGAAAAATATCTTGTAACTTTAGCGATTAATATTATAGTTTAAAAATAGATGCCAGATTCTGGAATAAATTGTTACTGATGTTTGCTACATTTATTTAAGCTGAAATATAACGTGTTTGGTTTGTTAACTGCAGCTTACAAAGACCTTCAGTCCCGAGAAGACACGAGGAATGCTGCCTGGCAGGATGAGGGTTGGCACGAGGCGGTTTATTATACAGGTGATTATTTCTAAACACTGTGGTGATTAAAACTCAAAGCTACGTGACTTAATTGTTCAAAGGCTTGCCTTTCACTTCTGTTGAGTGTTGCCAATTAAATTGAGCTTTTTTTAAAATCACATTTAGAGTTTGCTGAACATCATCCCACATCGAAATTGCCTGGAAAATCCAGACTGACTTTATTTATGTATTAATATAAATACAAATAAAGGCAGTCTGGCATTGCGATGATAGGAGACGATTTCAAAAAGGAGGGGCTAACGAATGCAGCTTGAACGAGAAAGAACCAATCAGTGTAACACGGATGTGACACACAAACAAATCGACCTTGAAGTCCATGTAATCCAAACAACAACGGCATGCAGCCGAGAAAGCGTCGCGGTGAATGATTACTGCCGTTTTTGTCACAAAAATCTGCGAATACATGGGGTACTCTCAAGTACAACACTTATTTTTGAAAAGGCTACGCAACAAAAGACTCCTTCCGAACGATTAGCGGTGTTAGGAATAACTTTAAATCGGAGCCAAACCAAGTCAGTGCGTATGTGTAAAAGTTGCTTAAATTTACTCACGTTTGGAACGGGATTTTCCTCTGTACAAACAATGGCAAGAAGCCGAAAGTAACGAGCCATCCACTGCCTCCTCATCGTCGGAAACGTCAAGTGAAAAGAGGCAACGACTAACGCCATCCAAAACGCCAAGAGACCACAAAAAGATTCGCTTTGGCCCCCCTCCTCCTCCTCCGGCATCATCTTCAAAGCGCTGAAGATGACGCAGCATGCTATGATTGGTCGTACCAAACTTTCCCGGGAGGGAAACGCGATTCAATTCGCCCAATGCCAAACTGACTCTCCTGTATCTCCTAACATGGAGATAGGAGATTACATGGAGATTCAGTTTGGATTTTCCAAGCTAACATCGAAATCTTTTGCTTTCACCTTCCTCCAGTTCCTCTCATTCAGCACATGGATTCTAGGATCATGATCCCGACGAAAGCTTCCCCAATGCAGTGAAATGAGAAGCGGGCTGGAAGCTGAAATCAAGTGGCACCCGTTTGAATGTTACATCCATCCAGAGCATCTCCATCATGAGTTCAACCTCCTGTCAGTGCTGCCAAACATCCCTTCTCTTTTCTCGTCTTTGTTTTGTTACTTCAAGATGTCACTCGGGACAGAGACCTGCCACTTATCTGAAATTAAAAGTTACTGAACGGCACTGAGGCACTTGATGATGCACAACTGTTTTTTGTTTTTTTTTTAGTTTTTGGTTCTGGAGTGGGATGAGTAAATTTGACCAATGTAAACCTGCTGACGGTCGGGATGTCAGACATCTTGTGCCACATTCAAACTGGTCCATGAAGATGGCTCATCTCTAAGTTTAGAACCAACCAAAGTTACTTGAAGAAAAAATAAATAAATCGAGCAGCTGTATGGTGCGTACATGTGGGAACAGATTTGAAAAAAAATAGTACTGCTGAAGCTCAGTGCAGGGGCTTTTTATTTATTTAGAATACATAACTTTCTGTTTTAGGTGTGCTGAGTAAAAAGTGGCACTTTGACATAAGCCATGCCATTTCTGACTGAAGACAAAAAGCCTCTGTATATCAATAAAGGCTGTACTTCTGTCACCTATCTTGATAGCATATGTCATAATTTTATATTTGTCTATTCTAAATCAGACATTGTTTTGCAAGTCACTCCTCTGTTGCGTTCCTGGCTGTTCCTAGATTCTGTCATGGTAACGTTTCATGGTGCCGTGTTTGTAACTATGGCTTCCATCTTTTTCTTGTGAAGACAGCATGCCTGGTTTTAAAATCTGTTTTTATCCAACATGTTTTAATGGGGCACAGCAATCATGTATGGTAAAGTGAAAACAGGTATTACCCATCAGTGGCTGAGTGAATCTGCTACAGAGCAGACAGTTGTGCTGCTTCATACTGTAATAGAGGTTTTATTGTTAAAGGAAGCATGCTTATCTGATCTTTTTATTCAGCAGGAACCATGTAAAGAGGGGAGCAAGAACGCCAACAGATTAAAGTTGTCCAAACATCCTTGACAGCATGTTCTCATCTTTGATGGACTGAAGTCACCACAGCTCTGATTACAGAACACAGATCCACAATATTCCTACAGCTTAATGCAGGTGCCATAATATCTACGAGTTGTATTAGCTTAGCGAAAGGCTTTGATGTGAAAAGTGCAAAAACACTAAAATCTTAATTTACTCCACATTGACAGTGTAAAGTTATATTATTAGTCTGTTCTAGTATAAAAAAAATTAATAGGGCACCATCCATGTTAAGGTAAAATTGGTCTCATTAGTGTAAACTTTTTTTATTATAAAAATCTACTGGAGTCTAAAGAAATGTGTACTGATATAACCATCAGTGGCACACCATTAGGTGCAAATATAAAATGTTAAATTAGCAACCGTAGTCTTTCAGCATCTCTAAATCTTCTCCAGCTCCTTTAATAGCTCTCCAAAGCTGGTGACATACCATGAACACCTCTCCTTAACCTGTGGCCTGACGACATTCCCTCCAAATCCAATGAAAGCACTCTGAGGACAAAAGATGAAATGTAATCACATTGGGTGCGATTTCAAAAACGCATTAACTAGCTATTAAAGATGCAAAGATGAGTGTTTACGCAGCACAAAGTGAACACTTACAGCTGGAGGGCAGGCCTCTAGATCAGTGGCTCCGTCTCCAATCATCACCACAGTCTTGAAACCGTGTTGTTCCTTCAACATGCTGATGACTTTTCCTTTTCCGCCGCTCTCAGCTGTGGGCTGACTCTCATCAAAACCAGCATACTCTCCTGAAACACAAATGTAGTTGAATTTAAACAAGCTGAGCTCAGACAAGTGAAAAACTGAAGCTCTAAGGACTGATTTTTGACAATCCATTCACGGGATTGTTTCATGCACTCATTTTCTAAAGATAGATGCACAATGGTCCATTCTTGTGAGAGTAGAGGAAAAAAAAAAAAAAATCATTCTGCCTCTGGCTCTTACCGTTGAAGTAGAACTTGAGTCGGTTGGCGTAGACGTGATGCAGAGGAATGTTTAGCTGAGTGGCCACATGCTCAACAATGCAGCGGAAACCACCTGAAATGAGGAACACCTTGACGTTGCGCTGGTGCAGACTGTCCACAAGCTCCCTGGACAAAAACAAATGGACATATCAACACTCAAATCAGAAGGCAGCACTTTGTTCTTGTTTTTACTTGCATTTAAAATTATTCCCCTGTGTCAAAAAGTCCAAATATGTCCAGGTCTATGAAGGTCTGAAACCGTCTGACAAGTTTGATAACCGTCTGACCCTGATAAAGAGGGTGTATCACCTCCCAAAACACAGTATCTAGTAAAAGTATTCAGCCCTTAACAAGAATGACAAGAATTTACAAAAAAAAAAAAAAAAAAAAAAAAAAAGACTCTTACATGCCAAAGTCAAGACAGATTTCTACAAATTCATGTCCATCAGATAAAATTATGAAATGCAAAATAAGTGATTGCATAAAGATTCACCTCGCCTTGCAGCGAGAAGATCCCTGGTTCGCGTCCCGGCTTTCCCGTTATCTTTCTGCATGGAGTTTGCATGTTCTCCCTGTGCCTGCGTGGGTTTTCTCCGGGCACTCCGGCTTCCTCCCACAGTCCAAAAATATGCTGAGGTTAATTGGTTACTCTAAATTGCCCGTAGGTGTGAATGTGAATGTGATTGTTTGTCTGTATATGTAGCCCTGTGACAGACTGGTGACCTGTCCAGGGTGTCCCCTGCCTTCACCTGAGTCAGCTGGGATAGACTCCAGCACCCCCTGCGACCCTCATGAGGATAAAGCGGAGTACAGAGAATGGATGGATGGATAAACATTCACCTCCTGCAGTCAGTATTTATGCATAGATGCACCTTGGATTGAGGTCTGACCTCTAACTCGGCCTCTCCAAAACATCCACCCTTTTGTCTTTTAATTATTTCTATTCCATCTCTTTGGCTGTATGCTTTCAGTCACTGTCTTGCTCGAAAACAAATCTTCTCTCAAGTCGCAGCTTTCTTACAGACCTTCCTATATTTTTCTGCATTCATTTTACCCTTTATGTTTACAAGCTTTCCAGGGCTGCTGCTGAGAAATATCCCCTCATGATGATGCTGCCACCACCATGCTTTAGTGTTTGTGATGATGTGCAGTAAATATCACATTTAGTCTCATGGCTAAAGAGTCCCATTTTGGTTCCATTATGCTAAAAACCCTCTAATTAACTTTAGAGTCTCACCATGTCTTCTGGTGAATTTTAGGCAGGTTTAATATGAGCTTATTTCAGTAGTGGCTTTTCTTTCTAATAAAGCTTTGACTGGTGAAGAACAAGCAACAGTAGTTGTTATGCACGGTTTCTCCCAAAACAAGTCCATCTGAAGCTTTTAACTCCTTCAGAGGAGTCACAAGTGTCTTGGTGGCCTCCCTCAATCAGTTTTTAAGAACAACCAATAAACGTGCCATATTTCTTCCCTTTCTTAATGATGGATGTAGTAATTGTACCGCAAGTATATTCACTGAGGTGGACATTTTCTTGTATCCATCGCCTGATTTAAGCTTTTCGACAACCTCTTCACAGTGTTGCGTGAAACACTCTTTTGTCTTCATGGTGTAGTTATTACCAGGAGTACTGATTTTAAGTGGACCTTCCAGATACAGGAGTCTTCATATTACAATCACATGAGATGCATTCACTGCACCAAGATGACCTCCATTTCACTGACTGGGATTTCGAGCACCAATTAGCTGCACCTATCTTTGATTAGGGGAGTCACTTTAAAGGGGCCGAATACACATGCAATCACCTTTTTTTCCAACATAAAAAAAAGATAGATAACATTACTTTGTAGAAACCTGTGTCCATTTTGGCATGAAGGAGTTTTTTTTTGCAAATTCTTGTCAAAAAGGCTAAATTTAATTAACCATGATTCAATTTTGAGAAGTAGCAAAAGTGGAAAACTCAACAGGGTGAATACTTTCTATAGGCACTGTAGGAAAATTATATTTTAGACACTTCTAGACACTGAATGGCTCCACTGTGTTGTAAAGGATGAAGCATAAATCAACTGCTTGTTCTAGAAAACAGTTTCTGACATACAAATTGCCACTGTTCTGTGCAAAATACAGCAGTACTTTGACATTTTCCTACAAAATTAGTGCTTTCACTGACTGTGCACATACAGACATTGTACTATACACACATCACAGCCAGTCTGTTCTCCACACAGGCTGCTTTGCTCATCAATATTTCTGGAAAACAAGGTCCACTGAATGACGGACTAAACAAACTCTTCACGCACTCACCTAACACCTGGAGTCAGCTGAGGTGGGTGGTCCGTTATCAGCTTGTTTACTTGTTCTCTGGAGCATCGGATGATGGAAAGACGCTCAGTCAGGGCCTTTTTAAATGTCATTGAGCCGCCCATTGCTTTGCGAGTCCTGAAACATGAAAGCAAGACAAGAGGATGTAACAAACCCAGTATCTATACAACAAAGCAGATAAATATGGAATACAGTCAGTTATTTGATTAAATGAGACTTTGACGGCATGAGTGCACACATTAAACAAACCACATACATTTCAGTGACTGCATCCCCCACACCACAGAACTTGGCGAGCTCATCGATGCCTTCTTCTTTGATGACAGTGCTGTCCACATCAAAACAGACAGCTTCTGCCCTCCTGAAGAGTTCTTTTGTCTGGGAAAGAGTTGTCATCCTGCTGGGAAAAGAGAAATGTACAGCATGAGAGGAGCAGCAGCAGCAGGATTTACAAGTCTGCTGCCACAGATTGAAGGCTGAACCTGTTAGGCGTCATAATGTGGGAGCACTGGGAAGTCATCTGAGGGTAAATGTGATTGTCAGCAGCAGGGTCCCGTGATATGTGTTGGTTTAACGTGAGATCTGTGGTTTTACGCAGCAGCTGCCCGACTTCATTACTCAGCTAAGCCCATGTGTTCAGTGGATGTCTTTGATCCAGTGGAGCAGCAAACACATCTATTCACTGAAATACCTATGTGCAAACGTTTCTGCATCACCGGAGTTCGTCTCCATTCCCACCCGTTGGTCAGAGCCAAAAACGCGTTACATAAAGCAGTGCGCCTAAACAAACCATATGACAGGGATGGACACCCTCTGCGCGTATTGCATCACCCCCAGCCTCACCACAGACGACCACCCTGGACAGAAAATAACAACAAACGCGATGAAACTCGGAAAACGAGCCGTTTCAGCCTGTTTGATATAAGCGCTCACAGCTGCAAGCGACTGGCAGTGAAATGTCAGGACTTTATGTTGGGAATGTAACCGACAGCCGGCTGGTACCTGCGTGTTCTCTACGGCTTACAACCGGAAACAAATCGCGAAACTACTAGAGCAGCAACAGCAGGGTTGTATCTTCGAGAAAATATGTGAAACACAAGCTGTCCTGTGGTACTTACTGGTAAAAGGAGCTTTGACAAGTCACGAACTGCAGCTTCAGCATACACCAGCCTCTACCAAAGGACTCACTGATGAGGAAGAGAGGCGCTGAATGACGGACCAATCAGAGAGCAGCAGCCGAGGGACCGCCCACTATCGCCCTGGCTCCATGGCGACACCAACAGTCAGAGAGGCGGAAGAGGAGCACAAAGAAAAACGACCTGAAAGACACACAAAACTCACACAAAAAGATCAAAAACGACAATTATATATATGAATTACACAGCAAAGACATGTCACACTAACACAAATAGATTTAAACTATACGGAAATGTAAAACTATAACAAAGACATGTCAAACCAGGGCCATATACTGTATTTAAAGAAATAAAATCTTTATATACAGTCTATGCTGCCAACTTGTGACCAGACTTTAGAGTGAGATTTGGTTTGTGCGGGATGCTGACAGGGGGTCTGGGGGAAAATTTTAAAATTATTGATCCTATTTCCTGCATTCTGGTGTAATTTACGAACATTTTGCCTGTTAAAATCGTATTATAGAGATAACATTAGGGGTTAATTAAAAAACATTGAGCAGAAAAAAAACAGAGCAAGGGCAGGCAGTGTTGAAAATGGTTCTTCATGTAAAATATGGATGAAAGTTCTGTGGCTGGATGTGTACAACACATTTCAGTATTTTCCATAAATATCTGCATAATTGAAATAACTCCAGCAACCACTTTGTAACAAAGGATTTTAATGCACACATTCAACAGCTTCAAGTTGTCAGTCAACTAAACAAAAAAGTGCTTAAGCAAAAACAAAACATATCTTCATAACTTAAATTATCCGTTCACTGAACAGAATTACAATCAGGCACAAAACTCTCCATTAAATGTCAAAACAATCCACGTGACTCTAAAAACTCAATAGCTTTACAAACTCTAAGACTAAACTCTCCACAAGGCTCCAAAATAAGTTGGTCTTCTACATGAGAGCTATAATTATAAAAACAATATTAAAAATATATTTTAAAAAAACGTCCTGCCCTGATCACATTCACATGCTGATTTAAAGTCATAGTCATAGCACCGCCTGCTGGATGGAAGCAAATGCTCTAAAACTAGCCTGTACATGCTCCAATCTGCTTGAAACTTTACAAGTGTAATCAGAGACCAATCCTGATCACATCCATAGGCCAAAATACACTCCCGGTCGCAGCGCCACCTGGTGGATGGATAGGAAAAGCTCTATGACTAGCCTGTACATGCTCCTATCTGCCTGAAATTTTACATGTGTGATCAGAGTCCAACCTTCATCACGTTCACAGTTCGACATGCACTCTCGGTCGAAACGCCACCTGGTGGACATGCATGGACTTTCTGACCAGCAAGGATGCGTGAACCTGTCCCACGGTGCTTGCAACTTTAATTGCTTTTACTTTTCACTCCATTGAGAGGCTGCTATCTGTTTCAGGAGGCCGGCCAGATGGTTTATCGGCCCCGGCTGCAGTGTCGCTAATGGACTGGACAGTAAAATAACAACAGCAAGCGTGAGAAAAAGCCCACAGCTGAGCGGCAAGTGTGGAGGTACAGAACACCTGGCACGATGTGGAAAGCAGGAGTTCATGATGCAAACTGCTGTTTTTTTAATCACCTGTTGAAAATGGAGAAAAGGAATGACATAAAAAAGAACCTCCAAACCTTTGGCCTCACGTAAATCAGGTAAATCAGTATTTCTAAGTTTCTGTTGAAGAGCTGCGATGGGACTTCGTTCTAAATATTGGCAGTCGACTATGTGCTGAAACTAAGGCTGCCGCATTGAGCAGTAAAGCCAAGAGCAGGGTCAAATGGTAAATAAGAGGAAACTGGCACTGGAGACACCCAGGGGAAGCTTCCTCCTCTGTGTCCTCACCCCACCCAACCTTCATGCCAAACCTCTGTGACCTAGGCCAAGATCAATAACGCAGTTTAAAGAGGATGGAGTGTAAATAGAGATGATGGATCCTGCCAAGGAGGAACCTTTGACCACTGATGGCCTCCAACTGGAGCGGCAGCATCTGATCAAATCAAACGTCGATGGCTGTCAGTTCGCTCACGACAGAATTTTAGATCGTGTCGTTGGAACTGTTGTGGAAATCTGGATGAGTCGCAGCAAACACAGTTGTAGACAACAAAGATATGTAAAATGAAAATAAATATGCAAAACTGCAACAAAAATGCAATAGAACAAAAAAGACAGAACTAACACAAAGAGATGAATTACCAAAAACAGATATCAGGCAATAAGATGACAACTAAAATGCTAAATGACCACAAAAAGCAACTAAACACAAAGAGAAATAAAACAATGAAAATGCAAAATGACAAAAGAAAGAAACAAAGATGCTAAACATGGACATGAAAAACAAAACAGTCACGAAGAAAAGCAAACTTAACCGATGCAAAATAGGGACAAAAAGATTCAAAATAACCGCTACATGAAGCAAAAAATCATAAATAAGAACGTTACTGACACAAATATGTAAATAATGAAACATGACAGCACCAAGTGACAAACCTAATAAACCACTATGACATCCAGTCATTCAAGATGTTATACTAGAAAAAATAATTAAGCCTTTTGACTGTGAGCCTTAATTTCCAAATAAAACACCTATGGCACCCACTGGTCATTCTGATTAGAAACAAAGTCACAAAATTAAATGATTTTTAAAACATTTTTAATGTGAATTGCTTCATGTAGATCACTAGAAAGTTTTTCAGAATTTTAAAAACAGCTTCAGAGCAACACCATATATTTTGTAAATGACCCTCTGAGTTTCTTCAAATATTTTCAGGTAATACTCTTTTAAAGAAATCTTTTAAAATGACCAACAAGAGGCAATATGATCAGCATGTTTTGCAGTAACTTTTTCACTAAAGTAGCAAGGTCTTAATTAAGAGTTCCAGTACATAATTTTCAGCCAACAGTGATAATGTACTTATGGTCCTACTGATGTACAATCTCAGAAGTGATTTTAGGTTCAGGATTGAGGCTTTCTGCTATGTTTCAGCTCTAGTAACTAGTCTTTCCCCTTCGACACTCTGGCTTTTATGGGTTGCCAAGGAGACGTGGCTGACTCTTGATAAAATGGGGTTATTTGTTGATTCCTCTCTTGATACACACATTTTAGCTTTAGTCTCTACATTTCACTTCATTGTTAGGGAGTAAAATGCAAAAGCTGACTATTTTTTTTAATCTATCCTACAAGTGCATAGGAATTTCTCTATAATATAAATAAGGGATCAAGTTGGCTCACTATTAAGAGTTTGTGATTCCCTATGGACCAGCAGAAGCCAAATATTGTTTTGTTTGGGTTTTTTTTACACAGTGAGAATGCATTGTTATAAATTAATACATGGACACAGTATAGTGCTGCATAATACAGTAAATATGTTTAACTACAGCTCATTTTGTATTGTGACATTCAATATCATTAAAAAGTAGCAATGAAGTAGTAAAATTTCAAGAAAATATAGTATCATCCTCAAAAGTAATCCTACTATAACATAGATGCATTTAAGAGTTTAAAATGTAAACAACAGTAGAGATGTGTCTAAATTAGCTGCGAGAACAATATCTAGGTGTGAGTATACAAATAAACTGTAATATTGTGAAGTCTGAAAAACACAAAAATACACAATACAGAGAGAGGAAACAAGCTACAACACCTGGAAATTGTTTTAAAAGCTATTTCTCCAGTAGTTCTTATTAAAGGACTAATGTGTAGGCTTCAGTGGCACTGTACATCTAATCGTATTTAATGTTCATCACCTTCCAAGTGTGGAGGAGAACAAGCAGCGGCCACTAAGAATGGGAAAGGGTAATTTAAAGAAAATTAAAACCCGGCATATTTTATTTTTTTAGAAGATTATACATAAATTGAAACAAACATGTAAACCGTCATACATTTCTGCCAATAGATTCCACCAAAAATCCTCCTACGTTCTGGACCTTTAAATCATGTGCTCATCAGCTAGCAGGAATCTAAAACGCACAAAGTATGGAAAGTTGTTTATTTAGATGTACAGTTTTAAATAATAGAATATGTCATAAAGAAGCAAATTTACTAATTGTGTGATTTAGGTTTGGTTATGCTGTAGAATCCGTCCTGAAACTCTGGGAGGCATCCTTTAACTAAAACCTGTTCCGTCTTTTTTCATGTCTGGCAGTTTATTCTCTGACCAGCAGGTGGCGCTGCAACATTAAAGCCGGAGCCGGAACATAACACGAAGAAGAAGAAGAGCTTCGCTAACTGGGTATTGCTAAACACGCGAGACCACGTTGAAGGCGGAGGAGGGGTGTGCGTTTTTCCGTGTGAGTGCAAAATGAGACTTTCTTATATAGAATTGTGCAGGTTTGTAATGAAATGAAGCAAGCATTAGAACGTAAACGTTGAAAATTTGATTTTGCGGCTCTGCAGGTGAAGTTTGTGAGCTAGATTCAGACTGAAGGTATTTTAACGTCAGTTTTTATGTAGACGCGTGGATAGCGTGGTGCAGCTGGGAACCTATTGGAAATACGTTTAGTTAGACCGTAATTTAACAGAGTTCTGGCTTTAATGGTGATACCGTTCTACAAGTAGTCCTGCAGATATAAGGTATTTGAGTTGTACAGGGTGTTAGACTAGTAATGCAGTAGGCTATTTGATGCAACTGGTTATGCAGACTGAGGGCCAAGGTCCTCTACTGAAAGATCAGAGGGTAGAGAATCTTTCACTAACAGTTGAGTAAATGCACGAACTACATTTGTCAAGTAAGTTTTCACTATAAAAATATTGTCGGTATTGGTCTTGAACTTAACATTAAAACTTGATAGGTAAAGTCACAACATCAGTCTTCTCTTATGGGAAGGACCTTACTCAGGTATGTTTTAAAATATATGGAATTGTGCTCATGTTGATAGCATTTGTGTGTACTTGTATTTTAGGTCTTTGCACACAGGATGACACTGCAGGAGCTGACTTGAACCGTCTCATCATGGAGGAGGCCCCATCCTGAAACACACAGACTTCCATGTGGCAAAAGTGAGGAAAAGCAGTTCTATTACTCAGGTCAAGGTGCAAATGAAACACTGAGGAAGCGTACCCGTTACTTGTCATATTTGCAGAGTAAAGACACAGTAAAGGCTTGTGTCTTTTCAGGATAAATATGTTCTCAAGCACAGTATTCTTAAGTGCATTTGTACTTCTTCGCATTGAATCTGTTCAACTTCTGAGTCAAAGCAACCATAAATGCTGTGTAAATATGCTCCTTTCATGCCAAAACAACAAAGTTCATATCAGCACGATTATACAACTGAATTTAGTTTGATTTGATCCTTGCAGAGCCCAAAGAGAAACGCAGAGAGTAACTCCTATTTGGTAGTGATAACACGTATTTTAGTGCATGGCTGAATTCTGTATTACTCTTGTCATAGTAAATGCAGTCAGACACCATGCTAAGTGATTGTCTTCACACACTGACTCAACCACAGGATTTGAGTGCTTATCGTGTACCTCATTCTTATGTCAGAGTGAATACAGCAACGTAGTACTACATTACAGCCTTGGTTAGGTGATCATTAACATGAGCCAGAAGTCCACTTTATATGTTGCAGAAGCCTTTAAAAAAAAGTTCAGATCAGCACTACTTCCTGCCTTTAAATTGATGTGCTGTTGATTAACTTCAGCTTTCTGTGATAATAGAGCAGCTCAGTCTTGTATTACATCAGCAGATACAATCATCTCATAGTCTCTGTTCTCTTTTTGTTGCAGCATGTATTGAAATGTAGAAATGCAGGAATCCTCACACAGACATCGGTATGACCAACCTCCAGGCTGAGAAGAGCAGCCAGAGGACGGTAGGTTTGTACATTCGCTGTTAACTCAATGATTATAAGATTATTATTCTAAGAACTGAAGAAGTTACCTCTGAGGCATGGCCGAATTCTGTTCCAGCTGGTCAGTGGTGGATACAGTCAGACACCATGCAAAAGCCTCGTCTCATTTCTCCTAAATGACCGGATGAGTGTCTCCCTCAGCCTCATCCAGCTGAATAGGAATGAGTACAGTGACATATCTGTACATATTTCAGGAGTTTGTATTAATTTAGGTTCTTTTTGTTACATTCTGTAGGGCAAGCAGTGACCATTTCCAAAGCAGGACTGTGAGAAACGGCTTCACTTTTGGTAACTATGATCACACTCTATGATCTTTTTAACTGAAACATTTTTCCATCATGTAAAGTTTGATTTTGTGCCAGAAACTATTTCATTTGATGATTTCTGTGGATGTGAAATGTACCTCTTCTCAAAAAATAAACTTATAATTGCCTTAAAAGTGGATCCTGTGTGTTAAATTTCTACATCGGGTATAAAGCTCAGAGAAAAACACCAAAAATCTGTACCTTTCCAACAACAAGATTGAGGTTTTGAATTAATTTTTAATAAATACTTTCATAACATACAGTGTAAAGTGCGATTATAATTTAAACTTACCTTGGAGCTGCTGTCAGTACAGTGCAATTCATCCTGCATAATGATCAAATAGCCACACAGTACTCCAACTGTACGTTCAGGACATTTAAAATATGCAGGTTTTATATTCCAATCAGTGGTAGCATGTAGATTATTTCTACATGTTTTGCAGCCAAGGTTTCACAGCTCTGACATGTTTGAGAAAAAGAGTAACATACTACCACTATCTAATCTTGCACCACACATTTAAAGTAACATCCGATAAGAAGAAATTGTGTCAAGTTTTGAGATTTTGGAAATTCCTTCATAGTGTAGACTTAACTCTTTGATGGCATAACTGAGAGGTTTTCACATAAAACAAGTCACTTTTCAGAGGATGTACAGTTGAGGATGGGTTCATTAGAAGTTAAATATTCAGTTTTACCAAAAAAATCTGTTATTTCAACTGTCATTTTAATAAACATTAAAAAAACATGCAAGTTGTTTGACCGTTATTAAAGACTGAAGACTTGAGGTAAATCAATCCCATAAGCAAAGTATGCGGTCCACATTAGAGACAAACTTAAATTAACCGTGTCTGTCATTAGTCTTTTTTTATTTACACCGTCGGGTGAGCAGCCCCAGTAGATGAGTCGTCCCTGATGGGTTTGTTACCAGACGTTTTGCGCCGGCTCGTCTGCTTCTGCAGCTATCGACAGCAGGATGGCTTTGGGAGTGTTTTCGAAAAGTGCTGCTCTGTTCTGAGTCTGGCCTTTCTTCACCCAGTGGCCGTAGATCTTGAAGGCGCAGGCGTCGATGAGCTTGCGGATGGGCTTCACAGCGTACGGGTCGCTCATTATCACCTCCTTGGTGACTGGTTTGGCACGGCGATAGTTGCAGTAGATTCGCATTGTGGCGAGCACAGTCATGCAGATAACCTGATGGGGAAAATTCAGGAAAGGAACTTTTTATAAATTGTCGAAAACCGCAGAGTTGAAATGATTAATTTCCCTTTGAATTGAATTACTATACTAATAGTTTTTGTGTTTTGGTCAATCAGCTGCACACTGTTCAGATACATCTAACAGTTGTTCATGTACAATAAACAGTAATAAGAAAATCCAATTATTTTTGCATTAAATAACCAAAAAGTAGGATTAATAATTATACTAATAAAGGAAATGTATGCATTAAACAGATGACATGTCTACATACTTAAATATGAGTACATTTGTGAAAATATTGTTTGATCAATATTTGATTGATGGCAAGATAAATGAAAACTAATTATGTCAAGGTGGGTAATGTTTCTGAAAGATATCTAAAAATGTAAAAATATGTTTAGTTTTAATAACTTTCATTAAATTATTTCACAATGTCGAGGGTTAATCTATAATTTTGTAGTGCTGTATTCAAAAACGTATTCTCCTCTCAGACATTTGTTGCATTCATACCGTTTCCACTCTAGACTTAAAATAAGTACTATCTTGTGTGCTATTTTTACTTACTGCTGATTGTGACTCAGATGATTTCCCAAACTTTTCAAGTCTCACCTTGAAGCGTCTGTATGGACTGAACTGCCGAACTTCGTCCACCACATACTGAGAAAAGAACGCGTGGTTGAGAGCTTCTGTAGCCGTGTAGCGCTGCTTTGGATCCACCACAAGCATCCGAGAGATCTGAGGAAACCACACAATGTGCTTTGTTAGTTCTTGTGCAACGAAAACCCTAATACAGCTTCAGATCTTAATGTTAGTGTTCATTTGGGATTTCAGTGTCACTGCTTTTAAATATAAGTAAATAAAATGGTCCTACCAGATCGATAACGGTGTCTGAGCGGTCCTCCCACTCTGGAGACGAGAAGTCGTACTTCCCTGCTAAGATCATACGCAGCATCAGCATCTGTTTCCTGTGCCAGAAAGGCGGAGAACCAGCGAGCAGCGTGTACATGATGACACCTGCACTCCATCTGCAAACACGAACCAGAGGACAATCAAGTTTATGAAGTCTGTTCACAGTTCATCATCTGTTAAGTCCTATTAACCACTTATTAGATAACATGAGCTGTCATATAGTACACAGGCTTACAAGATACAAGCAGAATACACACGTGGCTATTGTTGTAGTTGTCACCAACGAGGGGCAACTATCGAGTAGTCGGTTCCATCTATGTGTGAGTGTGTGGACAGTCTGTTGGTCAAGCGCTAAAGTCTAACAAGCTGATAATTTACAGGTGCACTAGAAATGGCCTCTCCTTGGAATGACTAGATTTTGGTGTCAACCAGTGTAAAAATTGCTCTGCTAGAGGTCAAAGGTAATTTTTTTCCAAAATGCCATATACTTTAAAAAGGGTGGAAAGTAGATTTATGGTATTTGGTGCAGATAAGCAACCGTGTTGGGGCTTTCCATTGGGGATGTTACATTTGACTTTGGATGATATTTCAAGATCAAACTCAAGGTCATAAAATTTGACTGCAACTGTAGCTTGAAAATGGAACAACATGGACACTAGGGTTATAACTTTTTGAACTTCTTTTCCAAAATCAAAGTCCTGCATCATGATTGGATGAACTTTTTGGTATAATTGGAAGAAACCAACCTCCATTTTCAACACTTTTAAAAAAAGTCCCCCCGAAACAAAAAAGTATTAAATACACATTACAGCCAATGATATGAAATGCGAAACCGTGTTATCACAAGGGCCATTACAAGTCAATATGACTGATAATGGATCAATGATAAGTTGTACTGCCATCATAATATACTCTATTCTTGCTTTCACTTTATAAGCCATGTAATTTGGGGAAATCTCTCTACTTTTTTTGTTTCAGGAGGACTTTTTTAAAAGAGTGTTGAAAATGGAGTTTGGTTTCTTCAAATATACCAAAAAGTTCATTCAATCACGATGCAGGACTTTGATTTTGGAAAAAAAGTTCAAAAAGTTATAACCCTAATAGACACATTGTTTGTTTTGGAAAACATGTACAGGCTTCCCACTGGGGATGTAACATTTGACCTTGGGTGATAGTTTAAACTCAAGATAATTTTTTTTTTTATATTGCCATTATGTTTTTTAAAAAAAAAAAAACAACATATAATGTACATGTCAGGGTAGAGACTGCGATTTGGTAGAATTGGAGTCTCTACCAGTAGAGTTTGCGACTGTAATCTCTACCAGTGGAGATGGAACTTTAAATCTGACCCCTGCCCTGACCCCTGACCCTAACCTTAAAAGTCTAACCTTAGCCCTGACAAATCTCTACTGGTAGGATTGGAGTTTCTACTGGTAGAGATTGCGATCGCAATCTCTACTGGTAGAAACTCCAATTCTACCAAATCGCAGTCTCTACCATGATATATACATAGATAGTACCCATCTGACCTTGGACAACCAGCCAGCCATGATTAGTGAAAGAAAACACCTATCTTGTGTTACGTTGGATGGAATGGCCAAAGGCAACCATATCCCTCTACTGAGAGACCTCTAGTTATTTAGTAGTTATTAACAGCTTCTATTATTGACACCTACATGTCCACAGCTATTCCGTATCCTGCATGTCCGGCATCCATGGAGCACTCGATGATCTCAGGAGCAAGATAACCTGGAGTCCCACACACCTCTGCAGTACAGACACATCAAAACAGGAGCTTTCATTTACACGCCCATTTCCTGATCATTTTATCAAACTTTCAAAACCAGGTTACAAAATTTGACAAGCAAAGTCTTCAGCAGAAAAGGGGTTTTATACGTGAACAACAACGACAGGATGTTAAGCAGCAAGCTGATGGGTTTAAGGAGTATGAGAGTGTCCCAATAGGTGTGGTATTCAGTATTCAGTGGATGCACCATGGAATCACTTATTGAAAACAACTAAAAATATAAGTTGCTCTGTTGAAGAATACTGTGAGTAGTGGCTGTGGAGCCTCTTCTACTCTGGATCTCCCTGTAGGGGGACTAAGCAATATCTGTTTTGCATTTTTTTACAGTTGCAGAGTGTGATGAGATCACTCCTACAACTACAAATGTTGTTGTGCTTCACGTCTGTTTGATAATTTAAAACAGATTAAATAACATCTGTGTCACTGATTGATTGTTGTTAGGTTATTTTAACATTTTGATTAGACACAATGCAACTTTTTACTTGAGTTTTTAAAATGTTCCTCTTTGGTTGTTCATTTCAGCCTTACAATTGCAGAGCTCTTATTGACTGAATTTGTGAATGACTGGAGTGGAATTTTTTTTTTTTTAAAAATCTATAACTTAAGGCGTCAACTACAAAAGGTCACATTTAATTTATTGAATGAATTAAAGGTAATTTATTATGTTCATTCATTCTTCTTCCTAAAGCAAGGTTTTTAAGGAGACAAGCAATATGTGTATAATATTGAACAAACTAACTTAATTTTAGTAGCTAAATTGAGATGATGCGTTTTAGATTCATTTTGATGGTGACTGCTAGAACATGTCTTACTGTGCATGTGTGCACACTGCGCTGAAATAGACCTCCAGCCTAAATGAAGTAATCCATTACATATTTATCAACTCAAACTATCTCATGATGAACCGCTCCATTAGATATGCTTGATGATGGTTCCCTCTGCTGATGAACTGATGCTTTCTGAGAAGTCCATTTAAAAAGGTCAGTGTGCTGCCAGCGTCCGAGGCTGCAGCAAATAGATCACAGTGTCCTGTTTCTTAACCTTTGTGAGAGCAGCAGAGACAGCAGGGAGCATGTTGTGCAACTGGACCCAGATTCTCCACCGACCACAAACAGCTGGTGCACTGGAAAGTGCACTGTAGGTTGTAAACATAGTAACTTCAGACATCATGACCTGAACATACTGGGTCTGAGCTTCTTTTGCATTGATGTTTGGTTGTCGGTGAACCTCTGATATTACTGTCAAAGTGAGTCATCTGAGTGACTTTTTAAAACCATAATGAGGTCAACTTGTCTCCTTGGATTTTTGCCTGGAAAATCCAGACTGACTTTATTTATGTATTAATATAAATACAAATAAAGGCAGTCTGGCATTGTGATGATAGGAGACGATTTCAAAAAGGAGGGGCTAACGAATGCAGCTTGAACGAGAAAGAACCAATCAGCGTAACACGGATGCAGCCGAGAAAGGGTCGTGGTGAATGATTACTGCCGTTTTTGTCACAAAAATCTGCGAATACATGGGGTACTCTCAAGTACAACACTAATTTTTGAAAAGGCTACGCAACAAAAGACTCCTTCCGAACGATTAGCGGTGTTAGGAATAACTTTAAATCGGAGCCAAACCAAGTCGGTGCGTATGTGTAAAAGTTGCTTAAATTTACTCACACGTTTGGAACGGGATTTTCCTCTGTACAAACAATGGCAAGAAGCCGAAAGTAACGAGCCATCCACTGCCTCCTCATCGTCGGAAGATGACGCAGCATTAACTCCCGCCTCCCGTGCTATGATTGGTCGTACCAAACTTTCCCGGGAGGAAAACGCGATTGAATTCGCACAATGCTAAACTGATTCTCCTGTATCTCCTAACATGGAGATAGGAGATTACATGGAGATTCAGTTTGGATTTTCCAAGCTACTTGGATTTACCTTTGAGCTTCTGTCCTGGCTGGATTTGCATAGCGAAGCCAAAGTCAGTGAGTTTGATGTTCATATCATCGTCTAGAAGGATGTTCTCAGGCTTCAGGTCCCGGTGGACGATGTTTTGGCTGTGCAAAAACTGGACCACCTCCAGCAGAGCACGCATGATCTTCCTAAAACCAACATATTACAACTCTTAATACCTTAAAGCTTACAATTAATCAATTTGAATTGGTAAATAACACCCTCACTGACCTGGTTTCCTTCTCACTCAGAGTAACTTTCTCTGTGAGGTAGTCAAAAAGTTCACCCTTCTTCATCCTGGGTGAAAGGGAACAAGTTTGATCGGTTTAATATACTTTTCTGTTTTATCATCAAGCTTTATAATAATGTAAAAGTCATCACTTACAGGTCAAAAACCAGGAAGTAGAAGGCATTGGACTCGAAGTAGTCTTTGAGCTGTACTGAAGGGCAGAATTAACTCAATTAGTGGATCAGGCCACACTAGAGGACATCAGCTAAACAAACTCTGCTTTTATGAAACTGTCTTGATCTAGAGTCTTTCCTATGAAACTAAGAGCTGAATGAAGCTCCAGACTGGACAACTGAATGTGCTTACTGATGTTTTCCCGTCCATAGACTTTCTTGAGAATGTCAATCTCCTTCACCGTCGCCTCTCTGATCTCTTCGATCTCCCGCGTAGTCATCTTGTCAGAGGGGGTGATGTCAATGATCTTTACCGCGTACTCCTCAGATGTTCGCTTGTCAACGCAGCGACGCACCACACTGCTCACTCCCCTAAAGCAAGAGAAGAACATGTCAAACTTCACATCTACAGCTTTGATAGTTTAGGTTTGTGTGCTTCAATCTTAAAAGTTCCACATTTAAAGAGTTTCTTTGTCCATTGTGACAAAAGTCCAAACCAAGGAAAAGTACCCTTCTCGGTGCATCTTATCAATCTGACACATGAAGAATAAACAGAGAAGAATGGGTCTGTCACAACTGGAAATGTGTCTTGTTTATCACTAAGTTCTGGGAAAACATGAAATCTTTCTTATGTTTGCATTTTTTTCTGATTAAATTAGTGATTTAAATGACATAAATTATTGGCAGGGTAACAAATATGACATAACTAAACTGACTTTTTTCCTCACATTTAGGGATCTGACAGAGGTGTGGGAAGAATACTAGCAGAGGAACACATTGTCCACATCCACTGACCTCATGACCTGCATGCGAGGAAGGGAGTGAAATTACATAATCTATCAGCCTGCCCCTCTGCAACTAAACACTAAACCTTTGTCCAGAACACGCTCTTACACTGAGGCTTACATAACAGCACCACCGTCTGACAGCTAGTGGGGAATGACAATGAGCAGGCTCTGGTCCTGCTGGCATTTCTCAGGGACTTGTGGGACAACTTCAGGGAAACCACTGGGAGTAAAAGTTGTTCCCACCGATGTCTAAATCAATCAAACTGTACAGAAGTGCTGTAAAATTTTAAAAAATCAAATCCAACATATCTATTGATCCAATTCATATCGTTCACAAATGTAATAAATAAACAATGAATTTGTTTGTAGTGCTTCAATTCAGCCTTGTTATCCCCTTAAAGTGAGACTGTGGACTTGTGGAGGAACAAACAATAAAACATGCTCCCCAAACTCACAAAAAGGAAACACCAAGTGAAAGTTTTGTGCTTTGCTCTACTTAAATTGTGACTCTTAGGTTTAGGTATGTTGGGAACCTCTGCTGTCGATCATATAATGACGTATGCTTTATGGACACACCTTCCCAGAATCTCCTTGGGCTCATACTTGTCGTAGAACTCCTTGGCTCCCACCCAGTCGGGGATCTCCTCCTCTTTGGTCATGATGGAGCCAAGCCAAGCTGAAGGTACAGAACTGATCTCCTATTACAGTTCACAGCAGTCTGCAGAGAGAAAACAACTCTGGTTTATCTGTGAATTTTACATGACTAATCATATTAAAAGCAGATTTTTTCATTGGTTCATACAAGGCAATGACATATATGCTGCAAATATTAGCTTCAGTTTTGCGCTATTGATCTCAGTTACTAAGTATCCAAAATAGCTGGTTCCTATAGCAGATCAAATCCAACAGACCAGAAGAATTAACTCTGCCTGAGCAGTTTCTCGACTCTTGTGGAACAGTTAAAAATGATGCCCCAGAATCAGTCCAGGTCCAGATGCTGACACTGAGTAGACACTGCCAGCATATGGCCGCAATCACCCCGGCAAAAATGGCAAACCCAGCCAAGAGTCTGCATTGCAAAAACCTGATTTTGCCAGAATCGGGCACAATCCACCCAACAGAACTGTCAGAATTCACCCATACTGACAGTCTTAAAAATATATATAAAAGGATCTCATTATTCCACCAGATCTACCCATGATTGACCTTGAATAATGCCACAAATTTTAGAATAACATTAATATCACAAGAACAACAAAAGAAGACTTTATTTTCCCAGTTAACTAGCTTAAATATACTTGTATTTAATAAGAACAAGAATGCTCAGGCTTGTTTTGTCCTGTACTTCTTGTAAAAACTTGGTAAATGCAAGTGTGGTGCTTCAAAAAGTCTGTACTTTTAAATTCTATTAAAATACAGAGCTTTGGTTGATTTGTAACCTTTTTAAAAACATTGAGATGACCTCACATTGAAAATAACTTAATATGCAAACATTCAGCTCAAACATCCACATGAGGGAACAATAAAGAAAACTAATTGTTCACTAATTATCGGTATCGGCTCCGAAACAAACATATCGATCGACCTTCTGCTTAAAATGCACGAGTTTGGGAGAGTTTTTTTTTTACATTTTTATTAGAAGATCTTGTATCCCCGTTTCCTCGGGTTATTACGGTAAATATCACTCTCGCTGTTTAAATAATGCCAGCTGTCTCACTCATTAAGTCTAATTAGCGACCAAAGCGTGATTTGGATCGTCCCAATCTAAATGTCATGCCAAACTTTACGCACAGCACAGACTAATAAACCAACATGCCGCCGTCCACTGTCACTATTTGACCTTTGCGGGCTCCAGTAAAATGATAACGAACGGACACGGACTCGGTCACTCACCGTGTCAGTGTCTCAAAAGAAGATTATCCATCACAATATCGCGCTCAGTCCGTGCAGAAAGTGTAAAAAGACGAACAAACTCCTGCAGTCAGACGCCGGTGCTGTGGAGACTCTGAGGAGCTTCTGCCATGTTGCAAAGGGTGAACTCTAATGTCAGATGCCAAAAATAAGTAGCTGCTTCCACAGCAGCAGCAGGAAGAGAGACAGCACACCCTGAACGCATGTCCACACAAAAACCAGATCTATGAAATAACATCCGGCAGCTCCGGCTCTCTCCAGCATTACTGCAAGGGCTGCATCGTGGATGAGAGATTTGAAATGACACGACAGGTGTCCCGCTTTGTAGCTCTTAAGTTCCACTTAAAGAAACTGCATGTAAAAATAGAAATATTCCAACATTATATTAAGGCCAGTCTGAGGATGCAGTGACATAAATGATCACAAATGTCTCAATGATCCAAGTGCTTTATTGTTTTAAATCCTCAACTTCTAACAAGTAAATTGAAAATGGAGACTGGTGGTTTGCAAGTTTTCTTATCCTGGAAATACAAATGAGAGGTATTCTACAATAAAAGCACAAACATGACTAAACTGAAATCAACTCAAAACATAACACACTAAAATATACAAACATTATTTATAAGACTATGATTACAAGCTCGGCGGCAGCAAGCAGCCTCCTGAGGAATAATGATAATCAGCTGTCAAAATAAAGCATGTTTATTGATTGATCTCCAGTAAATTACATCCTCCTATAGTATCTGGTTTATTATTAATAAGGTGTGTGTTCTTCACTCTGCAGGCTGTTTGTCTCCATCTCACGACAGACCTGAAAGAAAGAAGGAAAGTGTATTAAGACAAGTGTTTATGTTTTTCAACTTTGAAACTCCTGCAATTCATGAAAAAGGTCACATGCAGCATTCTGAAACCTTTACAGCTACTCCACCCTATGGCCACACCGGGTACTGCAACTCATTACACCAGAATACTGCAAAGTCATTTGGCTTTGCTGTCTGAATGACAAATTGCTCGTGCAAAGCCTAATTCTTTGGTAGTGTTGCTTGAAATGAGAGAGAAATAACAAGACTGCAGAGACGGCTGACCTGACATAAGACACATGTAAGGATAACACTTGAAATGTGAGCCTTAACAATTAAAAAGAGGTTATAATGATACTGTCGGACACTTTGATCACTTTTCACTCACCGTTAGCGAACTTGCACTGCTTTAAAACCTCGCTGAAGCCCTCGCAGAGTTTCAGGTCGCTCTGGTTTTGAGCACATTCGATGAACTGTTTGAGCTCGTAGGAGCAGGCCTGCTGCTGAGGGGCCTCCTGCTGGTACATGGACTGAGGCTGCTGCTGGTACATGGGCTGGCCCTGGTACGGCTCCTGACGGACACAGCACAGACAACGGGACGCTCCACTTATTTACTGCACACGTGGCAATTTATGGGGAACTGCAGGTGCACCCAAAACAAAGCTTTCTGTGTAGACATTAATAATCCGTTTTACATTATGTGCTGAAATATTTAACACAGTGGTGTATCCAAATTTGTCATATGTTCAGAAATATGACATACAGGTCAGTCTTCTTCCTGAGATTTTCTTTCAATAAACACAGCAACCAAGAAAGCACAGCATCAACACTCAGATACTTTAATACCTCCTGTCAACGTGCTCACATAAAGGCTTACAGTAAAAAAAATTAAAAACTCATTTATACTCATCAGATAATTAGACATTCAAGAAGGCATGGTCAAAACGTCTGCCGATGCTAAACCTGGTTACTGTTTATTACCCTTAGTTACTGTAGTGATTGTAATGGCCAGCACTGATCCGTTGATTGCATAAAAATCGATGTTACTATGTGCCAGACACACTAATCCTCCCTGATACTATTCCAGTCCTATGGCTGGCTTCTAAGTGAACTTTAATTTACCTGGTACGTGACGTCAGGCCTGGCAGGCTCTGAGTGTCCTCCACTGAAGCCTCCGGTCATGGCGTGGCCGATGGTGTGCCCCACTGCAGAGCCCACTGCCACACCGGCGGCTGTGGTCGCCATTTGGGCAAACATACCGGGCTGCCTGGGTGCTGCTGCTGGTGCACCCACAGCAGACGGAGGGGCCTGCATTGGAACAGGGGCAGGAGGGGGTGCTGCCCTGGCCATAGGTGGTGGAGGTGGAGCCCGGCTAAAAGAAGAAACAAAAATACTGTTTAAAATCTCAGTCGAAACACAATCAAGAACTGACACAACCTGAATGAGAGTTAGTTTGTATTCTAACTTTCTTGCTCTGATGTACTTTCTGTTCATCGCAAATGTTTAATTCAGGACTATCAGCAGATAGATCTCACACTTTTGAGAGCATCATAACACTAGTAAGACAATACTTGGCTGTAAGAAGACCAAATCTCAGGAAATCTTTAGAAAAAGGGTCTGAATACTTGGGTGCTCTGCAGATATTTAATCAAAAGGCTATAATTTCAGCCTATAGACTCATATCACAATTGGAGTTGCAATCATTAATTAATGAATCAATTATTTGTCAACTATTAAATTAATCGCTAAACTATTTTGATAACAGATTGTTCCATTTGATTAAAAGAAATTAGGAAAATTAAGTCTCTGATTCTAGCTTCTTAAGTTTAATTGTTTTCTAGTTTCTTTACTCCTGTGTAACAGTAAGCTGAATGCCTCTGGGTTGTTCACAAAACAAAACATGTGAGGATGCCATCTTGGGTGTTGGAAAACACTGAGTGACATTTTTCATTCAGAATTTCTGACACTTTGTAGATTAAACAACTGATTAAGAAAATAATCTGTAGTTTAATCAACAATGAAAATAATTGTTAGTTGCGATCCTAAATATGATATCCAGTGCATAGATAGAGAAAGCTCACCTATGCAGTGGGTGAATTTTATACAACTCCTTTCCAAAGTGTGGTAAAGGAAAAGGTGCTTTACCTAGTCGAAGTGAAAACAGTAAGTCATCTAACAGTGGTGCACAGTGATATGAGGCTTTCTGTGGACAGTTTGCCAACAGAGTGGTGACACTGACAAAATCCTTTAACATGATGTTGGACCAAGTATCAAGAGTCCAGGGATTTCATGCATCACTTAATCTGAACGAGACGTGACGTCGGTAGCGCTGTTCAATGTCAGACAAACATGTCCAAGGCTCTGGAATGATCTAAGGAAATGAGGTCGTCTGACTCAGTGTTGGCTTTTAACCCGCTTCTTAAAATATATCATTAGAGCGCCTTTCCTGATTCTGTTCAAGTTGTCTTTGTTTTTTCCAATACCATTTCATACATTTTTAACACTGCTGTTTTTATATCTGTCCCTCAAATTCTAATAATTTTATGCCTATATGTTATATTTTAGTGACTTATGGAGCACCTTGTAACTTGGATGTCGAAAAGTGCTCTATGAGTAAAGACTAGGGTTACGATGTCATCATAAATATTGAGAGAGGTAGGCATACTGCCTAATAAGTTAGAAGTATTGACTGTTCATGTAACAAAATCTAAACGGGCACCTCCAGAAATGTTCCACTTAGTTAAACAGCAGCTACATAATAAGACAAGAATATTCATTGTCACGGAACAAAACAGAAACACTCCTGGCTCTTGCATGATTTCACAAACCATCGTCTCGGATCAACTCCCAGTTTAGCTACAGGTTAAAATGTAACTGATCCTAGTTTTTGGCTGTGTCACTAGATTTTAATGATGTTTATTTTTGAGTTTGTAACGAAGGCAGAGTGACCTTTGCTACTACTTTCATCAATGACTTTTGAACAAATAGCATTTTTCCTGGAAACCAACAAGACATTAATGCGGAGAGAAGCAATAATTACAAGTTAATTATAGCAGTACATCATCAGCGATCATGTTGGCAACCACTGGCTAACACGATACTACAACGTTACCTAACTGTTAGCATAGTGCTAGCTCACACACCATCCTGAGATTTAACAGCTTTTTACTATCTACATGATATAAAAACGTTACCTGGCTGGAGGGGGCATCCTGGATGTCCGGCTTCTGCTTCCCCTCGGCATATTTTACCAATTAAATTAGTTTACTTGTGAATTTAAAAAAAACAGACGCGATACTGTGTGACAGTGACACCACCGCTAGCAGGTTTTATCTCGACCTTTAGCTACTCCGGAAATTTCAATGTGTTACATCATTTGTCTCCCGTGTAACTTCCGATATGGTGAAACCAACAAGGACGATTCCGTCAGGTAACTACATAACTCAATGACTCAATGAATATTTGCAATGCATACATGTAATTATAACATACACATACAAATTACATATACTTACTAGAATTCAGGGAGCTCTGTAGTAGTTTATGGTTGATTAATTTAAAAATAACAACAATAATGTTGAATTTTACAGTATCAGTGCAGTGGGATTAAACATGCTAAATTTAATTGTACAATGTCATGTTACAAGCAAAAGAACCTATACCTAAGTTATAACTTATACTTATACTTTTTGAAGGTAGTCACCTTTAACAACTAACATTTCAAAAAGAACAAAACATACATAGTGCTACCATTGGAATGACTACTAATACTTGTATCCCAATTTAAAGTACTGAAAAGCAAAAAACGATTTTGACATTGCCCATGCCATTTTGAGTAAGAATATCTCAGTAACTACAAATATAACCCTGCTGCTTTTTTGTACAGTGACAGAAGACAGATGGAAGTGTCTTGTAGAAAAATTTGGGGTCTCTGGTACGTGTCCCACACTGAGATTTTTGCCCCCAAAAATAGCCAATTAAAAATCTCATCCAACTTTGGGAGCTCATATTTTCCAAACTGAGGTACCTTGAAAGCACCAGTTTGTGTAGAATGGAACCCAGGGGTGTTAGAACACTTCTGTGCAGTATTTCTAGTACTTTTAAGGTCCCAAACCCCACTCGTGAGTAGGTATCTCTTAATTTTTAGCATTTTTAGCAAGCCCCCATGGCCTGCAGAGTGTAGGGAAACACCTGGGGATGTTTGTGGGGCACTAGCTACATGCAGAGGCCTTGTTTACCAACTCACAGCTCTCTGGTATGTCTAGAGGCTGAGAAATAACCACTTCGAGATGCAAAAAACGCTGGTGAGGCTTTTTATAGCCCAAATTCTGAAAATTTCAGACCCCCACAACTCAGAAACTATTTGAGCTACAGGTCTACAATTTTGCATAGAAAGTACTTTTGTGACTATCTAATGGCATACAAATTTAGGACTAATTTGAAAATGGTGCAGCAACACCCCCAAGGAATATCTGGTCATTTCACCTGAAATGACCCAAGTATAATTTTTCTCTCTAAAAAAACAGAGCTGATTATTAAGAGGTAATTAAACAGTTATATGGGGCTGTTTAAAGCATAAAGGCATGAGCAACACTGCACAAAATAACAATAAATCTGCATTTAATAGGTTTATTCTTGAGCAAACCTATTTATAAATGTGGAAAGCAAGCACATAAAATTCAGACATTTTTTTATCTGTTCTTTCATATGAACAAAAGATTTACAAAAATATCCGGTCATATACCAGTACATTATAGCAACGATAAGCTATTTTAGAAATGTACACAATCAGGTATGTACATGTACTATAACTACAAATTATACACAGATTTGTAACTGTAAAATCATATTCCACACTTATTTCTTTTACAACAAAAATTTAAATATAAATTACTATTTTTTCCTAATTTAAGCAGCAAAGCCAAAAGTAAAGACATTTTATTCCTTCTTCCCTTTCTTCTTCTTTCCTGAAAATTTGTGCCGTTGATGGTGTCCACCTCCTTGTCCCCATCTGTTTCCTTTGGCTCTTCTGTCTTCCCACGCTGGCATCGGTGGTTCAATCTCCCCCGGCCGTCCTCCTCTGTCCGGTACACTGCCCATCAATGTCTGTGGAGATCAGGGAAAATTAGTAAACTGTTTTGAGCTGGAGGCCACTTCATTATGCCTACCACAGGTATGTTTATGTTTGTACCTTGTAGACGGAGGTGTTTGTTTCAGCCCTGATTAGATCATTGAAGGACTGATCCTCCCTGGTAGCAAGCAGAAGAGATGGAGACACTTGGGAGGAGCTGGCAAGGGATGCAAGAGGAGGAACTGAGGCCAGCGCTGAACGGCGCTCCTGTAAATAAAGGACTGGCTGAACTGGGAAGTTTGGTTTTATCATGATGCTTCTGTTGCATCCATACTTAACCTGCTGCTGTAACAGATACAGTCTGACAAAGTCGTCAACAGTTACTGACAGAAAAGTAGTCAACAGCAGTTTTCATGATTCATTTATCTTTTAAAGTGATGGAGCTATTGTTGTCTTTTCCACATCGACCTCTTGATGGCAGTGCTAGGTTTTTTTCGTATGTTTTTATTGGAGGGTTTTGATAACATTTTGAAAAAGTACAACATCTTCCAAAAGATGCTCTTAATGTCTTTAGCTTGTCCAGAATCAGAACCATGTTCACAAAAATACTAGTACATCCACAGTGTGCAACAAAATAGTGGAGCAATCCACACTTTGTGCATTACATTCCTCTCACTATATATGATCAGTTGCCAGCTACTCTGGATTTGGTAGCTGTCACACAACGTATGTAAATGACAACAGATTCATTAAAGGGTCCAGCTCCAAGTGTTAATATTACTGTTTCTCTCTAAGTGTATAGTCCCAGTAAAATGAATATATTTGGGTTTAGACTTTTGTTTGGATAAAATTCTAAATCAAAGTAAATGATCAATTTTATCGAGCAACTAGATTCACGGAGAAATGAAACAGCAGATCAATAGATAAGAAGAGAACTACTTCTTGTTAGATTTTTTTTACTAAGAGGAGCTCAAGAACACTTCATATAAAGTATCAAATATATAAAGGTCAGCTCCTTGTCTTCAGCCTGTTTTATTCCCTGCAAATCTGCGCCTACACACTTGGTGATGGAGGTAAACAGTGATCAGAGTCCAACCAACAACCAAATGAAACACAGTGGTGAGTGAATTCCAGCAGGTACAGCGATTTAACATGCGTACCTTTTGTTTTTCTCCCCACGCAAAAGACTCAAGCGTAACCTGAAAGCGTTTGATCATCATCTGTCTGCGGCACTGATAGTCCTCCAGCAGAAATTTGTTGATCTTTTTCACTTGCATCTGAGAAATAGAAAGAAAAAATGTAAAATACCCACATTAGTTACATCTGTTATGTACTGAATTAGTAACAGACGTGGGAACTCACCCACTGCTCTGCGTCAAGGCTGTTTTTAAGAAGAGGCTTTGTAATGTCACCACACGGTAGCTGAGCAAGTCTGGACTTCACCTGCATTAAAAGACAGCTTAACAATCTTTCAGGGCTTATTTGTTTGATTCACACAAAGCTCAGTTTCTTACTTATCAGTCTTACCTCACTTAACACATCTTCAAATTGAGAGGAGGTGTCCATGTCAAGGGCATGTAGCAGTAATATCCATTCTGCCTGCATCTCTGCATTTCTTCTCTCTGAAACATCATCATTGTCAGATTCCTGACAACACTCAGAGACTTCATGGCTGAGACCTTCCACTCGCTGCTCTTTTTCAGACTCCTCTGCTGTTGTCTTCTCTTCAGGGTGCAGATCCTTATGCTTGATGATGCTAGCTGCTTGCAATTCGGATACAAGAAAGTCTGTAGGATTGTGCAAAACTTTATTAGAACACACTCTTCATTTAAAAATGATTGCACAGCAAATGTACAAATAAGTGCTACAATCAACATAACAGCAATAGCATCCATCAGACTCATTTCTCACCAGCGATTTTGTCGAGGCTGGATGGTTCAAGCACCTCAGAGGTCAGAACAGTGAGGGGAGAGGACATATCTGAGAGTAAATTCCTCAGCTCTCCCACTAGCAAGATGTCATCTGTTCTGTTGGAGTCTAAAAAAATGGAAAGACATTTAATTATAGGTAAAATCACTGTGGTTTCTATGAAAATTCAAGAAGAGGAAGACCATTTTAAAAAAAGAAAATGCAATAGCTTACACTTTGCTTAAATTTTATAACAGTAACAAGTACATTAGTATCAGATTTTCAGCAGATATGCTGGTATTGATGTAGGAGGTTTATGGATGTGGTTAAAGAGGACATGAAGGTAGTTTGTGTGAGAGAAGAAGATGCAGCAGACAGGGTTAGATGGAGGAAATTGATTCGCTGTGGTGACCCCTGAAGGGAAAAGCCGAAAGGAAAAGAAGAAGATGCTGGTATTGATGAACAGAATATGCTGGACAATGAGTAAAAGAAAACTGAAGTACACAAATGCTGCATACATGTTTTAAGTAGGTTTGAAAGAGTATCACCAAAGCATCCTTTATCCTCTAGACACATACTGGCATGCATTAAAATTTTACATTCTGCAGCAGGACAACAATGTTAAACATCACTAAGTCATTCTGGTATTACATGAAGAGAAATAAGAGAATGAGACAGGTTAAGTCCAAGAAGAACGTTGGCAAGTTCTTCAAGATACTTGAAGCATCCTACCTGCCAAAAACTTTGTAAAACTGTACAAGTGTACAGAGGCAAGCTGGTGTTGCTTTAAAAGTGAAGGGTGGCCACACACATGAGAAACAAAAATTGAAGGCCAATTGCCCGCTACTATGAGGGTATTGCACATGGATAAAAATCATAAAATAAACATCAATCCTATTTTAACTTAACAGAATAAACATATCTATTTTTTTTAAATAAGTCAAATGCATATGGACACTGTGACCAGTCATAATCTGAGAAACACGTATGTTTTCAGTTTGCTTTTAAATCAAGTCAAGTCACTGTTATTTCTATAGCACATTTAAAACAACAGGCATAGAGCCAAGGCGCTTTCCAATACAGAATTAAGATTAACATTACAAATTTACCAAACAAGTTTAAATAATAAGCTTAAAATCCAACAATATTAGTTATTATAAAAAACTACTTCACATATTGAGGCTAAGTCCCCACAAAATTATTAATTATTAAAATACCAAGCTTCTCATTTAAATTATAGTTAAGATTTACAATGTTATTTATTATAAGAAATGTAGTGACTAATTCAAATTTTAAAAGCTAAGACTCTACAATACTATTCATTATACAAATTCACATGACTGATTTAAGCATTAAGCTAAAACCCTATGTTATTATTATTATTATTATTATTATTATTATTATTAGACTAAGAGCCTACAGTATTATGAGCACAAAGTTGGATATAAGCAAATTAACTGCAAACATCCTCACCTGATTTGCATATTATTTATTAAACTAAATACTGCATCAAACTCCTGACAGTTTCTACAAATAATGAAGCCTAATAAAGGTGTGTGTCACCTGGCAGCTCCGGACAGAGAGTCCTGAGCTCAGCAGCCAGCCAGCTGAGCAGCGGACAGGGAAGCTCATCACATGAGCACTGGGAGAGACAGGAGCCGCCTGGATATCTGACCAGGAAGTAAGACGACAGGTGAGGTCAGCAGAGTTTTATGACACACAGGAAAGCACCGATTATAGCCAGCTAAATTAACCATTTAGCTACACTTTAAGAATGAAGTCTGTATAAATCACAGTTATCTTATAAGCTAAAGGTATCTATGAGTATTTACTTTAATGGGGTTGCCATAACAACACACAGGTAGCAGATGGCTACGCAGCTAAAACCAAAATTTAAAAATACAGAGCAGTTAAATGTTTTACCCCAGGGCTTTAATAGCTGAAACTGTCCCTGCACTCCGCTTCATTGTCTCTTAAATGGTAAACGACAAATGTCCATAAGTTTCTGTCAGTCTGCTCTAGTCAGCTACTCTACGTTCAGGCTGTTTATGATTTACAGGCTGCACTTCCTCTTTTTACCGCGTTTTAACAGCAGCTCCTGCGCACACAGCGACCCCTGCAGGCCGGAGGGAGCACAGCGCCTGTACACCTCATACAGGAAACAAATACAGAAGAAATTAATAAAATCTGACTGTTTTGACTAAATAATTAAACAAATTTTTAAAAAGAATTAAAAAACACATATAATGATATACTTTACCATTACGTTAAAAAGTCAAATGGCCAAAAACACTTACATATAGCAACAAAACAACAAAATATGAATTAAAAATATATACCAAAAAGAAAATAATAATACTTTTACCACCGGTTTACATGATTTTAAGCCATTTTTATATTTTTGGTGCCTTTGACTGAGGTAGCACATATAAAGCCCCTCTCCGTTCACTGATTTAATGCCTAAAAACTTATCTAACTTATCATAGAGATAAATCTCTGTGTTTCAGAGTTAGATATTTAGAAATTTGTAAGTCCTTTCCTGCTTTAAAATGACTTAAATTTAAGTCGAAACCAATGCTTTCTCTAAAGTTTGGACATCTGTGAGTCCCCACCTCTCCCACCAGTCACCCATCTACATTTGCTTACCTACTTTACATCTAGTCTGTGTTACACAGTGGCAAGTAATTCAGCCACAGATGGTTGAACTGGATACCAATTCTGAAGAAAAATAACTAGCAGCTAACAAAGCGAGTGGATGTTCCTCAGGTTTGTTAGATGTGAAACACTGAAAGTCTGAATTCGTGCTTTTGAAACTGTCATTAGTGTACTGTAGTTTCAAGATGGAAATGTTCATCACGGTGCTGGCTGCTTATTTCTATCATGACACGTCCTACAGCACATAACAAAACACCATGTGGAAATGTTAACAAGGAAAAAATCTTGATTTGCACGGGAAGGGGTCAGTAAGTTTTAAAATCATTTTTGAAAGCTGAAAAATGTCCCATACATCTAGCATGAGGTAACTAACTCCTGTTTCCAACTTCATACCTCTC
This sequence comes from Acanthochromis polyacanthus, assembly GCF_021347895.1. Classification (NCBI taxonomy): domain Eukaryota; kingdom Metazoa; phylum Chordata; class Actinopteri; family Pomacentridae; genus Acanthochromis; species Acanthochromis polyacanthus. The sequence goes on along the minus strand of NC_067125.1, from coordinate 38,271,115 downwards.
CATTGTCATATTATCTGATTTGCCCTAAGCATCCTCTTGTCTCCCCTTGTATTGACAAAAAATCTTGAAAAAAGTTTTTTGTATATATATATATATATATATATATATATATATATGCAAATTTGTTATCACATCTCTCAGGAAAGGAAATCAGTTCTGTAAAAATGCAAAAAAAGGTGACGCTTGTTCCAGTTTTGTCCATTAGGGGTCCCTATAGATCCGTCATTGACAAGGGCTGCGTGAACTAATAATCAAATATTGCATACTTTTGCTTCAGTTCTGGTCAAAGTTGAAAACAATATGTACATGTGCTCAGTGACTGCAATTAAATGTCATTTTTAAAAGTATTTCCTTGATTAATATTTATATCTAATGCTACTTGATGCCTCTTTGCCAGTACAGCTCAGAGGAAAATGCTTCCTTTACTGCACTGCATTGTACTTTGCACACCATTGTGATAATGAGCTCCACCTTGATCAACAATAAATGCTGCCTGTGTGTTAATACTTATATAACGGCAGTTCAACAATGCCAAAGGAGGAGGTTTTTACTTTTACATTATGTTAATTCCTTTACTTTCTGTCTAAATAAAGCTCCTTTAGTCAGGCTTAAAGTGACTCCCAGTGGGAACATGAAACTGGAATTCTGTTTTACCTATCTTTATTTATAACTCTCTGTGGATGCATTTACATTACCATCTATCCTCTCTTTTGGGCTGAACATTAAGCTCAAATTAGGATCTACATTATCTGGAGAGTATCAGTCTGAACATGAACTCTGCAGGTGATCTTCACTGACTAACAAAATCAAGATCTATAGAGTCTCTCAATGTGTCTCCTCATCTAAATTCTGATCAGCGCTGATAATATTTATATACCCTTTACTCTGGGCATAATTTAGCACTCTCAGCACCGTCTCACATCTTGCTGATGCAGCTGATGCAGAGCTGGTTGAGTGCACAGACGACTATACAGTATTGTTGTTGTCAGGGAGTTATAGCAGCACTTGATCCTTTGATTTAAAACATCAACCAGGGTTTTATGGCTGTCGGTTCTGCTTGCGAAGCATCGAGCCAATTTCTCCTCTTCCTCTGCAGCAACTCTCTTACTCTTTCTGAGCCGAAAACCTTGGACTTAAATATCACCATCACTCTGTGGTTTGACTCAGTAGAAGGAAATGTCATCTTTACTGTAATAAGTGGTGAAAGAGTTTGACAGTTACATTCTGTAGGAGACTTAAGCTCCTTCCTGATGTCTCATGTCTGACTGTATGCACACTCCAGTGGAAATGCTTTATTAGCTTTGCTTGAATGTGTGGATGCGAGCACATGTGTCACTACAGGCGACATATGAGACACCTCACCACACTTACAGCGGCCTGTAAACTGAGCGGGAACAATGGAGACAATGGCGGTGATGCATACTGAACCTTGACATACAGTGTTCCTGCGTTTGCTTGCTCCCTGCTGCCATATCTACAGAAGCTGCTGCCTCCCTGGCTACAAAAGCTTCGCCATGCGTCAGGATGCTTTGTCTTTTATTCTCCTGGCACTGGCCCCTGCTCCATGAAACCTGGTGGAGGTCGACCCTTGACCCCTGGAAAGCGTCTAGACAAAGCAGGCAGACACTCCCCCTCTCTGGCAGTCCTGAGCCTTGCACAGTGGCCTTGTTGAACACTTGTTGCATGAATAAAAAGAGAGAAACCTATTAACTGTCCTGGTGTAATTATTGCCAAAGGTGGTTCTGCTAAAATCTAAAAGCTGCAGTTTTTAATTACAAGGAAAGATGCTGCAAAAAGTCACGTAATGGATTCCTGCTGGGAGGTCAACACCAACCAAAGTCTAATTACTTAGTGGTACAAAATCTTTTCAACACTCTATTTTTAGGTTATTTTTTGGTGCACATAGCCAATAGTGTATTTTTTATGAGCCCAGCATTGAACATCCATGTCTGTGGCATGTTGTGGTTTTATGAGAATGAAAGTTGTGTATTTTTTTCAACATTGTGTATGTAAAAGCCCAACTAGAGAGATGAAAGTCAGCATTAGTTCTAAACTTATTGGACACACATCAGTTTAACCCTGTAAAACCCACTGTTGCAAAAATACATCTGTTTTATTTCTTTTTATTATTAGTCTCTATCATTTATCAGTCAATCAAAATTTATTTATAGAGCACTTTACAACACTCAAAGGAGACCAAAATGCTTTCTAGGTAAAACCAAACTGTAAAATTAGAATAAAAGCAAATTAAAAGGAAGGAACAATAGAACACATCAAGAAAATAAAAACAAATAAAATCAAATAAAATTGATTGATTAACTGATCATATATATATATATATATATATATATTGGTTTTACATGTCTAATTCTCTGTGAACTGGAACTATGTTAATTGCATCTTCTTTAAACAAAAGCAAAGTTTAAAAAATGTAAAAAAAAAAAAAAAAAAGTACAAAAATGGACATGAATAGTACATGAACAATAAAAGAAGGCATCTAAAAAATATATATCCATATAATGACAGACAAAAACAGCACAAATTCGTGAGATATATCAGTCGTGGATATTTGCTGAAATTAAAATGGAAATATCTTTTTATTCAGGTCTGTGATCAGACAACACAGCAGTCCAACCAAGCTTTCCTGTCAGTCATTTTCAGCAGTATTTTGTGGCGATTTCTGTGCAGAAATGACCAACATTTGAAATAAAGTAGTATTTACAGCATTTTATAGCGCCATGTGAGTGTTTCTGCACATAATGTTCCGCTACAGCGCATCGCTCTGGGACAGGTGTCTGTGGTTGCTGCTTGGGCTGGCAACAGTTGCTCAGGTGACTGGAGGCAACTCCCACTGGAAACAAACAGTCATCTGCTGGTGACACAGAGCTGCCTACTTTCACTGGAGAGCTCAGACCTTCAGCTTCATTCTCATTCAGACTCTCACCGAAGCAGCAGCTGCCCTCAGGTGCCATGAACGCGCATCTTTAGTGGCACATTAATGGCACCGTTTCAGCGCGATTTTTGTTTCTGTCTTTCTTCACCCAAATAAGAAGGTGCGATTAAATTAGTTATGGATCGATTGGATGAATGGAGCTTCAAGTCCAAGAAGATGGACCTGGAGGAGGATTTCTACTTCCACTACGGAGCGGGGGAAATAACAGATTATCAGGACCCCAATGAACTTCTGGCTGCTTTGAAACAAAAGGAGGAAGAGGTTATTTTGGCAGCCCAGCTGGGAAACGCATTGCTCCTGGAAAACCGTCAGCTCAAAGAGCAGAGCGAAAAACTTCATGAGCAGTACGCAGACAAGCTGGAGGTAAGAAAGAGCGGGGCGTCGGTAGACAAGTTAAAATACAGGAAATTGTGATAAAAGTGGAGGATTGCAGGTGAAATGTACGATTTGAAAAGTTTTGGCGACACGGTGGCTGCTCATGTTGGAAGTGGGCGGGTAACAATGAGATATTTCCTGATGAAAGACGGTTTAAAATTGATTTAAGCTCCGAATATGCAGCTTTAACTAATTAGAACAGAAGCTCACATGTTTAGAAAAGGTATCAGACAGGAGAGAACCGTTGAGGACATTGGACAAAATTCATACTAAGGGCCATTTTCCTTACAATCAGAGCTCATAAGAATATTTTTTATTCAGCTACATGTAGTAAATATATGAGAAATGCACCCAGTTGTCAGATCCTTATATGTTATATGCCCAAAAAACAACTTTACAGCAATGTACTCCCAATGAAAACAGTTTATATTGAAAGTGTTGCTATTGTTTTGTCTATCCCATGAATTTAAGGAGGAGAAAATGTGACAAACTTTTCTATATATTACAATCCAGCAAATCACAGCCATCCACGACTGCCTCAATAATGAACAAACCGACAATGTAAGCTTCATAAAAGTAGGATTTATGGCACAGATGTTGTTTTAGTTCTCACAGGTGCTCAGTGAGTTTATATATCATTTAGTTTGATGCAAAAAGATAGAAAATTGACGTTTATGTGGTGGGAAAACACGTCAACAACCACTGTGTATAATCCACAGCAAGCTGTGTATCCATGAAAGCTGCCGTCATTCACACGCTAAAAGTGTAAACTGGCAGAAAAGTTGGTTCCACCTCAGAAACTGCTGCACTGCTAAACTTTCCCAGGTTTGATCAGCAGCTTCATGCCTCTCTGATCTCTAAAAGCTCTTTTGTGTTGGTCCAGTGACTGCAGAAGGATTCAAACAGTTATGTCTTCGCTGAAGTATTTCTCAGTCGAGTTTTGTTCACAGGTCGTGAAAGAAACAAACAACCTCCTGCAAAGTTAGAAGACAGTAATGCCTGACCAGACTTCAGATGTAATTAACTTCCAATGCTTGGTATTGATTCTCCAAATTTACCAAATGTATAGCAAAGCTCAGCAGGTGAAATGAAGTATAGTTTCCTCTCTATCGCATTCTGCTGCACAGAATCACACACCTGAGAGGTTATGACATTCTGAATAATGGCCTCATCACTTTCTCAGGGTCAGTGCTGATGTCTCCTTCAGATGTTCACGCTCGTATCTTATCAGTCGTGACTATCAACCGAGGCACTGTAAGGACAAAAAGACAGGGAGATAAAGTAGTTTGCAAACTGCTGCGAAGACAAGTGCATATATAAGCTGTGATGAATGACTGGATGAGGCTGCAGCGACTATTTTTGTATATATTGATTAAAACGGTCAATCAGTTGTCAGAGGATGTGTAGTTTAACATCTGACTGAGTGATTCATCTCTAATAAAATATATACAATCAGATGTAATGTTTCCCTCTCGTAGAAAACAATTCTATGTTGTTCATTTTCTTGTCCTCAATTTTTATATATATTTTTTTTGTTAATTCAAACTCCAGCTGTCTCCTGTGATCCTTTATAACACTGACTGCTCACTCAGATTCCTTCCAAAACAATATGCTATTGTTAAATGCCAGGAAGCATAATTCACTGGCATCATAGTTACAAACAACAGCCACAACATACAGTGCAAACATCTTGAATAAACTGTAGTTTTGACTTGACTTTTTAATGTTTGCTGTGCTTCATTCATATTCTGTCACCGGCTAAGACGTGAATCCTTTACAACCCTGTTCAGGAGCTGGAGCAGGGAAAGCATGAGCTGCGACTGAAGCTGGAGGGCTCCCAGTCCCAGTGGGAGAGCCAGGTGGGTGACCTGGAGCGGGACACGAGGGAGCTGAGCGCCCAGGTGGAACGACTCACCCGGGCGCTCAGCGAGGCCGAGAAGGACAAGAGTCGAGCCCAGCTGGAGCACAGCGAGCAGACGCAGCGACTCAGGGAGGAGCTGAACACTGTGAGTGCCGCATATGGACCATAGGTAGCGTTATTAGTTTTGTGGAATGTTACACAGTAATGTGTTTTGAGGGTGAAGTGTGGAGCCTGGCAGAGACAGAGTATCTCTCTGAAACAAACACCTGCACAGGATCCAAAGCTTTAGGCCGTCTGAGTCAAACCAGATAAGACGGGCTGACATTCAATCCACACAGGGAGACAGTGTTCAGGTATCAGTGTGACTCAGTCTAATCTGGTCCAGAGCGAGGCCAGACTCTCAGGCTGTTCATAGGCTCAGAGCAAGGCCAAAGCAAAAATACCTAGTGTAGAAATGCAAGTTTTGATTTAAAAAAAAAAGGAAAGCTTTTATGTGAGAAAGAGAAGCAGAAATGGTATTAGTCAGTCAGTAGCTATGAGACAAAATCTGAGCTGCTGGCGTCAGGCAAATGACCCATGCTGCATGGAAACGATATGTAAACTAGAGAAGGAGTGAAAGTTAATGCTATGATGTGATTTTAGGTCAGGGACAGAAAATATCAGAAAGATTCTGGTTTCACTTTACTCAACTTCAGTCCTGCGTGTTTGTTTTGTATTAAAGAATTCAATGTATGAGAAACGAGCTGGAACAAATGAACTGATCAGCCGGCTGACTGAGAGAAAAATAACTGCCTGAAAACTGTCTGATCCCAGTTTTTCAAACATGCTAAACCCTTTTCAGACGTTTATTCAAACAAAACAGGATATTTTGAAACTTTAGTCACAGATATATTTACTCTTGTCAGCCAGAGTATCCATTTATGAAACCACTCATTGTGTCTTACATAAGCACATTATAATCACCTGAACCACTTAATTCTGTTACATGACATTAACTTTTAACTTTGATACTGGTGTGACATAATGGACTAGAACACTGACAACATCCAGCTGACTCAGAGGATTCTGTGCTCCAATAAAATATTTATGATCTTGGGTGTTCGATACTGAGGAACCTGAACCGAGCAGAATCACCCCAGTGACATATTTTACAGCCTGTTATCAGTCGACTGGGAGGAGCCGATTGGATCACACAGCTGGACAACCTTGAGTTTTTTTCCACTCCGAGAGAGAGACAGGCTTTGTTTTGCTGAACATTACAGTCATGACGTGTTGCGTTCCACATGGCCGATCACTTAGCCCAGCAGATCCTTGTGTTCTCTGAAAAGGAACAACAAACCTGAGCTTGCAAAGTTAAAAATGAATCCAGACAAACAGAGTCCTCCCTCTTATGAGTCAAGGTCCGCAGAATAAGGAACTGTGAGTGTCTCTTCCCTCCTCTGTGGCTGAAGGGCTTAGTGTGGAAAACAGACTCCCCAGAAGAAGTTCAGGAAAAAGTCAATTTAGATAAAAGCGTTTTATCTCTGTTGGAGCTGCTCTCGGAGAGGGAAGTGGAGGAAATGTTTTATTTGGCTGGCCTGCATCATATACGGGTGACTCTCGACTGTGTGGTCGTAAAAGTAGAGACGAGAGTGAATGTGTTTGAATGTGAAGAAGCTCCATGTCTGACGCTGGTCTGCCTGATGTGGTGACGGGTTTGGCTGCTTCTGTTGCATCGCTGCCTGGTAGGGTGAGTTGTACCGGTAGTTCTGTGATTATGTCACTATGTGGCTTTGTGCCGACTGTGCTTCAATAGGCTGGCGTTATCAGTTCATCTGTTGATTGCTGTCTTGATTAATGGAGTAAAATCTATTTATATAATATTAGAGAAAATGTTTCAAAATCCACTTTAGATGCCACAATTGTCCAATGAACTGTACAAAACCCCAAGAAAATCAGCTCATATTCAGGTTTCATTTAGTTTCTTTTAAATTTTTATTATCCTTTTGCTTCAGTTGAGTTTTTTAGACCAAGTTTATAAAGTTAATACACACCGAATCTCTTCTGAACTGAGACTTTGCATCCAATGAAACTTTAGCAGCTTTCACAGAGCTTGAAACTCTAAACTACTCTGCAGTTGTAAGAGGTGTAAGCAGAGCAGGGCAGGAATCTGGAGGAGGGTGTCTGCATCGTACCACAGAAACCCGAGCGAGAGAAAGAATTCAGAAAGAATTTACCAGCACAGCTGTGATGTGAGATGGGAAAGATTTGCTGTCAGTCCTCGTCCTGGTACGTTTGAGGTAGCGGCCACATGAAAACAGTTTAATGAGAGCTGAACTGCAGAAAATAGGTGTTTACTTATCAAGGAGTGGCGAGTGATGTCAGGTGCTCTGGTTATATAGCAAATTATTCCCGCAACAGGAAAAACAGCTGAGAAGTCAAACATTAATGACTTTGTCTTGTGTCTCATGCTTCAGTTTCTTAGTTAATTACTTTAATGAGTGGATTTCCAGGCAGTCTCTAACAAGGAAAAACATATGATGTGGTCCCTGACTACCAGGAGATTGTGACTTTAATTACAGTAAAAGAAAGAGAAACAGGATTAAGACATTTTTGCTGAGTTAGTCGGACTCTTGTGCAACTTTAAAAACTTGGATATAAACACATTTACTGGATAAGAAGTACCTGATAGGAATGAGAGTGTGATGGGAGTGTCATTATTGGGGGAAGTTGGAGATGTTCAGCATGTTTTGGCAGAGCTTCAGGTATATAAAAATCATAGGCCAGTTTGGGACTTTGGTTTGGATCCGAATCAAGATAAATTAACCATTTACATGTTGAGTTATTATAATTAGACCAGATTCTTTGACCTAATGTGCCACACTCAGTGTTGAATCTAAGTTATCACAGTTATTTAATGAAACAATACTCAAAGTAAGATTTTACTATTTTAAATCTGACAAAGCAGTTTCATCTGCCAGTTTATCATAACTAATAGAGTCTGAAACGTCAGTCCTGCAAAAAAAATCCTTCCTCTGTGAAAGTTAAAATGTTAAAACTGTCCAACAGGAGTGCTGATTCCACCTTATGCTAATTGAATTAAAACATTTTTATCAAGTTATATTGAGAGGTGTAACTTTTATAAAGCAGAGCATCTCCCTTTGATCTGCCATGGTACCAGCGGTGTAAAGTAACTAAGCAAATTTATGTTAAAGTACTCTATTTATGTACAATTCTAAGTTGACTGTACTTATATTTAGATTTTATGCTACTCTTCACTTTGACTCCAAAACTTTTTTGAGGGAAATTTTCTAGTTTTTACTCCATTTATTTAATTTACAACAGATTAGGACTTTAAAAACCTGCAGATATATAGAACAAATAGACAGAAGCAAAAAGAAATTCCAACATGCATTTGGGGAAAAATAATTATTGCTATGTTTTAGCTGTGCCAAACCCCAGTCCAACCCTAAATAAAAACCAAAAATGTAACTACAAGTTGTTTTTTACTGTTTAGAAGGTTAAGCTACTGTATCCTGAGAGGTGTTTCTAATAATTTGTTCACCTTGTCTTCATCAACGAGGGTCTTTTGTGTGTCCCATTAGCAGATAAGCAACAGCTTACCTTTTCCCCTCCTGCTGTCCACCCACTGTCACATGACCGCTTGCTGTGGATCAGTGTGTTATTGGACAGCTGTGGATTTCCGTTATTGTAAAAGGAGATGCCTGAATTGAGACAAGTCCCCTGTGACCTCTGCTCCCTTCTGCCGGCATCACCCAGCACATGGACATAAAGGAAAAGACAATAAACGCTACAGAGAGATATAAATCTTTAATTTTCTCCTTTGATGTTGCCCCTCATACCCAAGCATCCCTTCATCCCAGGGGAAAGCCTGTCCTTTCTGAGCCTCCCTGAGGGCCTCGGCTGTAGCTGGGGGAGTCAGCTGTTGTATACCTCGTGTTTAGGTTGCTGAAGGCCTCGGGCTTGGGGGCCCTTGCAAGGGGAAATCATCTCAGGCTTTGTGCCGCTACCGAACTGAGCGCACTCCTACCCGTGTTTTGGTGATTCTCAGTGGGTCGCTGCCTCTATTGTGGAAGAGGCCCATGTTGCAGCAGTAATGACGACTCCTCACAAATCTTGAAGCCCCTCCCCGTCTTTTTCTCCTGTCTGCATGCTGTGTTTTGTTTTTGTCCATCGGTGCCGATTTCACTCTCGTCACACACATGCTCCTCTAGGTTTAGGCCTCACTTCCTCCGTGCACTCCTGCAAACACGTACTCTCAAACTGCCCCCTCCAGCTTTTCCCTCACCACGGCCAAGTTCACCCTCTGCCACATTGTTGTCTAATGTAGCATGATGATGTCACTGACGAGACCAAGATGCCCTCCGCTCCATCTGCCGCCACGGCTGGACTTTCATCTTGTATTATGTGGCGGTGATGGGACCTGACAGGGGCCCGCCAAACTGCTGAGTAAGGGGTCCCAGACCAGGAGGGGGGAAGAGGAGGAGGAGGGTGGCGGGGGGTTTGTTCACTCAGACTTCAGCAGCAGCATCCCAAAGATCCCTGAGTTTTAGGTTTGTAATGATTGTGTTTGACAAAGAAGTTCTGCAAAAATAGACGATTCTGGGAGAAACCAGCAGAGAGAAAAGTTCTTTGTTTCCCACTTTATGCAATATGTGGTTTGTATTTGCAAACTTTCCTGTTCATTTAATGAATCTTTGATCGCAGTAGAGTTTTCTAGAGTTACAGTGGAGGTACTCGGTGTTTAAGGCTCGTGACCTCATGGAGTTTCTTGTGAACAAAGTGGTGTTTACATTGACCGTTTCCCTCCAAATGCATTGTGTGCGTCTTTGAGCTCTGTTGAAGTATGTTGAGAATTTCCTTCCTCCTTTGCTCAATTTTCTTAAACTTCCATCCTACATTGTTCATATCATATCATATCTAACAGGCCAAGTGGGCCATCGCCGTGTTTTTTGGCCTGTTCCTCTTGCCACCTGCAGATCAGCTGAACTGCCCCAAACCTTGGCAGGATTGTGTGTTGTGTCGCTGCCTGCTTATGTATAGGATGTGATACAAACAGAACACTTAGAAAAGCAATTCCCACCAGTCTTCAGAAACTCCACAGGGTCTCAAAATATATGATCCTTCATCAAGGACAAGTTATGGCCTCTGCATCTTCGGTCTAAGCGGTCATGTTCCTTTTTCTCAGATCTGTGCTGCGCCCCCCCAGTTTTGGAAACACTACAAGAGATCTAATTTTCTTTTTGCTGCAGAGCCCGCAGTTAAAACTGCACCAACCACATTTAATTTTAGTTATCTAGCTCCCAGCTGTTTCTCATCTTGGTATAGATTGCAGGACTTTACTCTGGAGAGATCTCCTTCTGTATATTAGGTTGTTTTTAGTCTAAAGATTGTGTTTTCTCTTTTCTTAAAGCTCACACCTGAGGCAAACTTTGTTCTGGAGTTTCAGGCTCACTGATGCTCGTGTATGATTCCAGTTTTGTGGCTCAGGGATCTTTTTTCTGGGCTTAAATCTTTCTGTTACCCTGTTATCAGTGGAAACAAAAGTAAAAGCAAAAGTAAAATCCTCACAAAAGTCTGTCATGTAAGTTCAAAAACTACTGTCACTTTTTGTAAAACTCTTGTCTTTTCTCTGTGATGTGCCCGGATAGGCGATGGAGGTGGAGAGAGCCATGTCCACTGAGCTGCAGGCGCTAAAACAGGAGCTTCAACAAAAAGGAAGCCACAACAGGCAGCAGGACGAGGAGCTGATCAGTGCCATGAGAGAGCAGGTAACTACTGTAGCTCTCACACATGTAAACATCTACATATGTTGCTTTAAATGATGAAACCGAGTCAGACCTAATCCTCACTGTTGTGCTAAAAGGATTGGTTGTAAAACTGTAGCTGCGAAAGTGTCGTGCACTCACACAGACAGAATGACCAGAACACACTGCACCAGCATGTGTTTTCATTTTCATTTTGTCTGTCAGAGGTGTTGATAGTATTTTTGCCAGCTACTGACTCATCTTGTGTTATCTTGTTGCAAGTTTGGTGCTTTCATTTGCAGATGAGTGAGTCTAAATTATAAGAATAGATTTAAGATTACGAACATAACACAACTCAGAATCTTACATTGCAACACTTGAAAGCAGATAATAGAACAAACACATTTATTCTGGGCACATAGAATAAAAAAAATGATAGAGATAAAATAGGACACACCAGAATAGAAACAAGAAAATGTAGCAGGAATACTAAACAAACATTTGGCATTTTCACAGTAGGAAATGGGAATGTTTGCTTGATAACATGTTTCTTTCTCTTTTAATTAAAAAAAATTGATCAAACTTGACAGAACTTCATTTGATAATGGCTTTTTAAAAGATTAACAATTAAAAAGAAGCAACGTCTATGATTTATTTTGTCTCTTTAGCAAATTCAGGCCTTATCTGGGTGGAGAAAAGTCCTTCAAACAGCATCAAATTCTTCCAACTCAAGTCCAAATTTTTTGTTTGGATGTACTCAGTGGTGTTAGAGACCTCTCTCCTGAATTAGAGAACACAGAAAACAGATCAGATTCTGACAGTAGATCATGCAATCATTATTTAATACTTTTGATTGCTTGTTTCCAAAAAGGAAAAGGGAAACAACATTTCCAAGTAAATACTGCATGTGAAGGCAAGCAGTTTGATCAGGTGTGATTGGGGAATAGTGAAAGTTTGAGAGAGATATCTAAGACCGATGTTTATGCGTGTTTTTTTCCAGGTGTTGCGACTCACACAGAAAGAACAAACTCTGGAGCAGCGCTTGGAGAGCGTTTGTCAAGAAAATTCAGAGTTGAGGGCGAGTTTGGCCTCTTTGCACACTCGCTTGGCTCTTCATGACCAACTGAACCAGCAGCACAGCCAGCAGGTACAGACACAAACACATTACGTCCTTGTGGTGAGAACACAAACACACCAGGAACGTCACTCTCTCCTCAAACCAAATACACGCTGATTAGTGTTCATTGTAGCAGCAAGTAACACAAAACGGCATCGTGCTCCATTTGAATGAATGAAAGAGCCTCAATGACAAAGGGATTTTCTGCTCTCGGCCTGGCAGGCCTGGGTTTCGGCTGGATTGTGGAAAGCATTACTAAACAATCGCTTCATCCCCGTCATTGTCATTTCCACCAGCAATTCTGGATTCCTCTCGTGTTCGTTTAGTTTCATGTTTGTCTGCAGGCAGGAATCTGGCACGTCAGGATTTCTCTTACCCTGAGTGTCAGTAGAGTTTGTACACGAGTCTCTCATGACACACTTGACTTCAGGGTAAATTATTACTTAACTAAACTCTCTAATCGATGACGGTTCATTACCTGAGCTTAATCTCTTTATTTGGTGTTACTCTGAGACACAAGATTGTGCCTGTGGGTTTATGTGTCTGTGCTCCTCTTTGTGTCGTGTTTGCAGCTAGCCGAGGCGTGGCAGGAGGTGGAGGCGGCTCGGAGTCGGTCGCAGCAGCTGCAGGCCCAGGTGGAGGAGCTGCAGGAGGAGGTGTCCCTGCAGGAGAGCAGGAGCCACGGAGACGCCTCCCTGTTGTCAGAGCTGGAGAGTAGCCTGGAGACGGCCAGCCTGGGAGTCAGCAAAGAAGAGGTAGATTAGTGTTTAACTCCATCAGAGCACAGCTTCATAATTTATTATCCAGAGAAAAACTGGGCTAAAGTCCCATGTCAGGTAAAACGACCAATTAATAGTGCATGCAGTTATGAACTCTGTGCCGTGTATGTCTTTAAAGGATGCATCAAGTGTTGTACTCTTTTTGTTATGGTCGCAGTTTATGAAAAGTTAATCTTTGACAAGTGTTATCTCTATATCTGCAGTCAAATTTAAGTTACAGGACTTTTTCAATGATAGCACCGGTGCAATCAATTTTCTCATTTGGTCACACTTCCCACCTTATCACAGTCAAAACACTTCACTTGCTGAACATTTTTATATCGATAGACACTGAAATTTACCAGTGTTCCCTAAATGCCCCACGTTGTAGGTTGCGGTGTGCTCAGACAGGTGTGTAACCAAAAATATTTTGAAAAGAGTAAACTAGGGCGGTTTAATGCCACATTTGTCCATGAGCATGAAAAACAGGTTATGTAGGGGCGCTCTGCACTTCACGAGAAGACCACATTTTTAAGTGTGAATACCGCAGAACACCAAAGTCATAAAAGTACTACTTTCCACCACTGTGGTTAATGCAGTGGCTGTCTGTGCCGGTTAGAGCGACATAAATACAGCTTAATGATCAGCATGCCCTCACACTATATTACCACTGGATATTCTATACAGTAATGTGATCATTTTGATCGCAGTCTGAAGCCCTGAGTTCCATAATTCATCTGAGCCTCTGTTGTCAAACAAACTCTGAACACATCAGTGAGCTCCACTGTTGCTCTGGATGATGTTCCTTCATTGTTGCAGTTCATTCTGAGTAAATCCCACTAACACCTTCCTGCAGCTGTTTATACTCACTTGAGAACCAAATGTGTATTAATCCACAGCTGGAAATAGTCCCTCAAAAATCTTGTATTTCTTCCTGTTTTTGTAAGGTTTGGCAGAAGCTGTTTCTTTGCTGTTTTGTCTTGGTCTTTGACTGTTGATGATATTTTTTGACACTAGTGAAGAACAATAAATTGCCAAACTTGTAAATTTAGCATTACTAAAAATCAGGAGCATTGGCACTGCTTCACTGTGATGTGTGCTAAAGACTGGTGAAGGAACATATTGTAAACCTTTCTAGCTATAAATAATTCAATTCAAAAGGGCAAAAAAAAGATAATTTCCCATTTATTAAACTTACCTGCCTGATAATGTATCAGTTGTCCTCATTCTGCCAAAACAGCTTAGTCATGGCATGTACAAAGGACGGTGTTCTGTATTGTCTGGCAGTGGATCAAGTTTGTTCTGGCACATTTAGTGGATACTCGATTAGATCTGGGATCTGAGGAGTTTGGAGGCCGGTTCAACACCTTGACCTCTTTGTCCTTCATCTGTGACTGAGTTACTTCTGTCAAGGAGTGAGTTTGGTCTGCAACAATGCTTAGGTTGGTGGTTTGTTTTAAAGTGGCATCCAAATGAATGCCAGGACCCCAAGTTTACTGGCAGAATATTGCATTGTAATGAGATGAACATTGGGATTCACTTCACCTGCCAGCGTCTGTCAGTAATTATCCTCTGGCATCTTGGCCTCTAACACATGATTTATATTTGAGACTGTCAGAAGTATTTTGGCCTACTTACAAGTTCACTGTTTATATAACATTTCAAATATGAGAATTAGTCAGAGGTGTCGTGATAGAGGAGTTATGAAAAACCTTGTGGTGCTCTGAGAGATAAATAGAAAATCACAATGGTTGCAGCTGGCAAGCCTGACCTGCAGTAAGAAGCTTGTCTGATTGACCTGAATTATGTGAGAATGTAAACAAGAGTACATAAGCGAGAACCAGTTTTATTATTGAAGTATTTCTCTGTGTTTTAGCCAGTGACTGTTTTTAACTTGATTTTTGCATTATTGTGATAAATTAACCTGAACCCTTTCTGGATTAACTTTAAAACAACTGGATGTGATGATAGACATTATTATTACAATATAAACAATGAAACACACTCATTCTCAAAAGCAGGCAACAGAGCATGACAAAACAGTTTTTTCTTCTAACACAGATACTGTGAGTGCTGTAGAGTCCCTGTGCAAAACAAGTATGTCACTGCTCAGAAGGAGGAAATACTTGCTTTATCTGAACAAATCAACAAACACAACCAGTACTGCCTGATGGAAACCGGCTGCACTGACTTTACCTCCATACTGTGGTTGGCAAGTGTTAGTTTTGAACTCATGATGTTGAGGTCCTGCCCACAATGATTCACAGACCACGTGTGTTTTGAGGGGAGTTGTGTCAAAGTATTTCCTTAAAGACATGTACAATGAGATGACACAATAGTAGCTAGACATTCAGTTTTAGGAAACATGTATAGATATCGTAGTGAAAGCACAGTCACTGTCTGAGCAGAGAGGAGCTCAATGACGGAACATTTTGTCAGGTTCTCGGTGGCAGTGTGACTCGTGTTTGAAGACAGAGTGAAAAAAGAAATACTAGACAAAGCTCACTGCTGGGGACAGAATTAGGTTTGGGAGAGAACAGAAAAGGTCTTCTCACTCTGTGTCGCTGCTGTTATTGTGGTGGTGCAGCAGGAAAATGTGATATGGAACTGTACTCGTGACTCATTCACTATATTTCCTGTTTGGAATGGCCACATTTAGGAGAGATTACACTGTTGTTTTTTTTAAGTTCTTGAAATAAAAGGGTGAATTAGGCTCATTTACTGTTTGCTTTTTGTTGCTGAATATTTTTTTCAGATCAACTAAATATGGAATTAGGCCTGGGGTGCCCAAAATTATAAATTAAGGTGTAATTCCTCTTATGTGAAAACCACCCTGCTCAGATCTCTTTCTTATCAGATCAGCAGTGCCATGTGATAATATTTAACTAAGGTAAGCTAAATATAGCGATGAGGTAATGCAGCCGCCTCCCTTTGTGAAAATGTCTGATGTCATTCAAGACAGTATCCGTCTATAAAATATGCGTCATGCTTGTTTTTCACTCTGTTTTTGTCACTGATGGCTACTTTTCCATAAAGCATCTGAAAATGGAGCTCCTTAAATGTAGGCAAATATACAGTAGCTGCCTCCGAGCTGTACGAGTCGGGAGTTTCAAACGGCACAATTTTAAGGAAATAGGATGTTGATAGGTCAAGTGACATTCTATACATCTTGTTAAAGTCATATAAACATAAATCAGCATGTTTCCTCCCCTGTTCAACTTAGATCTCACAAGAAATGAAGTCCATCCTCCAGTTACTCCTCCCATTGATTGGAGGAGCGAGCAGCTCTGTGAGGTCAGAGGTGGTGGATCAGCAGCAGGACCTGCAGGCAATGCTGCTCCGGCTGAAGGCAGTGGCTCAAACTCTGGCGTCCGGCCCTCAGGTAAGCAACGGCCGAACAAAAAGAACAAGTAGAGCGGCAGAGGAAATGGAAAAGACAAAAGACTGACCTTGTTGTTTGAAACCAAAGGACAGGAAAAGTACACTGTAGCGTTTGTGTTGTATTGAGTCTCTGAGCCTTATGTCATACACAGAAGTAGAGCACATAAAACTCCCAGCTCTGATGTCTGTATACAGACTGTCTTTGGTGCCATATGTGCAGCAGTTAAGGAGAAACTCAGCTGTTTTTTGAAAATGTGTTATTTCTATAAACATTTGTGGGACAGAGAAGCAGGTTTCAGAACAGTTACATGTTTCTAATGTGACACTCTTAAGTGTCCAGCTGTACTGAATGTGCAGTAACTCGGTTGCTTTGTGTTTCTTTGAGCCATTGGAGGTCTGAAACGGATGGAGAAAAAGCACAAATCATGGCTCCATAAACCAGCCTGCCCACATTCATCAGTTCATTTACACTGTCTACCTCCTTCTGCCTGTTAGAGGCTCCATAGTGTCTTCACACTGAGCTATGCTGAGGAGCTGCCTGCCCTTGTACAAGCAATGGATGCCAGTGAACTAGTGCATCTGATACCTTTCTACGCTTTGCTAAGTTTCTATTTGCCAGCAGCAAATGTATACAATTGTCCACTTGTGTTTCCTGGCATTTTTATTCCGCTCAGATCAGTAACGTGCGTTTATCACTGTAACTAAATATCCTGTCCCACCTCTTCCTCCCTCAGAACCATGTAAATAGGCCAACAGCACAGAAACTCCCTGTTAGTGTACGTCCACGGCTGTCACCTGATCTCTCTGTTAATGTTTCTGTTTCAGGAGCTGAATCTGGGTTTTGTCGGCAGGACGGCTGATCAGTGTGGGAATCTGAGCGCAGCACAGGAGCTGACAGATCAGGTAACCAAGTGATGAACAAATACGTCTGTCAAGGAGGGGCAGCGCCTGTAGCGGACCATTATATCCGGATTTGGCTGCACCTGTACTGACCTTGTTGACACTGCGATCCATCTTAGCGCCACATTCAGAGCTTTACGAACATTTTCACGGCAGTTTGATTCTTTTTTTTTAATTAGAAAAATTGTCCACCACCAGCCATAATAAGAATAATTTAAATAACATACAGCATGATTTGCAGATAATTTCTTTTTATGTTTTAAACTTTGTGCTTGATTTCATAACTCTCATAGCATTACTTTTTCAAACATTAAATAAGTGTATGGTGAGGAAGAGCATCTGAGTTTCAAGTTTAAATATGACATTCAGGTGTCCCCCCTCCCCCATCACATGTCCTACACTTGTGTTTAGCCCAAAAAATTGTGTTATCCAACACTGTTAAATGTTCCCTTTATTTTTTTTCATTACATTTGGAAATGCACTTATTAAATCAAACTGTCTCCTCATCATGTGCAGACAAATTAAAAATAATAAAATAGAATTTTTTTTTTTTTTTTAGATTGCCTTGAATAACAGAAACTTCAGTGCATCAACAATGTCATTGTTGTTGTTGGAGAAACAGATTAATTTTTACTCTGTTCCTCCTGCAGAACATCCAGCTGCAGCAGGAAAACACTGAGCTGTTGCAGAAGCTGCAGAGAACACAAGATCAAGCTGACGTCGTCCAACAGGCCATCAGAGACCGAGACGAAGCCATAGCCAAGTGAGTAGCTCATTATTTCTCAATATAACAATTCAAATGATAGCTTTGTGTTTATAAATTCATTCAGTCGTAAAAATTGTAGTTGTACTTCTGGGTTCTTGTAGGACGGTACACTAGCAGCTACAGTAATGGGTTTTTACCTGTGATGGGTGTCAACATCTTCACTGCTAAAAACACCCGGTGTGTGACTGACGAGGTTTCGCTGTTTCCTGTTAGGAAAAACCTGATGGAGGCAGAGTTGGTGAGAAGCAAAAATGACATGATGTCTCTGAACAACCAGTTATTAGAAGCCATCCAACGCAAACTGGAACTTTCACAGGAACTGGAGGCCTGGCAGGTAAAGTCACTGTCTCACTATCATGAATTCTGTCTCACATCTGCTCTATAAAATCCTCATTCAATACATTTAATTCATGCCCTCGACATCAGCGCTGATAGTATATCACGCTGACTACAGTTTAAGTAATAATTTAATCAGAACAGAGATGGGTGGATGTATCTCAGTCTGAGTTTCCTGAGTGGACGGTCAGTGATAGATGCAGTCGTATTGCTCTCAGTCCTGACAGTTTGAGGGGATCTGAGCGGCAGGTGTCTCTGTCTCTGAGTCCTTCTGCTGCTGAGTCACTATGCCAAGCCGAGCCATCTGTCAGAGGGTCTGATCTGTCATGCCTTTTGAATAAAACACTGGTGGGTGTTATATTTTTAGCTGAAGGAGGAAGTACACTTTCTTTATCTTTGAAGGCTAAAAAGTTATCCTTATTAATAAAAAAATATTGTTAAATATTGTAATTAATAAACTATATATATATACACACAAAGTAAAATTTAAATCATAGATAAAGCCATGCATAGAATAGGTGCAGGTCATGTGCCTGCTTGGAAGGCAGAGTTTCTCAAATAGAGACGTCCATTATATGCAGTTACACAAAAACAAGACGAGATATGACGTGCAAACATCCATTTACCAATTCAAGTCTTAATTTGTACTTGGAGAAGCATGCATGCAGAGATAGGTGAAGTAAAAAAATAAATGTCGATGTATATTCACAATTAAAGTACAAATCAGATACAAAACAGTGCAGTGTGACCGGCAATCAGCACATTTCTGGTACACATGGGACGTTGTCATACTGGAATAAGGTCCCGAAAAGATTTGTTTAATAAGAATCTTTGGAAACAAAGATAAAAGTAGGAGGAAGGAAAATAGATGTAATAATGGACCAACTAAACAAAAAAAATAAGAGAAATGTTGCCTTCATGGTCCACGCTGAAACCTCTAATCCTTGTTCGCTGGCTCATGATGGCCAAATATAAAATTAGATTTAATTGAAATCAAAACAGGATCTAAAATAAAACTTCCATTTATTATTAATAACAAATCCCACGACAAAACCAGTGTCTTAGTCCATTTCTTAAAATGTTGACTCCTTCTGGCTGTAAATCTCATCTTTAAGCCGACTGGTTCCTCCCGATGAATTTAAATAGTTTCATTTCATTTAATTCTCAGTAATTTGCCAAATCCGTTGGACGATGTAGTTATTAGCAAGTGTTTCTCAGACAAAAGTAAACTGTGGCTTGTTGTGGACTGTTTTCAGGCATCTATCAATACAAAGCACTATTCTAAGTATTAATTACTAGTAAATGTGGGACCAGCTCCGATGTACTCTGGTGATGCAGAGTCATCTGTCAGCATGTCACCTGTTCAGTGCTGTGGCCAACTCATGTGTTTTTAACTGTTTTTGGCCACAACTGCGGCACAAAAGAATGAGCTATACAGGGCAATATTTGTAAAAAGAATCATGTTTTTGTTGGATTTGGTCTTCCACTGGGATTAATTGACAATAGGAGAAACAGACCTATAAACTATCATAGTCAAACACCAATGAGTTTGAATGATATTAAGGCAGTGCCGACATGCTGCAGACACCAGACTGAATCCCTGCTCCTCAGACTTCCTGCTCATTTCCTCTTCCTCCCCACCTTTCCTTAGGACGACATCCAGATCATCATCAACCAGCAACTCAAGTCCCAGCAGCAGTCGGAGCAGCCTCAGAAGAAGCCCACTTCCAACGGCATGTCGTTCTTCCGCAGACCCAGCAGAACGGCCTCCACCTGGACACGCCAGTCGTCCACGTCCTCCTGGAGTTCAGATGTTAATCAGGACAAAGCCCAGTCTCCATGGAGGGACTGGTTAAGACGGGGTAAAGGAGCCCAGTACGGCAAATAATGGACACTGAGAGCCACAACTACCTGCTGACTTCTGTGGGGAAGGAGGTCACAAGTGGAGCTTCTCGTACATTATATGTGGTGAAAAAGAGCCATAAAGACACTGTTAATTCAGTGATGGAAACACTGAACCACTACACTTACTGAAACATTTCACTGAGAGACTGAGCCTTCTGAAAATCTCATCTGTAACGACCTGAAACACTACCATTTTCGCAGCGTTACATTCGAAGGTTTGACTGTACATATTGTGCCTTATTTTGTAATATTATGAATGTCTTCATGTCTGAGACGTTATATGAAATATGTGATAGGTGTAGATCAGTGGAAAGTATTTGCTCAGATTATTTAACTTAAATGATCAAAGAGGTCAGAAGGTAAACGATCAAACCTTTCAATTTCAGTCGTTACTGAAGTTGTCTTTACCAAGTTGGATGTAAGAAATTTTGTCTTTTTTTTTTTTTTTTACAGTCAATTTTGCTCAAAAGCTAAGTCTGTAAAAAATGTTGTTCGTATGAGAAACACTGTATGTCTTGATGGACATTGAGAATGCTGGTGTTTTCTATAATATTGTTTGGTTTTTAGTTAAAAACCAAAAACGTTCTCTTGGTGTGTTGTGTGTCTGTGTGCAGCAGACACATGTATGTTCATTTTCTGTGACTCAGTGTTCAGTATTGAAGCTGCTTAGTACAAACCATGTTGTTTCCTTAAGCTGTCTGAATGACCACATCTGGAATGATTGCCGGATAGTTTCATAAAACATCAAATAATAATGTCTTTGTGTCTGTGACTGTTCGTGTTCAGAATCTTAATGGGATGAACTGAAAAGTGGGGAATCAGGCAGCTAGTCTTACATCTGAACAAGACAAGTTCTCAGTTAATCTGTTCAGACCAACAGCTATTTACTCCAGAACTTTGATCGCTAGAAATAGTCGTCCTTCAACTAAATGTTTATTTTGTTATAAAGACCAATAAGTTCAAGGAAAAAAATTAACAGGACTAAATAAAGTCTTCCGCTGACAATAATACAGTAATGAAAAGCAGCACAAGCTCCATGACAACCCTAAACTGAGATTATTCGACAGACATGGACGTTAAAATTAAGTATCAACACTGTCTAAAGTAATTAGTGCAGATACACTCAGCACAGACCCTTGTTGTGCTGTCAGTCTACACAGCAGATAGACCAAAAAATGTGTTTTATTTGATGTTATCCTTCATCGATGTCTAAATCTAATTTTTTGTGATCTGATTTTTATTGCAACATATCATAAACCAATCATATGTCTGCAAGTCATTGATAAGTTTAAAAATCAGTTTCGGGGAACAAATTCTCGACTATGACAATGAATTATAAAATACTTCCTTAGAGAGGCTAGTCTTCTCTGTGCTTTTTACCTGCTGACAGATGCTCAAAAAGATACAGAAAATGACAGAATTTAGCTTTAATGCACTATTCTGTGGAAATGATTTAGGAGCCAACATCCAAAATTCACTCTGCATCACGACAATGACTCCAAACATGCAGCCAGAGTCATGAAAAACTGAGTCCTGCAACAGATGGTATTCACACATCTAATGTTTTTACGGGAACCAGTGAAGCAGGTTGAATCGGATCCATCTCAGAGAGTCAACTAAGGTCACAGAATCTAAATACATGTTTAACCTGCTAATATGTGTCTTTTATCATTCTTACAGGTCTGTGTTTAATTATTTGTTTTATTCATGAAATTCAGTATAGTTATCTTTTCAAATGTCCAAATAATTTGAGTCTGACTTTAAAACACATCTGTTATACAAGTAGTTCTGTCTGAACTGCAACTTCTGACTCCGTTATCCAAACTAAATCAAGTAAGCAAGCATGTTTTCAATTTCATAAACACACTGTTATAGAAAAGTGATTGATCAGAACCAGGAAGAAATCTCCTCCCAGTCTGAGCTGCAGACTGCTGCTGCCCTCTGCTGGTGGTCAGTTAACTCTGCAACCTTTAGAGAAACAAGTCGAAGTCCACGTAGATGAAGCTGAGATGACTTAAAACTGATGCTTTCACACACATTTTAACACGAAACAAAGGAACAAGCACACACACACAAAACAAAATACAAAAGCAAAAACATAAATGTGACTTCAAATGCTCCAAATACTATGACAAACTGTGGCGTCATTAGTCCTGGGCTTCAGAGGCTTCAGCCCAATTGTGTAATGAATTAATGAATACCATCGGAACTAAATTTTTTATTTCACTTTTTTTTGTACAAAACTTACAAGAATATACTTTTTAAAAGTTCTGTATCTATTCATCTGTCAGTGTGATGATGCATGTTTGACACACCCTAACACTTTAATGAGAGGTTTTTGAAGGTCTGCTGTACAGTTATTAGGGTCCCAGCACTGACGGTGCCGAAGGATCCTATTGAAATCCTAGGGCTTCGTTTTCTTCTTCTTCACTCTTTTCCCGTCTTTTCTAATTCCACTTTGGCGGCGCAAACATACCCCAAAACACGTCGAGCTTCGCATGCACATCAGGACTGGCGAAAAATTTGATATTTTATGGGAGTTGCGCACGTGTGGCAAAATGGCTCCATAGCGCCCCCTGTAAAATTGAAAAACTGCCATGACGTTTCATCTACAGCCACAATATTTGGGGACATATGCAGCACATCAGGACACACCAAAAAGTCAATCACAGCCACGCCCTAAACCCAACAGGAAGTCGGCCATCTTGAATTAGCAGTAAATTTTTTCACACCAAGCAAATAGTCATAAATGCTCTTCTCAGCCTTTCTAATAGTGTGGACGTTACAATCAGATTCATGGTGGTGTAAACTATGACATTTCATCTTTATCACATCCAGCGATCACTTCTTTTTCACAGGCCTAGTTTATAAGGTCCGGACAGCTTGTTGCATAATGAAATTCAAAGCACTCTATCGACCAGGGAGATCTCGCACTCTGTTTACTTATATTTACATGTATTTTGTTTTCCCACTACAGGCAAACAGGCATGATGAATGTATGGCCCTGTTGGGACACAGAGCTGGTCTGAGATCAGGCAACTTCCAGGCTCGACTGTAAAGTCTGGAGAGGGAACATTTTATTCTGTTTTATCTCAACATGACAAATAAAGGATCTTTTCTTTAAAGTGCAATCTGCAGATGGCAAGAATGTGTTAATTTTTTTGCAAAATAAGGTGTTAAAACATGCAAAGTCACATGTTTTGTAACAGCCACAGCTTAGGCTGTGAGCTGTGGCAGGCCTGTGTGTGCTGTGCTGATGAGGAGTCCAGGTGTGTGTCATCTGTCATCAGCAGATCATGTGCAGGTGGAGGCCAGCTAATCAGGCCCTGGTGTCCTATAAGAACCGTCGTCAGTCGTTGTTTGATGCCGGACGTTGCTTTTGGTTACCTGACTCCTCCGGCTCCTTGGTCTGCTCCTGGTCCTCTGTGGATTCTGGCTGGGTCAAGGAAAATCATCTGTTGTCAGCCCCCCCTAGAGGCAGCAAGGTCCCCCAGCCCTGCTGTCATCAGACACAGGTTATACTAATCTCCCTAGCTCAGCATAGTGGCTGTGTTAGCTCCCTATAGTCAAGAGCAGTTTGGTTTGAGCTTTTGGGTTTTAGTGCAGAGTTCTGGTTGCTTAGTTTTTGTTAGTTAGATTTCCCTTATTATTTTGTTCTCCTGCCTTGGTGTTACCAACAGTGGGTTAATCTTAGCTTTTGGGTTTGTTTTAATAGTCTTCCCTGTCTCTAGAGGCTCCTAGGTTGGTTCCCTGAGTTCACCCTGGGTTGTACAGCTAGTTCTGGTTCTGGTTGTAGTTCTGTATCCTTCCTGGTTCTGTGAATAAATTCGTTGTTGTTGCAAATCTGTCTACTCGTTCATTTCCTGCATCTCAGCCTCTGGTACCTGCTTACCTGCCTTACTGTCATCGTCAGGTACCTGTACCTGTCAATCAGTGACGGACAGATGAGACGTCACCAGGACAGCACCCCCCGAGCTGTGCTGACGCTGCTGTCCACACTGTGTCGCTCCACACTGACACCTGCTGGCTCTTAAAATCATTACAGGTAAAATTTAAATGTAATTAAATAATTTTTAAAATTTACATTTAAAATTGAATTATAATAATTTATAATAATAGTAAAAGAGCAAGCAAAAATGGTTGTCATCATTTTCCCCAGAACAGAATAGTGTAACCAGAATGAGTGCAAGCAAAGAGAATAAAGTGACTGGTAAATGGAGGTTATTTAATGGTTCATAAGTCCGACAGCTGAGGGGAAGAATAAAGTCTGCATTTTTATTAAATGTTGTATTCCACTGTACTATGCACTATAGTTTTTAGTACTTTTTGTTTTTTCCTTTGACTAAAAACTTCTTTCATTATCCTTTGTGTATAATTTGGTCCTATATAAATAATTCCACTAAATCCTAAATGCTTGCCTGCTAATTTCAAGGCACACAGTTAGAGACCTGCACT
Source organism: Acanthochromis polyacanthus (assembly GCF_021347895.1). Classification (NCBI taxonomy): domain Eukaryota; kingdom Metazoa; phylum Chordata; class Actinopteri; family Pomacentridae; genus Acanthochromis; species Acanthochromis polyacanthus. The sequence goes on along the minus strand of NC_067125.1, from coordinate 38,246,561 downwards.
CACTGTGATATTAATGTGGAACAAGTGGAATGACATTACATTGCCTAGAGCTGTGCCTTACATTTTATATTCGTTTATTATGACATTATTTGAAAATGGTGCAACTATTAGATTAAAATCGAAATACAACGGGCTAGACTGGATTTAGACCCCAAGCTACCAACGTAATCTCTGGTTACAAACTCATCGAATCTAGAAAATAAAGCAATTAATGAAGATATTGTTCATATTATCTGTTGTAAGAAAAACAATAAAATGAGACAGCAATATAAGAATACTATACAATTATATATGAAGAATACTACACTTAGAAATAGAAATAAAAACAAAACTTGCTCATTGGGAATCCAAAAAAATCCTTGGAAATGTTAGGTTTTTGTGTACATCTTTGTAGGGTCATAGTTTTAGTTCTAAATTTGTCAGGTTAACCTCTAGAATTGCCAGTACTGTCAGGTCTTCGCCCTAATATTTATTTACTTAGGTTAATCGCTATGTGGCGACTGGTGGTGAAATCTGTTGGGTGGGCTAACAAATGCATAATACCGATTAAATGGTTAACACAGCTGCAAAAGCAACATCCCCTATGATACACACAGTTACATCAATTACAGGTACACTATACTTTTTTAGTGCTCTCCATCAACACTCTCTCTCACTCACTCACACACACACACACACACACACACACACACACACACACACACACACACACACACACACACACACACACACACACACACACACACACACACACACCACTACAAAACGTGTTCCAACTGCAACGACTGCCCACAGATAGCCTGCTTGGTGACATGTAGTGCACAACACGCCTTCAGTACAACAGATGACCTCAGCAAAAACAAGGTGTCACAGTCCTTTAACAGGTCAACATGGGCCTACCTTATTTGAAAAGAAGCTCACATCGACGGCCGATGTGATGCCAGTCTCTTAACTTCCAGCTTTTCCTCCAAAGACATTGAGGAAAATGGACATGAAAGCAAATAATCCACCTTGTTCATGCTAATGCCCGCCATAGCTTAACCTTTTCCCAACTCTGGCACAAATAGCAGCACCACTGCGTCAACTCGCTGCTATTGGTCAAAGTCAAGGCCAGTGGGCTGACTGAAGTTAGCCCAAATGAACAGTAAGTCACGGGGGCGGGACATGACACCTGTCAATCACTTACAAGAACGAAATGAATGAAAGCCATCGCTGTGTTAACTCGCTGCTATTGGTCAAAAGTCAGTGGCCAGTGGGCTGACTGAAGTTAGCCCAAATGATCAGTAAATCACGGGGGCGGGACATGACACCTGTCAATCACTTACAAGAACGAAATGAATGAAAGCGGACTGTATCTGCTGGGGCTGTAAAAAATAAACCCATTTAGAGATATTCTATGTTTTTCTTTTGACTGATTGGTGCTGTTGCTACCTTTGTTTTCACCTAAACTTAAAACAATCTGTTGTAAGTTATTTAAAAAATAATTTTCTCATCTTTTTTGTGTTGGCCTGGGAGGGCTTAGCCCCGTTAGCCCATTTATACCACCCGTCTCAGGGTCTTAGCCCATGTATGCATTATTTACAGGTAAATTTGTACGTAATGTGATTATATAATTAACCATTAATATTTTAATTATTTAGACAAATATCAAACCATACATAATACTAAACGAAAAACGACATCATCTTTTAAATCGACTTAACATATCTCTTTACATAATCCCCCGAAATATTAAGTGACATACAGTAAATCCAGTACTGATTTAACTTGGACTGATATTAGTTTCATTTTTATGGCTCCTGTTCATGGGTTCAGTACTACAACATTGCTTTAGATTCATTGTTTTATTCAAAGTGTTGCCATCCTGGAGAGTGAAAAGTTACTCAGCAAAGCAGACGCTGCGTCGCACACTGATGACGTTCACCATTTCTATTTACTGAGGAAGTGCTGCTGGTTTCGTAGAAGCAATTTTTTTAAAAATATCAAAATCACTCTTCTTCCCGTCAAACAGGTACGACAGCACTCTTTGTCGTTTGTCTACATTATATAGACTGATACTGGGGTAAAATCCGTTTCCCAGTTGATAAAATCAATGCTGTAATAGAGCCGTGGTGACCCCATGACAGCTTAGCTTGCCGCTCCACACACTAGCTAACCAGCTAACTACCCCTGATGCAGGGCGTCCAGGGCGACTAGCTAAGCCAGTTAGCTAAGTAGCGTCATGTGGCTAAACCTGCTTCTCCTCACTAATATGGTACACAGGTGATGTGACTGCTTTGAAATAGCACAATGGGGACTAGTTGGAAGGTAAGCTGCATGAAGTGAGACGAGTTAGGCGCTGAACTGATGGTAACCGTGACAACACGTAGTAACATTAATCTGCTGGAGCGGTGAACACTGAACTAACACGCAGCCCACGTAATGACAGCGTGCACATATGTTTACTTCACTGTTCAAAATGAACGCAAAGGGTGGTATTTTCACTGTTTATCCTCTTTTCTTAATGTCATGCTAAAAACTTTGTCATCTTGTCCGAAATTATTTCGTTTAATCAACAAACTGCAGTCAATCTGTGACCTGTTTTCTTCTTGTATCAATCAAATGGTGTGATATACTTGTGTATGTCACATTACCGCCACTACTACTGCTGCTGCTGCTGCTGCTGCTGCTACTACTAATGCTTATTTATTTAGAGAATTTCTTAAGTTTACAAGGTGTTGCACAAATATAACATCACATTGCTGTTGTTAAATTGGCTGTGCTAAAAAGCAGCCTTCAGTAAAATGAGTTAAACCCATGATCTGCTGTAAGAAACCATGTTCACTCACATGACAATAACCTAAGATGACACATCCATGTGTGTCCTTACCTTTGTCTTCATATTTGGAAACAAGGACATATATAAGCTGCCTAAAGAAGCAGTCAGAAAAGCAAATTTAAAAGTCTGAGACTTTTAGACTGTCAACCTCTGAGGGAGCAAAATCACTGTGTAGAAGAAAAGTCAAGCATTTATATTTGAATATTTTGCGATATTATGGACATCTGACAGTGATCGATAATATACAGCAGTAGATTCCCAAAGTGGATGTCGCAAGACACTAAAAGGATGACATCTAGTCGTAAAAGAAAATTATAAAATATTTACAAGTGGAGTAGTTTCAACATATTTTTTATCAAATTGTTTATTTAAAAAAAAAGCAAACTTAAAAAAAGTGCTGCTCGTTCATACTGTATGCTTTCTCAGTACTACAGTGTATGCATGGAGATTACCTTCACGTATTCTACTGCTAGCTTTTAAGTTACAATATTGTGGTTCTTAGGCTGTTTTGTTCTTTCGTGTTGTTGTGATGCCTGTGTTTGGATAGGTCAGTTAGTGTGTGTGCATAGCTGTGTGCAACATTTGTGTGCTTCAAACAAAATCAGAGGATAGTGGAGGTGACGAGTCTTTTGCAGTGTTGTTTTCAGGGTTTGGGGCTGAAAAGTTTGATATAAGGGACAGAAACACAACAGCATGTCCTTCTTACTCAAAGAAAATATGAGATGCAGACAGAGAAGAGATGAAGAATGTTACACACTGGTGGGAAATAAATACACTAGATTGTGAACTTATGGACACATTTTTAGGGACAGTCATACAAGAAACTGGATAGTGATTGGAGTTAAATCCAGAGGGAGGTCATAAAGTGACAAGAAGGATGCTTGCTTCTGTGTAAACCTCTTAGAAGGACAGGAAGATGCCCAAATGACCCTTTATAATGTTGATATAGAATGAGTCACAGACAGAAGAACTAAGAAAATGCAATATGTTTTGGCCCATTTTGATCTAGAGTAGGAACTTGATTTGCTACAAAAATATCAAACACAATTGTGTGATCAATGGGTGTTACTTCCGGTTATTTTAAATGCAGTTGTGATAAAATACTTCCTTGCTGGTAATGAGGAGGTGGGGAAGTTTTGCTAGTCTTCATTTTACTGTAGGAGTGATGTAATGATGATAAAAACGACACATGATGGACATGATGATTTCACTGTGTAAATATACTGTGTTTGCTCACCTATTCTTAACTGAATTCTAAGTCCTTTTCCTCTGCCCTTTCTGTGTGTCTGCATTGCTCTTTAAGACTGGGATCTTTAATGGATTGAGTGTTGAGCCCCAGTGAAATGACTGACCAGGGCAACAACAACCAGAACATCTCCTGCAACCCCTTTGCTGCCCTCTTCAGCTCACTGGCTGATGCCAAACAGTTTGCATCAGGCCAAAAACCACAAAAGCAGTCTGCTCAACCACCACGTGAGTAGAGCTGTCAGAATCCCTGCAATCCTCTAATTAGAAACAGTCACTGCTTATGTGGATCTCGGAGTAAAAATCCACTTCATTGCATAATTGATACACATAAATACATACTGTTTAACAGTTGTGTGCAGAGATTTGGGCACTGCTGAGAAAATTACATATTTTGTTGATTTTTCAAGTGAAAAGAAATAAATACAGCACCTGCAGTAAACAGACATGAAATGTTTATATAGTGTTGCTTTTTATTTAATGAACAGAGCTTACACAGTAACTGTGACATGTGCAAGAGTCAGTACTTACTACTGAACCCCCTCACAGCTTGCAAATGTTTTTGTAGCCAGCCAAGTGTCTTTCTCTTCTTGATTTAGGGATTTTCAGTCACTCATCCTTGCAGATCACATCACAACCTGAGATATTTTTAGGCGGTCGTGCACACATGTATAAGATCTTTCCACTGAATTTCAGTGATGTTCAAAACTGTGGGACTGTAAGTGTCTGTCAAAAGCCTCAGCTTCTATCTCTTGAAGCAAATTATGGTGGACTTCAAGCATATTTTGGATCATTATCCTGCTGTTGAAGCCAGCCTCATCTCAGTGTCATTCTCTTAACTGGTTGCATAACATTTTTGTTCAGAATTTGCTGATATGAAGTGAAAACCATTCTTCCCTTGATCCGTGCAGTGTTTGCTGTGTCATGAAACCGCAAGGCAGAACATTCCCACCCCCATGCTTAACACACAACACTTGTGTTCAAAATGACTACTGGCTTATGCAGAAGTTGTTTTGTGCACTGGAGACATTAAGTTTTGCAAAGAGATTGCAGGTGAGGTTTCAGTCTGATGACTCTTTCACGTGTAACCCGTTTGTGCATCAGTGCTGCACAATGGAAGGTCCATCTGTGGCATGAAAACCTTCCTACTGGTCCTTTACAGTCACACAGGAGTATTGTTTGGTCTTTTTGTCCAGATTGTTGTGTACTTGTATCTAAATGTGTTCCTGGTCTTCCAGATATTTTCTTGGCTTTTTCAGTCCCCCTTAACTGCCATTTCTTACTGACTTTTCAAGTGTCAAGCTTAAAGCAGATTGGCATCTTTTTATAACCTTCCTCTGCTTTGTAGACATCATTTGGCTTCTCAGTGAGTTTCTTAACAGAGCCAATGGTTGCTAAGAGTCATGCTATTTTTTGCACAATCATCTGCTGATAGTTCCTAATGACAGTCTATAATCTATCGTACAGACTCCAACCAGCCTAAGGTCTAATGAGTTAATGAAGGTCTAAAACTTCACAGGAAGGGGGGTACTCAAACTTCTGCACATGCCGCAATTACTATTTAATTAGTCTTATTTTTTTAAGTTCATGAAACAAAAAGCTTTGAAGGTTTAAATCTCAATTTGCTGTTTTAGTTGTGTTTAGTTCACTTAAAAAGCAACAACCTATGTAATTTGACCAAGAGGTGCTCAACCAAGAGTGTGTTAAAGAAACATCACCTTTTTAATGATTTCATTTTCATGCTGACCTTTAGCCTGAATGTATCCACATGTCCTCAAACTTAACCTCTGTGTCTGTTATCGCAGTGGAGGACTCAGGAGAGAGCCAGTCAGAGTCGGAGAACTCTGTGTCAGACAGCGTTGATGACAATGACGACTCCGTGGCAGAAATTAGCCGCTCCTTCCGCTCCCGGCAAGAGCTGTGTGAACAGCTCAATGTCAATCACATGATCCAGCGAATATTTCTAATCACTCTGGACAACAGTAAGTAAAGCAGAATAATAATCAGACTGTAGCCTCTGTCTTAGACAAACCTTGGGTATTGGCTCATATTATGGAGAACAGTCTGTCATATGATTTACTTTGATCCACCAGAGTTCTGCTAAGCTCAGCCTTACTCGTGTATAGTTTTAGGTATATAAACTTATCCACAGTGTAGAAAAAGGACAGATTAATATTCCTTTCTAACAGTATCTCATGTTACCACCCTGTGACCTTAAAACAGTACCAAGTTTCAGTTTAGCTGGTAGGGTAGGTTGTTTGTAAGATTTTGAAAACTTGTCACAGTTGTTCTGTAGATTTAGGCTGACTTTGTTGCTTCTGCCCTTTTCATGTCTCAAACTGACTCCATGAAAGTAAGACTGGACCTCTGCGGGGTCAAACCATCTGCAGCTGGACTTCTTATTGTTCTGAATATAAAACAAAGAGTCCAACAGGTAGAACTGAAGATCTAGTTTGGGTTCATTGTCACAAACTGACTGATTACTCTTCTGTAATATCTATTTTCTTTACTTATTGTAGATGTAGGTTTTACAATAAACCTGCAGTAACTCCACTAATTGTAAACTGTGCTCACGCTTTCATACCACAGCTGACCAATCTGAGTCCCATCTAAAAGCCCACACGCAAGAGACTTTTGTACTGTCAAATCAGACAGTCAGTGTCAAACCGTTTAGAAACCATATTTTCCCCTGGGGTTTTGCTGTGATCTTAAATGGACATGCAACATGCAGGTGCACTTGGTGATGAGACTCCTCTGAATCTGCTGTTTTAAGGCGCATTGTTGGATGTCACTTGATGTCTTGAAAGTCAAATAAGAACTTTCCAGTGAGTAACAAATGACTCACCACCCTTTAAGACAATATAAAGACCTTCCCCCACTGTGAAGCCGCTCTTTGAGTTGACTGCATCTGTCTACTGCTGAGATTGCTGAAAGATGAGTCATGACATTCAGGAAATGTTGACTAAAAGCCCCTTTGTTTTCATACAGAGCCCCTTAATGAATTTATTTTCCATCTTAGTCTTTAGTAAATACATGTCATATATTTGATCCTTTCCTGCCTTATTTATGCCAATGTTTGGGTGTTGATTCATGTTTCGACTACAGTTAATCCAGTGTTCATGCTTGGTTTGGTTTAACCTTCACGGCTTGCTATGTGTAAAATTATTTGAGCTGACTTTATTTAATGGACTTTCACCCGTAGGTGACCCCAGTCTGAGAGGAGGTAATGGGATTCCTCCTCGCTGTGTTTACCTGGAGGAGATGGCTGCAGATCTGGATGGACAGGACTGGCTGGACATGGACAACATAGAGCAGGTCAAATGTCAACAGCAATTTCATCATTGTTTCCCGTCCGTCTTGCTTCTCTCCTTTCTATAAACACTAAAAGTTTGATACAATTGGTGAAGAAATCAACCTTTACGAAACACTAAGGTTGTCGTTTTAGCTTTATAATCCATCAGGTACACAGCTGTGGCACATTTGGAAGCCAAAAATAATATGTGGGGATGAGAGGCACACATTTAGGGAATTGAATGACATATGATTATGTAATTACTTTCAAGGCTTAAGAAACTTTCTGGCTTCTGCTGATATGTGTGTGATATTTCCTTTGTTCTCCAGGCTTTGTTTAATCGTCTGCTGCTGCTAGAGCCAGGAAACCAGCTCATCTACATGACGTCATGCAGCGCTGTCAACCTGTCTGCTGACCGAGATGCTGGAGAGAAATGTGCCATCCCTTACCTTTTTGCTTGTTACCAGAGGGCAAAGGAAGAGGTGTGCTTTTTTTCTGCTAGATTTTAATTGTAGCTCTTTAGCGCTACTATTTTCAGAGATTGCCAACTGTTAATAGACTGTTCTCAGTAATTGGAACATTAAAATAACCCGTGCTCTTCCATAATTCAGTGACTTTTTTTCTTGTCTGTGCACCAGGTGACAAAGGTACCCGAGAAATTGCTTTCATTTGCTGTTCGCTGTAAGAACCTGACAGTTTCTAATACGCGAACAGTCCTGCTCACCCCAGAGATCTACATCAGCCAGAATATCTACGAACAGCTTCTGGACCTGCTGCTGGAAGCTTTCAATGGAGCACGTAGGTCCTTGATTGTGCCTGTTTAGGCCTTACTGCTTCCTTGCTTGTGCGCTCTTGTGTTCTTTTGCCCTCACTTTTACTTTCATCTTTGCTTGTTCTCAATAAAGTGTCCTCTCTAGTTTTCATCACTCACAAGCTTTCTGTGTTTCAGAGCCAGAGGAGGTGGTTGAATTTGTGGAGGAGGTCATTGCTGGCCTGCTCTCTGACCAAGAGGTGCGCACCTTCGAGGAGGTGATCGTACCAGTGTTCGATATCTTCCACGGACGCATCAAAGACTTGGATCTGTGCCAGCCTCTCCTCTACTCCTATTTAGATGTTCTCCTCTATTTCAGTCACAATAAAGATATCGCTAAAGTAAGAAGACAAACACAAACCAGATTATAGCAAATGCTGATGTAATGCACCTTCTTCCAACAGCTGATAATATCTGCGCGTACATGAAATGAAATAATACACAGTAGTAGACAGTAATCATGTTTTCCGTTTGTTTTTGCTCTGACCAGGTCTTGGTAGAACACATTCAGCCCAAAGACCCAACTAATGGTTTGCAGTACCAGAAGACCTTACTGGGGATGGTGTTGAACATCTCCTGCTTGCTGAAAACCCCAGGTGTGGTCGAGGGACATGGCTACTTCCTGAACCCTTCCCGCTCCAGTGCCCAGGAGACAAAGGTCCAGGAAGCCAACATCCACCAGGTTAGCAGATTATCCTTCATTTGCTGTTTCTAATTTCTTTGCATTTTCTTTAGCAATAGCAACCAGGGATAAAAATGCAATTTTTTTTCCTTTTGCATTACAGTTTATGAATCAGTTTCATGAGAAGCTTCACCAAATCTTGAAAAACTTGCTCCAGCGATCGGGGGAGACTCGCCACTTGCTGCTCTCATGGTTGGGAAACTGTCTGCAGGCTAATGCTGGCCGAGCCAAGATCTGGGCCAATCAGATGCCAGAGATCTTCTTCCAAATGTATGCCTCAGATGCTTTCTTCTTAAACCTTGGTGCAGCTCTCCTGAAGCTGTGCCAGCCCTTCTGCAGGCCCCGTTCACCTAAACTGCTCACCTTCAACCCTACTTACTGTGCACTCAAAGAGCTGAGCGAAGAAGAGAGACGCAATCGCAATGTACATGCAAGAGGTCAGTGTATGTGAGATAGGCAATGAGAGTGTCAGTGACTCTTTAAAGATTTTTATCAAAAGCTTTTATTTGTCTGTATTAATGCAGCTGCTCTCATATTTATTTTTACCTTAGCAACTGGATTTATAATAGGTTCTAAAGCTGTTTTTAACTATCAGTAGAACTTAACAAAAGTGTAAATTAAAATTATTGATCAGATAATTATTTCTGTTTTTATACCAGGTCTTGACAAGGAAACCTGCCTGATCCCTCTGCCTCCCCAGCAGTCGGTGGAGTCAGCGCCGTCCTACAGCCTGCTGACTGAAAACCTCATCCTCACTCAGCTCACCATGCATCTTGGCTTCCACAGGTACACACAGTCAAATAACAAAATCCTCTGTGCAGGAGTTAGTGAGAGTAGTAACCCTCTCAATCTCTGCCAGAAAGTTTGAAAAGCACGTTTGTTTTTTAAATGACACCATTTATCAGAGCAAGAAAGTGTAAAAACAGAAAATAACACTGGATTTCAGCTTTCTAACAGTTCCTGAACTCATCGTGTGTGACTTTCAGTTTTGTCTGAAAAATAACCAAAACTAACCTTGAAATTGTGATAATACCTCAAAATCACTTATTTTTTCTTATCTAACAGTTTGAGAAGAATTAACAGTTTGCAGAAGCCATTAGTGACTCAGCTACACATGGCAGTCATGTGGAAAAAAATCAGGAACTTCACAGCAGATCTGGTCTGAACTGCAGGCTATGTTCACACAGAGAGGACAAGAGACAATTAGGGAGACAAATTAAAATGCAAGTACAGCCTAACATGTTGAGCCACCATTTTTTACAGTTCTGGTAACACCTGTGGGCAGCTTGTTGATTCCTGGATTTTTCCATTTTTGTAAAACCGATAATTGAAGAAATTCAACTTTCATTCTTTCTTTTTTTATGATCTGTGGCACAATAACTTTATTATACTGCACTGAGAGACATTTTGAGCTATCTCTACTTCTAGCCATGGTTGTGCTGTTTCCATAGACGTACAGGAGTTTGTATTGCAGTGAAAAATGAGCTCACAGTGAGTAAAACACCCAGGAACAAAAAATGCCTGAAACTGCTTTAGGTTCAGAGTGTTAAGACTTTGCTCAGCTGAACCCTTCACAATGCAGCAGATCTCTTAGCGTCATTGCACACTGTATGTTCTCATGCTTTCCCCACATATCAGCATTTACACATTTTATCTTGTTCTGTTTGTGTCCACACCTGTGTGTGTGTAGACTCCATGAGCAGATGGTGAAGATGAACCAGTCTCTCCACCGGCTCCAGGTGACGTGGCAGGAGGCTCAGCGAACAGGCAACCCAATGTCAGAGCAGCTCCTGGAACAGTTTGAGCGTCTGATGATTGTTTATCTGTCAACCAAAGCTGCCACTACGCAGCCCGCCATGCTGCAATGCTGCCTTAACCTCCAAGCTGCCACTGCTGCTCTGCTGGTTCAGCTTGGGATGGGAAACCAGGGGACTGAGCATGTAGCACTCAGTTTTCCACTGCCATCCCTGCAGAATAGTATGCTCTGCTATGTGCCAGGTAGGTCAGATCTTCCACTACACTAAAAATACAGTGGAGCAAAAAAAACTTTATCTTTGATTGTCATACTGACCCAAAAGGTTCAGGGAAGGCAGAACTGTAATTTCTGTCATTTTCTCTGGGCTGAATTGGGTCAGGTTTATTAATAGTTTGTCTCTTTTACCTCCTTAAATTAAAGATGTGAACATTATGTTCACAACAACTGACTGAAACTTCATTTTAATCTGGTTCTTTTTGCACATATTATTTCCACACATTGCCAGCATGAAGCTAATGATTTTACTGACAGTCAGTCTTCTCCTTTTGAAAAGGTGTGAGTTTATGAAACACTGTGGCTTTCAGTCTCAGAACAAAAGAAAATAATGAGTTTAAACACGTTTGAACCTAACCATCTGTTATGTACTACTCATTCTACAAAAGGTTTTGAACTTACTGCAGATGTGTGCAATGTGGCATTGGTTAGTTACTCAGAGTACATTCATTCATTAATACTGAACATTCCTAAACATGATAGTTATGACTCAAGTCTGCCTTTTGTTTGTCAGAGTTTTTTGCAGAAAACTTGGGAGATTTTTTCATCTTCCTGCGTCGGTTTGCAGACGATGTCTTGGAGACTTCTGCTGAAAGTCTGGAGCAGATTCTTAACTTCATTACTGTCTTCATGGGTAACGTAGAGAGGTACATGACTTTACCTGTCATGGTCTGATATGTGCACATATCAAAGGAATAATCAATCTAACTTTTGAAAATGTCCTGTCCTGCCCTGCATGACCAACAGGATGAAAAACCCTCATTTAAGAGCAAAGCTTGCAGAGGTCTTGGAGGCAGTGATGCCCCACATGGAGCCAGTGGCTCCCGGTGCTGCTCAGCCAATCGTGTTCCAGAGAGAGAGAGTCTTCTGCACCTACAGACATGCACCTCAGCTGGCCGAGGCCCTCATCACAGTGTTTGTCGATATTGAATTCACAGGTGAAACAGTATTACTCGCACGTTTTGATTTGCTAGTGGTGGTTATAGAGGGAACATTTGCCGTTTAACAGCACTGCCGAGTTTGAATAAAGGCATATTTATAGTTTTTGGCTGGTTAAAGACCGTCTATGATTGTAACATTCACAATAACAAAAGAAATGGTGACTCTTGGGATCATTTGGCATGCTTTGGCAATCAGGTGAACTGTGAAGATTGTGCGTGCTGTGTGCATTCTGCACAACAAGATAAAGAAAGAAGCAAATAGAAAGAAGCGCTGGAGCATGTCTGATTTTATTTAGATTTCCTCTGTTTTTCCCCAGGGGATCCTCACCAGTTTGAGCAGAAATTCAACTACAGGAGACCCATGTATCCAATTCTTAAGTACATGTGGGACAAAGAAAACTACAGAGAGAGCATCAAGGTGCTAAGAAATGAACATTTTTGGCAGAATTCATCCAAATACACCGTCTCTTTGGAGCAGAGGGTGGTATGATGGTTGCACTTTTTAGCTTTATAACAGCTCTCAGGTTCGATTTTCCCTCTGTGTGAGTTTGATGTGATCTGTGTGGTTGCCAGTCATGTTGCTTGTTGTCCCTCCAAATTCATTCCCTACTGAAGTCCAAAAATGTGTGTCCAGACCACAAGCTGTACCACTGAACTGCAGACATCGACATTTGTCAGTGTTTTCTCGATATGAATGAAGTAATAAAAGAAATGAAAAGTTTGAGGAAAGGAGATGAAGCTGAGAGGCTTATCCTCCTAGCTCTGTGATGGACTACAATTTTTTTTCACTTTGCACATGCTAGTATGCACGTCAACCACTTGTAGCCAAAAAAAGTTAAAGGTACTGAAACAATGAATAGGGAGGGCAAATACAAAAACATGGTTCACGTCCTCAAGGTTATATACTCTACTCACCAGAATGATTTTGTTGTTTTTTTTGCTTCAGCATTTAGCAAACTATGCATCTGAGAACCTGGAGGCCATGAACCCCCCTCTGTTCCTCAGGTTCCTCAACTTACTGATGAACGATGCCATTTTCCTTCTGGATGAGGCTATTCAGGTGAGACTATTGTGCATTTTCAGTTACAACCTTTAATAAATACAAAATATATTCATCAAGTCTTGTTTACAGCATTTTCTGTCACATTACAATGTGTGACTTGAAGGGGAACTTCGGTTTTTTTCAACCTGGGGTCTGTTTTCATATGTCATTTCATACATGTGAGTGATAGAGAAATTAATTTTCAACATAGCTCCAGTATTTAGCCAGGCAGGCAGCTTAGCAGCTCAGCTAGCAGCTCAGCTAGCGAAAAGTATGGGGCAATTTTCCCCCCGCGTCAAAGTCTGCCCTAACGTGCTTTTTTCCCCACACTGACCGGCTCGGATAGTCTCAATGAGTGTCCCACAACATACTAGAGATAAGAATTGAACGAAAACCTCCACATTACCTGGCGATCACTCTTTGTTGTGGTCTGTATCCAAATCTCAGGACGCTAGAAAGCAAATCTCGTTCCGAAATTGCGCGATAGCGCGCACCAAAACCGATATTTTGGCACGAGCTCTCGCGCGATTTCGCGAGCTATCGTGCGATTTCGAAACGAGATTTGCTTTCTAGCGTCCTGAGATTTGGATACAGACCACAACAAAGAGCGATCGCCAGGTAATGTGGAGGTTTTCGTTCACTTCTCATCTCTAGTATGTTGTGGGACACTCATTAAGACTATTTGAGCCGGTCAGTGTGGGGAAAAAGCACGTTAGGGCGGACTTTGACACCGGGGTGGGGGCCAGTTGCCCCATACTTTTCGCTAGCTGAGCTGCTAAGCTGCCTGCCTGGCTAAATACTGGAGCTATGTCGAAAATTCATTTCTCCATCACTCACATGTATGAAATGACATGAAAACAGACCCCAGGTTGAAAAAAACCAAAGTTCCCCTTTAAGCTCAAAGACTTTCTCTTCTGTTTGTAAGTTATCTCAGCTTGTTGTGATGTTTCCTAACCATTTAGTTCATGACAACATCTACTTTTAGTTTACTGGAAATCCCGAAATACTGCAAAGACAGAAGGGAGCCTTGCATAAATTTGAGTAATTTTACATAAATTTGTTTGCCAAAAATATATCTGTGTTTGAATAATAATAATACCCAATTCATTGTTTTTTGAATACAGTGACTGAGGCATCTCACAAATAAAACAAAACTCACACAATGTCTTTTTTTCTTGTAGTACCTGAGTAAAATCAAGGTTCTACAGCTGGAGCGGGATCGAGGGGAGTGGGAAGGCCTGGCCCCTGATGCTCGAAGAGAGAAAGAATCGAGCCTGCAGATGTTTGGACAGCTGGGACGCTTCCACAACATCATGTCCAATGAGACCATCGGCACGCTGGCCTTCCTCACCTCAGGTCAGGCACAATAGATAGCTACGTGTTAGCCTCTACAGTACATTGATGAATTCTTTTCAGCGTTGTTTACATCCATTTTATTTCACCATTTCTCTCTCAGAAATCAAGGGCATCTTTGTGCAGCCTTTCCTGGCTGAGAGGATCATCTCTATGCTCAATTACTTCCTGCAGCACCTGGTGGGTCCTAAGATGGGAGCTCTTAAAGTCAAGGACTTCAGCGAGTTCGACTTCAAGCCCCAGCAGCTTGTTTCTGACATCTGCACTATCTACCTAAACCTGGGGTATGTTGGGAAGATTCTCCTATTACAAATTGAATAGATATATAGAATTGTAAATATTAGCAAATCATCTTTGAAAGAAACATTTTTCAGTTTTTGTTTATATTTTCATCTTTGTAATTGTTTAGTCTCCTCTAATTATTACTTTATACTCTGGAGAAGAAATACAGTAGCACATTGCTGAGTACAGTTTTTAAAAAATATTTGTTTTTGTCTTTGGCAGCAATGAGGAGAATTTCTGTGCTACAGTCCCAAAGGATGGGAGATCGTATTCTCCTACTCTCTTCTCCCAGACACTTAGAGTACTAAAGAAGATCAACAAGCCTGGGGACATGATTGTGGCTTTTGGACTCCTTGCTGATAAAATAAAGGTATCATTTGACCTGGAGTTTGCCAGAATGAACACTAGAACACCTTTTTAATGTGTAGAAATATTTTTTTATTGAATTCATTCACCGATGAAAACTGAAGGAGATACTCAAAAAAAAAAAAGGTTGTCATTGTGTTTCTATTTAGTCTCATGCAGACAGACAGCAGCAGGAAGAGGAAACATATGCAGATGCTCCAGATGAATTCTTGGATCCCATCATGTCCACTCTGATGCTGGATCCTGTCCTTCTACCTTCTTCCAATGTGACTGTAGACCGCTCAACTATAGCAAGGCATCTCCTCAGGTTAGTTACTTCTTACAAAGTCACAATAGTTGTCATTAACTATACTTCCATTCAGGAAACATATTATGTAATCTCTGTCTAAACTTAAGCAATAATGTGTGTGTACATGTGAAGTGTGTAGGATTGAAGTAAGTAACCAACTACGTCCTCCTTGCAGTGACCAGACGGACCCTTTCAACCGCAGTCCTCTAACCATGGACCAGATTAGGCCCAACGAGGAACTCAAACAACAGATCTTACAGTGGCTGGATAAGCATAAGCAGGAGAGGCTGCAGCTGGGGCCTAGTGGCTAGCCCTGATCTCTCACTGTGACAAACAATGACTCTTCTTGCTTCGTTGTTTTCTTTCCTGGCCCACACGCTCCTCTGCTTCATGGCTGATCCATGGTGTGCTTACCTCTGTGGATTTGTTCTGACTCCGGCGGTCTCAATAACATTGGATTCGCCTTTTCGTGCAGCCTTCATGCTTATTGGAACATCTCTCTGACAACAGTTGAGGCAAACTGTAGCCCACCCGCAGGTGACGACTTCAAAACCCATACAGTAGCTGTTATACTCCCATGATGCCCTATTGTAAACATGAGTAGGGTGATGCAGCCTCTGTTTCCTTAATAAATAGTTATTACAGGCAGAACTGTGGCCTGAAATGTCAGTTGAGCAGCACGTGAATGTACTGTATGAACTCCTGGCTGACCATCTGGCCCTAACCACATTTTATACTGCAAGGTAAGTATTTTTTGGAACTCACAAGTCTGACTATGGATGGAGTTGTTTATAATTTACCCTGGATTTCACCTTCATAAAGATCACATCACACACTGCCTTTAAAGTCCTTTAATACCCTATATGTTTGCACTCTTGGTTCAATCTCAACCAGCATGCTCATTGTAAATAAAATTAGGAATTAAAAATAAGGCCTAGGAAAAACTGAATTTAATTGTGTGTGACTTTTATTTTATTGAAAATAATTACATTTATTTGGGGACTTTTAAAATCTTGTTCACTGTAATAAGATACCTGTAGCACAAAAGCATACTGTGTATTTGTTTTACAGTTGTCTGTATTTTTAAAATACGAAGATAAGAGCCTTGAGAGCCTTGAGCACCTGCCTTTAATGAAGCCCCAATTATCTTGTTAAGATCTGAGACCTTGCTAATTAAGGTTGTTGGATGAAAGGATTTTAAACTGTGTTTCACTTATTAGACAATAATTACACTAATTTAAACCGCATTTTAGGCCATTAATTAGTAAAATTGCTCAACTGCTGAGCGCGGCATTGACAGACATTGTTATGGCAATACAGTGTGGAAATGTGGGAGCTGTTCACAGCGGTTATGAACAATAATAACAAACAGTAGTGTGACAGCTCCATGTCTAAAAAGCAGATGAGATAATAGCACTGTATCAGAGGGTTCCATCGCTGCTGCACACAATGTGTGACTAAATTTGAAATTGTCTCACGTTTTGAGAAAGTTTCCTTCAGAGCTGCAGAAGACAGAACACAGCAGATTCACAGGATTGCAAGCAACTCTTTTCTTGTAAGATCTGTGGAATGCCCCTTTGAGACGCTCAGCGGTGATAATGGGCACCAAATGACTGGACCTGACACAAAAAGGCAAGGAAGATACTCTCAAAACATAACTTCATTTAGCCTGTGGCTTTCTGTATCAAAAATACTTAGAAAACTATGACATTAACACAAATTTCCAACGGCTACTCGTGACTTTGCTAACTGGCGTAGGTTCTGTGAAAAACAGCATCTTTTCAGTAAATGTCATATTTCTCCTGAATGTCTTCTCAAATAAGTCGTCCATTTGTTGAACTGTATCATATCTACAGTACCTTATCTGAATAGTAATGTACAAAAAGTAGTGACGTGGTTTGAATTGGGTTACATTTCTCATTATACTCGAATATACTCCTTATTTGACCTTGTTTTAGGGTCCTTACAATGGCCACATTTCTTGAGATTAAACCCCTGAACTGCAAAAATATAGGGTTCAATCATGTTTAACCGTCAGTGTACATACAACAGTCATTGTCACTCTTTGAATCAACATCCTTCAGATTATCCAATACATATCCTGATCTCGGGTTTTGAACAGAATTTTTAGTTGTGTGCAAGCGTAGTTTATTAAAGTGTGGGCAAACAGTTGATCAATAGAATCGGTGCCTAAAACCAAGAGCCTTGCAGCGAATGAGGATCTGACTTGTTTCACATTCTTCACAGACATGATTATAAGTTTGTTTCTTTGAGCGATATGGAGCTGTGCAGTAGAATATAAAAGAAAGAAGACTGGAGGCAGAAATCATGATGTTGAGTAGAGTTTTTGAGTTAAAGTGTTTTAATTCAAAATCAAGTGTGCTTGTATAAAATGTTAAAAGGTGAGAGGAAGACGATGTATTTGTTGGCATGCTTATCATACTGTGTTGAACATCTACCACCTGAATGATTACATGGTTTAAATTATAATGCAATATTTTTTGTTTTAATTGTGATCATAAAATGTTTATTTTGGATGTACAGTATGATTAAGAAATAAAACTAATGTGCATTATATAAGACATTGCTGTGTTATCTTTCATAAGGATGACGGTTTATTGCATTGTACTCAAAAAACAAATGTTTTTGTTTGTAAAATGTTAAGATTTTGTGCATTTTTTTGGTTGGTGTCATATTTAAAACATAATAGTGATGAAGAATGGTTTGAGGGGTCTCCACAGAGTTACCACTGAATTTTAAAGCAGGACAATTTAGATTTTTTTTTTTTTCAAATAAGCCTGGAGAAGAACTTGAACTATACATGCAGATAATTTAAGTGTCTGGTATTTGTGAAAGCTACATGTTGATTTAGAACAATGCTGAGGTAAATCTTGTGTTTAGAGTTGTTTGGGCTTCTTGCAAAATATGTCTCCATGTTGCTTCCAAACAACTTGTATCATAGTGGTGTCTACATGTTAGACAATCTCAGCAAGTGTATGCAAAATTCTTTACTTCAGAGCCTCCCATAAACTGCATGTACTGGAAAAACTCTGTCATAGCTGTGAGAGCTTAAACAGATTTGTTTTGGGTCACGTGGGATCTTATCTTCAGGTTGTAACTTGCAAATCTGTGTGTTTTTTTTTTTTTAACAATTCTGTTAATGAGTATTGAGAAGCACTCTCGGGTTATAGGAACATATTTGTTTTTTAATTGTGCTGTGTTACACCCACCAATTTGTCAATGTACCTGTCAGCTCTGGTTGGTTGTTTCAGATAGTCCAATCACCATCGACTGCTCCCCAACAGTCAGTTTAAGAAGTCTCTCAGCTAGCAGACTCTGCAGGGGCAAAGTCTGCGCACAAAACATTATTTGCTCCTTTTAATTAAGTGGCTTCATGAATGAAAAAAACTGGGTTTATCCAGTTTTGTGTCCTTTAAATTGCTACCCCCTAATCCAGGGGGGTAACTCATGTGGGATGGATTTTTTGTTGGTGAGTAACTCATCTCATTTTTCATTTTATGTACGAGGGAGCAAGTTAAGTTTGAATATGGAGGCAAATAAGGTAAGTTAGGTTTTGAGTAAACAAACTGAATTGATTGCTGAGTACTTCCATCTGCTCACTACTTTGTTTTGCTTATTCTGTTTTGAGGTAACCTTGGAGATTTAAAGTCGAAGTGTTCCTTTTGCAAAACCCTGAACTCAAAGTTATTCTCAATGGCAGCTGAGCACCTGCTGCCACTGCTGTGTGGAAAAAATTGTAGAGCACTCTGAAGACCACTAAGGTAGAAAAGAGCTACATAAGTGGAAACCATTACCACTCTGCAAGGAATTGAGTTGTTTGGTTTGGATTTAAGAACAAACAATATTCTTATCAGGTGCACTGGGTTTAGTTTTCAGTTTCTATGTGAGCTGATGCTATATTTGCTTTGAAACATAAAGGCTCTAAACATATTGTACAAAATAACAATAACCATTGAGTGAAATATCGTGGTATTAACTTGGGAGGATCCTGATCACATCAATCCACGACTGTAAACACCTGCAAGAAACTGTCACATTTTAAATTTAACTTAAACTTTATGTTGAAATGATTTGCCAAGCATTAGGTACCTCTTCTCATGATTCTCTGTTAAGATCATGAATACAAAATAACATTAAACGATGAATACAACAACATTTGTGTATCTTCACTAAACACGGACAAAGCATTTGCAATCACACAAAAGCAGTGTCGTTTATGTAAAACTACGTAAACTAGGAAGTGTGTCTGATGCCCAGAATGCCATCAATCTCAGTCTTTTAGAACGTTTGAGAGTTGAACACTCTTTGCACAGTTTTTCTACTGAATGCAATGTTAAATAGTTGCAGTAGTTATCACTGTTGCTATTATGTTGTTGTTCACAGCAACAAATTTCTGGGTTCAAGCCTTTCTGAGGCTGCCGGTGCTTGGGTAGGTTTTCTCCAGATGCTTCAGCTTCCTGCCACAGCCCAAATACATGCATGGTAGGTTATTTGGCGACTCTAAATTTATATACAGTGCCTTGTGAAAGTATTCGGCCCCCTTGAACTTTTCAACCTTTCGCCACATTTCAGGCTTCAAACATAAAGATATAAAATTTTAATTTTTTGTCAAGAATCAACAAGTGGAACGAAATTTATCGGATATTTTAAGCTTTTTTAACAAATAAAAAGCTGAAAAGTGGGGCATGCAATATTATTCGGTCCCCTTGCATTAATACTTTGTAGCGCCACCTTTTGCTGCAATTACAGCTGCAAGTCGCTTGGAGTATGTCTCTATCAGTTTTGCACATCGAGAGACTGAAATTCTTGCCCATTCTTCCTTGCAAAACAGCTCGAGCTCAGTGAGGTTGGATGGAGAGCGTTTGTGAACAGCAGTCTTCAGCTCTGCCCACAGATTCTCGATTGGATTCAGGTCTGGACTTTGACTTGGCCATTCTAACACCTGGATATGTTTATTTGTCAACCATTCCATTGTAGATTTGGCTTTATGTTTTGGATCATTGTCCTGTTGGAAGATAAATCTCCGTCCCAGTCTCAGGTCTTTTGCAGACTCCAACAGGTTTTCTTCCAGAATGGTCCTGTATTTGGCTCCATTCATCTTCCCATCAATTTTAACCATCTTCCCTGTCCCTGCTGAAGAAAAGCAGGCCCAAACCATGAGGCTGCCACCACCATGTTTGACAGTGGGGATGGTGTGTTCAGGGTGATGAGCTGTGTTTTGTTTTTACGCCAAACATATCGTTTTGCATTGTGGCCAAAAAGTTCGATTTTGGTTTCATCTGACCAGAGCACCTTCTTCCACATGTTTGGTGTGTCTCCCAGGTGGCTTGTGGCAAACTTCAAACGAGACTTTTAATGGATATCTTTGAGAAATGGCTTTCTTCTTGCCACTCTTCCATAAAGGCCAGATTTGTGCTGTGTACGACTGATTGTTGTCCTATGGACAGACTCTCCCACCTCAGCTGTAGATCTCTGCAGTTCATCCAGAGTGATCATGGGCCTCCTGGCTGCATCTCTGATCAGTCTTCTCCTTGTTCGAGGTGAAAGTTTAGAGGGACGGCCGGGTCTTGGTAGATTTGCAGTGGTCTGATACTTCTTCCATTTCAATATGATTGCTTGCACAGTGCTCCTTTAGATGTTTAAAGCTTGGGAAATCTTTTTGTATCCAAATCCGGCTTTAAACTTCTCCACAACAGTATCTCGGACCTGCCTGGTGTGTTCCTTGGTCTTCATGATGCTCTCTGCACTTTAAACAGAACCCTGAGACTATCACAGAGCAGGTGCATTTACACGGAGACTTGATTACACACAGGTGGATTCTATTTATCATCATCAGTCATTTAGGACAACATTGGATCATTCAGAGATCCTCACTGAACTTCTGGAGTGAGTTTGCTGCACTGAAAGTAAAGGGGCCGAATAATATTGCACGCCCCACTTTTCAGTTTTTTATATGTTAAAAAAGTTTAAAATGTCCAATAAATTTCGTTCCACTTCACGATTGTGTCCCAATTGTTGTTGATTCTTGACAAAAAATTAAAATTTTATATCTTTATGTTTGAAGCCTGAAATGTGGCGAAAGGTTGAAAAGTTCAAGGGGGCCGAATACTTTCGCAAGGCACTGTAGGTGTGAGTGTGGATGTCTGTTTTTCTCTCTTTGTTGACCCTAAGACGAACTAGCAACCTTCTCTAATGTACAACAGGTATAGCTAATGAATGAAATAGTCCTGTTTCCCATCAATAATATGAAGTTTACACGAGCTCCTGTTCACAGCATGCAGCATTGAACAATAGTTCTTATATTCATCACTTATTGTTTCTATAGCACAAGGTCAGTATGTATGTTTCTTTTATGTTTTATAGCATTTATCATAGACCTTTTCAGGATTGTTTTAGCTCCTATACACAACAGGGAACACTAAACAACAGTTTTAGCTATATTTATTGTTATTGTATATTTATTGTTCTTTAATAACCATTCTGGCGCTTAATGCTATGTATAGTCTGCTCAGTCATAGGTCCTGTCTTGTATCGGTCTTAGGAAGAATGCAATCCTATTGTTTCTCATAACAGCACTTAGGCTGGATCATAGTTGTAGATAACAATATACCCATCAAGAGTGAGATATCAGATAAAGAAGAATTCAAAAGTATCTATGGATCACCAGCTGTACTGACTCAGGCAGCAGCTGGTGATCCATCCTGAGGTCCCACCTGGAGGATGACTCTGCAGGTGAGCACCTGCTGGCATTAAGGTGCTGACCCTTTTAATGGAGCTTTTTCAGACAAGTGTTTTCTTAAATCTTGGTTAGCAGGTGTGATGTTACTGGAAATGTGCTGAATTAATTGTTATGCCTATGCTTTAACACATACAGGTAATTATTATCCTGCTTTTTATAGATTATCTTGTCTTATCACTGGGTTCGGCAGCAGCTCATAAAGACCTTCTCACTATCTACAGTAAAAGAAACCGCACTGCAAGCAGTCAGTCTTTTTCATTCATCATTCAAAAGCGCAGCTCCTTTCCCGGGCAAAGCCCCTGAACCTGATTTGGATTCAGCCATACAGACCCTGAATAGGGCCGCTGAGAAAATGTATTGTCGGAGTTTCTTCAGTTCCGCCCCGCAACATGGATAACGATGTGTCGGCCAGTGAGAGCTGAGCGCAGTGGTAGAGGTTGTTTATGTGGAGTGCTGGGTTAGGGTTCCGCCCACCGAGGTATCTCTGATCGCAGGGCAGACAGGCAGAGAGTGTAAAATGGCGCACAGCTGTCGGTGGCGGTTCCCCGCTCGGCCCGGAGGGAGCAGCAACTCCGGTACCGGGAGGAGAGCGGGCCGAATCAGGGTTACTGCCTCTTTGCGGAGTGTCTCGGGAGCCCACCCTAACGCAGCCGGGCTCGGACCCGGGTTTGATGCTGCACTACAGGTCTCCTCGGTTATTGAGAGCAACCTGCAGAAATTTCGGGATGTTTTGGGGGAATCGAGCGACTCGAGCAGCGCGGAGGTAAGCACAGGACACCCGGGAGCATCGGTCCAGACAGCTGCGGGGCTCAGCTCACTTGGAGGAGCGTTTGTGCGATAGAGATGAGGAGCTAACGGTTACTGAGACCATCTTCTCCTCTTCCTAACGTTAAGTGTGGCTGGGAGCAAACTTGTCATTGCCAGGATGCTCAGTTAACTTTGAGTTGCTTGTGTGGCCTTAAACTCTACAGCAACGCGTTTTAACGTTAACTTAAGTTAGAAACAACACAAACACCAAATGATGTTCGGATTTATGGTCCAAACGGTTCTGCTGGAAAGAAAGTTTTATGCTCCTCAGTGGAGTGTGAGGACAGGCTACATCCGCACAGTTTGGATGAACTGGTGCTAACGTTACTCTGCTAGTCCGACAACAGAAGAGAAATCCTGGTTTCACCTCGTTATTACAACATACTGTACAGTTAACACACAGCTCAGATACTAGCATACTTGGAGACTAATGTACACTGCAACTAAGCCGTTACGACTGATTTACTAGTTAGCATTAGCTTGATTTGAAGCCTCCAAGGCTACATATGTTGCCTTCATATTCATACACATTAACACTGTAAAAGTTATCGTCCCACATTCATGTTAGCGTCAGTTTCCTACAGCAAACTAGTATTTAAAGAGCCCTTTTATATTTCTGACGTTTCTTTGTGGTGTAACAGCAGTGGACCTTCAAGATAGCGTGTAACGTGTTTGAAAACAAGACATGTCAACTTGAAGGAGGCGAGAGTACACAATTGTGGTTTGTAACGAGCTAACGTGAACTTAGCGTCTGTCTGCAACGTCTGAGCGAACGGGCTGTCCATTATTCACTTTACCTGCTTCAGATTTCTGTTAGATAATCTCTGTCAGCTAAATAGCTTAGTATTTACACCAAGGGCTCAAGGGCTGAGTGTTTGCACTGATGTGTCAACCTTCCAGCGAGGCTTGGCCAACATAGCTACTTGGTTAGCTCGCAGGCTAGCTGTCTACATCTCTGAGCTAAAACTACACCATTATTCTCCTGTCGTAAGCGACCTTAAAGTTCCAGTTTTGCTCGGGAGGTTGCTGTGTTTACCTCCGGCCAGCATATTGCTACGCAGCGGGGTTAAAGCACCGGGGCTAAAGTTGGTGGAGCTCATACACCAAACTAAACCATTCCCATTGCTGTTTAGTGTTAAGCTAGGACTGCTACCATGCTACGCACTACGCCACGCTAGCCATCGGGGCTATTGCTGATGCATAGGAAAATGGGAGGTGGACATGTTTTCCCCTTCTCTACAGTCAGTACGTAGCTAGTACCAAAATAATATCGGGTTTATGATGCTTGGTGGTGACGTCTAGTACACAGCCACATACTTAAAGCCCCCGTATTCAGCGTAGAAGTACTAATACCAGTAGATCGACATGGTTTGGCGTGTGAATTGGATGTGTTTTATCAGAGAAATAAGACTTGCTAGTGACAGTGCGCATGCAGGGCTGGCTACAATAACGAGCCCCTTCTTGACGGACCGTGTGATGTGGGGGTGTGTTCGCCTTAGCGAACTACCATCTTCCTTCTTCATGATGAGCAGCATGCGTTCATTGCAGTGGGAGTACACTGTGTGGGGATGTTTACCACCAGCTCCACTGCTTCTGGTCTGAGCACAGACGGAATACTCATTTGGCTAAAGCACAGCAGCATTTACATACATACTAGTTAGGCCTTTAGCTTTGTTTTATTCATTTATTCTGAACTTGTCAATAATATGCGTTGTTTTTACACATGTGTTTTGGAGATTGTAATACCCTTTTACTATGATGTAGCAGCAAGGTTTTGCAGTATACTGGCTAACATCTCCTTGTTTATTTAAACATTTTAGATAGTTTTATAACATTCTAGAAAAACGTGTTTTCTAAATATAGCCCCTCTGTGATCTCATTGCTTGTGAGGGAACAAGAAGTTCCTCTGAGCTGTAGATTAGAAGTATTAATGTTTTTGATGTATGACCCATCACATCTTCACTGAACTTGAATTATAAGGAATATGTAGATACAGCTTGTTGAATTAATTGATTTTCAATTGCATTTGTACCAAATTTAAGTTTTATTATCAAGGAAAATTTTGCTCACTCATTTTGTTCACAAATAACTTTTTAAGATTTTAAGGGTTTATTTAAGTGTACAGCCAGACTAGTCTATAAAATCCCCGTACAACTTGAATTATATGAAGAAAATGTATACTGCCTAGTGTTTTCCTCATTTTTCATGTACAGTTGTGCTTCATATTACAGGTTTATGACATTGTTATGAAGCAAATGTTAATATTACGAATCCCTCCCTCCCTTGCTCCTGTGAATTAGGCTATAGCAGTATTTGGGATGTGTGGAGACAGAAAGGACCATTAAATCCCCATGGAACCTGAAGCCTATGGAAGTTGCACACACAGCATGGTGATTTCATTGAGAAGCAGTGTAGTGCTTGTCTCGCCAGACCGGGGCAGGATTGTTCAGGCTCACTGCAGCCTGCTGAGCTCACAGGGCGACCCTGAACAGAGCGCCAGCCGGACACTCGGCCGCCCCTCCTTCCTCCATCCAGGCAGAAAAACCCAAATCCACTTCAGACACACACAACCCTGTCTGAGAGGCAGAGAAACTTTTCTTCTGACAGCTGCCACTTTGGAATGGATTACTAAGCCTATTGGGATGGCTCAAAAGGGTGCTTGTTGGCTGTTGCTGTCCAAATGAAGGCATTTATTAGCTTTTGTATGTGTGTGTGGGATTCATTTTCTTGATCTGGCCAAATTGTTGCTGCTTGCGTTTGGTGATGAGTAGTATCTATATTGGCTTTTCTGTGTATCTATGACCTTTAAACCCTAATAACCTGCACACCAATCAGAGTTTGCATCATTTTCCTGCTTTTGTTCCTCGTCCATTATATCTGGCCTTCTGCTGCATCTATTCTAATCTCATATTATTACCAATGTTTAATCATTCATACAAAAACGCAGCTGAATAGATGTATCAACCTAAATGTCTCTTTGCCTCACTGGTTTGAGAGAAATAGTGTGTTTGAGCGGAAGGGGCTTCAGTCCAGCAGGTGTTTGGCCTATTTAAATGAAAGACCCCCATACCCCCCCCACACACCCCCTTACCCATCCCCGAGACAGCGTGTGGATTGGAGCAGGAAGCTTTGTGTCTGCTTTTATTCTAGCTCTCACAAAGTGCGGGCGGCTGAAAGAGTGCAGGCAGGGATATCAAAGGGTGCAGGGTGACCCCCCTCCTCCCAACGGGACAACGCTGGGTGGAGAATTAGTCACAGACCCTCCCATCCATGGCTTTATTCTACTACAGCAGGCGGGCAAGGAGCTTTCACCTCTGCTTTAGGAGTTGCCTGACTAGGAGAAAGGCGGCAATTGTGTCGTCTTTCTTACTCTTTGTGTGTGTGTTCCTGTGTGTGTCTGTGTATGTGTGTGTGTGATGGTAGGCGCAGGGGTGTCCCTCAGACTTTATGTCCCTCATTGCAATCAGGAGTAGGCGTGTCTTCTTTGTCTTTATTTTGATTAAAACTTCAATTCACACTGCCTGCTCTGGTGGGGAAGGAGAGGATGTGTGTGTGTGTGTGTGTGTGTGTGTGTGTGTGTGTGTGTGTGTGTGTGTGTGTGTGTGTGTGTGTGTGTGTGTGTGTGTGTGTGTGTGTGTGTGTGTGTGAGCACGAGCACGAGAGACAACATGCACACGCACTAATCAGTCTGTTTGCCTTTGTCCACCAACTGTCTTCGTCTCCTTACGTGTGAGGTGTAGGAAGAGGAGGTATCCCACCCTGGAAAGTGTTTGTTTTGGTCTCCGTGCTGTCGAGCAAATGTGAAACAGTTGCACTTAGTGTTTGGACACTTGAAAAAACAAATGCCCACCTTTTGCTTAGGGCTGACAGGGGTCAAAAAGCAGCATGGCTGTATAACTCACTTCTGTGGCCTTTTTAAACAGATTTGTCATCAGAGTGGTATAGGAGTGTGAGCTCATCACCAATTTACATTCCAGGAAGGGATGAGGCATAGTCTCTGTACAGTAAATCCAAGCAGAAAGCTTCCTGGAATGTGTCAAGAAACAGTTTTTTTTTTTCAGAGTAGTGAGAAAGAATGATTTCCTCTGAGGTGTTCTCTAACATCAGACTGGTCAACTGAAAACGTATACATCTGTTTGGCATCCCTCTTTCCATCCTTTTACTCCTCATTACTTGTTCTGATGTTTTTCTGCCACAAGTGGGGTAATTTCTGAGTTTTAACTCCAATTATTTGTTTTTGTAGTACTTGCGAATAAAGCAGTTTAATGTGTCGCCCAAGTTGCGTGGTCCCTTGGACACTAATACTTTTGTTAGCAAGGTGTGCTTGTAAAGTTGATGAAATTTATGCATTTAAGGTTTTTGGAGTAATTATAATATGTAGTGGGGTAATGCAGAGAGGTGAGGGCAGCTGTGGTAGCTCCTTTGGATGGGATTCTTGTCACATAGCAGCTGTGTCTGGGATGTTCTTCCAGCTTAAACTGTTTGTTACATTATCCCTTTTCCGGTTAATGTCTTTTCTGCCAGGTGTAACGGTCTGCTGTGTAGTATTTAGGGGGATCTATCGACAGAAGTGAAATTAAAATTCAGAAATTGTTGTTTCACCACTTTACACCAACTTGTTTTTACATTTGCCCAGAAACCAAACAAACCAAACATTGACTCAAAAGAAGGCCTTTGTTTTTTGTTTTTTTGTTGTTGTTTTTTTTAAGATGGGATGATGATAGGATGATGCGAGGAGTGTTCACTTGGTTGCACTCTGCAATCTCACTGCTTGAAGCCACTAAATGCTACACACTGAATCTTTAAGAAAAAAAATGTTACTTTAACTTTAAGGCAAAAAAGTACAAACAGTGCTTTGTTATTCACTTTCTTCTGTAGATAACTGCATGTTTGATCTTTTTTTCCCAAATGGTTTATTTGCTCTCTCCCATCATAAACTTTCCATGCATATAATTGTTAAATTAGTGCAAGACCAATCATTGGCTTATCTGAAATGGTATGAATCAAAATAATATTATTTTTATTTACATTAAGACAATACTACTTGCTGCACAGAGTTATTGGTTCGGCTTACATGCAGTCTGTGAAAAGTAATACCTTCAGGTCTCATTATTTTTTTATAAAAATTGAGTGGAACATACAAAAGGAGTCGTAACATCAGTAGTAAACTCTTATGAAACTGACTGCAGAATTTCATGGTTGCATAAGTAGTGATTAGTTTCATGATAAGATCTTGATGTTCCTGCTGCTGTATGTGGTAACTAACTTATCAGTGCTTTGCATTGTCAGTGTTCTCCAGACATTATAATGTTTGAGTGATTTTATCTCTTTATTACAGTTCAGGTTTACTCAACAACACTGGCCAGCCATACTCTCTGAAAACTTTTGCAGCTTTTTATTGTGAAAACACAGTATTGACAGTGCCCCTGAAAATATCTAATGGCATGAAAAAATGAGACTAATTGTGAAGATATTTTTGTGTTGGTTTGTTTGAAAGATTATTTGAAACACTGTCGTGATGACAGAGTTTTGTCCACTCTTAAGCAACACAAAAAATTCATAGAGGATGAATTCAGTGATTGGTTCTGGCTGAGGTGTGATGCCTCTGTTTAATGGTAATTAAATTGGTTAAAGTTAAGCAACTGAAATCCGTTAACAAAGACTATGAGAATGCTGTTGTCATGATTAATTTTTTAAAGGCCAGCACTGGCTTCTAGTGTGAGGTGGGAAGTGAACCCATCAAATGTCCAGCTGTGTGCCTCCTGACCTCTCAGGCTTCATACTCTTACCCTTTTCCTTCCTATATGAACTGTATGCTACTTCCTTAATGTTGCCAGTGAATATGAATAGCTGTGGCAGATAATCTGAGGCGATAATTTGTCATTGATGTGGTCACCTGACCATGATAAGAGCTTTTTTTTGTAAGCATGTGTTTTGTTTTGTTTTTGTTTAATGATTTTCTCTGGTTGTGCCCCTTCACCTCTACCCAGTTTCAGGCTTATTGTCAAGTATTACAGCTTTTAAAAACACTTGCAGCCTAAAACTGTAACTCTAACAAGAGCTAACATAGGCAGTTAGTTCATCTTGTTTTCCATAGTCTGGGATTCTACAGTTGAGTAACTTATCCAAAGTAATTGTGTACTTAAGACATCACCTCTTTTTAGCAAGGAATAACTTTTCTAGATCAAAGCTGAGGTTCATCTCACCTCAGAAGCAGAACAGCAGTCTGCAGCCTATTGTCTGCAGTCAGTTTGATTTCTCCTAAATGCTATTTTGAAAGACAATAAAAGTCTCATTAGCTTTCTCAAAGCGCAAAACTGCTGTCAGTATGATACAGAGAAATGCACCTCAAACCAAATTCACATCCGTCTTACAACTGTCAGGGACAGTCCCTTGCACCTCCTGGAAATAACAATGTTGCTTCCACAATGAATCAGATTGGTTGCCTTCTCTGTATCTTTTAATGATTTATATCAAGTAATGTATGCACTGATCAGTTAAATGAGATGTGACAGGCCAGCAGGAAGTAAAACTGCTTTGGATTTCATGGTGAGAGTGACAGCAAAAGCAAGGAAAGATGAAGAACACTCTTCAACTGCAGAGATAAAATAGCAAGAAGAAAAGGAAACGGAGGTCTCTCCAGTAACCTTATCTCTTGCAAGTTGCAAGGTAGTACACGAACCTTACCTCGCTAGTCTACTACAGTGTTTGTTTACTTCTTGAAGTTACCTCCTTGTGCCTGCCCTACTATTGAGCTCATGGTGAGCCTTGTGTTTCACACGCTGCTGCTCAGTGCTTGGCAGCCAGTGGGCGGGAAGCGAGCGAGCAAGCAATGAGTGAGTGACTGAATATGTGTTTGGGAGCATGGCAGAGAGCAGGAATAAGGGGGAGGAAAGGGGAGCCTTGTCGTGTGTGGGAGGCCTGTTTAGATTGGGATTTGGCAAGCTTCTGCACGAGCATGTTGAAAACCCAAACCCCTTTCATCCTCAGTACTCCCTAGAGACAAATGCGCACCCTCTGTTGTTGATGGTGCATGTGGTCAAGATGCTGCTTCCTTGTCTCTTTTTTCTCTCCTCCTCTCCCTCCTCCCACAACCCTCCTCCTTCAATCACTCTGGTTTGCTCGTTGCTTTGCCTGTGCTCCCCTCCCCCGCATCATCACGTCTGTTTACATCTTGATGTGCAGTTCATGCACAGGGGGTGTGTTTCTTTTATTTCCTTCTAAACGTGGGTACGATTGGCAGGTGTTTGTGTGTCAGTACATACCCGCACATGTACGCGTGTGCGGGTACATGTATTTGTGCAGTCTGCTCTACGCACTTGCCTCTAGCAAAGCATGCTGTGATGTCATTGACTGCTACTCACACTATCACAGCGAGTCAGTGCCGTCCATTGGTACTCCGCCCCCCTCAGCTCTGCAACAACACCAACCAAGAGCAGCAGCTTGCTGAGGAGAGGATGCTGCTATTGCTGTGAAGAGAGAGACTGAAAGTGGAGAGAGAAGCGTAAAAAGAAAAAGATGCTCCAATGCACTATGAGGAGTGTAGGATGCTCAGATTGATACTGCCTGCCAGGATAAACAGCATTACTGACTGTCTGTTATTGTTATTTGTTTATATGTGGAACAGATGAAAGGCAGTTTTGCAGCATACATTAATGCTTTTTATATTTTGTCATTAGATTCTACAGTGCATGTGTGCCAGGCACATTATGGTACCGGTTATTCATATTGTGATGTGGGTAACTCCTAGCTGGTGCAAATCAGTTTGCATGTAGTCGTGTGCACGCACTTGGATAGCAGCTGCTCTACAAACTGGGCCAACAAAACCTCAACTGCATCCCCACATGCTGCTATAAATAAACATGATGAAATGACACACTCACCTCCACTCTTAAACACATTGATTGCAAGAAGTAAGTGGCACACAGAGGATCTGGAAGATGTTAATCATCCTCTGGTGATTTTTCCTTTGCACATCTCAAGGCTCTACTGAAGCATGAAAGGGAGGATTGATGTATAGTTCGTACATGCTACATTTACAGGGGCACACAGAGTTTTGTAAACCATCAAAGTGAAGTCTCAGAGAACATAAATATGTTAGTAGTTCAGTAAGTGAAATATCACAAATCATTAGTATGTCATTAAAACACGGCAAATGTTTATCTCATCGACTTTCTAAGTCAAAGTTAGATTTAAAGGGATGGCATTAGCATAGCAACATGCTAACATGCTCAAAGTTTCAACACCCAACAACCTCCACATTTAGGGAACAATATGGGATTTGGTCTGTTGCTGCAACCCAAGTTGCACTTCACACTTTTTGCACTGCTACCTGAAAAGATGTAAGCTGATTGCAGGGAACATTATACCTTCACACAGCTGTTTTTTGCCTATTTTTTATGCATTTTTGCCTTGGCTGTCTATATAGATGTATATTTAATCCTAACCCCCTAAGCATTTTACTGCTCCATTTGGGAGCAGAAGTACAGTACTATGTGTTAGTCACCCAGCAGGATCTGGATGTTTGCAGTTCAAGTTGTCTGTTGTGGTTTGAGTCTTCTCCAACTGCAGACATGTCATTCCAAAAGCCTGAGAAACATTCGAGCAATGGAGTAAGCCAGAGGTGAAATTGAGATTGAGCACATCATTATAGCCTTTAGGCCTTGGTTTTCATCTGAGTCTGACTTCAACAATGACTCAAGTGTTGCACATCCGGGGTGTCTGACAGTAGTGCACCACGATGGATGCTACAAATATGACCTGTTAACCAACCAATGATTTTTTTCTGTATTTTAGCATTACAAAAATTGAATGGTTACAAAATGCTAATGTTTTCCTTTCTTGTTTTGTAGGAAGAAGCATTTGGAGGATTTGGAACAGTTGCTGAACTGAAGCAAATACACAGCCCTTCAACAACTTCTACAGGTAAAAAGAAAGACATTTGGTTGTCAGGGACCATACAGTTATCTCGACATGAATATGACAATACAAGTTGTCTATATGTGATGCTTCCATGTTAACTAAATGCCCTCTGCTTTGTTATCTGGTTGTATCTGCAGGCCCACCCATACAGGAGAAAAAGCCTAGAGGCCGTCCCCCACGGGCCTTGACTGCCCACAAAGCTGCTGCAAGTCTACCTTCCCCCTCATCCATTCCCTCCCCTATACAGGCAAACCCTGAGGGCCTTGAACGGCCAGCAGAGAAGGTGAGGAGGCTGCCTGGAAGGCCACCTGGGTCTGGGGAAAAGAGAAGAGGCCGACCTCCTTCTTCAAGTAGCAAGAAAGCTTGGAGTACAGGCAGCCATGCAGCAGGAGACGACAGTAGGCAGGATGGGTTTGACTTGGGTGTGGACACAGAGGAGGACAAAGACAGAAAGGGCACCAAGAGACTGCCAGTGGGCTCTGCTCAGCCACATGAAACTGAAGGAAAGCCTCCCAAAGGTGGACGGGGTGAATCCAAAGTTACCAACCTGAAGAGGCTAACAGAGACTAAACTCAATCCTCTCAAGTCACGCCTCAAGACTTTACCTGGTGTACCCCGACGCAGACGTGGGCGACCACCCTCAGCTGAGCGA
Organism: Acanthochromis polyacanthus; assembly: GCF_021347895.1. Lineage (NCBI taxonomy): Eukaryota > Metazoa > Chordata > Actinopteri > Pomacentridae > Acanthochromis > Acanthochromis polyacanthus. Next base: position 38,214,270 of record NC_067125.1, on the reverse strand, counting down.
CTCAAAGCTGAAGCAGCAGCAGCAGCAGCAGCTGCTGCTGCACAGCTGTCTACCTCCAATGAATGTGGGGAAGGGAAACATAAGGCCTTTAGGGTTAGAGGTGGGGACAGAGGCACAGAATCGCACACATCTCAGCAGCTGAGGAGTGTGGATGGTGCCGAGAACCAGGACTCTTCCAATCCACCTGCCTCACCATCTCCCTCCAAGCCAGGCAGGACCGTGGGCCTCAGAAAAAGTCCTCGCCATCGAAAGCCTGTTAGAATTGTCCCCCCTTCTAAACGCACTGATGCAACTATTGCTAAACAGCTGCTGCAGCGTGCTAAGAAAGGAGCACAAAAGCGACTGGAGAAAGAAGCTGGAACTATTGGGGTTAGTGGGGCAGGGACCATTGAAGCTGGCATTAGAAAGACCCAACTGAAGAATATCCGACAGTTTATCATGCCTGTAGTCAGCACTGTCTCCCTTCGCATCATCAAAACTCCCAAGCGCTTCATTGAGGATGAGGGCAGTTTTGGAACCCCACCACCCCATACTAAGATGGCACGATTAGAAACAACCCCTTCTTCTGTCTCCACATCTGCCCAACCCACCTCCACCACCTCCTCATCCCCCTCTCCTGTACTTGTCTCTACATCTGCTGTTACTAGCACTGGTACCACTGCTCCAGTTGACTCCCTCCCCCCTCCTCCATCTCCTGCTCCTATCCCCGCTGTTCCATCAACAGCTGCTAGTCTGCTCAACAATAACACCAACAATGCAGCCAACGGGCGATTTAGCAGTAGCGCACCATCTTGCGGCTCAAGTGCTGTGTCACAGCATTCCTCCCAGCTCTCCTCTGCAGAGTCTTCCAGGTCCAGCAGCCCGAGCCTGGATGACTCATCATGCGACTCCCAGGGTTCTGAGGCCACGCAAGCTTTGTCAGAGCCAGAGGATCATTCTCCGTCCTCACAAGGAGAGAGGGAGGCCAACCTGTTGCACAGCTCACGGCCTCCCTCTCCTCCCTCTGAACCAGAGCCAGAGCATGTGTTGGCGGAGAGGAGTCGACGAGGCCGGAGAGGACAGGGGGTTGGCCGGGGAAGTCAGAAACAGAGGGTGAGAGAGACTCTGTCCACTGGGGTCAAAAAGCCAATCATCAGCCCACCTACGGGAGTGCTGATGTCCTCCTCGACACTTGTAAATTCCCAACAAGCTTCATCCACAGCCTCATCCTCTTCTTCACCCCCACCTCCTCCTCTCCTCACCCCTCCACAGCCTCCCCAGTCAGGTTCCTCCAATGCAACTGCTATCAGTGAACACCACCCCCAGTCATCCTGGATGCCTCACCCCATCCCGCCATTCCTGCCTGGACCGTCAGTGCTGTCCAGCTTGCCAGACAAACGAAGCCGCTCAATTCTGAGAGAACCCACCTTCCGCTGGACATCCCTGTCCCACCCTAAACAGCAGTACTTTTCCTCTGCTAAATATGCCAAGGAGGGCCTCATCCGCAAGCCCATATTTGACAATTTCCGTCCTCCCCCTCTCACACCTGAAGATGTGGGGTTGTTGCCCCAAAGTGTTAGTGGAGCAGGGGGAGCTGCTCCAGGTTCATTTCCAGCACCAAGCAGCGGAGCAGGAACAGGGACTCGTCTCTTTGCCCCTCTGCACCCACACACCCACCATCAGCATCCCTCATCATCCCGCTTTGATACACCACTCCAGAAGCGCAGCCCTTTGCTTCGTGCTCCACGCTTTACCCCCAGTGAGGCCCACTCTCGCATATTTGAGTCTGTTACCTTGCAGTCATCATCTGGAAGCAGCCCTGGGTCTCTCTCCCCACACCAGACGTCTTCTAGCTCCAGCAGAACCTCGCGGCGTAGGAGACGACCGGTCTCTGGAGCATTACGAGGCCATCCACGGTCTCCGTCCCACTCGATGACCAGACGCAGCAGCCAAATGGGGTGCCAGATGTCTGCGGGGAAAGGCGCCTCTGAGATGTCTGTGCTGGCAGGCTCTGTCCCCTGTAGTAACTCCAGCTCTTTGCCAGGGGTTTCTGCAAGTCCACTAGCCACTAGTGCCTTAACACCTGCTTCTTTCAGCACCTTCTCCACTGTATCGCGGAGTCTGGCTTCACAAGGAACACCTGATAGCAGAAGAGGGGCCACTGGAAACCAACCTCCTATGTCAACTACATCATCCGCTTCTTCCCCACTTTTCCCTCCCTTTCCTTCCAGTGCCCAGGACACAGGGCGAGGAGCTGGCAAAGGAGGCAAAGAAAAAGGCTCGTCAGCTCCCCAGGAACCTGCTTCAAAGGAAAAAGAAAGGGATTCCGAGAAAAACCGCGAGAAAGAGAAGGAGAATAAGAGGGAAGGGAGAAAGGACTTGGAGAAAAGAAGTAAAGTTTCTACACCGGATGGCTCCCCCAGTGCACCTTCCAGCTTGTTTGCTGTGGATGGGAGGGACTCAGAAGGTGCTCTGTTACCTCTTGCTCCAAAAAAGACTCCAGGGAGAAAAAAATCAACATCAGTTGACATGGTTTCTGACACTACTTCCTCAGATGTGCGTGGGCTCCATTCCCCTGTTCCCGTGTCCATTGCTAAAGGACGTCTGCCTAAGAAAGGCAGACCCTCTGAGAAAGGAGCAGAGACTGAGGATGGGGAAAAGGAGAAAGAGAAGAGAAGCACTCCTAGCCAGCAGACAGCAAGCCTTCCAGGGCAGCCAGGCAGACAACAGCTCCCTGTCTCCTCTCTTGGATCAATGTTGGCACAAGCAGAGAAACATCCTGTGACTGACAAGCGGGTAGTTGGGCTACTGAAGAAGGCTAAAGCCCAACTCTTTGAGATAAAGAAGAATAAGCTGAAGCCTGCAGATCAGACCAAGGTCCAGGTTAGTTTTTGTGTTCATATCTTGCCTTCATAGATTTTGAGTCTCATCAAAGAGCTTCTCTGGTTTTCTCATTCTCATCATATAGCCACAAGCAAGCGACTTTGACATGATGCTATGAATATTTGCTATAAATAGAAACCTGTGTTTGTACTCAGACTGAAATTTGATAAGCGGAAAGTCCCACAGAGGGTGTTACTTAAGGGGAATTCTGTTCGCTTCATACATTATGCAGAAAGCAGCACTGACTGCTTTTGAAAGTATTGTCCCTTCAACAGATAAGTCTGCTCTCTGTTCTCCCACTGTTAATCTAAAGATTAGATGTTTATAGACAAGCGTGGCCCTTTTTCAAGAGACAATTTGCCTCCACCCATCTCAGCCCTCCTCTGCCACCCCATCATCATGCTCATCTTTGTCGCACACTGCTCAGAGACAAGAGCTTTATTTAGTTCAGGAAAACATTCACAACAGCAAATAAAACTAACATCCCAAGGACACAAGCAACATCTGAAAATGTTTTGTTTTTTTTCCATTGTACATTTTTGGTGGTGTGCAATTGTCTGTGTATTTGTTGTTGTTATTATTATGCTCTTCAAATATGTGTTTTACCTTTTGTGGCGATGTGTGCTGAACAGGGTCAAGAGAGTGACTCGTCAGAGGCCTCAGTCCGTGGTCCTCGCATCAAGCACGTGTGCCGGCGTGCAGCTGTGGCTCTTGGCCGTAATCGGGCAGTGTTTCCTGACGACATGCCCACACTTAGTGCCTTGCCCTGGGAGGAGAGAGAGAAGATCCTATCTTCCATGGGGAATGATGGTGAGGCTTACTGAACTTACCTCTGATTGGACTTGCTTGTGGGCTATTAGGTTTTGGTTTGGCAGGTAAAATTTGCTGAATCGCCTACAGGGGACTATTAATATAATAGTAATTACCCCCAGTTTTAACATGATTATGGTTAGGCTTTGATAATGCCTAGCCTTGCTTGCTTCTGACTGAATATAATAATGAGCCTGTTTACACATTTTTATAGTACTATCAAATGTTATAGGTCAACAGGTCAGTAGGTCACACTCACCCCTATCTTTTATTCTAACAGTTTGCAGTACAGAAAAAGCACTGAATAACAATTAGTAAAAAATGCATTAACATGGAAAAAGGAAGTACACATTATTAGGGTTATCAGGCCACTTTGCCCACGACTTGCCTATTCTTCTTTACCACTTCTGTTCAGCTTAGATATTTTGGTGATATGATGTGGTTACACATTAAATGTTAAGCTCTCTGTTTGACTTACAGAGCACTTTGAGTTAAACATTTGTTATTTATAACACAACATCTGTGCAAGTCCTGAAAATGCTCTGCAGCATGCGATGACGACAGACTAATCACAGGAGAACAGAAATCCAGTCATCAATGGGAGCACAAGTACACAGTGGAGTGGTGATAGACTGAGAGGAGTTTGGCTGCCCTGTTCCTGTTATTTTGGCTGGTTTCACGTTATGTAGTGATATGTGAATTTTTGTGAGGCTGGAAAGCATGATATGTTAAAAATCAGGAGTACAGTCTTAGTTATTATTCCCATGTTTGCCATTTCTGAGCAAGGATGTTCATCTGTCATTTATGTGTCGTATTGAACTGATTTGAATCTATCTGAAATCCTGATTTTATTTTGTTTCTTTAATTTTTTTTCAATTGGAAAAAAACCTGTTGTTGTCAATTATGTAGATTTACCTTTTTTTTTTAGTTTTCCCTTTGTGCCCAATTTTCTTTCTCTTTACATTGTTAAACCATTGACAGAATAGGTTAGTTTGTTTGAATGCCATGATGAACTACTTTCTGAATATGTCCACAAGCTTTTTAATGTCTTGAATCCTGGTGAGTCAAATACTGTACTGTGTGTCAGTAATCATGCCAATGATGGATCTCTTTTACAGACAAGTCATCAGTAGCGGGCTCAGAAGAGGCAGAACCTCAGTCACCTCCAATAAAGCCGCGGGAGACACGACAAAAGGCCGTTCAAGAAGCTCCCCCCAAGAAAGGGCGTCGGTCACGCCGCTGTGGCCAGTGCTCAGGCTGCCAGGTTCCAGAAGATTGTGGCGAGTGCACCAACTGTCTCGACAAGCCTAAGTTTGGAGGACGAAACATTAAAAAGCAATGCTGCAAGTGAGTCTTAGCTGATGAGCTGTTTGTAGCAATTAGTTATTGCCATTGTAAAGTTTGATGGAACATTTTAAAACAAATTAATTTTTGGTGGAATTTTTAAGAAATGAATGTGTTAATTTTGTATGTGTCACTTGCAGGATGAGAAAGTGTCAGAACTTGCAGTGGATGCCCTCAAAAATGTTTCTCCAAAAGCAAGGCAAAGGCAAGAAGGATAAGAAAAAGATCAAGCTGTCTGAGAGGAAAGAGGGTCTTAATCTAGTGAAAGGACCAAACTCAGAGTCTGGCCCCAAACCTATTCCTGCTCCTTCAAAGGAAGAGCCTCTTCGTAGAAAGAGTGAAAGTCCTCCACTAAAGCTGGGAGAGGAGAAATCAAGACAGCAGCCATTGTCGAAGCAATCGTCCCCAGCACTTGCATCTTCCCCTGAACCAGCCGAACCCTCTCAGACACCCAGCACAGTCACAGCCCAGGCTCCGTCTGCAGCCCTGACACCAGACCCTAAACTTCTCTCAGTCACAAGCAGCGTCGCTAGCAAAAAGGGACACAAACCACAGCAGCCTGCACCAGCTTCCACCTCCACGTCGTCCTCTTCCACCTCATCATCTTCTTCATCCTCATCATCTTCCTCGTCATCATCTTCGGCCCAGAATTCCCCTTCCCAGTCAACGCAATCTTACCAACCATCACAACAGCAGCAAAGGCCGGTTACTAGTCAGGCACCTTCAAAAAAGGATGCTTCACCCAAGATTTCTCTGAGTGAACCCAAGAAGAAACCCCAGCAGCAGTCATCACAACAGCAGAGTTCATCAACAGCAGCTTCAGATACAGGTACAAGACTTGTCACACTTTTGTTCTGTGTTAATGTGATAATCATATATTTTAGGTCATTCCATCTCAGATCACTGAATTTTTCGAACAGTTTCTGTTTGACCATCTCTGATTTACCTAAAATTTACAACGATATTTGTACTTGATATGTCGAACACTTTTTGAGATATAAATTGGAAAAAATCCCGTCGACCCACTTTCAGCTCATTTTTTCCACGCATTGAAAGTTGAGGCTATGTTTGAATGGCAGCGTCTCAGTAACTAAAATCTAAATATTATCCCAGAAAGTACTTGATGTATCAATCTAAACACTTCACATCTGCCTTTTTAGTTTTTTGTAGTTTATGATAGCAAAGTTTTAAGCAAATCAAAGCTGGTTGAGCAGACGGCCACTCATGATTTGAAATGGATTAACTTTATGTCGTACTTAACTTTATTCTTACTTGACTGTAATATCCATTCTCTTTTTCATAGTAGAATCAAAACAGTTGAAGAAGGCAACTTCTCGCACTGTTCCACTGTCACCTACTAAACACAGACCAAAAGACAAGGTAAGGTTTTTTTATTTCTTTTTTGTTGTTTATTGCCATACATTTTTTCATCAAAAACGTTGTGTTTTTGCTGCATAATTTCCGATATTTACCATCTTCTTCCTTTCCCCTCTTGCCTGATTAACAAAAGAAGCCGCTGACCACTAAACCCCCCAGCAGCAGTACTTTAAACTGGCTGAGCACTCCCTCGACTAGGGGCCAGGTAAAGTCCAGAGCGCCCTGCGACGGAGTGCATCGTATCAGAGTGGATTTCAAGAGGGACCATGATGTGGAGAAGGTGTGGGAGGCTGGTGGCCTCAGCCTGCTCACCTCTGTGCCTGTCACACCCAGGGTGCTCTGCTTCCTGTGTGCAAGCAGTGGGAATGTTGAGGTAAAAATAGTTGTTTTCAGGAAAACTGTGGCTGTAAAGTTCCCTTTTTTCAGACCAGTGGCTGAACTTACATTCAAACAGTCATCTTTCTCTCCTTCTCATTTTCTGTATGATATTTCTCCCTTTTGTCTTGCTTTAGTTTGTGTTCTGCCAGGTATGCTGTGAACCGTTCCATCTCTTTTGCCTGGGGGAGTCAGAGCGCCCTCTCCAGGAGCAGTTTGAGAATTGGTGTTGCCGAAGATGCCGATTCTGCCAGGCCTGTGGGCGCCAGCACCAGAAAACTAAAGTAAGCCATTCAGCACCGTTGTGTACAATGTAAAGCTGCACACAAAAGACTCACAGTGTGTAAAGACTGAAGAATCTTCCCTAGAAAGACGCTTGCTAGCCTTGCCAGCAGACAGCATTTAATCAGCTTCTTGGATCCCTGCCATGCTTTTATTATTTAACTCAAGCCCTGTGAAAAATGTGCATGGTGTGAGCCTCGTGTGGTTTTCATTTTAGAATTGGGTATGAGTTTGGTTGAAGCAACTGGGTTAGCTTTTACTGGGTTAGTAAGAGCTGTAAAGTGGTTGGTCATTCAGTGGCAGAAGCAGACATAATGCTAAATAAATCATTTTTTTGCAACTAGTTCTTAAAAAATATCTCCACCCAGAGAGCATAAAACAATTTATTACTTTGATTGGCTTTTATCTCTGACCGGGGAGCTGACTAAACACCAGCAGGTCTGGGGCACTCTGATTCCGCAAAGGAGTGTGAGTTAAAAGCCTGAAATCTCAGCTCCTGGCGAGGCCACTGGCATCACAGACAGTCGGAGATAAATCGTATTGCAGATATTCTATGCTGCACGATCATAAAACTTGTACTTAACATTAAGCAACGTATAATTACTCGACAAATATTGAGTGGAAGTCTCATGAAGCAGTTAACATGTCCATGACATTTTATTCTTAGTATTTATGAACAGCAGAGTGGCTAATGGTTTGCAGTAAGAAATCAGTACTGTAGCACATTAACTATACGTTGTAAGGGCTTTGCCTGTGCTAATTGTGTTGACCCAATGCCACATGAAAACCTTGACTGCACTTGCCACTTAAGTGACTTTCTACAAGCCCTGCCAAGCATAGCTCTATGCAGCTCACATTATAACTTCATCGTAATGCCTTTGATAATGATGTCCATCCATCCATGACACCCACTATGAATGCAGACTATAGTAAACTGGGGAAGCAGTGTAGTTAAATCTCCACCTAAAATCATGTTTTGAAATGTTGCATCTGCATTGTTAATTCATTAATTTCCATATCACACTGGTAAAAGTAAATGCTAAAATTGCAGATCAAAACCAGTTGACATCTTTGTGACTAATTTGCTTTGAGCATTATAAAGCTAATGTTGTCTCATTCGATGATTACAGAATCTCATCTCACTTTTGGTCTTTCTCACTGTAGCAGCAGCTGCTAGAGTGCGATAAGTGCCGCAACAGCTATCACCCGGAGTGCCTGGGTCCCAACCACCCTACCAGACCCACCAAGAAGAAGAGAGTCTGGGTATGAATGCACACCACTCATCCTTTAAACATCCTCTCTACCCGCTTGTCTTTATGTAACCACCACAGTTGCAACACTGCCTGACCAAACTTCTACATAATGCTCTCACATTTTCTTCTATACCTCCCTTTATTCACACATTTTCCATCTTGTCATGATTGTGCTGTTTACATTCATGGAACCTCTCACAGACAGTGTCTATGAAAACATTTTACTTCTGTTGAAGTCACTTTGACACCATTTCTACTTTACTTAGTCGTTTTACTTCTCTAACAAATCTCTGCATGCTGTTATGAAATTGTTTATCGGTTTTTCTTTTTCAGGTTTGCACCAAGTGTGTGCGCTGTAAGAGTTGTGGAGCCACTAAACCTGGGAAGTCCTGGGATGCCCAGTGGTCACATGATTTCTCCATGTGTCATGACTGTGCCAAACTCTTTGCTAAAGGTGAGCGATCATCACGTGGAGCCCAAAATGCTGTTCACTGTTAACCACTGTTTTTCTTTCTGAGATTAAAGGAGATAGATGTGTATTTTGAAGACTTAGAAGTCTTCATTTACTTCGACATTGTGACAGCCAATAAAAGGATAACATTTTAATGGAAGCAATATTGTGAGTGATCAAAGCTTACTGTACTTGTTATCATCTTCTCTCTCAGGGAACTTCTGCCCACTTTGTGATAAGTGCTATGATGATGATGACTATGACAGCAAGATGATGGAGTGTGGCCGATGCAACCACTGGGTTCATGCCAAGTGTGAGAATCTTACAGGTTAGTGAGCCCCATAAGTGCTGTGGAAGGTAATATTACAACACAAGTTGGCTGTATGCTCTTCACAAGTGGAGCGCAGTGTCTAGTTTTTAGCAGCTTGTTGCACATCATTTGCCTTGTCACTTGTCACTGTCTTAGCAGATGAATGACAGACTGTGCTGTGAGCGCTGTCATGCAGATGAGATGCCGAAACCTAATAATGGTAGCAATAATGACCTGTCATTTCGCTGTCCCTCAGATGAAATGTACGAACTGCTGTCAAAGCTGCCAGAGAGCGTTGCCTACACGTGTACCAAATGTACTGAACGCCATCCAGCCGAGTGGAGGACAGCGCTGGAGAGGGAGCTTCAGGGCTGCATTCGCCATGTCCTCACTGCACTGCTGAACTCACGCACATCCACACACCTGTTACGCTACAGACAGGTTAGATACACACATGCGAATGACTTTGATTCCTTGCCAGCGTTACCATATGGCAAACATGAACATTTACATTTTTATGTAACTGAGATTATAGCATCATTGCATTTACTTTCATTGCTTTTGTAGTGGTGTTGGTGTACTTTGCGTAATTATGAATGCAGAGTAAATATTGACGGATATACAGGAGATTGTGTTACAAACAGCTTCATCCTCAGCCTAATGAACATTATTATTAGTGAGAGCTTTACTCTCTGGTTTTGGGGCAGGCGGTGAAGCCACCAGAGCTGAATCCAGAGACAGAGGAGAGTCTTCCATCCCGTCGTTCCCCAGAGGGCCCAGATCCTCCAGTCCTGACTGAGGTCACCTCCACACCTCCCAGTGACTCCCCTCCAGACCTGGAGTCTATTGAGAAAAAGATGGATCAAGGCCGGTACAAATCATTGGTAAGCATGTTGTTTTCAGTATTTCTGCTTTTCTCGCAAACTGGAACCGCTGCAGATTCAAGAGACCGTATGAAAATGTGTTTTCTGCCACAAAACACAAAAACAGTTGCTGCATCTGTACACAGTGCTTTTATTCGGGGATGTGAAGTATCTATACAAACTCACCATGGGTAAATATTTCCTATGCAACCCTGTCCTGCTGATTTGATACCGTGTTGGAAGAGTGGAGATTTATTCAGATGTCATCATGAGCACTTTCAAAGCAGTTTGTGCATTTTTAAAAATCAGCTCAGTCCAAAAGATCTTTTGTCGTAGATTTCATTGTTGCATGTGTAATATTCTCTTGAGTCTGAGGTCAGACCAACACTTCATGATGGTAAATGAGCACAGATGCCACAAATGCTGTCCAATGTTCATCAGCACTTACTGTTTTAACAGTTATGTGTGTGTAATTTGTGTTCATCATTTCTCTCCCAGCTGGAGTTTAGTGATGACATCGTGCGAATCATTCAGACAGCCATCAACAGTGACGGAGGACAGCCGGAGAGCAGGAAAGCCAACAGCATGGTGAAATCTTTCTTCATTCGGGTAAGAACCTCACATCAACACAAGTCTCACAAGACCACTTGAAATACATTTAAAGTACAATCAGTTTATAAAATTCACCCTGACATTAGTGCATGTCTGCACTTTTGGTTCATATCGAATAGTTTATATGTTTTTTATAAGTTATTTTTACATGCACACTCACAAATACATATTTTGAATAACTGAAAAAAGGATACCTTCTTCATCTTCTGTTTTGGGTTACTCCTTAGGTATCTTGCTTAAGTGAGGGCAGTGTCACTAGTCATTGTCTTCCCCCAAATGCAGGTTTGTGCAACTGCTTGAATAGGCTGATTTGTAACCTCCACTGAATGTTTTCTGTTTCAGCAAATGGACCGAATCTTCCCATGGTTCAAAGTGAAAGAGTCCAGGTTCTGGGAAAGGCAAAAAGTCTCTGCCAAGTGAGTGTCTGTTACATCATAGCAAATACAAGAGATTATGAGATGAGATAGTGTCTGTTATGAGTGTTACAAAATCCATTGTTTGTATTGAAGTTGGTTTTAGAGTACTTTTACAGTGCTATAATGTAATTTTTTTATTACTATGCAGCAGCTATGGGGCGGCTGTGGCTCAGGTGGTAGAGTGGGTCGTCCAATGATCTAAGGGTTGGCGGTTTGATTCCCGCTCTTGCTTAGTCATGTGCTGCATGCCGAAGTTTCCTTGGGCAAGATTCTGAACCCCGAATTGCCTACCAGTGACTGTTCCACTGGTGTATGAATGTATACTGACTGATGTTGCAGGTTGATTAGCAACCTGCACATTAGTGTGTGAGTGTGACTGGGAGCAATTGTTGTAAAAGTGCTTTGAGTACTCTGATGAGTAGAAAAGCGCTATATAAGAGCAAGTCTGTTTACTACTTTAACCGTTTCCATTGACATTTTACTGTAATTTCAAAGTTTAAAAGTTTTGCCCTAAAATTGGGCCAAAGTGCAAAAAAAGTTCAAATGAAAGCTCAAACTAATATGAACAGTCAGTGCTCAAGCAGTGCCCCTTCACAGACAACACTTTTAACCTTAATAGTATTGTGAAGTGTGTGAAGAGCCATTACTTTCTAAATTTGTAGTACAAGTTATGTTGGTAATTATAGAGAAGAAATTTTGACTTTAATACTCCTGTAATGTGAGCTTGTTCAAAAAGCTTGGAAAAATGTAGTTTTCATGAACTGCTGGCCTATAATTATTGAAATGAGGAGTAAGATGTGGTTTCTTTGGTAGACGCTGTATCATCATCTGTATATAGGAGGAAACCAGAAAGCAGTGAACTATCCATCCATCAATCCTTTATACACCATTTCATCCTCACTAGGGTCATGAGGGGTGCTGGAGTCTATCCCAGCTGACTCGGGCGAAGGCAGGGGACACCCTGGACAGGTCACCAGTCTGTCACAGGGCTACATATACAGACACACTCACATTCACACCTACGGACAATTTAGAGTAATCAATTAACCTCAGCATATGATTGGACTGTGGGAGGAAGCCGGAGTGCCCGGAGAAAACCCACGCATGCACAGGGAGAACATGCGAACTCCATCAGAAAGATCCCAGGCCCAGGCCGGGATTTGAACCGGGGATCTTCTTGCTGCAAGGCAAAAGTGCTAACCACTACGCCAGCAGTGAACTAATATTTGGAAAATGTGTGGGTTGTCTGTACCAACAAACTCTGAGGTATTTAGTGGAAGTTCAAGATGTCATATGATAGTCACTTGATCTTTTTGAATGGTTGCAAGATGTTGGGGGCATGCTGTGGGAATCGCAACTAAAAAGCTTTCTCAGAAACTGAAAGACTTAACGACATAAAAACATTTTTGATTGAGTAGAGAAAATCAGCAAAGTGGCTTATCTTTCAACAGACCCTCTTGCACAACAATGATAATTGTAATCAATTTTTTTTTACCTTGTTATCATGTCCATATTGTGTTTTAAGATACCAGAAGATGTATCATGAGTGAAAAAAGCAGTCAATACCTTAGCTGAGTGTTGTGTCCTTGAGATTGCTGTATACCAGTAACCATCTAAAAACTTGGATTTAGACTTCCAGGATTTTACATGTAAAATAAAGCAGTAACCAATCCTGTTAGCTTGTAGTGATTACGTATTATTGTTTCAGCAGAATCAGAATGTTTATGAGTTAGTCCAATTTTACAACTTGCCATTGTGTAGCGCAGAGTAATTTCTAACAAAATTGTTGCTGAGCTGGTGTGCTCTAGATGCAGCAAGTAGTGAGGGATAGGTGAACACAGAGGCGGGGATTTCATTAATCTGCATATTGTAAAGGAAGCAAAAGTGTAGAGTCACATCAAGGCCATTTCAAGGCAGTGAGGGATTGTTTTCATGGGAAAACTTCTAAATATGTAACTGTGATGCGCAGAGATGAGTTTTTAGAGGTTTAATCAACAACCGGAGAGGGACTTTAAAGCTGCAGTAATAAAATTGGTTCCACATTTTCTCAGATTTAATTGTCCCAGTGGACAGCTTAGTGGTGACTGTAGGGGCCCATATGCTCTGAATAACACAGAGCAGTGTGATTCTTAAAATATCTGCTGCCATCTTTATTGACTAGAGAATGCAGACTCAATGAAATTAACTCCCATTAGCTCTTAGTTACTTCAGTTCATTTCAGCGTGTGAGCAGTTAGCAGAAATGTACTTTAGAGGTCACCAAACATAGACGAATGTATATTTGTTTGCAACGATTAACAGCAAATGAATCATAATGAGTAACTGATTGTGTTGAAAAGATAGGAGGCTCATCTGTTACCATTAGAGAGAATAGCTGAAAGCTCACTGACACTTTTTGTGGCAATGTGAGCCTTTGACTTTGTAAATGAATCAAAAGGTTTTTTCACTCTGCATATTGGAATGTTCAGACACTTACACTCAGTCACACTCTCTCACTCATTCACTAACTCACTCAATCACTCGCTCACTTACAGTATATTTAGCTGTCAGCTTTCCCAGACCATCTATTCTGCTTCGCCTCCAGGCTTTGTGGGAGGCAAACCGTAGCAGTGTCACATTTCACTTGAAGACTCTTTGATACATATTTGTGGTCTAATTGTGGTTTACTTGTCAGTTTGCTCTGTTGCGTTGTGTATCAGTATGCCAGTCCAGGAAACCAATGATCCACCCAGTGAATCCTGTGGCCATTGCTGGATGGATTTGTTTTCTGATGCGTCTGCTGGCTTATTAAGTGTGAGACTTCACATCACACCAATTACCCTGCCTTGCTTGACTTGGCAAAACCTGACTTGGGAGAACTCTTTGGATGTGGTTATTTATTACTGGTGTCACTGCTCACTTACTGCTCAGAAGAATTTTTTTTATCTCCTTGGGATGAAATCCTTAGATCCTACGTAGCTATACTCTGTATGCCAGTTAGATTTATCTCATGTGTATTCTTTTAGAAAGAAACACCTGTCACATGGTGTTTGTGATTTACTCATTTATTTTTTGTTTAATTTAGTTTTTGTGAAATGTGTCTGCTTGTTATTATTCTATCATAAGACAGACAGTGACCCACGTTAAGTTATTCTACATCAGTCAGACGGCCACAGCCTTTTATATCTATTGTTGGTCTGTCACTTGTTTTAATTTATTGAACTTGATGGTTCACATTCCTTTCACAGTCACCTTAAGTGTCTTGGGGAAAACCCCTCCAGATGCCACAGAAGCTTCCTTAGAAGTCCATAATACCTTCTATAAATCAGAGGTGATCACTGTTGTGTTGATGTAAAACAATCTTCACCTCATATATTTAAGCCTGATATCTTGTAGTCTTTTTTCATGTCCTTAGGCTTCACTGAAGCTGTAAACCCACATAATAAGCCTGTGGGTATTTTGAAGTTCTGTGGTATTGCTCTGTTGTTTACACCAGGGCTTTTGCAATAATAGAGGCCCAACTTCACTCATTACCCAGTCAATATTACTACTATTAGGTTGTCAGTTGATAGTGTCTTTTTGTGCCATTGTTCCCCAGCAGTGGCCTCCTCCCAAATGCTGTGCTGCCTCCATCCCTGGACCACAACTATGCCCAGTGGCAAGAGAGACAGGAGCTTTCCCGTGCTGAGCACCCCCACCTCATGAAAAAGATCATCCCAGCTCCCCGGCCCAAGACCCCTGGTGAACCAGATACTCCAGCCTCCCCACCTCCAGTCCCTCCCTCTCTACCCTCACCACCTCCACTCCTACCTGGTAAGGCAAACCACAGATACAATAGAAATATGTACGTACAAACTGTCTCTGCACATCATCGATCTGCTCATGAATTGAAACTGTGTTTGATGTTTTCTCTTTAGATCGTGAAGACAGCCCAGAGCTCCCTCCCCCTCCAGGCGTCACTGACAACAGGCAATGTGTCCTTTGTCTGAAGTACGGAGATGAGAACACTAATGTAAGTCAATAATGGGTTTCAACTTGCTTCAACACGCATACGGCTGAGTCTGTGTCACTTGCAACATTTCTGTGTTTTTCAGGAGGGTGGCAGGCTGTTGTACATCGGTCAGAATGAGTGGACCCATGTGAACTGTGCCCTGTGGTCTGCCGAGGTGTTTGAAGATGATGATGGCTCTTTGAAAAATGTTCACATGGCCGTTCTCAGGGGAAAACAGCTGGTAAGACAGGACACTTTGTTCCTCACAAGTTCCCACCCTTTACAGTTTACATTTATTGGACAGACACTTATGAGCTGTTGTGCTTTGCTGTTCAGCGCTGTGAGAAGTGTCAAAAGCCAGGGGCCACAGTTGGCTGCTGCCTCACCTCTTGCACCAGCAACTACCACTTCATGTGTGCCCGCCAGTGCCATTGTGTCTTCCTGGAAGACAAGAAAGTCTACTGTCCAAAGCACAGGGACCTCATTAAAGGAGAAGTAAGGAAATCTTGTTATTTACTATATATATATAAGCTAATTAATGAATATAAAATGCTGCCAAGCAGAAAGTAGTAGCTCTGTTGTACAGACGAAGCATGTCAGGAACTGTGGTTTGATTCTCAATTTATTTTCACTTCACCTTTCTTTGTTTGTGTTCTTTACCTCGAGGTGGTGTCCGGGTTTGAGGTGACCCGCAGGATCCTAGTGGACCTGGAGGGCATTAGTCTCAGGAGGAAGTGGCTGGCAGGACTGGAGCCTGAAAATGTCCACATGATGATAGGTAGGTTGACTGCTGGTGAATGTCAGTTTGTTGAAGTGTCATCTATCTCACTGCTTCTTTGACCTACTCTGTGTCTCTTAAATGCTAAATTTAAACACCATTATTGCAGGCTCCATGACCATTGATTGTTTGGGAATACTGACTGAACTCTCAGACTGCAAACGCAAACTGTTCCCTGTAGGATACCAGTGAGTGTTTTTTTAAAACTTTTAATTTACCTGAAAGCCTTTTCGTGCTATTTTAAGTCCCACCATTACTGTTCTCTCCACAATTAAAGTACATGTAAGTGCTGGAGGAAATTAAAACAAAACGAAAAAACTCTCTTCTCTCCAGGTGTTCAAGGATGTACTGGAGTACTTTAGATGCTCGAAAGCGCTGTGTATATACCTGTAGGATCCTAGTTTGTCACCCTCCAGTGGCCGAGTCTGATCTGAAGAGCATTATGGCACCTGAGGAGAATCGCACGATAGCACACAGCCCACCTCCCATAACAGGTAATCCACAGTCTTCACATAGTTCAGGCTTTCATATGTTACTGTATGTCACATTCCTGGTATAATAATGTGCTAGACCAAACTGTGTTTTGCATTCATCTCTCTTGTTTTTTCATATGTAGACTTTCCTGATCCATTTGAATCCCCAAGACGCTCTGATACCCTTTCCCCTGCCAACACCCCCAAACTCAGGGTTTACACCAGGAACCGACACCCCAGCTACCCCCCTTGTCAGCGCTCCTCAGGCCCCAGGCCCATGCCATCTCCAGGTACAAACACACCTTCCTTTTTTTGAATTCGAAGATTTAGAATTAAATCACATAGTTAGAGATTATTTTGATATTTATTAGTTTTGAAGTTGACAGCCCTGTTTTTCCTCCATTTTAATTTCCACTTCCTATATTTTGTAGGAGGGACCTCGCAGCCCCAAAGCCATGAGATTGTAACAGTGGGAGACTCCCTGGTGAACCCCGGCATGCGAAACATTGACTCACGTCGTCACAGCTCCCCTTCGCTGTCTCCTCCTCCCCACCAGCTGAACAGACAGAGAGGACTGACCTCCCCACCTCACATTTTGTCACGACCTCTTACCTCACCCCCTCCCCTCATTCCCTCCCCTGCGAGAGACCCAGAAAAGTCCAAACACCTCAGCAAAGACTCAGCAAAGAACCCAGTCCAGAGAGATGATGAAAGAGGCAGACTGTCTTCCACAGACAGAAACAGACAGCAGCTGTCCAGAGAACAAGGACTGAGAGATGCAGAAAAGGGGAGAATGTCAAGTCGAGACCAGGCTTCTAAGGAATCCGACAAAAGTAGATCCTCCAGAGAACTTGGGCACAAAGACTCAGATAAGGGAGAGATTTCAGCCAAAGAGGCAGAAAAGAGGAGAGCATTGAGCAAAGACTCGAGTTTGAAAGAATCTGAGAGAGGAAGAACTTCCAGTAGAGATCACATAAGAGATTCAGAAAAGGGGAGACAGGAAAAAAGAGACTCTGAGAAGGGGAGACAGTCAAGCAGAGACTCGAGCACTAGAGAAACAGACAAGAGCAAATCATCCTCTAGAGATTCCAGCTATAAGGATATGGACAAAGCTAGGTCACTCAATAGAGATTCAGGATTAAGGGACTCTGATAAGCATAGACAATATAGCAGGGAAACAGGAAAAGACTCAGGCCCAGGTAAAGACAGACCTTCAAGCAGAGACTCTGACAAAGCTAGACCTCCCTCTAGAGATTCCAGTCATAGAAGCACAGAGAGAAACAAAGACTCTGGCTCAGGGAAAGATGGGAACCCTGGCAGTCAATCCAAACAGACTGGAGGGGAAAGCAAGAACCCAAGACTGGCTCCTGCAGGCTCAGGCCAGTCTTCCCCTCCTGTGGGCACTGCTGTTCACACAAGTCAGCAAAGAGGTAGCAGCACCAAGCAGATAGACAAGCAAGGGAAGCATGTAAGCAAAGATCAGGATGTTTCTGCAAGCCTCAATTTGTTGCCTCGTCACCGGTCCACCCCCACCTCTAACATCCAGTGCAAGGACAAGCCCAGCTCAGGGAAGGAGAGTAGTAGTGGCACTGGAAATTTAATACCATCCTCACTGCATAAAGACTCGGTCATTGGGAAATCTGGCTCCCCACAGCCATCATTTCAGAAATCCAATACACGGAAATCAAGTGATTACTCATCGGGTCCACCCACAGCAGCAGCTGTGAAGCCCCTTTGGCCATCAAGGACATCAGTGGAAGATGATGTTGCTAAACGAGGCTCCATGCATCTGGCCTCCCCAGCTGCTGCCTCAGCTGCCAAAGACAAACACCCCAAAGTTCGGACAGCAGGCAGCAGAGATGTGTCCAAAGACCGCGATAGAGAAAAGACCCTTCAAAACAGCAACAACAGCAACAAAATTCCCCTTCTCAATAATAATACTAAGGCTTCTGGCAGCTCCAACACACACGCTACAAACCCCAGCTCACACAACAGCAGCAATAGTAAAACTCCAGTTCTTGGAAACAGCACCAAAGCCCATTCGAAGGCTCAGGGGGACAAGCATGAGAACCAGGGAGGGGACAGGTCGTCCTCAAAGAGCAGAGAAAATTACTCCTGTCCCGAGAGGAACAACAGCTCCAGTCTGGACAGCTTGCAGCAGGCTAGTTTAGCCACAGAGAAAGGAGTGAAGACCTCTTCCCAGCCTCACACCAAACAAACAACTAATCAGCTGCCGTTGTCCTCCAGAGAGAAAAAGCGGTCAGTTAAACCTCCCACTGCACCTCCACTGAAGACTGATATCAAGACTGATCCTAATGGGACCAGCACTGTTGGTGGTATTTCTTCTTCATCCTGTCCAACCACCACTGCCTCCACTGTCCCTCCTGCTGGCCAGGGGACCCATCGCTCTGCTCGCTCTGCTCTCTTCTCCTCACCCTCTGCCAGCAGTAGTGACAGTTCTGAATCTGACACCCAGACTCAGACAGAGGAAGATGATCTGCACAAAGATCACCCGTGCGGTGAGCTCCGAGACCACCACAGCCTCCTCGCTCAAGGCACCGAGGACGAGGGTGACGGCCCAGAAGATGACCATGACAGAGGTATGGAGGACAAACATCATGAAGATGACAGTGATGGATCAGGGTCAGCTAAGCGACGTTACCCTCGTCGCAGCGCCCGGGCACGTTCGAACATGTTTTTTGGCCTCACACCCTTCTACGGGGTTCGCTCATATGGCGAAGAGGACCTTCCTTTCTACGGCAGCGGGGACGGAGCTGGAGCCGTGGTTAAGAGAAGAACTGGTGGCCGAAAGAAGTCAGCTGAGGGTCAGGTGGATGGAGCAGATGATATGAGCACCTCGTCTTCATCAGGGGAAAGTGGAGAGGATGAAGACAGTGGAATGAAACACAGGGGTAAAGATCCTTACTACTACAACTTCACCCGAACAATAATTAACCCTGGTGAAGGCCTACCATCTATAGAAGGATTAGACCAGTGTCTGGGAAGGGGATCCCAGCTTCAGCGCTTCCTAAAGGACGAGGAGCAGCAACAACAAAGGGCTCAAGAAAAAGCTGAAGAGGACATGCTGAGTGCTTTGTGAGTTTACACATTTTCATTCAGTATCCAAAATGTATTTGTGACTGTTTTCTGTTGTCTCTGGTAGTCTGACATATTGTCTTTGCTATGCTCAACAGGACCTTAGGCAAGCAGCGTATCGGACAGCTTGATGGCGTTGATGATGGCTCCGAGAGCGACACCAGCATCTGCACCACCAGCACCACAACCACTACAGCCACCTCCTCTTCCACGCCGCATAAGACCACCCCTAAGAGGAGAGGCAGAGAGAGGCACACTGAGAAACCCGACTCCCACGACTCAAGCAAGGAGACTGACAACAGTGGTGGAGCGGTTAGTGGCAACACGCGAGAAAGCCGAAAGAACCAGAAGGAAAACTGTCTTCCTCTGGGAGGCGGGGTCAAGTCCCAGCCCCAGAGTCAGGGTCAGGATCCTCTTGAGGCACAGTTGTCCCTCAGCACAGACCTGCTAAAATCAGACTCTGACAACAACAACAGTGATGACTGCGGGAACATTTTGCCATCAGACATCATGGAGTTTGTCCTGAACACACCTTCCATGTCGCTGCCGGCTCTGGGTCAACAATCTGAGCCTTCCTCCTCTGAGCTGCTACTGGACGAGAGCTATGTTGGAGTGGATGTCAACAGGCGTAAAGACATTCTGTTTGATGACTTTTCCCAGCCGCTGCCAAGTGCTGAAAGCGGAGGGGTTGTTGAGAGTAGTGTGAATAGCTCCATATCTGTAGAGGAGCCATATCTTCCCTTGGAGCTACCATCTGACCTCTCTGTCCTCACCACACGTAGCCCTACTGTCAGCACCAGCCAGAACCACACTCCTGGGAGTCTCATATCAAATACCTCAGACCGCACCATGCTGGGCTTGAACTCTGACCCAGAAACTATCAGTGGAGAAAAGAGTGGGGACAAGAAGAGAGCAGGACCAGGTGTGTCTCCATCAGAAAATCAGCATGATGCTACAACTTTGGGAAACAGGGAGACACAGGTCACAGAAGGTCACATGACTCCAGAACAGTTTATTCCCAGCCCTGCGATTGGCCAGGTGGTTGAACCTCCAGCTAATCAGGATGTTCCCAGGAGTTCTGGTACTCCTGGTTTGCCCAATTCTCCCTCCCTGCCTCTTCAGGGTCAGAAGTACCTCCCAGCTTCAGCTGCAGGCAGCCCCAGCCCCGTGCCTGGCCCAGGACCATCCCAGGCTCAGGTTTCCAGCCCAGCAGTCATCAAACCAGGCCCCGACAAGCTCATTGTGGTCAATCAGCAGTTCCAGCCTCTCTATGTTCTTCAGACTGTTCCTAACGGTGTCACACAAAAAATCAGTGCAACAGGAGTGATGGACACCAGCTCTTCTGCAGTACTGAGCTCCATGACACTCACAGCGGGTTTGAATACGGGCTTATCTTCAGCTCAGCCAATAATTCCCGCTGGTGGCAAATTCCTGGGCACCATGCCTCACCCTTCTCAGATTCACACCTTTGCGGGACCTACACAAACAGGCTTCCAGACAGGAATACCCAGCACCACCTCAGGACTTCTCATTGGTTTGCCTTCTCAGCCTCACGACCAATCCCAGATTCTGGTCTCGGAGGCTGGTCGACCACATGAGTTGTGCCCCAGTGTTGCTATAGTTTCCAGTCCCTCCTCTCTCACTTCTTCCCCAACTGTGCTTGCTTCTGCTCATGGCAAGAAGAGGCCTATATCTCGTCTTCTGCCAAGAAAAAGCAAAAAGTTGGCCCGCTCTCGTAGCCAGCCCACTCTGGCCCCGTCTGAAGTAGGCCCTCCCAACATGACCCTCATCAACCTGTCTTCCCCTCAGATTACTGCTAGCATTCCCGGACAGCCTGGTAGCCTGGTTGAGTTAAGCACCCTCTCCACTTCCCAACGCAAGGTTCCTAATATTATCAAGAGACCCAAATCAGGTGGGGTTATGTACTTAGATCCCACTACTCTCCTCCAACAGAGGATTCCTGGTCCTGCCCAGACTGGTATTCTGGGTCACGATTCCTCCACTCATCTCCTTCCTTGCACCGTCTCTGGTCTTAATCCCAGTCAGTCAGTGCTGAATGTAGTGTCTGTGCCCCCTAGTGGTGCTGCTGGCCTCCTTGCACCAGGATCAGTGTCACTCTCCACCCCTGTCCTCAGCTCTACAGAGATCACAGGACCAATTAGCAACCTCCTTTTCAAAGCAGGTCCACATGGCCTGGGCCTGTCAGATCAGCCAGTGGTCCTTCAATCAGCAGGAGGAGCTCCTCTGATGTCACAGCTTAGCTCCCCTGTTCAGACATCTATAGCTAGTAGCATCTGCGTCCTGCCCTCCCAACAGACTATCAGCATGGCTGTCAACCAGCAAGGAGACAAAGAAGGCAACAATGTCCACTTACAGCATCAATCTCAGCCCATTAACAGAGCCCAGACTGTGGACTCTTGTCCAAACAAAACCCTAACTTTAGCTCCCAGCCCATCCACGCCTCTCAGCCCTGCAAAAGGACGTGTTGTTGGAGTATTCACACAGACACAGGCCTCTGCACACTCCCACAGCAGTAGAACAACTCCTATTCCCAGATCATCAGAACATAGGCCACTGAACTCCACCACAATAGCTGCAGTTTCAGCAGAAAAAGGCAAACAGAAAGCAAAGAGGAGCAGGCAGAGTCCAGACCTAAGCAGTGGGAAGAAGCTGAAGGCCTCTCAGGCAGAGGAGCATCGCAGCAACCCTGTAGGAAGGCCTCTATCCTCAAACCCAAGGTGAGACACTCTTGTGGTTCTGGCTGCTTGAAATGTATCACAGTTATGTGCTGAGTTTATTCCTGCTTACATGAGTACTGAGAAGAACTCTGCAGTATCCTTGGTCAAGATAGTAATGCATAATAAATGTGTAACATTTAGAATTTAGAAAAAATATACAATTTTAGGATTTTCTTGAAATTTTTAAACTAAATTTCACAGATTGTTCACAGTTCTATTACACATTCATAGTGATAATGTAATTATTTTCACATTTAAAAATGTGATTGTTGTTTTCATCAGGCGCTTCTCCAAAACAAAAATTTTTCCACAAAAGTTCCGTTCAGGCAAAGAGAAGTAAAATCTCACGTTGAGTGAACCCCTTAATTGCCAATCTGTGGTGGTTGCATAATGTTTTATTTAGGGATGTGCGACTAGTCGTTTAATCATTTAACTGCCTACTCATTTATTAAACGTTTAGTATTTTACTAGTCGGTTAAACGCTGCATTAAGCATCATGCACCTTGTTCTTTGTGCCTCTGCATCGGCTTCTTTGTAAACAGGCTGAGCAGCCAGGGAGAGAATTGCTCCTCCTCCCCTCCCCTCACATGCACATGTAGCAGGGGGCGGGGCCACACAGTTTGGGGAAGACAGTTTGGAAAGGTAAAGTGGGAAGATGGCGACGCTCCCGCGTAACCCCGAATTTCCACATAACGCGAAATCGCCGCGCAGCGCTCTTGAATCGTACTGCGCAGCACTTAGAACCCATTCTCTTCTATCAGACAATTTCCACTGCACACGATGCGGAGCGCCAGCGCCACGTCCCTGAAGCACCGGCGCACGCCACGGCACTGGAGATTCGCTTCAGGTCTATTTTCTGAAATTGGGGGTCATGTGGAAATTGGGGGTCAGCGAGTTTACACAGCCGACAGGCGACCTTGTCATCTGCTGCGTCAAAATACTGTGGTGCTGATTTACGCTCTGCTGCCCTGCCCCTGTGGCTCTCAGCGGCGAGACCGAGAGTTGCCCAGTTGCCCGACCACGGAGCCCGTCGCCGGGTTCGCCGGCCCCTGCCACCCCCGGCCGCTAAATTGCAGGTTTTCTGGCTTTATAGACTAGTCGACTAGTCGCAAATAAAATTTGCGACTAGTCGGTGGGGAAATTAGTCGAAATTCCCATCCCTAGTTCGATTATAGTTTTTAAAACAGCTGTTCAGTAAAGTATTTCACAGAAACTTTGTTCCTTTTATGAACCTTTCCCATCTCTCTTCCACGTAGCACCAAGGAGCTGAGTTCCCCTGAACCTATGGACACAGGCAAACCCCCAGATAAGGCAACCAACAAGAGGTATGGAGTATCAATATGTCACCCTCCTTCAAACTGATCAAAAATGTAATTCTAATACTTGATTCACATCTTTTCTAGTGTACTTGGGAAAAAGAAGACACCTGAAGGGCAGGTTTTAGCAGGGAGAGTAGTGGGAAAAGACAAACCATCGGCAGCTGGAGGAGCAGGGTCTGTTCCTGTGGCTTCACCACCCGACCAGGATGGAAACAGCAGGGATGCCGGCTTGGATAGCAAACCCAAAAAGGGCATCATCTTTGAAATCTGCAGTGAGGACGGCTTCCACATCCGCTGTGAAAGTATTGAAGGTGAGAAGAAAAAACTATGTCACCACCTACACCTTGACATTTTAACAGTTACTGTAAATTCAAATTGGGTCAGATATCCTCGCTGCATTTAGTATGAAACAGACTGTCTGCTTAGATATAACTGATTGTTCAATGTAGAACTTATCACACGGTGTACATTAAATGTTACCTGTATGGATCAAATTTCACGTGTATTAAAGCTTTTCTCTTATGGTAAAAAAATCATTTTATGGGCAGATGTTACTTGCAGCTGCAAAATAGTAATCCTTACACTGGGAAATTCCCCCTACAGAGGCCTGGAAATCCCTGACTGATAAAGTGCAGGAAGCTCGCTCCAATGCTCGACTCAAAGAGCTCTCTTTTGAAGGTATTGCATCATTCTGACAACATAAAAATATCAAAAGACAATGCATATGTTTTACAAATATATATTTGCATACTTGAATGGGCGACTCACTGTGAAGGTCTTGCTCCACTCCTCCCAGGTGTGAATGGACTGAGGATGCTGGGAGTCGTCCATGAGGCTGTGGTCTTCCTTCTGGAGCAGCTGTACGGCTCCAGACACTGCCGGAGCTACCGTTTCCGCTTCCACAAACCAGAGGAAACCGATGAACCTCCCATCAACCCCCACGGCTCGGCTCGTGCAGAGATCCACCACAGGTTAGAAACAGGCCGACACACACTCATCTGTAGGAGAATAAAGTGCACCAACAGTGCTCTTCTACCACAGAGGCGTAATGCTTAGAGACCAGGCTTCTTATTCCACAGCCTGTTGTAGCCAAACGTCTCCAGAAGTAACATTTTTTTAACTGGTTGAGGGTATTATGTATTTGGTGACTAGTTCCATCACAGATGACGTCAATCAGAGCAGTAATGGCACTTAATCACAACAGTACAACCACTTCATTATCACAGCATGGTACTGCTGGTGCAGACTGTTAGCAAACAACACACAAAGTGCACACAGAAAACACTATGTGAATGGATACTGCTTTGCTTAATGGGAATCTTCCTTCTGACTTTATTATTTTTGTGTGTTTGTCTAACTATTCTCTATTCTACTCAGGAGGTCTGTGTTTGACATGTTCAATTTCTTGGCCTCGAAACATCGCCAGCCTCCTGAGTACAGGCCGCAGGAAGACGATGATGATGAAGGGCAGCTGAGGACTGCCAGGTTAGTTATAGCACAGACAAAAACCCTTTTATTTATTCTACAGTAACCAGGATTTGCTAAAATTGTGATGAAATTATTTACATTATTCCCTTAACATTTCACTTTCATGCTGTCAATGCAGACGCGCCTCCATGGAGCTACCACTGACTGTGAGATTCAAACAGCTCAAGGCAACCTCCAAGGAAACGGTTGGAGTCTACAGGTGAGATCGATGGTGTTTAATCTGTCAGTCATTCATAAATAATCGAGGCTCATCAAAGTAGAAAGAAGTAGGTTGTGTGAAATCAGCTGTTGAACTTCATGGATAATGCAAATTCCTGCTTGTTTTATGTTGAGGTCAGCTGACAGTTCCGTCACTTTTAATTCTACTCTTTGTAACGATTTACTGGCAGCTGTTGAAATGTATTGTTTAAGCCAGGTCTCCATACACTGGCTGGTTAATACAAGGGAAGGTCCAAATGAAAGGATTGAAGCATTCAGCCTGAAATTCTCTGAGTTTTTGTCACCTGACCGGAGCACAGAATTTTAATTTTTTTTTTCCAGAATCTGGTTACTTTCTACACGAGACACGTAGCGTAATATGATTTCAATTAAATATCTTAATTTTAAGCTGAGATTTAGTTTTTTTATAACGAAGCTGTGAGTTGCACATAATTCACTAAAGGATTAATTTTGGTGATTTTCACATCACCACAGTTTCATAGTGTTACTATACTATACATGTCTACAGATAAAGACGGAAAGATTCAAGATTTTTATTTGCCATTGGTACTCATGGACAGGCAGTTTAGTCACATAGGAATTCTTGTGTGGGGATTTCTTGGAACTTGAGTTAAAGAACAGAACACAAGGCTGCTCGGTCGTTGTATAATTTCCGATGGATAAGTCCCGATAAGTCTGTAGTGGTGGATTTGAGCTGAGACAGCAGCCCTGTGGGGATCCTGTGCTGACCGTGTTCTCAGCAGACACATGCTCCCATTCTCACCACCTGCGGTCTTTCAGTCAGGAAATCCAGGATCCAGTTACAGGTGGGAGACGGGACACCCAGGTCTGTCGGCTTGTGCATCAGCTTGCCTGGCCGAAAAGTATTTAAATGAGAACTGTAGTCCAGGTAGAGCGTCCTGACATATGTTCTGCTGCTGTCCAGGTGTTGCAGGGTGTGATATACACCCCCTGTCAAAAGTTTTAGGACACTGTCTCATTCAAATAAAGTAGAACCTGTCCTACAACTTTTGACAGGGGGTGTATTTCATCACATGGATGTGATCAGGGCAGGACTCTGATCATACATGTAAAGTTTCAGGCAGATTGGAGCATGTTCAGGGCATTTACACAGCATTTGAAATTTCATGGCGAAGGATCAAAATTCCAGAGGCCGCCACGGACACGCCCTTTGACTTTGGAAAAAGATTTTAATAACTTTTGCTCATTAAGGCCTCCTGTATGTACTGGCCGAATTTGAGGTGAATTGGAGTTTCCCCCTAGGAGGAGTTCACTCTAGAAAAAAATGAAAAATGGGCAAAATCTGACATTCAACGCAAAATAGCTCACTTCCTGTTGGGTTTGGAATGTGGCTGTCACTGACTTTTTTGTTCAGCCTGATGTGCTGCATATCTGTGCCAAATTTGGTAGATACACCCCCTGTCAAAAGTTGTAGGACAGGTTCTACTTTATTTGAATGAGAAAGTGTCCTAAAACTTTTGACAGGGGGTGTATAGTCATAGCCACCACATGGTCCACTGATCTCTTGGGTGCGGTAGGCAAACTGGAGATGGTCGATAGTGGCCGGGACCATGTGGTTTATGTGTGAGGACCAGCTTTTCTAAGCACTTCATGGCGTCTGATGTGAGCGCCACTGGCCCAAAGTCATTCGGGGTGGATGTGTCTGTTTTTTTAGGGACCGATATAATGGTGGATCATTTGAAAATGCGAGGGACTACTGCCTGGGATAGAGACAGGTTGAATATGTCTGCATAAACACCAGCTAGTTGTTCTCTGCAGGCTCTCAAACCAAGCATAAGGCTTTAATGACAGTTAAGGCTGAAATGACATTACTGTGATTTACTGCATCCATGCAGGTCTCCTATTCATGGCCGAGGTCTGTTCTGCAAGAAAACCATTGAGACGGGGGAGATGATCATTGAATACTCTGGAAATGTCATTCGGTCTGTGCTCACTGACAAGCGGGAGAAATATTATGATGGAAAGGTGAGGTCTTGGGAATTTGTTTGAATGACTTGAGTAGAAACATATTGGGACAGTGAGACATGCAAACTGTCCTCTCTTTCCTCCAAGGGCGTTGGCTGCTACATGTTTCGCATCGATGACTACGAGGTGGTAGATGCTACGGTTCACGGCAACGCTGCCCGCTTCATCAACCACTCCTGTGAGCCCAACTGCTACTCTCGGGTCATCACCGTGGACGGCCAGAAGCACATCGTCATCTTTGCCTCTCGCCGCATCTACTGTGGAGAGGAGCTCACATACGACTACAAGTTCCCTATTGAGGATGCAAGCAACAAGCTGCCCTGCAACTGCGGCGCGAAGAAGTGTCGCAAGTTCCTCAACTGACACCCGTATCTAAACAACCTAAAGAGGACTGCTGATGAGGACACCCCTGCTGGGAGTTTTGCCATGGCACTGGTTTTATACTGATTTAATGGGTCCGGTCTACGAAGGACCACAACTGCCAAGAGGGCACGAGCTCTGCCAGTGTTTCTGCTGCGGGTGTTGGCAGACCACAGCAGAGGCAGCGGTTGTCGGTTGTACTGTATATGCAGAAAGGGCCATTTTGGAGGACGGGCCATTCGTAGAAATTCCAACATATTGTGCCTCCTTTTGTCTCATTTACATTTGGCACGGGAAGTTTCACCTTCAGAGGTGAGTAATGAGATCACAGCATTGCAATATTAGAACTTTTATTTATATTTGGATGATAAAGTTACCCCTTCATAATTTTTTACATTGGCCCATCCTCCTTAATTTTTTAGAAATATGTTATGGTCTACTAATGCTGAGATGTGAACACAGAAAAAAAACAAATCAAAGAACTTGGTTCCATTTTACACCAAAGTGCAATTTGTTGAAGGGACTTGTAACAGTAATTTTACAAGAAGTTAAAATTAGAAACTTGTTAGGATTTTTTTTGTTTCTATCTCAGTGTCAGCTGTTATTGATGCACATCTCCCTGTCTGAATGTGCCCTGATGCCTTCAGAGCTGTCGTGATTTACTGGAACCTTCCCTGACCGACCTTTTTTAAGAGCTCGTGGGTGTGTACATTTGATACTGTAAATAGGGGCTGCTTGTGTCTAGCAGCCTGATAAGAGCTGTACAGGTGGAAACACTAGGGGGAGCAGTGGCCACAGAAAAGAAGAGGGGAAAAAAGAGACAAGGGAGGGGGGAAGATTCTTTTTTAAAAAAACAAATGTTTATTTTTGGCCGTTCGTGTAAAGGATGATACCATCCGACGTACTTAACTTGACTTGTAGTCTGACGGCTTGGTAGCTGTGTCGACATGTTGTTGATGGGATGAAGCCTCTGGCCTGAGAGAGCGAGGCAGCTAGAGATTCTGGTGGACTGACAACCGAGGGACCAGAGAAACCTACTGATGTGCTTGAGTAGACATATTTATAATTGATTTTTTTGAGCTGTGTCTCGGACACAGACGTACTGACAGACATGTTGCAAGTTTGTGCATGCTGTTGTTATTATCAAACTTGTTATAAGCTTGGACTTTTGAATCATGTTCCAAATTACAGCAGCAAAGAGAACCAAACGTCACGCCCTTGAATTGAATTTTTCACACAGCTTGTTTTCTTCTTGGCCTGTTGTGATAACCATTACTATGGAAAAATGTTTTTTTATTTGTATTGTCTTCTAAAGTCTTGTCTGTTATCTGTCTTTTTATTATGGACAGGGAAATATCATGCTTGCTTTTAAAAAACAAATGTAAATAATGTATATTTTTCTACAAAAAAACTTAAAAAGCACTCACTAGTGAATAGCACTTAATGATGGTATTTATATTTTTAAAAAATCGTATTTATTTTATTGCCATTTTTGTAGGAAATAGAGGTTTACAAACACTAATGCTTGTTCTCTATGTTTTGTATTCTGCTGCCTTTTCAAAAGTTGTTTTTTTTGTTGTAATTTTGTTTTTGTTTTTATTTTTATTTGTAACCTGAATGTTTTCTTTGATTCCAAAGACTGACGCTGGTCTGTGGCTTGGTCCCCTTCTTAGTTCAGTCCACCAGTAGCTCTTTATCTATCCCAGGCCGTTTGGTCAGAGTTGACGTTTCTTTTTTTCATTGTTTCAGTTTGAGCTGGCAGTATGGCAGTCATGTGAACTATTATTATGCACTTGAGAGAGTTTAGATTGTTGATCCATAGCAGATATCTCCTCTCTCCAGCCTTATTGTCTCCACACCACATCACGCCGAGAATCAAGTCCACTCACAGGCTGCTACCTTGCAGTCATATCAGATCGATTCAGTTTTCAGTCACCAATCAGCCCGGTGTCGACAGGCTTACAGCCAATTAGCAACATACAAACCATTCACACAACAATCCTGTCAGTTTAAGGTGTTCTGTCCCTCTGCAGACTTGGTCTATAATAAAGAGGTGCCTTTATTTTAATTCTATTTTAATTCCAACAGCTTTCACCAGATCTTCATTGAGCCAATTTATTCATTTCAAAAAACAAACGTGTTCTCCTGGTGACTGTTGATCAGAGCTCACCAGCATTTGGAAAGCGTTTCTTTCATCCAGTCTCCTTTCCTTGTGGTTTGCCTTAGTTGAAAATGAGCATGCCTCTTCTTTCTTACAAGCCTTCATGTTCTGGACTGAATATTTCAGCAGGTTGTTTAGACTGACTGGTTCCACTATGCGATTAAAGTCACTTCCTCCGTTTTGTCCCTTTTAGTTCATTTTTGTCTGCCGTTCATGCTGACTTCGTTGTCATCTAAAGGTCGTTAGCAGTTATTCCCACACTGCCCCTTGTTGTTGTGAACTAAAACTAAAATATGACCCACAAACGGTTTGCACTTTAGCTGTGACACAGGCACTGAACAGACATAGGAAAACTCAGCTCTCTCTCTCACTCTCCAGACAGACAATGCAACTCTCATGCTGAAACCACAAGCACAGATACAGTCACTGAGGATGCTTTTGTGCATCAAGCTCTGAAACAAAATCTGAGTGCGGTCGACCTGGATCGGTCTTGACGACTCCTGACAGCGGTGTTTGAGGCTCTAGCAAAAGTGCACTTGACTCTTTTTCTGCAACAAAGCGAAGGCAGGGACCACACCAGCAGCCCTCCCCTTCCTGACGGTGTAGTTTGTGCAAACCTCGGCTGTGCTTTTCCACTGAGACCCCTCCACCCCGACGGACAGGCCAGCCTCGCGGTTGTACAGCGGCACCAACATTGGGCTCGCTGGGATCTGCTGCTAAGGTCAACAATGAATGTATATTCTTCCTCCGCATCACCAGAGTCGTGATGATACTTTGTCAGCTGTGTTCGTTTTCAGTTTTCGTGTCAGCAACCCTGGTAGTTGTGGAAGATGTGTAGATACGACCTCAAACTGGGCAGCAGCAGTTTCATTTCAGCACTGGGAATAATACTGAGGTGTGAACAGCGGTGGCGTTTCTGTCTGTAGGACAACCGGTTAGCTCAAACAGTTCACACCAGCATCGGTGATAACTCGGTCACGGATGCCAAGGGCTCTGTCTACGACTCTCACTTCATGAGATCCACTTCTGCATTTTCAGGGTCAGAAGGTTTCAGTCATTTATTTCACTGTTTTGAACAGCATATATACAATAAGGAAATGGTCTCTGTTGTTTTTTTGGACTTCATTTTACCACGCCACAGCAGTGGCCCTTCTCCGTCGGTATCTGTAATTATAGTATAAATACTTAACAATATTATACAGAAACATGCATAGTAATTTCTTGTACTTTAGTATCTATACAATATATGGAATGGACAGACAAACTTAGTTACAGTAGCAAAACAGGAGATTTATAATGGTTAATAGCAATGTTTCAATGTACTCTATAATGGTTTTGTGTTACAGTACTATCAGATAAAACTAACGTGCATCATTCTTTTGTATATTGATATCCAGTACCAATTTTGCTGTGCCTGTGAGTGTTCCTTCACCAGCAAGGAGCATTGCAGTTTTTCTTTTATTTTCTCTCTGGAAAGAAACGGTTTTTATGTGATGAGAAATGTAACTGTATTAATGTGGTTGTGAACTTCTTGAGGTCAGCCATTTTTTTTCTCCGTTTGTTTTCTGGTTGTTGTAGTGAATGTTTTCTGTTTTTTTTCTTTGTTTTTTTTTCTTTTCTTTTTTCACATTTTAACAGGGACTTTTTAGACGGCTTACTTGATGTGGTAAAATTAAAGAGTCTGGTTTGTGGAGACTGATCAGGAGTTTAAAGATCCCACCAAAATGTCGTTTTCTTTTCATTTTGGAAACCTCTCACGTCTCCCTGACCACCACTCTCTCCTCCGAAGCTTTGGTTGTACTTATTATGTACTGTTTTTTTATAGAAAGTCATAATGCTGAGATAATGCTGATGTTGAAAACATTTAATTTATTTATTTTGTGCAACATCCACCCTGAATTGTTCTTTTACAAGTCAAGGTTTTGGAGAGGTCGGACGAGTACTTAAACTGTATTTGTAATTTTCTAATTGTTTCTTGTATAGAAGTTATCAGCCTAGGATGGGATGTGGTGTCGCAGAAAAGCGTACCTGTAGGATGTTGATAAAAGATGGATCATGAACAGGCTCGTTTTCTTTTGCCTTGGATATACCTTTGTCTTATCAATAATTCCTCCTGCTCTCTGTAATAACGGTATTCACAACAGTCATATTTTCTCCCGTTCAACATTGTTCTTTCAATACACATCAACGAAATGAAGGAAAACCACCACCGTGAAAATAAACCACAAACTACTTGGTTGAATGTATAATTAGGAAACAAAGTTGTACATAAGTGTAAAAAGAAAAGTTTCTAATCATGTTTATTTTCTATGCACTTTTTTATTTAAGTGATAGTTTAAATAATAAACATGTCTCCTTTACTCTTTTCTGTCTCTCGCCTCCTTTACTGTTTAGTTGGGTTTAGGGAAATGTCCTGTCACTCATTAGCAGTGGTTTAGACAAAAAGGTTTATTTCAACCGTGTGACATGATCCTAACCAGCAGATGCTTTTAACCCTCGTGTCGTCCTACGGGTCAAAATTGATCCAGTTTCTGTCGCTCTGTCCATTTTTGCCCTCTGGACTCGCATTGGGACCTGGCTCTGGGTGGGCGGGGTGGTGGGGTGCGGGGTTCTGGTGGGGTTGGGGCATGGGTGGCGGGTGGGCCCTCTTGTCCCGGGCTGCCTGGGTCTCTTCAGAGTCTAAACTCACACTAAACCCACGCTCCTTTTCTCTAGTATCTTCTTCTGGCCTATTCCACTCTATACTGTCAAGACACCCACAACTATGGTGTTCAATACTGTTTGGTTTATTCATTTTTTTTGGTTTGGTTTTTTTGGTTGTCTCATTGATGGGTAATTAATAGTCGGGAATAACACAGCACCTGATATTCCCCTGTCCCTGTCCGTCCTGTTTCATCCTGTCCACCCTTTGTTTCCCCTCACGTCACTGAGGTGTAGCACTGCCCTCCCTGGCTCTTAACAGGGATTTGTAATAAAGAAAGTCAGCTTAGCTTTCAGGGAGGGCTGGTGACGGTCACACGCATGCACTAAGTAATAAGATATTTAGCTGCAAGACTAAAATATGCATTAATCTCATAAAGTGTTGACACCCCTTCTGTGGAGTTAAACAATGAGAATAAATGCAGACAAAGGAAAGAAAAAATTGATCCAGTTTAAAGATTGAAAATGTGGAAAAAAAAATATTTTCACAGTAAAACTTCTGATGTCCACATTTTCAACATTTTTTGGGAAATCTTTGAACATTGTTTGGTGGAAAAAAAGAAATGTTAAAAATGTTTCTTAAGAACATTTACCCAAAAATCAACCAAAATCTGGCGAATTTCGCTGGATTTTGGTTGATTTTTTTGTGGATGTTCTTAAAGAAAATATCAGAACTTTTACTGATATATATGTAATGACTTTAGATATTTTTTAGTACTTTTATTGAAGATTTTTACTCTTGAAAATATTTACAAGAATTTTCTTGCCAAATTTGGGGGATTTTTTTTTTATAAATAAAACTTTTCAGGGAAACTTTAAGGAATTATTGGATTTTTCTTCCTGAAGGTTTTGCAAATTTTCAGAAATTTGGGATATTTGTTTTGCTGAATGTTATTTTTATTTTTTTCAGAAAAGGAAACAATATTTTTTGGTGCCTGTAAGAGGACAACAGAAGGGTTAAACCAACATGGATGGGACGTCATTAAACCCCCTTTTCCTTTTTTGCAAGCTGTTCAAATTTAATTTCAGCTTCATAAAAATATTTCAACACTTAGATGACACTTGTTTGAGTTGCATAGACTGTTAAACAACTTTACATTATTTTCATGAGTTAGCCCTGTAAAATGTGGTCCACAGAGGATGAATGGAGAAAACCTCAACTTCACACACTGGATTTAGTCTCATCTTTGTCTTCTTTTTAATATTGCATGCTGTTGTCTTTATTGCTGCATATTTGGACTCACTTATTGAGATGAACTCATTGGTGTGTTGCTGGTCAAGATCAAGATCAAGAGCCCTGCCAGCCCAAAGGAGAGTTGTTCTCTGGCCTGTAGCTAATTGTAAAGGAATAATTTGTTTAATCAGAGACTAATTGAGAGAAACTGAACAGCGAAGGAATGGACCAGGAGTGTGCAGTAAATTAATTGCCAGCCAGAAAGTGGCCGATTTGTTTGGAGCAGCCAACACCTGGAGAGAAAAAGACATGGGGATTTGTTCTGATTTATACTGTGGTGGTTTCTCACTGGTCACTCTTAGGACTTTGTTTTTATACTTCAGACCACCTCAACAGATTATACTCCACACAGTAACACAGTGCAGAGTGCTAAGGCTGTTTTTAAAATCATTACCAGTTTGATTGTTCATTTTGTGTATGCAAGTTAATGGAAACCACTTGGATTTCGTTGGCTGTTGTTTTAAATATTTTTAGTCTGCCAAAAGCTTTTTCAGTGAATCTTTGACAACAAAATTCACCAAGGTTAACTAATAAATAAATAAACCTGCCAAATGTTCCCAGAGCCAAGGCCGACCCTGTTCAATACCCGAAAGTAATTTGCTTTATTGTGATGCAACATGGGCAAATTCCGTACATTTATGAGTCTTACACGAGTTTGTTGGTTAATTAAAGAGTAAATTGACCCACTGTTTCAGCTTCAAAACATCATCAGGGTTAGAGGTTGCTGTTTCTTATGTATGCTGTGTCGGTGTTTCTCCTGTAACTTCATGGATTTCATTTTCCATGAATTTCTAGAACAACAGGATGACACCAGATAAGAACTAGAAAAGCACTCGGAGAGCGCATACCTCCGCCAGGCCATCTGTCTGTCTGTTTGTCTGTCTGTCTGTTAACAGCATAACTCAAAAAGTCATGGACAGATTTTCACCAAATTTTTACAGAATGTCCGGAAGAGCAAAAGTAACAATCGATTAGATTTTGGAGGTGATCCGGATCACCGTCTGGATCCAGGATTTTTTTGAAGGACTCTGTCTGGACTCAAAAAAATCCTGGATCCAGACGGTGATCCGGATCACCTCCAAAATCTAATCGATTGTCACTTTTGCTCTTCCGGACATTCTGTAAAATTTTGGTGAAAATCCGTCCATGACTTTTTGAGTTATGCTGTTAACAGACAGACAGACAGACAAACGGACAAACTCCGGTGATTACATAACCTCCTAGCGGAGGTAATTATTAACTTCTGTGTCAGTTTATATAAAATATGAAGTTCTTTAGTTGGCACTGGTCAAAATAATGAGTGTTTTTATTTTTCCACTGCCAAGTGTTGTGGGAAATCAGTGCATCATCACATTGCTGTGTTTCTTTGGAAAAGCAGAACATCTGTGTTCACAGTTTGTGAGTTCAAGGTGGTCTTTACCTTGAAAAGTGGGTCTGTTTCTAAAACACAGACTCAACCCCAAACCTAAACTGCCTTTTGTATTTAAGCCAACTCAATCACACTTCAATACCACCCACTGGAAGTGAATTCAAATTGTTGGGTTGCCAAGTGGTCCAAATTACCAGTAAATCCTCTGAGCAGCAGTTTATGGATTCTTACAGGAAATTGGAGTAGCAGGCCCAGAATGTGCTGATTCTGGTGCTGCTAATTAAATACATGTCTTACCTTCAGTTGCAGATTGCTGTATCCACAGGAGTCTGCTGCAGCTCACAACAGCCTGAAGACTCAAATTCAAAGGAGTTTCAGTTCTAGTTTAAAAGAGCTGCTGACCATAAACCCCCTCCTCACCACATTCCCATAAAAGCAGCGTTTCAGTGTTAAAACGCTAAGCAGAGCCATGTGTTCACTCTGAGCAGCTTCACTCTTTGTTCTCATGCATCCCACAGCAAAATATTTAATTCATTAACTGCAGGGTGGGTGCCTATTTTTATAAGCAGTTATGTAATTTTAATTTCCTCAATAATACATATAGACTGACTTAATTTGGTGGAAATGATTTACAATGTAGTATTTAAACCTTACCTCAGTGGTTGGAACACACAGCCCTCCAGCAAAAATACTGCAGTATATTTGCGTAGAGTTTTTACTTTCATCATTTGCAGTTTTGACATGATGTACAAACTTTTCTACATATCTGAAAGACTTAATCTCTTCACACGCTTTAGGTAAATTCTCATACCATAACATAATAAACCCTGGCTGCTGGGCATCGTTTTGCACCAAGCTACAGCACACTTACTTTCAACATACCTCATCTTTTAACACACCATCGGTGATGTTTTGGGGGTCAGCAGGTGTTTTGGGTCTTTCAACATTCGACACTCTCACCCAGACGACTCAGCTGGGGTTGATCAAGCCCCGGCTCATGTCCAGGTAGCTACACCACACCACAATCATCAGAAAGGCTGTTTAGATAGTTCAGTTTGGACCAAAGCAGAGGACTGATAGGACAGGATTACAGCTCCTTCAACTGTTAGCACGGCTAACAGTGATTCCTGAATGCGATTCAGTTTCAACAGAAGTCATTACACGCCTGTGCAATATCACCTTAGTGTGAAATGAGTTGAAATTGGATCCCTGTACAGTAATTGCATCATTAGTTGAAACTCAGTACATTACTGAGATTCAAATCTTTTAGTTTTTCAATACTTTATATGCCCACTTTCATTTTTGATAACAGACTCTCTTCTCCCCTCCACAGAGAATATCAGATTTCAGAAGAAATGATCTGACATTCTTCTTTCTTTTGTCTTTTTCAGCTGCTCTTTGCTGGATTGTGTCTTTCTGTCTTCTTTGTAATATCCCAAATTGGCTCTGCTGGATTCAGATCAGCCAACATTCTTGGCCAGATCATGGTTTTCACCTTTTTCAGAAACTGTTGTGCAATTTTGGCTGCGTGTTTTGCATTATTATCATGATGAATTCCTCTTCTGCAAAGCCTCTGCAGACTGGGAGTCATCTTGCTAGTACATATTTTGGTATGTCTGCATACATTCAGACATGGTGCCATCTATAAATGCCATCTTCGAAACACCTTTTATGCTGATGCAGCCACATATCATCACAGTGCCGCCTCTGTGCTTCACTGTCAGGACTATGCAGTCACTGTGGCAGTCCAGGTTCACAATAAATATGTTAGCTCCATTTGAAGTTCAGTAAAGTTAATTTGGTCTCATCTGACCAGAAAAAAAAGTTCTCTCAAGATTATTTGATGTTCTTTACCTGTTTCTTAATAACTTTTCATCTTGCAGAAAAGTAAGCACTAGTCATTTTATTAGATGTCAGTTATATTATGCATGTAGAACATTTTGTTTTAGTGGTAGCTCTGATTAGCGGTACTGTGGCTCATTCTGTACCGCCTCATTATTGCTGCAAATGTGTTTTCACAGATTTTTAGTCGGTCACAGACCTTTCTTTTCCATCTTTTTGAATTCTCACGGTCAGATTAGTCAGCAGTTCTTCTTCTTACGGAGCCATGATGCAGACATGCAGATAGACACAGCCGGCAGGTCAAAAACTGGGAAAGTTCTGGTTTCACAGATCATTTTACAACCATGTTCATGTGGTTTGGCTAATTGGAAATCACAGCTGTACACAGTTTAGTTTCAATGATCACAGGGATTGTAATGTGTGTCAGCGATCATTGGTTTATGTTTTTTTTTCCACTGAGCTTCAACTTTATATTTTCAGCATACAGTGTTTACAAAGTACTTGTTTTTGGCTATTCACAATATCAAATACTATCATAATCGCACATTTGAATCGCTGGACATTTGAATGATTTTGCACAGGGGTGTGCTTCTGTTGTCCACTGTTATAGAAGTAGATTATCACCAGATGACTTCTAACAAATAAACACGTACAAAGTATTCACATCTGTTTTGTCACTTTGTTGGTCAGCTGCTCATGTTCCAAGACTTCACTCCGTTTTGTCCACACAGATTAGCTGGATGTGCTGTGATCTCATCTCCAGTTTTGGCGCCGGACTGCTCCTTTTGGGGTCACCGCTGCATGATAACAGTAAAAACATGTTTCCGTTGGCCTGGACTCAAGGGGAGCAGCAAAATATAATCAGCTCAACTTTAGCTCACTTGCCAAAAACATATTAAGACCTCTTGCTTTATCAACTTAACGCTACCACTGAAGGATTACAGAAGAAAAGAGGATTACTGTCACAGTCCTGCTTGAGTGGAAGACTGATATGAGAAGATGCTATCTGGATCGAGCAAATTACTTCATCTTGGAGGCAGATGATGAAAATCGTGGTAAGTGTGTGAAAGTCCGTGTGTTTCTGGCTTTTTTAAAATCAGTTTTGCTTCTTTGTTTTTTGGCTGAGGGTCTGTCTTTGTGAGCAGTGCTGTTTCCCTGTAATAAGCTGGGAGGACAGCTCATTCGTGACATTTGCCTTTTCTGACCACAGCCCTCTGAACTCTCTCTGGTTTTGGACCGTTTTCTCAACACTGTTATGCAACTTCCCAAACATTCCTCCATTAATCATCCTCCTCTCCTCTGTTCTCACCCCTCGTCTCACACTGATTTGGACACACTTCGTGTTTTGGTTGTGTATCTGGTGGATTACCATCACAGATTTTTCTCCGTCTTCTCCACCCATGGTTCCTCCTGTCCCACCCACCCCAGTTTCTAATTGGATTTCATTACCATTCCTTTTCAGTTTTTCCCAGCCAGACTCTCTGAACGGGAGGAACAGCTTCCAGTGGTTTTCTCTTCGACACACACACACACAAGGGAACAGCAGCAGCAGCTACTAAATACTTCACTCCATCATCTGGTAAGTTTTGGCTTCAATTCTTGGATTAAACATTATGAGTCAAAGCGTGAAAGCTGCTCTTCAGTGCAGGTGAAAGGGTCGGAACAGAAGGTACTGGCATCTTTTTTTTCCCCTTTAGACCATCTAGTATAAACTTAATTACCAAAATGTGCACCTTTTGTATTCGGTAGATGTAACAGAAAATGACTCAGTAAAAGTCCTTCATTGCTAATTCGATGTCAAAGTGCAAGAATACTGAGCAAAATGTAGTTAAAGTAATAAACGTAAAAGTTTTCTGTTAATATATGTAAGAGTATTGCATTATTATTACTGACACGGGGTTAAGCAGCACTACAATGCTGTAGATACACCATATTCATGAGCTCTTCTTGTACTAATCTAAAGTAAAATAAAAACACAACAATACCAACAATACTGAAGTACAAGTAAATCTAAAACGGGACTTTTTTGCAGAACTTGAATACTTAGCTACAGTCCATCCCACTTTTGCATGAGATACTATTTAGAGATATATGGCTTAAATAAATGGGCAGCTTTGCCTTTTATCAATCTGATGCTGAGTTACAATAAATGTGAACAAAATCCAGCTGGTGTTCAGGCAGCGTGCCAAACCGGTCGGAATGGACGGATCTGTCAGATAAATCAAATCTTTGATCTTCCTTCTAAACCTTCATCTTGCCCACCCAGGTGGTAAAATTAGATCAAAATCACTGGGCTGTAGTTTGATTAAAATCAGAACTTGAGTTTCCAGCAAAAATGTGGGTCCTCCACACTTCTTACAACTGCTTCTTAAACTGAGAACATTTGAATCTAATCTGATAACATGCAAAAATAAATGTCCTAGAAGTGTTCTCCAAACTCAGTGCGCTTTCTGTAACTCAAAAGAGCACTGGTGGTCGATAAACAGTGGATTCTTCTTTTGTGCTGTCACTGAAAACATTCATGTTTCCAATCATCTGAGGGCTACTGAGGACTGAGCAGCTGCTCAGACTCTCCAGTATTTGTCCTCTCGTCTGCTCTCGTCTGCTGCCAGGAATGCTGACACTGAAGTCTTTCTCCCTGCTCCTTTTCTCTCTTTTCTTTCTGTTTATGCCTCACTCTCCCCTTTTTCTCTCTCTTCGTGCAGCTGTTGTGGATGTAAGCTCTCAATTCCAGTTAGAAGACCTGCTGATAGATGACAAAATCTTGCATTTCTCATTATTGCAGCACACCACAAACAGCAGGTTTTCATTACTAAACTCGCTGTTTGGCAGCAGTAAGTGTTTCTCCAGCTCGGTTCATCAGTTTAGTTAATGGTCCTTCTCCCAGACACGAGACAAACTCATATCTTGTCTTTAATATTTCCTAAATGGACTGAAACCCAGCAGGAAAAATTTTTTAAAATGTGTTGTAATCCAAATATCGTCACAATTCATTAGGATTATTCAAGACAGACTGTGAAGTTTGCTAACTCTCTGATTGTAGATTTCAGGGTCAACAAAGGACAATTCATGCTCGCAACCAAACAGGAAAGAAGAGGCAGAGAGAATTTGAGTTTTAGGTGTGTCTGTGAGCAGTTTCTGAGTGGACTGATTGGTATTCAGCATCTCATCAGATTTTTATAAGAAACATCTGTTCAGAAACCAACAGTATTAATGTGTTGTTTAGGAGATGTGAGCAATCTGTGCTAAATGAGCAAATCATACTTTATTAAATTATGTGGCTAATTATGTAATATGGCTGTAATACACCATAAATAACATTTCTCAGCCTGTGAAATGGGCTGGCTCCTTTGCTTATGTAAAAGTTAAATCAGTTTGGGATCATGGATGATAGTCCTCACTGTGTCTGTTTGATTATTGTAAGTTTTTCCTTTGCTTCAGGTTATTTTTAAGCCTTTTCTTTCCCTCCATCACTTCCTTCAGCGTGCCTTCCCTAAAAAGGTGCACGCTGTTCTCAGTATCACGACTCTCAACTCGATCATTTGAGGAAAATGAGTCACCTGTTGGATCATAAACTGCAGCTGTATTAATAAACACAAGCTCTCAGTGTGTGTGTGTGTGTGTGTGTGTGTGCGTGCTGCTGTCTAATATCACTAAAAAATCCACGCTTAGGAAAGTTTTAAAAATATTTTCTAAGTTATTATGCCTGAGTGGAGAAGGACATTTCTGAAACTTCATCTGTTCTGAATTGCTCAGTACTTGGTTACACTTTTGGCTGCACTGAAATCGAATGAATAACGACAGATTGGAAAGTGATATGGTGATTTCTGTGTTCTTTTACCTCGTACCAAATGAGAAATTTGCAGACAGAATATAACGCAGACGTATCATAATACATATTTCCGTTGCTAATTCGCAATTTGAATTACTATATATGTTTAAAACAGTTACATTCAGTTTTCAGAAACAATAGCTTCCCTTTTTTTAAAAAAATCTGACTATTTTTAGAGGCAGTTTTGTGACTAAATATCAGCGTTGACTCATACATTGTCATACAGCTCCATGCCTACAACATGATGAAGAATCTGTTTGAATTAGTCACCATCCTGCAGGTTTTATCTGATTTTCAAAGAGCGCTTGTAGCTGGCACTATTGTCAGAGAGAAAAACACTCCTTAAGTCCACTTGGCAGATTCCCTTTTAACGAAGTGGAAACTTTTGTAATCCTTTGTCATGCTCTGTTTGACAAGAAAAAGCAAACAAAATATTATCCTGAAAGGTCTTCAATTATGTTGTAGAAACCTGCTTCAGTGTTTACACGTGCCACAATTTAAAAAATTACATGTGCTCTTTTTCCATTTGTAATTCTGATGCTTTATTTACATTTGCAGTGGGATCTGTGGTGCACTTTTGTTTTATCAGATTAAAAACTTCTCCCATTGTCTGTAATCCAGTCCAAACTTTGGTGTCACTCCCCCATGGCCTTGTTAGTAAACTGTAATGCTTCTACATGCGCTTTCCTTTATCTTTGTTTTTTTCTGTTCCTTTTTTCCCTCTCAGCCGTGACACTGCAATGACCTCTCTTAGGCTGTTACCTTTGTTGCACTCCCTCCTCGTCCTCCAAGTCCATCTTTCCAACCAGTTAGAGGACAACAAGATCCCTGCCAGTCTGTGCACTGGTCACCCTGGTACCCCCGGCTCTCCTGGAGTTCATGGCAGTCCTGGTCAGCCGGGGAGGGATGGGAGGGATGGAAGGGATGCTGCTCCGGGGGAGAAAGGACAGAAAGGAGACAGGGGAGAATCAGGTACTCTGTTCTCTTTATGCTAGTGTGTGATCCTGTCACTGCTGGACGCTCATGTTTGTCCTCTTCAGGTGAGACGGGAGTGCGAGGCCTGACCGGAGACAGCGGTGACCCTGGACAAAAGGGAGAGAGGGGGGAGCCGGGAGAGTGTGCTGTAGCTCCCAAATCAGCCTTCAGTGCCAAATTGTCTCAGGGCAACACTTTACCCCTCAATGTGGGCGATGCAGTCCACTTTGACACCATCATGCTCAACGAACAAGGCGACTACAACAAAGAGACCGGGCGCTTCACCTGCAAAGTCCCTGGAGTTTACTACTTCGCCGTCCACGCCACAGTCTACCGTGCCAGCCTGCAGTTTGACCTGATGAAGAACGGACACGTGGTGGCTTCTTATTTTCAGTTTTATGGCAACTGGCCCAAACCAGCGTCCCTGTCAGGCGGCTCCCTGCTCCACCTCGTCCCCGGTGACCAGGTGTGGGTCCAGATGGCGCTCTCAGAGTACAATGGATTTTACTCCAGCACCAAGACAGACAGCACCTTCAGCGGCTTCCTGGTGTACTCAGACTGGAAAAACTCTGCTGTGTTTGCATGACAAGTGCCTACGAACAAAGTCATATCCCACTGAGGGAAACGAACCACAACTATTTGATTTTCTAATTGAGAAGTTCTGGATAAAGACGAGTGAATCAGCTGAGACGTGTCACAGCTGTATTTGTGCAAGAAATAATAATAAAAAACACAGCATAAAATGTGACGTGAATAGCACATAGTGTACTGGTGAAGTGTGATGTACGTACACTGAGCTGTGCAGTTTATTCTGTTCCTCACTTGCAGCCTTTAAACTGCTGAGACAGTTAATTCTTGTAACAGATGTGGTGACAGTGGGCAGCTCCAGGCCACAATTTCAAACAGCCTTTTATGCAACTATTGCACTTAGTTTCCCATCAGTAACTACACAGCTAACACACGACATGAACACATCTTTAGATTTTTTAAAAACACACTTGACTGACATGTTTTTTCCATAAATACTTTTAATATTGGAAATATGAAGAGATCAGATTCATTATTGAGTTAGTTAGCTTCTACTTAATTCAGTCGTATTTCCTCAAAGTAAGACAAGTCAAGGCACTTTATATACATCTTGAATTTCCTTCAGGATTAATAAGTATCTATCTATCTATCTATCTATCTATCTATCTATCTATCTATCTATCTATCTATCTATCTATCTATCTATCTATCTATCTATCTATCTATCTATCTATCTATCTATCTATCTATCTATCTATCTATCTATCTATCTATCTATCTATCTATCCAAGATTGTCTTATAGAGAGAGAAATCCAACCAAACTAAAGATTCCCTTTGAGCAACTCTTTGAAGGCAGCGTCAAGAAAAAACTCCCCTTTGACAGAAAGAAACCTACAGCAGAACCAGATGGAGGGCAGCCATCTGCCTCACCAGGTGGGATGAGGGTGGAGTGGAGACAGAACAGGATATCAAATAGAATACAGATGAATGACACATAGGAGAACAATAAACACTGAGGAGGTTGGAGAGGCTAATGGCAGCTGATCAGAAATCTCCAGTGCCACAGATTCCTGCACAGAGGAAAAAAACACAAACTGGAGGAGAGAGAAGAACTTAATGTCATGCATTTGTGGTATATAAATGTTTGAAGAGAGAAGAAGAGGAGAGGAGCTCAGCACAGAATGGGAAGTCTAGTTCTATAGCAGCATAACTAAGAGACGGTTCAGGGTCAT
Organism: Acanthochromis polyacanthus; assembly: GCF_021347895.1. Lineage (NCBI taxonomy): Eukaryota > Metazoa > Chordata > Actinopteri > Pomacentridae > Acanthochromis > Acanthochromis polyacanthus. Next base: position 38,171,015 of record NC_067125.1, on the reverse strand, counting down.
GTCCTAGCTTTAAGTTTCATCAAAATGAAAGTTCTGAGCCTGATCTTTAAAGTACAGAGGCGTCTACCTCCTTGACTCAAACTAGGAGCTGATTCTGCATTAGAAGAGTCTGATAGCTGGAGGTTCTGACTCTCATTCTGCTTTTAGAAACCACAAGTAAGTCTGAGAGTGAAGTGCTCTGGTGGGTTATTTTGGTACAGTGAGGCCTTTGAGATACAATTGAGTTGTTTTATTAGGAGCTTTCTATGTGAGGAGAAAGGTGTTAAATTCTGGATTTTACAAGGAACCGATGAAGTGAAGCCAGTAGCAGCATTCTGCAGTATTGTGGATCAAATGGAAGTTTACAGAGAGTTATTAGGAAATCCTGGCAATAAAGAATTACAATACTCCAGTGTAGAAGTAACAAATGCAGCTTGTCAGCATCACTCTGAGACTAGATGCTCCTGATTTGACAACACTGTACAGGAGAAAGGAAGCTGTCTCAGAGATTTGTTCTATGTGTAAGAAAAAAATTCCGTATAAGTCAATTCAACATCGTTAATGTCAAACAGAACTGCTGAGTCCCTTTCTGATAACATTCCTGTCTGCCCTTAGTGGATCCTACACTTAAGAAACAATACCCATAAAACACTGTAAACATCCTCTTCATTTGAAGTACAGATGAATTATCAGAAACAAATTCTCATTCAACGTAGTTCAGTTTTAATTATTCTACGAACAGTTAGGTAGTCTAATTCAGTGGTTCTGGTCCCTCTAATGGGAAGAGGTGGAAGAAGTACTCTTACATACCATTTTTTAAATTTTGGTTCAGAAACATACAAAATGATTAGAATCAAAATATATATGTGAGTAAAGCACCAAAAGGAAAAATACTGAGGTTGCAGGATGAGATATTTCAAAATAATGTGTTTTTTATGACTGGATTATTATTAATGATGAATTATTGTGTTTAAAGCCTCCAGGCTGACACACATATTACTACCTTTAAAGGTTTATCTACTTGTGATAATTTACATTTTTGTTGATTATATTTTGCAATATTAAACTAAATCTGCAAAGTAGTAAAGTAGTAAACCAAAGTGTGGAATAGCGGAGTAAAAAAAATGTAATTTTTCCCTCTGAAATGCAGTGGAATGGAAGTGTAAAGTATCAGAAAATAGAAAGAATCAAGTGAAGTACAGTGTTTAGTCAATTTGCACCAATAAGTTACAAGATAAACCTGCAATGGGAAAGAATACATTTTGCTTTTACTTTTTTAATGTAAAAAGTAACTAATTAAAGGTAAAACTGTTAAGTAAATGCACAACAGAAACGTGATTTGAAAGTATGAAATACTAAATTACATAAAAGTAAAGTACAAGTATAAACACTTCAGCAAATCCACTTAGTTACTTTCCAGATCTGCCGGATTAATCAACTTTGATGAGACATTTTTATTAATAAACTTCAGCATCCAGGCTCCTGGTTTTTATTCCCAAAGGCAGAGAACTACCAAAGTAAATACCAAACTGAAAAAGGCTGGAAAATATTCATTTTCCACTGGATTCCCTGTGTTTACTTCAGCCTAATGATTCCACCAAACGCTGTAAGTACCTTGACAGACTCACAAGCTACTTTTCAGCAGTGTGAGCTGGTTGGTGTACGTCAGTTGTCTTCTTCTTCTCGTCAGTACTCATGGTAAGTATTATTCCTCCAGTTCACTGAGATGAGCCTCTCTCCTCTGTCTCTTGACAGTTTTCTTGAAACACAGTTGTTTATTTAGTGGAGTAAATTCTGACAAGACCAGAACCCATGAAAGCCTTTCTGTGTCTGTCAAACACACTACCTCAGACATGAGGAAATGCTATTTTCCCCTCACTCCCCTCACTCCTACACATAATTAAGCTCCAAATATATCCTCATAACTATTCCCTCTAGGGTGGAATGAGAGATCCAAGGAGTTAATCAATCTTCCCTTGGCATCAATCAGTTATTTCCATTAGTTCAGTGCCTGTAAATCACTCTATAAATGCTCGGATGGCAAGGCAGACAGTGACATCACTCCTTAAATGCAGAGTGGGCGGGTGTCTGTCCGGGTGAAGGAAAATAAGGTGACACTTTGACATTTGGATTAAAATGTCGTTAGAGATAGGGTGTAATGATGGTGAAATGATGAGGCTGTTAGAGATGGCACTGTGTACATACACAGTAGAGAGGCAGGGTCATAGCAGAGATTTTAGAAATGCTGAAAGCAAATATCCTCTGGCTGAGTATCACTGGAACATGGGTGGGTCTGCTCCCTAAAAATATCTCCAAGACATTTTTTTCCTAATCCTGTTCATTAAATAGGGTTAGATCCTATTAGTTTACATTAGTCTGTGTTTTCTTGTGCGTACATGATGATCTTAAAGAAACAGCCTCGTCTGCTGAGTTTCCGATCCAGTTCACCAGCAGGCTGCTGGTTTTTGCTTTGATTAGGAAACAGAAGTGCAACTTGAGAAACTTTTTTTTTTAATGTTTGTGTTAATTCGTTTTGAGTGTTGGAGTTACTGGAAGACAGATTCTGTCTGTGTAGATTCTCTGTCATTCAGTCATTTTAATCCTACAAGAGTCACTAAAAATCAACTCGACTTTTTTTTTGGTTCTTGAAAACGAGAAAATGTTTCTCATCCATGAGGCTTCATCAGTTCTAACTGACTGATGAGGAGTCCCAGATACATATCATCAACAACAAATCTCAAGGTTAATGGCATTCTAACAAACCAAAACTAAGATGTCTTGTGTCTTGATGGATGTTAATGGTGGTGGAACTTTTTAAGAGGAAATCTGATCTCAAGACTGACTTATAAGTACCTGATAAGTGGTACTGTAGGTCCCCTTGTTGCAGCATAGCATGGATGGTTTCATTCACTTCCTGCTCAAACTATTCCTTTTCTCTGTCCAGAACATTAACATTGTTGCCCTCTAAGGAGTGCCTCTTATCCTTCAGATGTAGGTAAACTGAGTCTTGTCCAGAGCAGCTGGTTTCTTCTGTATTTTCCTCCTATATGTAGGCCACTGCATTGTACTGCATATACAGTGTTGCTTTACTTGTCTTTAGGAGTTTCATCCTTCGGGTGAATCAGTTTTTATCTGTGTTACTGGGTGAAAGTTGTGCCAGTATGTTATGTTTGTAGAAAATTCCCCTAATATATACATTTCTCAAACATCGCTGCTATTACAATGGATGACGATGTTGTTCCGCCTGTTCTTCTCTTCTCTGTTCGCTATGGTGCCATTTTTCCTCATGTTTTTGCTGACTTGAAGAAGGCCCAGTCAGGAAAACCACAAGTCCTTAGTGCGCTCTTAATAGGAGTGTGTTTAATTCCTTTTCTTTCTGTCTTGGTAGGGACGTTCTCAGCCTGCTGCTAAAAGGTTCTGATGACCTCCAGTTTGTGTTCCAGTGTGGTGGCAGTCAAACAGTAGCTACTGGTCTCTCTCTCTCTCTCTCTCTCTCTCTCTCTCTCTCTCTCTCTCTCTCTCTCTCTCTCTGTGTGTGTGTCTTCCAGTAAACTTCAGTGTTCAGGCTTCAAGCACAACCCAATTCTGGCACCTTTGAACAGCGTTCAGTTTGTCATTTTCCTCTGTTTTCAGTCTTTGTGTGAAGCTAAACTAACCTTCTGCTGCCTGTCACTTTACATTTAATGCAGAAATATGAGAAAGTTGAGTGAGCTTCACATCCATCTCTCTGTAAGAAAGTAAACAAATATATTTCCAAAAATATCAGACTATTGCTTTAAGGTCTTTTCCACACTTTCATGGTCGTATTCTTGTTAAAAATCCTTGTGCAATATCGTGATTTCTTTTAATACTAACTTTAAAGATGTTCAAATAACATAAAATAACAACAGGATCAGCTATTACAACCCACCATGTGTACATCTTGTTTAATTACTGAACACAAATTGCTCCTTAGGTCAAATTCCAGAGACTTTATCATGACCTCGTGGCTTCTCATTTGAAAATGTAAAGCTTTAAAATGTATATGATGGTATTATGTGAAAGCAGAATATAAGAAAAACGAACTCACTTGGAAAAAAATATTAGAAATATCCATAATGAAGACAGTGAGTCATCCAGGTTATTCTTTCACTTTCAGCTTTTATATTCTGCATTCTACTAAAGTTGATGGTGCTACTTTTTCTCCAGCAGGGGGCAGTGTTGTATCACTGATCAGCAGCTAAAACACTGCAAACAAGTGTCGAGTATCCTCTCTCCAGACTGCTCGTGCTTCAACCAACTGTATCAACAGGCCAGAGTAGACTTTATGATGTGTGGATATTAAAATAAATCTAAACGGGACTGAGAAGTACATCAGGATTTTATTATTCCAACATCTGTCCCAGTAGCTACTTTCCATCATGTCATAAAGGGATTCCAGGATTTACTGAGCATATTCCCTTTAAACAGGATTTAGAGATGACAAGCTTAAAAAAAAATTAAGTGATTTATTTGAAAATCTGCCCCGATCTGCCCTTTAGACATTACTAACAAAAAATCAAAGGCATTCGGCTTTTTAAAGATTATTGTTATTATTATAAAAAAAAGATTATTTACAGTCTTAACTGTCAAAGTATCTGCATACAAGTGGACAGAATCCTCTGTATTCACACATAATATCTGAATAACAGTAAATGCCAAACTAGATGGATTATTTTCTGAAAATGAAACCACATTTATGATGCACCTTAAATGCAGAGTGGACAGATCAATAAGAAAACCAACACTGATCCGCTCTGTCCTTTTCTAGCTTCATTACAAATGTATGAAAGTTAGCGCAACATTAAGACTGCTGCTTTGAAAAATTGTGAATACTAAATGAAGTTCTGAACTCTCTGCATTGAGCCACTGGGAGCGGTTATATTCTCCACGCATTACCAGATTACATCAGCGGCTCTTAAACGCCTCCTCTCACGGTTTGTGTCACGGCACCATCCGTAGCCCTTATTTACCTTGTAAGGCAATCTTGCAAAGGAAATGATTTTTAAAAAGAAAAACTGTGCAATAACTGGAGAGTAGTACAGAATCTGATACTCAGGGTGGTTTCATTTTGAATTGGTGGTCAGAGAGCTACATTGGTCTTTTTTACTGCACACATTTAAACCCAAAATTGTCTTTAAATCTGCTATAAAAAGAAATGTATTTATGTATTTCCTAGAGTAGCTTACATTCTTCCTGAGTGGGTTCACTGGACATAAAAATATACATATCTTGGTGTGTTTTCTCTGCGCTACAGACTCATTTTAATGTTTTTAATAAACTAAATAACTTTAAACCCATTCAGGTTCATCCTATTAAAAAAATTAATGATTTTAAAGCATATATTTTGTATGTTGGATTTGCATTGATTTAGATTCACAACGTTTACCTAAAGGGTTTGTTTTCTGTTGATCAGTGCCAAAAGAAGTTCCTTTCATTCGATGTTATAAAACACAGAAGGGGTGAAAGATTTTTATAAGGAACTGTATGAAAATCAGCAACTGTAGATCTATTTATCTTTCCTTTTAGTTTTCATCCAGCCTCTAGCAATCCTTCTTTTTATGCAGAAACAGTGCATCGTTTCATTGCTTAACATTTGGCTCAGTCAGAGGGTGAAAGTTTAAGTACTGTGGGAGCTGCTGATGAGCCCTTTGACCTGATGACTATCATCCAGCCTCCTAATTTAAGAGTCACTGCTGCCCAAACATCACACACTGCATTTATCAGGATTATGTGGATCAGTTACAACAAACTCTTAATTACAGTAGAGTCTGTGTTGGGTGGAGGTCAAGTTTAATGAGCTGCGTGCCGCTTCTTTATCTCTTTCAAGTTAAAATGATTCCAAATCTCCTATTTTTGGGGTTTTTTTATCCAATAAATTTAAGCATCTCTTGAACTGGTTATTTGTCTTTACATCATGATGGAGTGCCGTGTCAGATTAGTCAGTGTCAAAACTAGAAAACGCTCCTCTAAAACCCTCTCAGATCATCTTTACAGGAATATTCTCCTGCTGTTAATGAGCGCTGTCAGAGAGAGAGGATGTCAGGGTCGACTCCGGAACATCAGTGTTTCTAGCTGGTGCCAATGCTCCATCTTTGACATTTTAACAAGGCAGAAACTTGCTGTTATATCGGCCTGAACTCTACTGCTTTAGCAGAAGTTTTCTCATTCATTAGGACACCAAGATTAAAGCTGAAGATGGACAAATAAAGGGTCAGAGCAAGAGATAGGGACAGTGCTCATAAACAAAAAAAAAGAACAGAGCTTGAGCGAGCTGGAGATGAGTGGACTGGAGTTTGACATTTTCCCACACTGCTCCCAGGCGGGACCAGCCGGGTCACAGCAAAGAGGTCGCATCCCCGGAGTAAAAAGCTCTCCTTGGTTTGCTCCTTCCTGCTCCTCTCCCGACATTAAACTTCCTCTCCTCTGTTAACACCATCCTCATTTGCAACCAACATATAAACACTGCTGGAGGTCGCACTCAGAGGCCAGGGGACAATAAACAGCCACTGGACTTGTTTTTGATCTGTAGCAGGGTGTTGAGCTTGTGGTCACGCAGCACAAACCTGCACACACCTCTGAGTTTAATCGATGGTCAGATTTCACGTCTCCTGTTGAGTCAGAGATGACATAAACTGTCAGTAAAATGATATAATAGCAAGATGAGTTGCACTATTACTGGACAGAACACACTGAAATATAATGTGTATTTTATATTGAGGTCACTGAGCACATTTTTTTTTTTTTATCTTAGCAGATGTTTAGTGTGAAGCTGGGAATATTTTTAGAGTCAACATTGGGAAAGAGAAGGAAGGCTCTGAAGCTGTAAACCACAAAGCTCTGATGAATCATCATGAGATTGTGGAAGTGGTCCCAGCTGACCATTAGGGGCCCGTCTCCTCTAGCCCTGCAAGCCCCAAAACGCTCATCCACAAAGCGACGCCATTATCTTCACAGAGGCAAGATGTGAAAGCTTACATATCTCTGGACACAACTGTTGCATTATGCCTGATGTCCACAAGTAAAAGGAATCTGCAGCGTTATGTGTCTAATCCCTGCGGAAATCCTTTCCACATTCCAGATGGTGAATTCTGCATCTAACATACATGATCCCCTGGGTCATACGAGCTGTGTGCCGTCACAAAAACACTCGTAGGAATGTGCATTCCATCTGATGTCTAATGAGGCCTTTTGTTACTTGTCGCATTGTGAGAAAAGCACAGGTGGCAGTAATGACAGTAATGATGGTGTGAAAGTGAGCCGCGATGAGCACCAGAAAGCCAAATGTAATTCAGTAATAATTTTATTATTTGCACCTGTGCTTTCTCTACTGTGACATGATGATATGTCGTTCTGTAATACAGGCCGTTCCTGTCCTGCTGTTCTGTTGTTTCTGGACTGTAAGCGACACACCTGCCTCATGTAGCCTCTCTGTTGTTTATGATGCAGCATGTTTACGCTCATTCAGTCCGGAAAATACATATATATGTGTTATTTTTACATCCTTGACACAGAGAGTGATCGGGAAACCTTTTATATTTACATTTGCCGTCGTTTTTTTCATTTATTTAGGCCAAACTTTCATCCACAGAACCACCATATTGAATAGCAGAAAATGTCCATTCACAGAATTTATTAAGCTTTATCTATATTTTTTTAGATCTATTTTGACTTCGGTGTTTGCTTACTTGCTGGTTTTCACACCTTCATGGCACACTTAGATGACTGTTTGGAGGCATGAAGTTTGATTATAGATGATAGTTTTCTTGATTATTGTGATAATTTCAAAGTCTCAGTTTGATCATTGGTGTCACGGCCACCAGTATTGGTGTGCCGTCTGGTTTCTTGATGGCTTTCTGCTGGGCCTTTGTGTAGGGAAAGTCCATGTGTGGGGTCAGCTGTAGTTGTTTTCAGAGTCTCTCTGGAACACCAGCTGCCAGCCATTCCACCTAATGGCTAAGGAGTAGATGACCTGCACTGCAGTCTTGTTCTCCCTGCCTTCTGACCGTCCTGATTGGGCCACCCTCCAGCTCCTCTCCACCACTATCCAACCAGATGCAGCCAGTGCCACAACTGCAGACTATATATCTGCCACCATGTCATTAGTCTGGGCGGCTGGTATTCATGACCAGTCCACCCTGGTGCCTCTGTGTGTGATCATTTGTTTGCATTTTGATGAGTTCTGGTCTGCAGATACATGTGGTTGGGTTGGTGGGTTCCGCAGACCACTTTGGTCTGTAGACACTCGTGGTGAGTGCTACAGACACTGTGGGCTTAGTGAAGAAGCCATTTGAGTTTTGAGTCTTTGTTACCTGTGTGGTCAAATGTGTGAATGTGAGGCACCAGTTTTGTTTAGTGTATCTTTCCACTGTTGCATTATTGTTCCTGGTGGTGGGTGTTGCTGTTGTACTTATGTTTGGCTAGGGAGTTCAGTTGCTTTGTTTTGGGTTTAGATAAGTTTGGGGAACTCTGTTAGCCATTCGTTTTATTATATTATGTTCTTTGATTTAGCAACACTCACCAGTCTTGTGTTCATTGTCATTTTCATGTTCCTTTGCCACTAAGCAATAACTCCCTTCACCTAAACCAACAACATCCTGGTTATTTTTGTTACATCCAGTCACCCCCTAGAGGTTGGATCATAACAATTGGTTAAACACGCAAATTTGCTCATATTTGAAGCTTTTGTCACGAAAATAATTCCCTTCTGTCTTCAAAATGGCCACAGTATAACTCTCAACTGCTGCTTTTTTTCCAGAATGTACTAATCTACATAGTTTTTGTCTTTTTATCTCTACAAACACTTCCACTATTTGCTGCAGCTCAATCACACCAGTTCACTTCTGACAATGTAAAACTACTCAACACTACACAATGGCAGGTTGTAATATTGGAGTAGTTCAGCCATACGTGTTCAAACCCCCAAAAATATTCTAAGGAAGGATAATGATACAGAAAGCTTCACTCCACAAGTTGACAGGTTTTGGTTTCTTCTTGCTGACTGAGGAAACTGCACAGAAGGACGATGAGGAAGTTGCGGAAATCAGCAGAAATTTTTAAATACCACTTGTGTTTCTTTTCACCAAACACTTGAGGATTTTCAAAAAGCTATATTTTCTGTAATTTTCTTTCTGATGCAGTTTTTAGCACAGCTGCCTCACGGTGAGGAAAGTTTGAGTCGGCTGGTTGAAGCCTTTCAGTGCAGATTTTGTGTACCTGTGTTGGTTTTCTCCAGTTGCTCCAATCTAAAAACATTCATAGTAGAGTAACTGGTGATTCTACGCTGGCTGTGTGTCTGAGCGTGCATCGCTGTGATGAACTGACTGACCTGTCCAGACTGCACAAGCAGCTGCTGGGTTACTAATGCTGCTGATGTTACAGATTTGTACTTTTGATTTACTACTCGGGTGTAAACTAAGCTTGAAAGTTGAAACTATTGTTCTATTAACTAATGGATTAAATGAAATTTAAGTGACAACTATGTTGATAATTGCTAAATAATTTTTAAGCCAAAAATCTCTTCTTTTCCCTTCGGGGTCGCCACAGTGAATCAATTGCCTCCATCTAACCCTGTCTTCTGCATCCTCTTCTCTCGCACCAACTACCTTCATGTCTCTAATCTGAGCTTTTCAGACGGAAATGTTTTTCTGTTTTTCTCATTGCTATAGGACAAAGCTCATCAGCTTGTGTGACCTCTGGTGGTGCTCACTTTTGTCTGACATTCTACTGTATAGACTAGAAAAATGATTGATTATACATGAAAATATTTGTAGGTTAATCGTTCGTTACAGCCCAAAGAAATGAGTTTTCAGTGTCTGTGTGTGGCTGAGAACATTTAACAGAAGTGTGTTGGGCTGATTAAAAAGGTCCCAAGACAGTTTCAGTGATTGTTGTTTTATTACGAACAGAAGATTTGCCAGCTGTGTGGCAGCCATTGCATTTTATAAAACACAACTTACATTCACGTCTTCAAATCACATTGTCCCTCACTGTTCACAGATGATGGTCACGTGAGCTGTTTTCAGTCCACTGCAACTTTTAGTTAGGAGCGCCATAGGTGTTTTAGAAATACCTGAGGGGAGGAGTCTGTAGTGAAGAAATCATCCATCGACAAACTTCAAAAACTGACATTCAGACCACTTCCATAAACAACGTCTGGGTAACACAATGTCAGTATTTGATATTACATGGCATAACTGCAGTCACAAAAATGTCCTCTAATCGTACAAAGTTATTTAAATGGGGGGGAAAAGCTTTTATATGCATCCATATAACAGATGGCACTTTCTTTTCCCTAAATCAGACTCCACATCATCCATCATCAATAATAATGACACATTAAGTGGTGTCACAAAAATGCCCTGTAAACTTTAAACACAGATCAATATTAACACCTTGGCTTAGACAGCAACATATGAGAAACAAAAGCAAATTAAATTGTAAAGCCTTATTAGTTTATGGTCCTTTTATGCAACAGAAATCAGTTCTATTACAATGTCAAAAGAAAGGGAAAACCATTTATGGATTATTTGTTGGTGGTGGCAGTAACACACCTCTGGTGGAAGACTGGAAAAGCCCTATCAATAGAACAAATTAAAGTAACAAAGGCTGACTGGAAAACCATACATCACTTTCCTCACATACCCAAAATCTGTGTTACTCTGTACACAGGGTTTTATGCAAAAAGTGAAAACGCAGCCAAAATGAAAGTGGTCATCATTTACAGACAGAGATTGAACTGGTGGAAGCTGGAATACGCTTAGATAGGTACAGCGTTCATACATACAGCATGTGTGGAATCATCGTTATACTCATGCAGTAAAGCACAGTGTGAGCGCTCCTCCTTCACAGCATGGCCCGCTACAAGCACGTTTTAAGACATTAGCGGTGGTAAACATTTCAGCATAAGGGATACCAACGGATTACCAGGGCTAAGACACCTGAAACTCAACGTGGCAAGACTGGAATATTTGACCAGGTGGATCTTAGTCTTAATCCATATTTCAAAACAGGATTTGAGCATACTAGAAAGCAAAAAAACAACTGTCCTATTAACTAACTAGTAACTATTTTCCCACAATGTAATTCTTAAAGTAAAGGCAAGAACTGTTCGGGTTGGCGGTGAAAAAGTTTAGTTCCATTTTTGAACAAAAAAACAAAAAAACAAAAAACAAAACACACACACAGATGAGCCACAACATGCAAACCACCCGTCTACTGTTTTATGTCTCCCCTTGAATTGAGTCCAGTCTAGGCATGGAATCAGGACCTGTGCAGGTGGCCTGTGTTGTTTGGCACCTGGATGTTGGCAGAGTAATTTGGGTCCAGTGGGTTGTAGAATGGAGCCTCTGGGGATTGGGTGAGCTCTGGTGCATCCCACTGACACTCAGCTGGATTTAGATCTATGAGTTTGGGAACAGGGTCTACAATGCTGGGGGAAACAATGTTCAGGTTGGTGGCGTGTGTCAAAGAAGCATCCACATGAATGCCTGGACTTCAGTTTTCCAAGCAGAACATTGCAAAATCATGAGATACCAGATGTTATAGAACTGTCAGTGGTTTTAATGTTGTGGCTGATCGATGCACACTAACTGCAAAACCGGTAAAAAACATTAGTGTGTAGCATATAGTGTATACAGTTAGTATATAATAAGGAATTGAGACATAGCATGTGCTTTCTTTTGTTTTGCTCTACTGCACTCAGAGGACACAAAGCTGAAACCAAAGTCTATGAGATCTACATATCTATCTTTGTTCCACTTTACGTTTTAGTTTGTTAACACGTGTCTAGTCAAAGTGCAGTAGTTTCCAATATTCACCACTTTTTCATTAATATTTTTTTTAAAAAACCCAGAGCTCAGCTGTTGCAGGGAAAAAGCGTTTTAAAAATAAAACAACATATTTATGAAACCGCCAGCTTCAGTAGGAATGGAAAGGTTTGAGGCTGAATGCTGAAGTCAGAAGAGGAGCGTTGCTATTTTTGGTCTTGACATGTAACAGCAAATAAAGTATCACTACGCTTATTTTTTACATGACTTAGTAAACACATCCCAAGTACTTCAATATGATTTCAGTGGTGGTAAACACTGTATATACTGATAAGCTGTGAGGCTCCTTAGACCTGCTTCTGTCGGTCCCTCATAGATACACGTCCATGGTGTTGAGGATCATATGACGACAGAGTGGGCAGTTCTGTTGGTAGATGGGCTGCCTCAGGAGGATGTTTGTACAGTCTCTACACAAGCAGAGGTGTCTGCATGGCAGCAGCACCACCGTCTTAATACAATCCTGGCAGATCACACACTTCTTCCTGTCCTCCTGCTCCTTCAGTAGAGTCAGCAGATTCTCGGCAGGCAGAGGTTTACCGTCTTTGCCTGAAGCTGACTGCTTCTTTAGCGGTCTGTCTGTACTGGATGAGGGCAAAACTAAATCCAACAGCTCTTGCTGGGCTCCATCTCCTGCCCTTCCATCTGGTGGGTCCCGCCTCTCCTCTCCAGGATCACCGTCGCCTCGCACTCTGTTGTTGTTGTCCCTGTGGAGCTGCGCCCGCAGTGTGAGGCCCAGCTGGCTGCTGTGTCGAGAAAGCTGCTGCCAAAGTCCTCTCTCCAGTAGGTAGAGGTGATGGAGTATCCTTTGCAGGTGCTGCACGTTAATGAGTACAAAACGTGGGATGTGCCACAAGTCTGAAGGGAGGCGGTGCAGAGCCACATACAGCCTGCGCAGTACTGGAAAGGAGTTAATGTAACCCATAATTCGAGCAGCTGCCTGTCGGGTCAGTCCTGGGTTCAGGTAGGCGGTGGTCGTCAGAGCGATAGCGACAGTGAGCAGAAGGCCGTAGATGTTCAGGATGAAGATGCTGATGAATATGTGCACCAGTGACACCAGGAAGTCCAACACCAGTTTACAGGGTGACCACAGGAAAGCTGACGTACCCACCAGGCTGCTGTACAGAAAAGTGAAGGAGGTCAGCGCCAGCTCAAGCACCTTCTGCAGCGGGCTGGACACTGTCTGCCACACGCTGAGCACCGCCAGGTAGATGTTCTGGGTGGCAATGAGTGCAAAGTTTACCACAGTGTTGGCGAAATACACCACCAGGCTGACAGCGATGCCGCAGCCCTCCAGCACTGACAGCAGCCCTCGACAAAGGTGCTCCTTCCCCCGCAGCAGGACGTGCATGGACAGGTAACCCATCATCTTCAGGCTCTCCAGCAGCCCCTCCAGGGCCAGCACCAGGCTCCCCAGCATGGCGACTGTACTGTGGGCCAGGTCTGATGTTGCCTCCGCCATGGACATGCCGCAAAACAGGATGAAGTTCCCCAACTCCAGCACCGAGGTGAGGAGGAGGGTGGGCAGGTTGTTTATGAAGGAGATAACCCCCAGGAGAGTCCGCACCACGGTGTGGACGATGACAAAGTTCAGGTCCAGCAGTAAACACACAGCGTCCAGGCATTTTCCGAAAGTGGAGATAACAAAGTTCACCAAACCCATCATCAAATATCCGTAACTTTCCCCTGTTTACCTCTCAGGTTGTTCCCACCTTCAAGTCCATCTCTTGTTTTTTAGTTCAGCGTGAGAGACGTTACATCTTGTTCACAGCGTTACCTCTTCAACTGGCACAGCTGCCTTACATTAATGTATTTCCCTCATGTTTTATCATCCTCGTGTCGCTGCGTCGACGACAGACGCATCATAAACACACGTTACAGAGGCGGATGTTTGGTTTTAAACGAGAGGCAGGTACTTCCGCTTATTTTGCGGGATTCACGGTTGTTGTCCGTTAATATAATTCCTAGCAACAGTCCACTAGTTAAACCGTAACTTTACAAAACGAGTAATCTGCAAAATGCCGGAAGGAAAATCAAAGAAAAGAAGGCAAAATGCCTCGCTGTGTTTACCGTCGCGACTGCAGCCGCCATATTTGTTTTGGTCGAGTCAGCTGACCTCCCACCTCCTTCCGGTAAGTTCAAACACCGAGGAACCGTTAATGAGTCATGTTTAAAATACATAAAACAATACTGTTCATGAAATCAATATAAAATGATATAAAATATAATATAAATGCACGTAGAATAAATCAAATCAAATTAAACTATTAAATTTATATTCTACGTTGTTTATTGGCAGAATATCATTTTACCAATACTGCCCCCAAAGCATCAAGGGAAATGTAATTAAAAACAAACAAACAAACAAACAAACAAATAATTAAATAAATAGTGCAATGTATTTAGCAAAATTTTAAAAAAATCAACAAAATGATAAAAGAACAAGAAAGTAGCAAAAATATATATTTTTTCAAAAAATATAATTTGAGTTGTTGTCATATATGTACAATAATAGCCTATTACTAAATATTTGTCATATTTAGTAATGTTTTATTTATGTGTCCCTCAACCTTTGACATCCCCTCGTATATGCTGGGCGTCTTTTTCCGAGCAGAATCTGTTACTTGCCAGACATTGGATAGATAAAAATGACAGTTTTACAGTCATTTATAAAAGTGCTGAATTTTCTTGATCATTCAAGATCAATAAATGAGTAACATTTTTTAAATGTGCTTAACAAACCTGACCATGATATCCACGGTTTTGGAAGAATCTTCCTTAATATTTTTATATTTTAAATCACCCCTCACTCTTTGCTGTCTTCTTTTTTATTCTGTCTTCAAAAAATATAATAATGTAACTGCAATTAATTCATACAGGATAAATTTTGCTTAAATATAACTTAAATTCATGATAGTGAATACTATTACTCAGTATAGTACGACTATGAGTACATCTACTACTACTGCTACTAATAAACAATAATTTATATTGTCAAATAAAGTTACCCTTGTGTTTATAGCACATTTAAAGCCATAGCTGTTACACCAAAATCCTTTCCAGCAGAAAAAAAGTAGGTTGACACTCCACCGTGTTATCTATGGAGTGAATTTGCCTGAATAATTTAAATATTAAGGATTACAACGCTTCCAAAAAAAATGACACAATACATTTTATTTCATAATAATTATTATAGCTAAGGCCTGGGATCTCCAGACATCCTATTTGACTTTGTTTAGACCTGAATACTGTTGAAAATGGGAAAGCTGAGAATTAGGAACCATTAATGGGGCCCTAGAAGAGGATATCAAACAACAATCATGAGACGTTAACAGACCAGAGATATACATAGACAGGAGGCAGACCATTCAGTGTTTTACAAACAAGCAATGCTGATGCAGTTTAATAATAAATATTTATATGATGAATGATAATGACCACATTCACATCAGCAGTTGGCACATTGTGTGTCCCACACTGCTCACTATTTTTCTGTTTATAATTTTTCAAAGAACTTATTGTTTGTTTATGCAGTATTTTAAAATCTCCTCAGGCAATAAATTACATTTTTTTTGTGGTTTTCTAAACTCCCTCTGTCTCCATGTGTGTGTCTGTTTCTGTGTGTGTACTTGCTGTACTTGCACAGTCCCATTGTGGGGGGTGTGCCGTCTCCCTTTTGGGCACAAAAAGCAAAATGTACAAGTAGTATGTCCCCTCTGAAGTGTGTGTGTGTGTGTGTGTGTGTGTGTGTGTGTGTGTGTGTGTGTGTGTGTGTGTGTGTGTGTGTGTGTGTGTGTGTGTGTGTGTGTACAGTGAAGTGAAAATGGTGACCACTCTCATCAATTTCAGTATTTTGACCTTTCATGCCAGGTTTTCCAATTTCCTTCGCCCATTCCATTTACATTAACACAGTCTCACTTGTTGAGATGTACTCTCCCATTACATCAGCTACTTCAGTGACAATGAAACACAAAAGCTCTGCAATCCTGAACAATATCAACAGCATTTCCTTCCTCACCTTGTGCCTCATCCTCCCCATCTGAGTTGCTCGGTGCTCGGCCTCTTTCTCTTGCAGAGGGGAAACTCTGATATGATCATGGGAAATCCTGTTCTGAACCTTTGGATGCTTGACAAACAGCATTTGTTTAAGCATTTAATGATGCAGCAGGGATACATAGGGGCAGTGCAAGGAGCTATAAAAGGTCTTGTGCATTACTTTGTCTCTGGCTACTAGACCTGCTCCTTTTATGGTAGCTAACCTTCCCTCTGGTCCAATAGCAGGCTAGCAGTCAGCTTCCTCTGTTTGTTTTCTGATCAACCAAATCCTTCCTCTGTAAAACACAGGAGGCTTCAAGAGGTCTCCTTTTATCTTCTGCAACCTTTCTATACGTTTCCTTAACAGACACTACTTACTGATGACTTCTTATTTGTCAGCAGTCTTGATGTTAGATTCATTCAACAGAATGACCAACCAGCAGCCGTAGATCCCAAGTCAAGGTTTCAACAACGTCAGTGAAGACAAATTCTGCAGTCAGTCTTGAACTCACACCTGAAAACCGTCCCTTCAGAACTGTGTCGTTAAAGTAAACTAAATATGTCAAATAGGAAAGGCAGATTGAAAAAAAAATCATACAAGGGCAGCAACATGGGAAACTAGAGGATCTTACAGGATGAGCCGGAGACAAGAAGACAAACCAACTCATTGACGTCTTTCCTACAAAGAGCCGAGGGTCCACAGATGACTAATTTACACCAATTAGGGCTTCTCACCCACTGGGAACTCGACCCTGCAAGGAACTTCTGAGAACATCCGCCTCTTTGTCTGTTCTCAGCCAAAAATAACTCTTAACAACACTTTTACTCTGTTTAACAGCTATACTTTGTGGAATATCTCTTATGTAAAGTTAAATTTTTTAACAGAAATATCACTCTGTTGCACCAATTTTCTTCAAACTTTAGATTACATTAAATCCCTGGATAATTTTCTTTGGTCCAATTATTGTGATATTTCCAATATATCTCCATATTGCAAGAGTATATTTAAAAGAATAGCCTGATATTCTGGAGCAGAGATGTTCTGGCACTTTACCCCCTCTAAAATGGAAAATTATTGGTTTTGCACGTCAGATTTTACACTGCTTAAAGAAACAAGATGCAGCACATCATATATGAGCTCCAGTGGTGCAAGTAAGCAGATTTTAATTCATCTGAACAAAACAAAACCAGCTGTTTCACCTTGTTTTCAGTCTTTGAAAGTTGGCCAACCATCTGCTGACCTTCTATTTACCAGACTGCCTTGAGTTTTTGTCTTTTCATCTTTCTTCTGAAAGCGAAATTTTTTTTCACAAACCCTGACCATAACCCAACTTGTTTGCTTGCATTGAAATTGTGCTTGATGTGCTACTTTAACCTCTATAACCTCACTGTAAAGCTCACTACATTAAAAAGGAGGCTGACTACTTCGCTTGCAATGGATGTAAATCATGAGCACCAATACGGACATAATCACAATTGTAGTGGATTAAAATGTAATCATAGGAGCTTCAGTAAAAATCAACCAGACTTCTCTTGTAGGTTCTTGAAGACGTTTCACCTCTCATCCAAGAGGCTTCTTCAGTTCTGATTAAAATGTCGTTTTGCACATTGCATTCAGATTCCTGTTTGATCAGGTGTGAACTACATTCAAGTTTCTGCAGATTATAGAACATACAACATGATGTCTTTAAATGGTCTGAGGTTCATTTTAGGAGACAAACTCCAGCACACAGGTGTTTCCCAGATAGTTTTTAGACTAATCTTTGTGTTCCACCAGCATTTGCAGCGACTGCTTTCTCCACAATCTTAAAGATCTGTCATTGCGGCTGTGACTTCATCTTTAACGTCGTGTTCCCAGATTTTTGTAGTTTATTTTGGGACTTAGAGTTCAAATCCCTTGCATCAGTGATGACTTTGGCTGCCAGCCAGTACACTAGACCCACATAAATTTGCATTCAGAATACATCTGTGTGTGTGCGTGTGTGTGTGTTTTAGAGAGAGGACAGAGGGTATGCGGCAGACTAGAAGCTTCTCTGGGAAAACACAAACTCCAAACAGTAGAAATCACTGGAGTGCAGACTGGTCGAGACCCGGAGCCAGACCCTGCATTCCTCAGTAAACCTCCGCCTCGAGCCTGTGGGCCTCTGCTGCTCGCTGAGAGGGCGAGCGAGGCGGCGAGGGAGCTCTGAGAAAGAAGGTGAGATAAAAGAGTCAGTGATGATTTTCCTCGTGTGACTTAGAGAGATATGAATAGGATGACTAAGATGGTGGACGTCCCTCAGTGTAACATTCCTGGTCTTTGAGTTGTCTTCTCAGGACCTCCGTCGGGGCATCTGCAGGATGTCTATCGCTTTACAAGCAGCAGTTGTAGCTTCCTGCTTCATGACTCATTAGTCTGCATCTGCTCCAGAAGATCCTTTGTGTAGTCCTGAAATTGATGTTTCTTTTTATTACAAATAAATCTTTTAATATTTTACAGTCATTAGATTGATTAGTTGAAGTGTCAAACAGACAGATCACATCACCAGATGTCATCCATCAACTAAAAACGCTCCCAAAATTTATAGCAAATACATCTGCAACTAATAATATTCATTGTCATTTTATCTGTTTGTTGTTTTCTTAGTTAATTGATTTATTTGTTTGTTCACAATACATCACAAAATAATGACAAATGTCCATCACCGTTTCCCAGAATCCACAGCAATAAGAGAAAAACTGTTTCTACCATTTGAAAACCCAAAAAACATAAGCAGTGATGGAAAATGATTTCAGATTATGTTTAATGTAACTAAATTTACCAGTTAGGGGAAACAAAGAACAGTATGGACTGCATTGACTGAAGCTGGAAACATCCAATGTTGCTAATGCTTCTTCTACTTCATCCTCTGAAATATAAATTATGAAAACTAGAATAATACAATCGATCAGTTGTTGAACAGTGGAGTCATTAAGCTACTTTCTAAACTGATTGATCATGAATCACCAGCACCCTTATAAAGTTCTTCTCCATTAGAGGAAACCAGATGCAAAACAGAAGAGAAGAGATCAAAAGTTTTAAGGAATGAAAATTACACTGCAAACCGACTTTTTTTTTGGATCTGTGTCACTTTGTACAGCAGCTGTTCTACAACAAGTGTATTCTGTTTGAAACAGGTTGAAATATTCTCTGCATTGGTTTTTGTTAACAGAAATTATTTGATCAGTTTGGGATTCTTTGCAGCATAAGCAGATGTTAATTCTCAGTAACTGGATCTTCCTTCAGTTCCAGATTGCCCCAAGAGATGATAAACTGAAATCATTAACATTTTCTTGCTTCCTAAATCTCTCTTCTTCTTCATACCAACATGTTCCCATGCTGAAACACTGAAGAAACATGTCAGTGGGTGGATTTATTGTGATTAATGCCACTATTAAACATAATCACCATGGAGAAGCAGTGTTTAATTCTTAGCTCATGAAGTTATCAAAGTGTCTCTTTGTCACAATCCCTGCTGTTGTGACGGAGTTAAGCAGAAATTCAAATTTCTCTCCCACTCTTTCCCCGAGCCCTCTCGCCATACCAGTGTCCACTGTAAAGCCCCCCGTCCTCTGGAGTAGCTCGGACAATAGATGCCTCTCATGCCGGGCGGACTACCCCCAAAACAACTTGGTCCTGGGTCTGGCTTCAGTGGCTCGGAAAGAATGACTTCTTTTCCTCTCTTTCCTTCCTTCAGGCTTTCCTTAGCCCATGAGCACAGCACAGTGAGCCCTGCTGAGATAAACAGAAGTCGTGTGTAATCATCAATCACAGAGGAATGGCACATACGGGGGTGCACGGTAGGGACAGTCCAGTCAGGAGTGGAAATCTTAAAGGAGCCGGGTTCAAGGATTCAGCTAAGTGTGAATGCTGCAGTTAGAGATAAAGGTAATCATCTGATGAGCCAGAGGGATATAACTAAATGAAATACGTGTTTAAACATTATACATTTTGTGTGCAGCAGCTAGTCCTACTTAAAGACATTATTTGACATTTTTAGAAACACATTTATTTTCATAGATCTAACATCTCTCTTTTCTCTGTAGGTTGAGTGTGAATCTTCTGCTGCAGGTTGGCCTCATAACTTGTCTTTGCATTAAAAAAAAAGGAGAAACAGCAAACCTGGCTGAGAAAAAGAAAATCAGCATCTCTAAATCTCCTGGATTTACTGATTTAATCTTGTTTGTTTAACCCTCTGAACCCCAAAACCCACCAGCAGGTTTAGAACATGATCTTTAAGAAACAGCCCAAACACACATAAATCATAACAAGAAGCTTTACAGTAAGAATCTCCAGATTTTCCACTATTTGACAGTTCTTAAACTACTCATCCATAATGCTGCATTCCATTGGAAGACATAGCCAAATCTATGCTTTAAATTCTACTGAATTCTACATGTCTCATTAAAAATTTGCAAAACAAAACAAAAAAATCTGCAGTCCTTAGTGAGACTGTGAATTCATTAAGGACTCAACTTCATGTGACAAAGATTCAGGAAGATTTCAGCTGAACTGCAGGTTGTGTTTACACGGAGCAGAGAGGGGACTAGTAGGGAAACAAATTCAAAATTTAAGTTGTAAAATATCTGTGGTGCTGTATCTAGAGTCACCATTTGAGTGTGTGACTTGTTGCAGTGTCCTCACAAATTCCCACAGTGAAATAGAAAACGTCGCTACTAACAAAACCATCAAGCTATCTTTAAAAAAACTTTTCATAGATGTAAAAACTACTGACACCAAATTTAAAGTCACATGCCACTTTACCACAAATGTGCCGTCCTTCCATTCTGCTGTGCTGTGATAACTTGCTGCATGACATTTTCCTTATCACTTCACCCACATTTCTGTTCTTGCTCCGCTATCTTGGCCAAATGAAGAAATTTAACTTGTTTATGTAACTCAAGTCTTAATTTCAGCTTACTCTAGATCAACTAACAGTCAGGAAACCTCAAATGCAATACTTTCACAGTTTTTGTATCAACTAAACAAAAAAATCCTGGCATCCTATTAGGGAAGTTTAATATCCTAGTAGGCAGATTTTTTTGACCTTGATAAACCCAGAGTAGTCCTGTTCCTCTTTTTTCAGTTTTTGTTCTGTGAGCTGCTGAAATTTATTTCTGAGAATGTCAGACAAGTCCTTTTAAAGACGCAAAGCTCAAGGGTAGGTAAGGGTGAGTATCTGATGCAGCAGACCGATAAACTTCAGTGTCCCGCTGGCGGTACACTTACTAATTTGCATAGGAATTTAAAGAATGTCAGAAGGCTGCAAACGCGATTATACAAACATTATACGCCGATGGAAAGCTTAGATTCTCATGAATCTGCCGGTATAAACCACTTTCAGATGTGATTACCACAGCGGGTGAGAAAAACACATTTGTCCGACAAAAAACGAATATCCATCCATCCGTTCTCTATACACAGCTTCAACGTACACAGCGCGACTCACATTTGCGGGTTCATTATTACACACAGATGAAAATATTCCACAAAAAACGGCCATAATCCAACCTTTTACATCCAGACGACACAAGCCAGTAAAATATTTTGTCCAAAACATGTCCTGAAGTCGGTATATAATCCACGAATCGGTCGTTTTCAAGGAAATGCACCTCGCGATGCGCGTCCAATATTCCCTGTATTTCTCATCATATTTTTATTTACAAATAGAATATTAGCGATTTTTTTGTACTGAAAATGGCTGGAATTGACTGCAGCTTAAAGGGTTAATTGGGGTAGTGTAACAGTTATAGCTGGAGGTTTTCCCCTGTCAGCAGGTTGAAACATACTCATATAAACTGTTTGGGGCTTTCAGACCCTGGGAACTTGATGGGGAGGGGACGTTGCTTTTCCTGCTTCTGTTTGCCTCATTCCCAAACCCAACGCCCCCCTGATATTCCCAAATGCCCTGTCCAGGATGTATCATATTAAATAAAGGGTGAAAAGGGGACATTCTTGCAATTTGTCCACAAGGATTTTTTTTTTTTGGGGGGGGGGGGATTCCCTAATTTCTTTAGGTTTATTTATATACTGTACTCTCTGTGCCACACCCAAGTTTGCAGCCCCGAAGAATCAGTCATACAGCCATGGCCATAAGTTTGGACACAAGTACCATGACGCTTGTGAATCTTAGAAAATACCACAAAATTGTCACTTACAATACAGTACACAACTCCTGAGAACTATTTTAAGTTTCATATTTAAGAAAAACATCAAAAGAGTTTGGTGTCATTTTGTTATTCTTACCAAATTCGGTTGTGAAAGTACTGCTTTTTTTTGTTATTTTCTTCTAATATTATGTTTTGGGAACAAAGTTGTTCCAGTTGTTGGAATTTATTGATAATATTATATCCCTTGTTGATTTGTTGACTAATTAAACTGGTGCTGTCAAAAAATATTAGTTATGTTCTGTAATAGACATCAAAACAGACATAGTAAGTCATGCTGTGTCCAAACTTATGGCCATGGCTGTAACTTACCGACCTTGAGTGGCAGAACAATGTGGTTGTTTTGAGAACAGCTAGTTTTCCACTATCAATGCAAACCATAAGGATTGTGCTTCACTGTAAAGGAAATGAAAGCATCAACACAAGTGGTTTACACCCTCCTCTACTTTAACATATGATCAGTTTTTAAATAGCATCCAGCATGCGTTGACTGAACACTTGCTGTCTTCTGTTGGTTACTTGGTCATTTTTAGATAAACACCGTTAGAGCTACATAGAAGTCTTTAATGTATGTTTCACAGGAACTCCACTGAACAACATTGAACTTATCTGGTATAAAGCGCATTGTAAAAGCCAAACAATCACGATTGTTTCCCGCTCTGCGATACAGCAATCCGGAGAGGATGTTGTGTTGAGTTTCCTTCAACACAAGAGCCAATCAACACAACATCACAGCAGGGTCAGAGACAGATGTTAGGAAACAGGCAAACTTCTGATGATGAAACTGCTGTGATGAGTTAGATTCACCAAAACAGAATTGGGTGAAAAACAACAATCCACTAGAAATAAAAAGGTAAAAATGAAGCTTCACCTGTACACTATAGTATGTTGTCATGTCAGCACAATCCCATGACATTTTTTAATGCTGGGATTACACCATTCCTGCAATTATTACCCTCCCTGATACAGCACAGTCTCACACAGAGGCCTTTCACATTTACTCTGCAAGAGTCTGGCAGAGAAATATGCAGACAAAGTTCCCTGAAGCTCTCTCACGGCCTCTTTATTTAGTTGCCACCAAATAAAAACAAATAAAACACATATCTAAAGAACACAGCTCGACATAGAGCAGAGAGATGGATGTGAGCACAGCAAGATCAAACCCAAAATTTATGATAAAGCAGAAACTACACACAAACTCTTCTGATCCTACCAGAATTAAATAAAGTACATTATCTGCTACACTCTGGACAATGTCCTTACTGTATTTCCTCCTTTCCAGACAAATCAAACCTTTAAAAGCCTCCAGCAGAAGTGCCCTCCTGGAAAACTGTCTCCTCCCCTGAGGACTGTCACTGTCCAGTTGTTTGCTGTCAGAAGCAGAGCTCGTGTCTGCTGCGACTCCTTAGCGGTGGTCAGTTTGGTATTACTGCCTGCTCCTTCCGATCTGGCTCTGACCTGCAGCCTGAGGCGAGCACTTGGCAGGCACAACAGATGGCAGACACGCCGGTGTTTTCCAGCAGTGAAGGTTACAGAGATCAGTGTACATGACACGTCCCACCATTCTTTGATCTGCTTCCAGCGGCACAGGCTGTGATAGTTCACACGGGATCAAATAATACTAGGATTAAACGACGGCTGTAGCTGCACTGACAGTCGGAGGTTTTATCACCGTCTGTGCAAAGTCTGGGGAAGTGCTGGATTGTTTATATCACACATCAGTCCCTCAGGTCTTCTGATTGTGATTGTACCAAACACCAGCGTTAACCTGGAGATTTTTTTTTACATCTGCAGCTCTGGATAATCAAACAATGCTCTGAAATATGTTTAACACCACCATTCCAAAATCATCTGGACTGATTAAGGTCTACAGCACTCTTTTCTGTGTGTGTTTTTTTTAGACTGATTCCACTTTATTTGTGTTCCTGGTTTGAAACAGTCTTCTAATTTTGATGTTGTATAATGTCTAAGCTGATTTCACCTTGTAGAAGTACTTTAGGTTGTCTTGACAACAGTGACTAAGACAATATTCATCATAATTAGAGCCACAGCAAATTAGGTTTAACAATGAAATGGAGTATATTGGTACATATGTTGGCCAATAAATGACAAGAATTTAAAGCACAGATATGTCAAAGATACTCAATGGACAAAAGTTTTGGGACACCTGGGACATCCTATATTAAATCCATCCCCATCTCCCTTTTACAGCTGCAGCAGCTTTGGACTCTCAGGAAGGTTTTCCATAAGATTTTACAGCATGTCTATTGGAATTTTTAGCCGTTCATCTCGAAGAGCATTCGTGAACTCAGGCAATGATGTTGAACAAGAAGGCCTCGTGTTGTAGCTCATCTCAACGGTTTCCGATAGGGTTGAGTTCAGAGTTCAGAAACTCATCAAACCAAATCTTTTTGGTCCTTGCTTTGTGCACTGGGGTGTAGTCATGCTGGAACAGAAAAGGGCCTTCCCCAAACTGTTCCCACAAAGTAGGAAACTTTGAAATTGTCTAAAATGTCTTGGTATGCTGAAGCTTTAAGATTTTCCTCCACTGGAACTAAGGAGCCTCAAACAACTCATGAAGAAACAATAATATACTGCCATCCCTCCTTTACCAAACTCTACAATCGGCACATTGCAGTCAGATAGATAACATTCTCCTGGCATCCACCAAACTCAGATTTATTGCTCAGGCTGTCTGACATTCGTCGCTCTATAGAACACATTTCCACGACTCCAAAGTCTTGTGACTGTGAGCTTTACTAGGTTCCATCTGATGCTTGCCGTTGAGTTTGGTGGTTAAAAGCTTTACATGCAGCTGCTTTGCCATGGAAACCCATTTAATTAGGCTAATGGTACAGAGTTTTTGTGGTGGTGTTAATTCCAGAAGAAATTTGGGACTCTGCAGTTTCTGAAGCATCGGAGCATTCAGGATTTTTACGTGCTATGTGTCTCAGCACTCAGCGACCCCAATCTGTGACTTTACGTGGGGGAGTTGCTGCTGTTCCTTAATGCATGCACTTCTCAGCTATACCACTTACAGTTTACTATGGCAGAGAAAAAAACGACACGAAACTGACTTCCTGCAAAGGTGGCATCATAAGACATCCTCACTGAGCTCTTCAGGATGACCTGTTCTTTCACAAATGATTGTAAATGCAGACTGCACAGCTTAATGTGGGATTTTATGCACTTGTGGCAATAGGTCTGAATGAAACACTCGAATGCATTGATTAAGCGATGGGTCCCATGACTTGACTGGGACATACTTACTACATGTTTTGTTTCAACTGTATGAAAATCATCAACATTTTTAAGCTCCTAAACTATTTTTTGTGTATATTTATGTTATAAAACAGATATTGTTTGATATGTCATCATAAGAGTTTATCAGTCTCACATATTAATATCATGTCAAGCTCAAAAATGAATCCATGATCAGACCTCCTGCACACAAACGCTGCCCCACAGTTTGGTCTGTGGCAATCAGGCCAGACTAAAATTTTGAATTGTTTTCACTCTGCTTAAGCAAGCCAGAACAACCTGGTATCTTGCCAGAGTGTCAAAGGCACGGCATTTTGTGTAATTTTCTTTCTGCCCTCTGGTACCCTGACAATTTCTTTTCATTGCGATCACACCATTGATTTGTGGGAGCTCTCTCACAGTTTGCAAATACTGCAGTTATCTGACATTTAAAACCATGTCCATGGTTAAACTTCTTTTTACTTATCAGAGAGTGCAGCCCTGCAAAGTAGTGCAGGTCAGTGTAAATGATATGATGTCCTCTGGCAGGCTCGCTGTTTTAACAAGGTTTGCTTTGGGAGTCAGTCTGATTCAGCTCTCTTGTTGTGTCCATATTAAGCTTGGCATCTCGCACACAGAAAGAGTTGTATACACAATTCGTTTGAGGGCCTTGATTACAGATAAAGATTATCTTGGTAATTGTAAATGATGCAGAGCATAACTTTGTGTATGTTGATGAGGTGCAAAGCATTTAAGATTACACAAAAACAGCTTCAGGAAGTGCTGCATATTCATGTGCACAAGAACAGCTTGAACTCAAATATCATTTAACAAACTCTGAAGATGCACATATACAATATCTGCACTAAAACCATTAGAAAACATTTGTGGATGAATGTGATGCATACAAATATTATTCAACATGACAAATATATTCTTATATAATAATAAAAAAATTACTGTAAGGATAGACCCATAAGAAATTTTTAAAATTTGCCTTGTTAACATGTCCTGATGATGTTTTTCAGTGTACTAGAAGGCCATTATGCACCCAACAAGCAGTCCTCACCACAGCTGAGCATTTCCCATTTTATCATTTAATTATGGTCAAAATGAAACGACTTTCTTGGCAAGAATTACAAAGAAAGACTCTTTTGTGTCAAAGTGACGGCAGATTTCTACAAAGTAATGTCAGTTAATTAAAAATAGAAAATGGTAAATAAGTGAGAGTCCATCCAGGTTTGACTCTGTGTTTTCAAAGCAGTCTGTTGACAGTGTACTGTGTGTTCCAGATAATTATGCAAATGAGATTTTTCATTATTGTGAAGAGGCTTTTTGCTTAATTTTACTAAATCTGCTTTTTTTTACTATTGCAAAGGCCTTATTGTGAGCATTATTTGGTAGTTTTGGAATATTTTTATTATTTAGAGGTGTAATAATCCAATTTTCTAGAATATGACTGTTCCAGATAATTATGCAAGTCAAATAAAAAATAAACAAAGTTCAGTTTTAAAAGTAAACATTACATGTATTTTATACCAACAAGTATATAACATGATAATCTTTATTTTTAAAACAATATTCAACAATGGTATAATAAAAAATAACAATTTTAAACAATATTTAATTGAAAATGTGGTTATCATGTTGATATAACCGCCTTTCTTCTGCAATACTTTTACCAGTCTAGAATCAACTGAGCATGTGAGTTTTTTGATGGTTTTAGAGTCAATGTTCTTGCTTGTGGTCAATATTGCTCTCCAAAGAGTGTCCTTAGAAGAAAACTGGCGGCCATTGGCGTACAAGTCCTGTTTGAGAATTAGCCCAAAGATTCTCTATTGGGTTTAGATCTGGTGAAGCAGGGGGCCATGTCATCAGGCGTTTGTCCTTGAAATTCTTCTTGGCCAGCCACTCTTTTGTGTACTTGGAGGCATGACTTGGCGCATCGTCCTGCATGAAGATGATGCTCTTCTTGTAACTGGCAGGCTTTGATTTGTACCATGGTATAAAATTTTGTTCCAAGAACTTGGTATAATTTTCCGAGTTCATTTTTACTCCTTCTTCTAGAGAAGAAGGAGTAAAAATTAACCTCAGCATGTTTTTTGACTGTGGGAGGAAGGTGGCATCCCTGGAGCAAACCCACGCACACACAGAGAGAACATTCAAACGCCACAGAAAGATCCCAGGCCCAGGACATGAACCGGGGATCTTCTAGTTGTGACACGGTGGTGCTAACAACTGAGTCATTCCTGATATCATCATTGAACAGTTAAAAAGACATTAAAGGGTATTAGGGTAGATTTTGGCAGCGACACAGGGGCTATGTCCCCCTCATTATTCAGAGCTGTGCACAGAGGTCACCAAGCTTACACAGCTGCAGATAAAACACACCACATCATCTGACTAAAGAATGCATGAAGTATCTGTACATTAAAAGTTGCATGATTGATTTAACAGAAATTACTCACATAGCGCATGATTCACATGTGTGCTTCTGCATTTGTCTTTTGGATTTGCATTGTTGTCAGTTAAGTGAATTCATGTAATGTTGTTTGGAGAGAACGCAGTGAATTAGCAAACCTGGAGCACATTAGACATGTAAATAAAACACATTTCCCTTTTTTTATTCAACATGTTTATTGAAATTGGACAGCTACTCAAGTACCAAAAAAGTCTGTTTTCATCATAGAACATTTGCTTAAATATGTTTTTAAAATTTACACTGTATGTAACAGGAAAATTATATATATATTTTTTTATTGCTGTAGGCATATCACTGACCTAAAAGGTCTGGATTCATTGCACCTTAAATTAACAAATTTAAATTTGGTTACAAGACACAGTCTGGGTAACTACGTGGCTTCATTTAGATTTACCAATAACAGGTAGTGTCCTACTTTTCCTACAATAGATACACATTTAAAATAGCAAATGTCATTTATAAAAATAATACGTTTACCATATAATACCAAAATAATGATAATATTTAGTTTTTTTGATGGGACAAAGACTTCCATTTAATGCACTGCCAGCAGGGTAAACCCAACCCAAAGCAAACCAGTCTATACTTCATCTCCTGACTACTAGATATAATCACTTGCATTGCAGGGGTTCTCTTGGTTGGTAGTGGCTAATCATTACTTTTTGGCATTTTGATGTAATATTTTGACAGCACATACAATATAAGCTTTCATTTATTTTATAAGAATAAGCATATACTAACTTAAAAAAAAATCTTTAACTATGAGAGTAATACTGAAGGCTATCCATTAGTTTAAACAAAAAATAAAGTGATTGAGGGAAGACGCCTCCAGATGCACATCAATGATTTTCAATATGCAAACTCATATTTCTTACAAATTATATGTGTAATTATAAACAAATGTATTAATATGTGCCATTAAAAGCTAACTAGATTTTCTTTTACCCAAGTGCAGTTACAATTATTTTACAGATGTGTTCCTCAGAGTGTAGTTAATAAAAGGCAGGACAGGACAGCTGCCACACCTCCTCACCCTGAACGCACCATCATTCATTGAAAAGTTTTGCTCAACCGTTCTTCAGCACTCACAGTTTGCTGTTGACAAAACATAAGTTATTGCACTGTTGGTGAGGAAATGCATCATGTGTGAGTGCAGGCAACAACAAATAAGCTGTAAATTACAACTTCACACTGTTTTAGCTCCAGACCTCCGCCCTCCTCCTCATCTCGATGAAGTTCCTCCTTTTTTTTTTTAGTTTCCCACTGCAAAAAATGTCAACCTGGATAACTCATTTACACTCAGATCTCCAGTTATCTGCCGT
This sequence comes from Acanthochromis polyacanthus, assembly GCF_021347895.1. Taxonomy (NCBI): domain Eukaryota; kingdom Metazoa; phylum Chordata; class Actinopteri; family Pomacentridae; genus Acanthochromis; species Acanthochromis polyacanthus. The sequence continues at coordinate 38,141,928 of NC_067125.1, read as the reverse complement.
GAATCTGTGAATAAATACGTCGTGAAAGATTTTAGACGGGGTTATTTCAAGCAAATCTAAAAATGAAGAATAAACTTTGAAGGATTGTCAGACTGAGTGCATGTGTGTCTGACTGACTGCAGCAGACTGTGGTTTTCTTACAGTGCAGGATCTCCGTCTCTGCCCCTCCTGCATCATTTGCCTCCCCACGCTGCCCGCCGTGCCTCTTTCTCGCTCTGCTGCGCGTCTCGGACAGTTTTTCCAGCGGCTCCGCTTCTGTCAGACTCACCTCAGCTCGGACATCTGCAGCACCGACCACCGGCCATGGCTTTACGGGACACCGGCTCTCTCCTCGTCGGACTTCTGCTCCTCTTCCACACCTGGGGAGGTGAGACAAATTTGAGTTTTGATGGGCACAGAGACGCGCAAAAGCTCCTCAGAAACAAGATGTTTGCCATTAAAGATGTGAAACTGCAGTTTGTGAGCAGCTAATTAAGGTGGGATTCAGAAGCTTCTAAAGGGGCTTTTAAGAGTTAAATAAGTCAACAGTTGCCTGCACAGTAACTTTCCCTTGCAGCATTGCTCTCATATCGTTGTCCAGCTCCTGTGTCAGCTGCAGACACTGAGCAGTCCTCTGCAGCAGCAAACCTGTGTTCACTCTGTGACTTAAAATCCACACAGTAAACAGAGATTTTGCTTCACCTCAGTGTGCAAAATGTGTGTTGCCACTTCCACCCCTCCTTTCTTAATTGCAATGCTTCTCTTTTGCACACTTGGTTTGCTGATTGCTCATTTGCGGTGCATATAAATTGAGGGATTTAAAGTCTGATTAAAATATTTGTGGCACACAGGCTCAGTTTTGTTCACTTGCTGTGAGTAAAACATACCAGGATTGTTGGACACCTTTGCTGTAAAGATTCTCATTGAAATTTCTACTCTGAGACATGGTGATTTATGTTGATGTGTGAAGTTATGGTCAGTTTTAGCAGTTTGTATTTTTAGATGGAGCTGTGGTTGTAGTGAAGGAAGGAGCTCTGCCTCTGCTTTCTGTCGGCTCTCCCCTGTTCCCAGCAGTGATCAAGTGGCTCAGTGCTGCCCAGGCAGCGGTGAATAGCTCGACTTTGTTTCTCACACAGAAACATGCAGTCAAACACATTCCTAGAGTGAGATCCAGCTCTAACTGTGCGACATTACCGTGAGATATTTGCATGAGAGAAGGACAGAATAATCGATTACTCCTATTAAATCAGTCGTGTGACGCTGCTATAAAGAAGGCTGTGAGGTGCAGATGTATGTTTATTTTTAGAAAGCATATCAGTGTAGATTGAGTTATGTGGGTGAGAAGGTCATGGTACCTCGGCTGTCCACAGCACAGCTTCGTTTTAAAGCACTTCTCTCATGTTGGTGTGTCTTTTCTTGTTTGTTTAAACAGGACAGGTCCGCGTGTGTTTTTCCTTCTCAACCCTTCCTCTCTCTGAGCCTCACTTCCCTCCTCTGCTGCCCTCAAACTCCTCTCCCCGCCTTTACCTTTCCTTATCCGTGTTGGTCACTGTTAATGTGAACCTTTCCTACCTCATCACTGTATTGTGCTGATCTCCTGTTTAAGTTCAACCATTGTCTGTGATCTCTTCACACTCACTTTGCTCTTATCAATCCTCTTCCTGTACTTGACCTTCTTTGGCTTCTTTTTTTTCTGCAGTCACCACGAACACATTTCCACTCTTTACTTATTCTTCATCACTTCAAAAATAACGGTTTGACCAGAGAAAGATGTTTAAATCTCATTCAGAAGTTTGTCATTTGACCCTTTTTGGAGAGCTGATTCCACCATGGATTTGAAAATTGGAAATTTCTTGATAAATCTCTGAACAACGCAGGACAAAAATGATCCATTTAAGGTCTGCCAGTAATCCTCAGTTATTTGGTCTATTAATTAATTAATGATGTAGTCCTTATAGTGTGAAAAACATCAGGAAACTACCTGTCACGGTTTTGTTAATTTGATGCCTTGATTCTTCTTTTTTAGTTTCTGATCAACCAACAATCCTGAAAACCAAAGATCTTTAATTTGCTTCCAATTAATACAAGGAAAGGCGGTGTATGTTCACACCTGAGGGGAAACTAAAATGAAACCATTTCATTATTTACCTAAAATGGTGAATGTCTCATTTTAAATGCTAAGTAAAGTTATTTTAATTGAGTTGGATCAACTCCATTTACGAGTGCAAATTTTAGTGCTGGAAAATAAGTTGGATCAGTACAATTATTTGAAATTAGACCAACCCTTGGAAATAAATTCAGTCAACCCTAATAACTTTTGTTGACTCAACGCAACTACCTTACATTGAACCAACAGCATTAATTAATGCTGAATGAAAGATGTTTAATCAATCATATTTAGTATAATGTGTTGATTGACTACCTTAATCTTTAGATGGTGTTGGTTAACGCCCACTCAGACCTGCTGCATCTGCAAAGACACTCCGTTTGAATACGTGCACATGCACGTGGAGATTGAATGAGTGTGATTGTATCTTTGCTAAAGCTTCACCCCCCGATGACATCAGAGGAGAGTCGGACTTGCTGTTTAGCGCTGACCCTCGATAAGGATAGAATTCACTTCCTGTGACATCAGCTAATCAAGCTGGGCCAAAGAGCGGACGTCTTAGACCTCGCTCATTTAAAGGTCAACACTTTCTGCTGCGACTGAGGCGCTGTGACTCGGTTTCATGTGCTCAAAACAACTTCTGCTCTGCAGAAGAAGCAAGCTGGTCGTGGACAATAAATGCCCTTGTTGTGTCTCAACCGCAGCCTAGAAAACTGAGGCCCATAATCTGGCAGAGGATCAGCAGAGCACAGCAGTTAGAAATGGAAGTCCCTAAATTCAGACTTCTCTTGCAGCACATTTTTACTGTGAGGACTGTGACTGTTTGATTTCTGTGCATATGAACAGCCTGTAGTTTGTGCAGGAGGTCAGACATTGTTAGAACATAATGAAGTTTGGAGGTACTGGATCTTCTTTGCCCTGATTTTGCCACTCAGTCTTGCCATAAATATCATATATTCTAAAAGCCTCGTATTTACCTGCTGATGGAAATATTTACGATGCCCTGCAACCATGTCCTTGTCTGGAAAAAGCTTGTCATGGGCGCATGGTGTCTTATCTTTGTCCTGAGCTGTTCATGCTATGTTTATGTGTTCCCATGCAACAGACTCCTCAGGACACCGCAGAGGAAAGGAGCCGTCCTCCGCTGTTTTTGATCTGAGCCGTGACAGTGCAGCATCAGTCTGGAGATGTCTAAAATTGTTTTAGTGAATTTATGGTTGTTAGGATTAGTAAAACATAGTCCAGATCCCCAGTGAATCCTGGAAAAGAAACAGAACGAGGGCTAATTTTAGTATGAATATTACAGCACAGTGGAATCGTATAGGAGGTGACTAAATAATGCTTAAAACTGTTTTAAAACGAGAAAATCCTGTACAAATATCTTGATTGAGTGTTTGTATTCATAGTTTGTTTTTTTAAAAAGCTGCTAATGGACCTGTTGATGTGAACTTGTCAGTACAGGCTATATGACCTGCAAAAATAAGACAAATTGAAAAGTGAATGGTGATTTAAATGGAGCCTGGGCTTTCTCCCATCTCTTTTGTGTTTGTGGGTCACTGATTGTCCTGTTTACACCCACCTGTGACTCAAAGCAGCCACAGCCTTAACTGTGCAAAACTTTAACGATAAAGACAAAAAGAAAATTAGCTAAAGAGACCAAAATTGATGTCGTCCCAGACTGTTACCACTCATTTCCAATGTGACGCGGGACATTTTAACATGGGGGTCTATGGAAACGGATTCACATTTGGAGCCATCCTTTAGTAGACATTCGAGCAACTGCAGTTTAGGCTTTATTTTTAGGCCCCCGAGGTTGTTTCTTGGGTGTAACATGTGACTGACTTTGGCTTTTCAAGACTTCTCCTTCTGTGCATTGGATGCACTGCTTTAGCAGGTCAACATTTCAGGTCATTTATAAATCGTTGTTGTCTCCTGTCTGTGGTCTTCATCTGCATCATGTCTTAAAAGAATCTACTGTAATGCGGTTTATTCTTATCCTATAATCCAAACAACTCTGATTGCTACAACTCAGCAAGCTGTTTATATGTCGACTTTAAAGGAATTGCATTCAGAATAAGAACCAGAAATGCTTGTTTTCAAGTGTTTTGATGCAGTGTAGAATCTCCCAGCTGAACCATATAATGGGCTGAATCTCTACACGTGGGAGCACGAGTTGTAGAAGCCAAAGGTTTCCTTTTACTGTTTGATCTTCCTATTGATGCGAATAACATCCATTATCACCATTACCTGGGTCAATAGAGCAGACCAGCGATGGAGAGGGTGGGGGTCTGTTTCTACCGGAGGAGGCTTCCACGACTTTGTGCTGTTGTCATCGAGGCCATTTTGTTTGCTGAGTAGCAGCAAATGATTGTTTGTATAATGTAGCCAGCAAAGAAACATTGTGCAGTCAAACCTTGTTGAATGATATCTTAATATCAACACTTTCTGTTGTTACAGCGAACGCTTTAACTTGTGTTTACAGTTTGAAGGGAAGGAAGGAAGTTGATATCAGTCGTATCTGAATAGGGTAAAATGCAATCTTTTGTCAACATTTTCTGCCGAAGAAAAATACCATTTGTCTTGAATATCTGCAAGGAAAGCAATTTCACAACTGGCACAACTGGATTAGTTCGAGAAAAATCTGATTTGTTTCAAAGCTTCTTGCAACATTTTTCATCACACATGGATTTCACGAGAAACGCACCCTCAGCGATGCCCAACAGAAAGCCTCAACAGCACAGCGGCCAAGTCTGCAGATGTGCAGTGAGGTGTTTCATCTGTAAGTCATACTGGTCAGCTTCAGTGTACTCTGATGAATGGCTCTATATTTGACTGCAGGGCAAATCCATTCATACCAGGCTGTCTAGAAATCACCTCAGCTACACAACATCTGAACATCCAGCTCTCCTCCGACTGTAACCGCTTACTCCTGCTTACGGCCTTTTGAAGTTCCCTGATCAGACGGACAGCTGCGTACACCTGGTGTCTTCACAGCCCTGACAACACACTCCCACTCACAAAGACACATACAGACACACGACTTAACGACCTGTTGTCATCACGTGTTATTTTTGTTAAAGCGGGGTTACTGTTTCACTGTGGGTGTCACAGACAGACTGTGGAGTCTGGCTGTCTCAGACGTGTGCAGTTTAAAGTGTTTAGTTCCTGATTGTGACCGCTGTCTTTACGGTGGCTCAGGCCTCACCTTGTGTTGTGTTGTAAACGAAACACCGTCCAATCTGGAGAGCCAATAAATCCAGCTGCAAACAGTCTGTGCGAAAAGGTTGGTAGCTCTAATATTTACATAGTTAATAAAATAAGCAAACTAAGATTGAAGAGAGTCCTTGTGCTGCTCAAATGGTTGCTCGAAAGGGAATCATTGGATTTGTCTGGTTTCTCTCTGTAGTATGATGCTGTAAAGTCTTGACCTTACTGTGTGAAGTGTCTTGAGATGACTTATATTGTGAACTGGCACTATATAAATATAACTGAATTGAACTGAGCCATACAGAAATTAATTTTAACCCTTTGAAACCCAAAACCTGCCGGCGGGTTTGAAATACATGTAATTGCTTTAAAAAATTGCCAGAATTACATAATTTATAGCAGAGCCAGAAACTGTACAAACAAAAAAATAGGATTCTCAACTCTCCGGTTGTTTTTAAGCTTTTTTTGTGACATTCTGGGAAATGTAACTAAATCTAAGATTAAAATCTTGTCTCATTAAAATTTTCCAAAAATTGACTATTTGCTCTCACTAGATTCTGTAAAATACTTAAATTCTGCACTCCTCGGTGTGACCCAAATGCTGTTAGTTACTCAGCTGTGGTCAACAGTCTTATGACAAAAATTCAGGGACTTTTTGGCTGAACTGAGCTAAACTGCAGACTCTGTTTACACAGAGCAGATAGGAGACAAACATGAAAACAAATTAAAAATGTAAGTAGAATCCAGAAGGTGCTTGTGGTTAAGAGCATTAAATGGTAACACAGTAAAGTCCTGTTACTCCTCTGCTGGTAGAATATACACATTACTATTGCTTATATTACTAGTTGGTTGGTTTGCTCTTTGTTAATGTGCGTAGAGGTCTAACGACTAATAATTTCAGCTCTGATTATGCAGCAAACTTATAATTTCCTACAGAATTTTAATTGAGTTTACTGTATTGCACTGTAGCTCAGACATTTTGGCACAAAGTTGATCAAAAACCCAAAATTTGACAAGTGAGGTGTCACAATGCATGAAAGTAAAGACTTGGCTCCTCGGTATTTTGCCTTTATCAGACTGTTGATGGTAGACAGAGGCAGAAAGCGTGTAGTAAGTCCATATGGTGACATGGGACAGTGAGCAAGCTACATGCAGACTCAATATGTTGGAATCTTTATTATTTTTTGCAAAAAATGATACTTTTTGTAATGCACAATGTCTACCCATTTAGACACAGATGGTCTTCTTATTTATAAAGTCAGTAGTTGTATCTGAAATGGACAAATATTGAAGATTTTATTAATTCCCTGTTGTCACATGGAAGCAGTCAGAGCAGATTAATACATCTACAGATATTAGCTTAAAAAAAGTTAATTCAAAACTCTGGTGTAAATAGAAGCACTTTGTGAAAAGTTTCAGACTAATGAGCTCAAAAAACAGAAGCTGCTGTGACTGGATCTGCTGCTTGAGCCCTCAGACATCCGAAATCTGAGCCGAAACGGAACAAGCTCACCATTAAACCTGTATGACCTGGGTCATAAAAACTGCTTTAAGTTTGTGTGACTCTGGGAAAGCAGAGGAACTGTCATTAAAGTGACATATCGCTTTAATTTCTTTCAGCGACCTCAGACCTTTTTTATTGGTGTGCGAGAGCTTAAGAGGCCGGTTAGGTGGTGCGTAGAAAGTCACGGGACGAAGGGTTTTGTTTCATCTGCGGGACTCATTTTCTTACTTTTTTAAGTTTTAAAACAGTCTGTAGCAATCAATCTGACACACTGAGTTCAGACCAGACTTCAAGTGCAGCAGGACACTTAATGTGATGCTTTTATATGTAATTTTTAGGTCATGATCTGTTTAATGAGGTTGGCTTTGAAGTGGAGAGAAGTGAAATCTATTCTTTCAGGTCAGTCCATTATCAAAATGGACTCAGTTCTTTCTAGCAATTATAAATAAGATAATTGTTCTTTCTATCCCTCCTGATTATGTTCTGCACACTGAGTGCACTGTGGTTGCTGTAATGAATGCAACTCTGCTCTGTGGGATGGTTTGCTGAGTTACAGTTGGGTCATGGCTGAAATAACAAACCAAAGCGTTCTGTTGTATCAGCCCTGAAATGCACTGAAGCCCTCCTGTGAGGTTTTTTTGTCTGTAGACAAATTGAGAAAACTGTCATCAGCCAAAAACATCCACACCATTTGGTATGTCATGGAGGAAACGTCTGTGCTTATGTAAGAGGTGGAGAAGAACCAGTGTTTGGTCAAGATCTGCGTAAAAGATTGTTCTAATTACATTGTATTTAACTTTTTATTTAAACTGTCTCCTCCAGCAGTGCAAACGATAGCGAAAGATGCTGGCAGTGTTGTGTTTTTCTTCCCCACAAGTATGCTGTTTGGGTTTTTGGTATGTCTTTCTGCCTCACTCTGTTACACAAAAGCATTAACAATTATGGGTTTGTGTTTGGCCACAGCGGTCTGTATCGCTCCTAAAAAGTGGACTGATGGGATATTTGTCCAAGAATAGATACAAGGAAGAGAACGGGTGGTGATTGTTGTGTTCTGTATCTTTACAGTCATTAATTAAGAGCCCAGACAGTGGTGTTAATAAGTCAGTGCACATTAGGGTAGCAGCTGCACAAACAAACAAGACGATGTTGGCAGCTTTTAGTTACAACTCTGAATTTATTGGGGCTAAAAAGAAACTCATTGCTTTGATTTACACTCATTCCAGAGAATATTTTACTGTTAGGGTGTAATTTTACCAATCTTACATGAAATCTTTCCAGGATTAAGAGTAAACATCTTCATCCGTTTACTCCATTTGTTTTCATCATGAAGTACAGAATTGTGCAGAACAATTGTACAGTAATTCTTATGGATACTGATTTGTCAAAGTCATACAACATACAGATAAATGTACAGTTTCACTTACAGCAGAGATGCAGAGATAAACTAGCAACTTAAATTCAACATGTGGTCACCATTAGGGCTGAACTGTTTGTGGGAAATATCTGATTGCAATTTTTCTGAGAGATATTGCAATTGGATTTGCGATAAAATTCCTTAAAGTCCTGCTTCAGTTCAATATTCACCGTGGATAGATTTAACACATGATAGAGCATTACTTCATGAGATGCCATCAAAAGCTTGACTGATTTTACCAAAGCATTGACACGACAGTTTGGGTCAGACCTCTTGCATAATGTTTCATCGAAATTGCGTTTTTTCCAGATTTAGTAATTGCATTGTTTTGAAATTGCAATTTAAAATCGATTCATTGTTCACTTGTTGGTCACAAAAAGAGCTAAAAGCTGCAGCAATGAAAGATAATTCTGGTTGTTACAAGAATCAAAGATGGAGCATTCATTCGCAGTGACACGTTTTTGTTTATGTGTAGTTTGAATGTCATTTTCAAGTGTTGCATCGGTCAAACACTTGTTTTTCTTGAAAAAGCTCCAGTAATTTTCTTCTCATTCTGGGTCAGAGGTTGCGTCGTGACCCTCAGCTGTTCCTTCTTGTCAGTCACACTGACTCCGATGTCACAGTGGCGGTTTTACATGATTCTTCGGCTTTAAGAAGTAATTAACATTCTTAGGCGTTGCAGGGTTTTCACCAAAATGTTGAAATCGACACTGTTCCCTCTGCCAGATGGGACATGTGATGGTTGATATATGGGCCATGTGTGTACTATAAAATGTTTCCTAGCCAGAATTCAATAACTTAAGTGACATTGTGTAACTCATTCTTTGCTTAATTTGTAAGAAAATAAAGTCATTTATTTCCCAACATACCACAAAACCTCCACACTGACATGACGAGCATAAACCATTGTGTTGCGTCTCCACAGCTGGACAAAATACTTTTGATTCGTAACTCTTCTTTGAGGATATTGTCAGCGCGTCTGTAGTTACTACTCTGCTGTGAGTAACCTGAAACCTGAGATGGAAATAATCAACGAGATGTGTGTGCAGCATCCTGGAAAGAGCCGCCTCGAAGTCCTGAATGAAGACATTTTGGCTGCAGCGCCTCCACTCTTGTTCTCGTCTCCAGATCTGCTTTCATTGATCAGATATTGTTTGCGCCAGACTAATTAAGGAATAAAATGTGGTGAGATTTTATGAGCCAAATTAAATTCTGCTCTGATAACGCAGTACCGTGCCAAGATCTGAGAAACTGCACAGTCAGAGCTGCAAGCTCAAATAGTCAACCTGCACACACAGTGACATGCAGAAGTGTGTTCAGAACATCTACTAATGTCAGTGGATAGGTGATGAGAAGATGAACTGATTTCCAAAAGTTAAAGATGCATTCTAGTCAGCATGTTCTGCAAGTTTATTGTATTATAGAAAAGAAGGGACCGCCATGAAAACGTTTCCCAAAAGAGACTCTCAGATAACTGTTATCGAGGTCTCAGGCCTCAGTCAGCTTTTTAAGGTTATTACTTGTTCAGTTAAGGCCAGATGAAGCAAATATCAAAGCATTATATAAAAACAGCCATCAGCTCTTTTAGGCTTAAAAAAATCAGAGGGAACTGTGTGAATACAGCAAAGCTTTTACAGATACAGCTTCCCTCATGTTGCAATGTCATTAAGAAATAACAAGAATGATGGCGGTCAAGTTGTGGTGTGAAAGAAAAAGCTTGTGACAGTGGAGTGCACAGCAGATCAGCACACCAACACCTGCACTAATACATAAGAATTAAAATCTTTCCTGTGTCCTCACCATGAAATTCAGCATCAGAAGTTTGTGAATGTAAAACTCAACAAGGCTGAGGAATTCTGGAAACAAATAAGAAGAGGTATGCTTGTCCAAAAAGGTGCAGAAAAGAATACATTTCCAACTTTTAAGCACAGGGTGGATTGATCATGCTTTGTTTCTGCAGTATTGACCAGGAGTTTTCAAGCTGTTGCTTGATACTGGAGACAGAGGCAGATGTACTGCTTCAGAACTAATAGCCACTTTATCTGAGTAATGAATGAATTAGCCATTTAAACATGTTTTATGCATATGCAGGTCCATTAGTAGACCTATAGTAGAGAGGACATAAAGGATAAGATAAGGCATGTGTGTGACAGGGCTGCACAGTGGGTAGTGGTTAGCACTTTCGCCTTGCAGCAAGAAGATCCCCGGTTAAACCCTGGGTTGGGCCTGGGATCTTCCTCCCACAGTCCAAAAATATGCTGAGGTTAATTGATAACTCTAAACTGTCCGTAGGTGTGAATGTAAGTGTGATTGTCTGTCTGTATATGTAGCCCTGTGACAGACTGGTGACCTGTCCAGGGTGTCCCCTGCCTTCACCTGAGTCAGCTGGGATAGACTCCAGCACCCCCAGGAAACTTCCAGCAATTCTTTCTCTATATAGAACGTTATAAGTGCCTGTCAGTGTTTTTTGTTTCTCAAAAATATTACCAAAGCAGAGTAGCTTTTAGCTTGAGTATCCACAGAGCTACAGACCATCCAGGCAGTGAATATGTGACCCTGGAAAGCATCAATAAGACGTTAAAGCAGCAGAATCCAAAACAGGATGTTAAAACAAAGCCAGATCCTGAGGAAATGGTATCTGATTCTGATAAGATGGGACCAAGTCCAAAAAAAGATGGGCTTGAATTGTCCAATGTATGAGATGTGGTTTCCAGACTTCACTGTGAGCCACGCTTTCAAAGCTGAAGGAGTACACCTGAAAAAAAAACACCTCTCTCTGTGGGATTGATTTTATCTATCATGATGTGTAGAGTCTAGTGTGTTTAAGAGATGGCAGGAGAAAAAGAGGCATGTGGTTTTGATTTGTGATTTCTCAGGGATGCCTTTGGGTTTGAAAGGCATGTTATTTTAAAAAAAATTTCCAAAATTGCACCACTTATCAGTTCCAGAAACTGTAGAAATGGAACAAATCATTAGATTTTCAACTTTCTAATGACTCTTGAACTAATAATCTGTGATGTGTGATTATATCGAGAAACGTAAACCAAATCTAAGCTTACAAGTGTTACATTCCAGCAAAATAACTTTTTTCATGTCTTATTTAAAAATTTGATACAAATAGCTTGTTTGTTCTGATTTGATTTTGTGAAATACACAAAATTGTGCACTCCTTAGTGAAACATGACAAGCTATTAGTGAGTCGACTGCTGTCAACAGTCACGTGACAAAAATTCAGGGACTTTTTGGCTGAACTGCAGGCAGTGTTTACACAGAGCAGAGAGTGTGGAAACAAACTGTAAATGTAAGTAGTTAAATATAAAGTGTTAAAATATAAATATGCTGTTCTACTTTTCCAGTACTGGTAACAACTGCACTTGGAGAAATTTGTGCGTGTTGATTACAGGTTTTCTCCATTTTTGCAAAATGAATAAACAAATGACATGCAACTTTTGTCTTTCTTTTTTCAATGATTTTTAAAAAAATATTTACTGCATTGAAGACATTTTTTATTTAGTTTATCTTTTTGCCATGGTTGCACTGCTTCCATAAAGGTGCAGGAATTTATGTTGTGTAAGTAAAAAAATGTGACCGGAGCAGAAATCGCAGACTTGTGAGGATTAAATGAATCGTTGTACATTCTAGAAAGCTTTGAAAATCTTATTTAATTGGTTTGAATAAAGATCATTGATCAGTAGCCATGGCTGCAGAGGAATGTAGTCAAATGACATCATCTCTGTCACAGGCTGCTCCTCTGGTTTCTCTTTTTCTTTCTAAAGGCGATTTATGTGCTGCTCCACCTCTTATATCAGCTCCGAGGTCAAACACACACAGAGCTTCTCTGTCCCTGTGCTAAGTTTTACCAGTGTGTGAAAAACACAGAGGCTGAGAGGCTTCTCCTGTTGCTGCTGGCCTCTTTTACTTTTTAAAGTCATGGAGATGAGACTGTAGTGCTGCGTGTTTACCAGTGACAGCAGCTTATAACTGCAGAGAGGCAGCTGAAACTGATAAATAAACCATCATCTGTCCTCCTGTGCCTCTTGTTCAGGGAAGTAACCAAAGTTATATTAGGAGGGAGCAGTTAAGTCTGGATAATTAGTCTGTGGTGTGCTGATGGGACTAGGAAGTGAGTCTCTCCTTAGACATGGGCTTTATTTAGTGACATGAGAAAAAGAGCAGCTAAAGCTTCAGACTCAAAGGGCTCAAACTGCTGTTGGTCTTCTATGATATTCTAGCACATAAGTACAGTAGAGCTGAGAGCTGAGAGCTCAATGCATTGTAACATAACAACACACCCTGGTTTGACAAGTGCAACTTTTAGAAAAAATACACAAAAAAAGGGAAATTTAACACAAGAAGTAATCTTACACTGCAAATTCAAGCCACACAACCAAAAGCAGAAATGCTGCATGGAATAAAATTAAGATAAAAAAAACTAAGTGAAAAAGCCAAAGTACAAATACGATGTTATGGATGATCTGTGGTTTTGTAACTTATTTAGGCTACACCCATCCTGCAAAAATAGCTGAATCATGCAATCAAAATGTAAAATCTTTAGTAAATGTACTTCATCTTAACTCGTGTGTGTTTTGTTGTGCTTTATGCATTTTTTTTGTTTTGGTAAATGTGAATTTAAATTTGAGGCATTTCCTTTTCTCTTTGAAATACCACTCATGCATGTTTCAAATTGATGAAGGTTTGTCTGTTATTTGCTTGCATTTTGTCTGTTTGTGTATGTTTTTGTGAGTCTTGCTCATTCTCACATCCAACATAGAGATGTGCTACAAAGACCAGACAGATTCTTGCAAATGTTTGAGCTCTACAACTACAAAGCTGGAGCTGCTCAGATTCTGCTTCATCCTTGGATCTGAAGTCTCTCCTGGGACAAGTGGAGACAAGAGGCCTGTTGGGTTCTCTGTCTTTCCTCTGTTAGTTCAACAGCCTCCTTAATAATAGATGTTGTTTTTGTGAAATAATGCTCTGTGCTGATCTAATGCACATTAGGATCCTTTTAACCTAATGCAACCTATCAGCCCTGAGACCGTGCAGCTGACTCCACAGAGCAGACTGCTGTGTGTGGGCAGTGGCTTCAATGTTTAGTTACAGCAGGTCACAGTTGCTAGTTAAATCTGACGGTTTGCTCTTTTCTCAGGCTTAAGTGTTGGTCTAAGTGATCATTTTGGCCTATATATGTGTTCTTTCTCTCTTAATGGGGTATTTCTGCAAGTTTTAGTTAAAACATCAGTTCTATTTATCCAGTTACTTCATTTCTTTTGATCAAAGTTTTTCTTATCTGATGATACTGAAGCATTTTCTCTATTTGGGTCACATCAGACCTCCAAGATGTAGAATAAGATTGGACTCGGTTTCATTCATTTCATTTTCTTCACTTCAGCCTTTTACAAGTAGGAACAGCTGATGCAGATCGAAGAGATCATTGTTTTTATCTCTCTGGATGTATGTGGGACAGTTTAAATCGACCTTGTTATTTGTGCTGCGATAAATAGGAAAAGCTTTTGGCAAAGTAAATCATGTGAACAAGGGATGAGTCCACATCAACACTGGTGCTGCTTTTGTGTCAGACCCTGAGATGACGTTGATGAGTGTGGTTAAAAGCACGTTCCTTCGGGCAGTTTGCACACGTCCCATTTCAGACATGAATCCTCTCCTGCTGCAGTGGAGGTTTGTACTTGTGCAGTAGAAGCCTTAAGTGGTGCCCTTACCTCTATGATGATGTATTTACCCACCGAAACAGGATGTTGTGTCTGAATGCAACGCACTAACAAATCAATTATTCATTCATTCATTCACTAACATCAGCTGTTGTGAGTTGTCAAGTTATGCAAATACTTGCAAGTTGTAAACACGGGAATCTCTGCCTCACACCCATCCGTCTCCTATGATGTGAACATAGGCGTGAGTTTAGCACTGAAAATGCACTTTTTTTTTGATGAAGTAACCATTTTCCATAATGTTAAAGAGCCCATTATATGAGTATTTAACTCTTCCAGCACACTAAATACATTAGAATGTGTTTAATTTTGAGTTTTTATTTTAAAATCCAAAATGCTTTTGAGTGCTATGGCTGGACTCAGTGTCGATGCATCGACTGCTAATGTGTCAGGAAAACAAATGATGCTCGTAACAAATCCTTGTTATATAGAGAGGCTATAGCATCTCATCTACACCTTTAAAATTTACAATTTGAAATTGTAATTAAAGTAGTTCCTTTCTTTGTACATGATCAAAAACAGTGCAAAGTTTTAATTTCTCCAGGAATCCTGTGTTGTGTCCACCCAGGGTGTTTGGCACACATGAGGAATAATCACATTAAAACGGTACAACAGCAATCTGTAAGTAGCTGCTGTATCCTGTAAACAGTGCGGCTAAATGGTCTGCACTTATAAAGCACTTTTCTGCATTAATGGTGCTCAAAGCTTTTCATGTGTTTCTCAATCACTCATTCACACACACATTTACACACCAGTAGTGACAGAGCCGCCATGTAAGGAGCCCGACGCATGTCTATTGTAGAATGAAAGAACCGTGTGCATGTTCACCGTATGCTTTTAGAGTCCATGATGGTCAGAACAGTGGATCAAGGTCGATTACAGCATTTTTTTTAAAATCTATGCTCGATCCTTTGCTTGCATCAGCTGTTACACAGGTGTCAGAAGGGAGACTAAAAGTTGTGGAAAAATGATATTTTGAATTAAATACACCATACTCTGGTCAGAGGACATTAAGCGTCACAGTTGTCTCTGTCATGGTGCCCATTGTAAGCTGTCCAGAGTCTCAGTGACCGTTTCCTCCTGTCACTGCGGTGTTTCATTCTCTGACATGTATGTAAAACAGAATACAGGTTTTTATTACCTCGATGCAAAGTTTCAATGATTGCCCAACTTCATAGCAAGTTTTTTGATCTTGATATACACTCAATGGATTCAGCAGATACTAAATATTAAATGACTCTAATCAGGACATCTCTAGTCTGTGCACACAAATGCAGAGAGCTTGAATTAGTCAAGAGATCATTTGTTTTTGTAACACTGACACTTTAACAGAGCTGAGTATATTATCATTATTTTTTTCTTCATGTTTGTTTTTATTAATAATGACTGGAAATCCAAGCAGGAGGTGATGTGCAATAGCCTAGCCGTGCTAGACCCAGGTCTGAAGACACAAGGGTCTAGGAACTCTCGACAGGGAGGGAGGCGGGCTAAAAGGTTGTCTATCAAATCACTCTGCAGCAATTGGGTATGTATACAACCAATCAGTGCGACGAATAGGCTGACGTAGTTCCTAGAGCGCCGGAAATCAGAGGATGCGGGAGTTCGGTGAAGCCTTATTTATACAGTCAATGGGTGAAGCTCAAGTATATTACAGACATGTTAACAGAAAGATTATTCAGAGTCGGTGCTAATGGAGCTCAACGACTGTTGTCGTTTTTGTTGTCGACCCTGGCAGAGAATTAAATTCGTTGCTGTGGGTTGTCTAGCACGGCTAGGCTAGTTGTTTCCGGTTGTTTCTGTCAGAATCGCCGCGCCTCTGTCGTCACTTAGTTATGCCCGCCTTCTGACTCTACACTTCATGGTGATTCATCGGCCAGTTTTAGGAGCATCCAACTTCGAGCCTTATGGAGGGTAACTGGACCCACCCTGGCAGAGAATTAAATTCGTTGCCGTGGGTTGTCTAGCACGGCTAGGCTAGTTGTTTCCGGTTGTTTCTGTCAGAATCGCCGCGCCTCTGTCGTCACTTAGTTATGCCCGCCTTCTGACTCTACACTTCATGGTGATTCATCGGCCAGTTTTAGGAGCATCCAACCTCGAGCCTTATGGAGGGTAACTAGACCCACCCTGGCAGAGAATTAAATTCGTTGCCGTGGGTTGTCTCGCGCGGCTAGGCTAGATGTGCAGCAGATTTGCACCCAAATTACTCAACAATTGTGTAATTTTAGCACGATTCACCTGAACACAAAGGAAGCAAAGGTGCTGTGAAAGAGCAGAAAACAACTTTATATTTCATTTTTGAGTTCTAATACCCTAAGTGAATGGGTAAAAGGCTTTGAGTATGTGTGTTTGAATGCGTGTGTCTGCAATCTATCTTTAGCCATAATATGCCAGCAGCAATGCACATCTCATACTTGTGAAGCCATGTCATGAGACCTCTCTCTCTTTCTCCCTCCCTCCCTCTCCATGTTTCTGTATCGTCACAATCAGCACTGAACAAAAATACTGTCCCTGTTGGCCTTTCCCATACTTCCAAACAGCTTGAGTTATTTTATTTCTGACTGCTCATGGAGTGGCTGATATGGAGACCATTTTGCAGTCTGGGACGTGGGAAAGAGGATGGAGGGGGCGTTTGTACCACCATGGGAGCAGGCATGAGGAAATGGCCCACAGAGATCCAGTCTAACACACACATATGGACACACAGTAACACAAGTAGGCATAGATTTGTGCGACTGTGAGACTGTTTCGACAATGTTTTCTTTAATATTATGGGAGTTGCGGAGTTAGACATGGGAAGATGACCTCATCCCACGTGAAGTCAGAAGTCATATACTGAACACATTTTTTTATGTGTGTCTGTGTGTGTGGGCACAGCGAAATAGCTGAGTGTGGAAACTCAGAGTAAAGGGGAGTAGGTCCTGTTGCAAAGTAGTTATCAAAAAGCTAAAGGAAGAGGGTGAACTCACTTTGAAGTGTAGCTGCTGAGAGAAGACCAAAGAGCTGCTTATCAAAGAGGGATTAGCCTCGGGTCAGAGGAACCTGCGCTGCTTCTCGTAGCTGAAGGCCTGAGCTCGCATCTTACAGCTGTGGTCAGAGACAGAAGAGGAGTTTTTAGCACTTGCAGCTGTCTTCTTTTCCCCGGGCTTTCACTGAAAACCATAAAACAATGCTGCACAGCATGTGGGGTGAAGCATAAAATTAAAGACTTTTTCACTCCAGATATTTTTTACTTGTTAACCAGAAGTGTAATTAATACCATTTTAATTGTTATTGTCATTATTATTGCTATTATTATTCTTATTGCTGCAGCAGAGACAATATTACTAGAATTAATTTCACTTGTGTTTTTCCTTTAGTGAAAAGCATTCACTGATCTGTAGACGATCAGTGGATCCAGTGTTTCCAGAGGTCTGTGCTATGAAGCAGCGTTTTGGTTGGTGAGGTAGATCCAGGTTTAACTCAGGGTTAATACAGTGGCTGACCTCTAACCGGGGTGCATCACCATGCTAACTTATGCAGTACACCTTACCTCCAGAGTGGATTATGCTTGAGATCAGCTCAGCATGTATAAAAGTTCTGCCTTCTGACCAACCTTTGGAGCCTCGATGTGCAGATAGTGAGAATGCCTCTTAGAGGAAAAGAGCTTTTAGCATCTAAACCCTTTTCTATCCTCACCAAGTATAGATATAAGAGATAGAGATTCTCAGTGAAGCACATTCCAAACTTGCTTCATTTTTTTTAACCCGTTGACAGCAAGCAGTTTATAAAGAAATTTTATTTTTCTGTATGACTTTACACAGTGTTATAATCTCAAAACAGAGGCTGATAAAGCCCTAAAACCTTGTATTTGTTGACCTGATAAGATTTGTAGTCAGCCTACGTATCAGTTTGATCAATGTTTTAATATTTGTTCTTTACTCTAAGACTGTTTAAGAAATAAGGTGAAAATGGTCTTTTAGGCTGTAAGAATAGGCAGCATGTTAACCCATAACAGTTTTACAACTGTGAGTAAAATATGAGTAAAATAAGTTGTCAAATTCAAACCATGTTGAGGCTTATCTCACATTCAAGTTCATTGTCAGTGTAGCAGGAGTTGTCCAGTATTGACAGAATTGTTAAAAATACATTTACTATACAAATCGGTTTAAGTGGACGGAAACCTGTTTTTCCAAATAGGAACATGGCAAAAAATATTGAGGAACCCCTGGCATTAAGTTCAGAGAAAACATACAGAAATGCTTTTTATAGCAGTTGTACAATTGGGTGATAAAATGAGACATTTAATCAATAAATTGAATGATTATTTTGATGAATTTTACTTTAGTGTGTCAGATTCAAATTGCAATGAAGAAATGAAAATACAAATTTCAGTTTCAAGAACAGATTCCAAGTTGTGTGGTGGCAGCAGAAATCTCAGTGGTGGATGTCACATGTTTGAGTGAACTTAAATTTAAATTCACCGTGCAGCTTCATTCTTCCATTGGTGGTCAATCATTGGTCTACTAGATCTACCGGACACTAATTGCTTGATCTTTGGCACCTTAATGCTACTTCTTGAGGGAAACAAAAGCATTTTTTTAAATTTCCAACATCCTTTAAACCTGCTTCTCTTCCCTCCTCTGACCTGAGCTGGACCACCACAGCCGCTGTCAGAGGGGACCTGTCTGGAGCCTCATTACCGTGCTGTTGTGACAGTTGTGAGTCAGCAGAGCCCCCCGTGAACGCTGGAGTCTGGCGTGTTGAGAACTGAGCCAGGTCTGGCCCCGGCTGATCTCTGCAACAGGTGGTCCGTTGAAACGGAATATAACGTCAGATCAGCAGGAGAAATCAGAGAGCAAAGTGGCTCCCTCCCCACCTCCCCTGCTGTGTGGTCCACTCTGATCCTCTCCACTGTATTTACATTCTTTGCATCCTTCGTCTCCTCTGCCTTTTGGAAATCGTTAATTCTGACTGCACGTTGGGTGGACGCTGCCAGCATTCGGCTCCAGAGCCCCGGGGATGTGTGTGCGTGTTTTAGGGAAAGTGTCTGGCAGGTCAGTGTGACAAGTTGACCTTGTTTTCTCTGAGGCATCGTGGGAATGTGCAGTTTGGTTGCTGCAGCTGCCACCGTCCGTCTCTTTGTCTCTGCACGCAGCAATTAAAGCATCACCTGAACCCCACGGAGGCTCCACACAGACGAGCGCTCTGTCTGCACTGACAATGCCGTGTACTGTGACCGCGTCTAATGGTTATTTGTATTAGCAGTTTTTCCATTAGTCACATCAGAGGGTGGTTAAAGGGTAAATCTTGTCGACCCAGGAGGTTAAGATGCACATCATATAAGTGCAGTGTGTCCAGTTTAGTCCCACTGAGCATCCTTGTTGTCATTCACTGTTCTCTTTCTGCACGTTCTCTGTCTAGTAAAAGTAAAAAATGCCTACATACATTAAAAGGAAGAAGGAAAAAGATGTCATGCATAGTTTCTCAAAAAAAACCCAAAGGAATCAAAGTTTTGCATCATTTACAGCAATAAATTCAAATTATATCATTCGTTCTAATCATTTTGCAATGAGAGAAAAAGCTGAGAGAAGCAATGAATAAAACATTTACATTCAATATACACCCCCCTGCCCCCAAAAACCTGAACAAACAAAAAAAAATCAAAACTTTAACCCCCCCCCCAAAAAAAAAACAAAAAAACCCACTGCGTGTTATCAGTATTGTATCAGAGCCAGAAACAGAAACATTGAAGTAATCACCAATCAGAGTTTGTCTGATGATCCTCGCATGTGTGACTTTTGGTTGCATCAGGAAAAATAGCCAAGTCTGAGCCTGTAATCATAATATTTCCTCAAAATCACTTTAGTCTACCTATCTCATTTAAAATTTTTACCCAAAAAAATAACGTTTAGTCTAAACAGATTAATGAAAAAAGAAAATTCTGTTACCTCAAAGCAACCGAGAAGCAATCGTAAGTGTCTCGGCTGCAACCAGCAGTCATGTAACAGAAATTCACAAACTTTTTGGTTGAACTGCAGGCAGTGTTTATATTGACAAGAACGGCAACAAATAGAAAATATATGTATTCAAGTCATACTAGCGAAACGACCAGAAACTAAGGGGGTTCAGAGGGTTGGATGGGCATTATTTGTCTTTTTTTTAATGAGACTTCAGTCTTCTTCTACACTCTTTGTTGGCGCCTTGCTGTGTGTCTTCAAATGTAAATGAGTGGAGTAATGTGAAACCATTGACAGGTTGTTTTTCATGTTGCTTCGTGCACAATGCAAAAACCAAACAGGTGGCTACTTGTAAAAATATTGTTGCTATTGATCAAAAATCCCTAAAGCTACTTTTAAAAACTGAGTAAGTGGACCCAGTGTTTAATTTTGTTTGATGAGTTAACCGACGACTCATTTCAGCACAAACTACTCGTCTGACATTTGGATTTGCTCATATTTGTTTACTGTTGCCTATTGGTACATTAAGTATAGTTTGATACTCATCAGTTACGACCGGTTTACTATTTTGTGCTTCATTCACGCCTACAACTGCTGCAAGTCCTCTGCAGTCCAGTTTCTAGATGGTATTTCTGCTTGGTGCTGTTGGCCCGTCCTCAAATCTTCAGGAGAGTTACTGTGTGCAGCCAATGTAGCAGGAATGGATCCATCCAGGCAGCCAAAGGTCGCAGCAGCAAGACGAGTTTCACAACTGTCTCCTCCTGATTGTAGCCTGAACTAGGTCACTGGAGTCCTCATTAATCAATGAAAGCCGTGCTAACTTGTAACAGATAATGCAAGCGAACAAGGATAAAAAGAAGCATGCATATTTATGAGGACAGACTAAAGAAACACTCGGGTCAAAGAGCTGGGGGGCATCCGGGGGGTTTATTAGAAAGATCACTAACGAGCAGCTTCATGCACTGTGGATCAAAGAAAACATGAATCCTCTGCAGAATCACAGCTTACATGAATGTTAGCTGGATGTGAAAAGTCTTCGCGCTGGAAAATAATGGCTGCACATCATGTTTATTTAATCATCTTGACTGTGGAAAATCATTCTTTTAGTTGGTGGCTTATTTATGGCGTTATAAACTCTGCTGCTGAGGAGAAATGTTGTCTCCTGTTCCAGGAGTTGTGTGGGGGATTCATGAGTCACTGAGTCTTTTTGGTTTGTCGTGGTGTGTGTGTGTTAAAATGCCTCGGGGTGCGTTACAGGACTAACGTGATTGATGAACGTGTGACAACGCCTTTAGTGTCTGTGTTTTCAAGCGTTTCTCTTAACATTCTTCTGAACCATTTAAATGAGTGGAGTTGACCCAAACTAAGTGGGGCTGCTGTTCTGCGTGAAGAGGGAACTACAGCCGGTCTGCCTCTGTCCATCCCTAAAATATGTCTGTAAAGATTATATCAGGAACTATGAAGTCAAAGACAATTAAAGTTGCATTTCAAGACCAAATTTGGGCACGTTTTTGTCAACCAATCCCTTATATTGCTCTTAAATTTCCTGTAAGTGCCTTTAAATTAATTATAATTACCTGCACTTTAAGCTTTAACATTAAAATCAGTGGCTAATATTGTATAAGTGCCACCAAAATCCATCAAAGCATTGTCTCTGAAGGTGTTTTGTGGTGTCAGGCACCAGGATGTTACCTGGAAGTTGTAAGGTGTGCTCTCCAAGGATTGTTTTTTCCAGCACATCTAACAGATTCTTGATCAGATTAAGATTTGAGGAGTCACCACTCTGGACTCTTTGGACAGTTTAGCAGTGAGCATTTCCCTGCTTAAAGAGTCCACTCCCATCAAGGGAACACTGTTGCCATGAAGGAGTATGTGTGATCTGCAGCAAGGTTTAGACACGCGGTACGTGTCAAGGTAACACTTACACTACCAGTCAAAGGTTTGGACACACCTTCTCATTCAATGCTTTTTTTATTTATTTTAATACTGGAGATTCACACTTCTTAGTTTACAACATAATTCCACATGTATTATTTTATAGTTTTGATGTCTTCAGTATTAATCTACAATGTATAAAATAGGGATGGGAATTTCGACTAATTTCCGAACCGACTAGTCGCAAATTTGCGACTAGTCGTTTTGGAGTTTTGGAGTTTACAGAGTTTGAAAACTGAGGAGACGAGACTCCCCGTCGGAGCGTATCAGAACGCAAGACGGCACATTTTAGAGTGAGAAAACTCACCATCCCGAGAGGTCTGGTCAACGCTGACAAAGTACTTTGTCAAGTAATGGCTTACTCATATTCTGAAGAGGAATATTCACCCTCTGATGATGTTCAGTCGTCCACTGAGACAGAAAGTGCCGCTGCGTCTGTGCATAACGGCAACGGGTCGGTGCGCCATGACAGTCCACGAGCAGCACCATACTGGAGCCGATGCTTTGCTTCACCGGGTCCGGGGTGGCAAGAGGGGACGTGGTGGGTGTAGCTGGAGTGGTCAAAACACCGCTAATGATGAGGGGGGATAGCGGGTGTTGGAAAAAAAAAAAACAACGCGGAAATAGCAGCAGACACGGGAGAAAATGCTAACCTTGCCAGCAAGTTGATTTCTCGCGATATTTGTGAGTTCACAAATCTCTCAAGAAACCATCTTGCTCCGCTCCCACATTCACTGTTCGTACAGAACCAAGTTGGTTCGGGCCAATCACGCAGCAGTATTCGTGTGTGGGGCGGGATATCCGGGTGTGAAGACGACACCAAGCGCCAGTATATCAAAACAAACATGGCAACGGAGGACAACGATCGTGTAGATGCTGCTATTAAGTCAGTTTTAGCTGAATCTCCTATCGCTTCTTTGAAGGAAGAACAACGAGAGGTGCTTTGCGCATTTCTGGATGGTAAAGATGTTTGTGCTTTTTTACCTACGGGTTTTGGTAAGAGTTTAATCTACCAATTGGCTCCGCTTGTTGTGAAGATCCCGCGATTGGCTAAAAACAAACCTGTCAGAGGCGGGACATACTGTTGCATTGTCCAATCCGTGCCTCTTTCCTCCGAACGGATTTACATGGAGCGGTCCCAGATTGATATTGTGGAGTACTATCAAGTACTACACAATTATTAATCTGGCTATTGCCAGGTTAAGAAAATGCACGGATAATAACGATGGAGGCTGCAGTGGCGTTCACGGCCAAGTCATAAATGACGATGATGATGGCTGGGTTTGCATGACAGATGAGGAAGAGTTTCACAAGTGGATCAGACATTTTGATAAGCCTGTTGGGTATCGTTGAGAGAGCGATCAAAGGAACCATAACTGATTTAATGAGCCATTCGCAGTTTCACTGTACCGGCCGTGTGTACTTAGACTTGCACGGCTTAATCTTTGAGACAAGCATATGCTGCTGAAATGAAATGAGCGTGTCATCCAGAGGTCGACCGCCCCCTGCTACGTGTGCGTGTGAGGGGAGGGGAGGAGGAGCAATTCTCTCCCTGGCTGCTCAGCCTGTTAACAAAGAAGCTGATGCAGAGGTACGAAGAACAAGGTGCATGATGCTTAATGCAGCGTTTAACCGACTAGTAAAATACTAAACGTTTAATAAATGAGTAGGCGGTTAAACGATTAAACGACTAGTCGCGCACATCCCTAGTATAAAGTAATTGCATCAAAAACCATTGAATGAGAAAATGTGTCCAGACTTTTGACTGGTAGTGTAAGTGCCAGAGAATCACACTGGCTTCACAAGTTTACCTTCTTCCCATTGGGCATCCTGCTGTCATCTCTCCTCCAGGTAATCAATGCGCACATCCAGTCATTTACATTATGTGACAGATTCGTCAGACCAGATCACCTTTTTCCATTTATCAATGGTTTATTGCTTCAGCTTTGGACAGTGGTCAGCACGGGTCCTCTGACCAGCCTGATGTTATGCAAATTCACTGCGATTCGGTCTGTTTATCATTGTCAGCGCTAAGGTTTTTAGCAGCTTGTGCTACAGTAGCTCCTCTGTGGGATCAGACCACATCATCAGTCCACTTCTCTGAGCCTTGTCCCCATGACCTTGTTGGCGGTTCACCGGTTGTCCTTCCTTGAAGCAGTTTTGGTAGCTACTAACCGCTGCACACTGGGAACATCTGGAAATGCTCTGATCTAGTTGTCAAACAATCCCAATTTGGTGCTTGTGAAAGTCACTTAGATCCTCATGCTACCCATTTTTCCTGATTCGTATTTGCTTAAATTGAACTTGAATGGTGTTTTGGTGTTCAGAGGGTTAATACCAGTTGTCTAAGTGTTTGGCACTGAGCTGCCGTTAGTGGAGTGAATGCAGCCTTAAAGAAGAAGGTGACATGACTAGAAAAAAACTTTACATCCCACAACTTGCCAGAAGCAAACAAAAGGGGAGAGATAGGGACGTTTTGGCATTTTGAAAGCCCTTTCTGCATCTAGTCTCACAGTTTGTGTCTCCAGCTTGACTGTATTTTCTTTTCTCTGCAAAATACTGTAAGTGTGTCATTTAGGGATTAGTGTGCGATAAATGTCAGAGGCCACGGCAGCTCTGAGAGAACCAAACAACTTCTGGCTGCCGGTTTGATTTCTCCCCTCACGCCCTACCTCTCTTTTCTTTTTCCAGCCTCTTTTATCAGTTTTCTCATGTTAACTCTACCCTCTATTCACTCTCCTTGGACCTATTTACATGCATACAAAGGGCAGCTTGACAGAGGCGCTGTTTTCCCATGCTCCCGCTCTTCTCACATCTCACCATGCTCTGAAGCAGAGCTGCTATTTCTGGTGCCAGTCGGGTCAGTGCACTGCGAATCTGCTGTATCATGTAAGCAAACAAGCCTGATAGGCCATTGTTATTCTTAGATGTGACAGGGCTGGAGACTTGTCCCTGAGCTGTCACTTCAGTCCACCAGCGTGTTTAAAGCTGAATATTTTTTCCCAGAAATACATGACATGTATTCTGGGTTTCAGCGCAGACTGCCAGGCAAGCGAGCAGATGTGAATCATAATTAAATGAAACGCAGGCCTCGTTATTTTTTAATATCATTATAGTTACAGTCCCGTGTGCTGTCTGTTTTTTAGTCCTCATTATGTTCTCACTGTCTGCCAGCAGTGTTGTCACCTGACAGAGCTACAGCTAAAACTGGACTCACAGAGACACACAGACAGGAAGACTCAGCTGTCCTCATATCTGTCCTCCCCTTCAGTAGAACATTCACAGTTCTCCTTTCATGTCTTTGTTCAACGGAGTGGAGTCTTTCCTCTGGAGCCTGCGCCAGGAGTAAATTTAACAGGAATCACAGACTAAGCAGGGGAATCCTTGCTATGTAAATATTAATATAGGACCTTAGAATCTAACCTCGTGATGGAGGAAACCGATTATATAAGGACACTCTGTAACGCAAACAAAACGGCATACTCTCTCGTTTAGATAAATGGAAAAATTTGCCCGTGTCTGATTTAGAGAGAGCAGAACTGATTCACTAAAATAATCTCTTGGAAAGCAGTGAATGAGACGCAGCAGAGTAGGACGTGTGTCATGTGCTTGTTGCAAGCCATGGAATAATGTGTTTAGTGCTGCTGGCAAGTGTCAAGTCCAGGCCAGCAGTTAGACACAGTTCAGTGTGTCAGCGTGTGTGTGTGTGTGTGTGTGTGTGTCCAGACTGAAAAATGTGAGGTTTTGTGTGTCTGCTTGGCCTTGACCTCAGCGATCATCCGTTCAGTTGTTGCCACTTTGATCGGATTTTTGTCTTTTTTACCGAAAAGTGCTTTCTTACCGTTCTTGCCTCAGTAGCAGCAGGATTTGTGTCCATCTGTCCATCCGTGTGAAAGGTGTTTTGACAGCTTGGGGCCAGATTGACCTGAAATTTAAGTAAGAGTGCAGTTGTAGACAGCAGGAAAGAAAAAAAATCACTGACCGTATGTTTAATTTTCCATACAGTGTTTGCTTCAGACGCACACAACAACATGAAGGAAATGCCGGATGAGAAGACTTAATTACATTTAAACTAAAAGCATGATATTTCCTTTAAGCTTGACCATTTTGTTGGTGAAACCTAATCTCAAGCAGGATGTACAGCCAGTGTTACAGTATGTATGTGCGAAGAGCATATTGATGTCATTTTTAGGAGGCAGGACAATCTTGTTTGGCCTTATGCAATGTTTATCAGAATTGCGTAATACTGACTTTTAGGCCAGTTGCTGGTTTTGACCGACTCTATGCAGCCAGGCACAGTCACACTGCCACTGATCGGTTCAAAACCCTCGACTCTGCGTTGTGTAAGTTTTTATATAAGGAAGTCAGAAGGCTGAGACGTCTTCTCTGTGCCATTTGTTCTGGTAAAATAAGAAAACCTCTGGTCAGCGGGCTCAGGCGTCCCATGCCCAGCACACTTCTGCACGCCTCTCAGGAACTGACAGTAAATTTACACAATTATACAATACAAGTTAATAAAACCGAGTATGTACCTGGTAAAATAAGAAAACCTCTGGTCAGTGGACTCGGGCGTCTGGTGCACAGCGCACTGAAAAGGGCTAATGCTCGCAAGATAGCTGGCTCACGGAATGTCTCAAGCTCCCTAATTACATATTTAAACAAATAAAAACATTACATATATGTCAACACACTCCAGTCAACATCCGGACAGATCATAGTGTGCAAATACTCATAAAATAACCAAAAGAACAAGAAAGTAACCATTTATGATCCCGCGCTGTGTTCTCTGACCTACCTCGTGCACGCCTCTCAGGAACCGACAATATACCATCAGTGTCAGTTACACACTACAGCTCCAGAGATGGCGCTATTGAGCCAACAACAATAAATGAAACCAAACTGCAGCAAGTGGAACTATTTATCACATATACGATGTTACATCTACACTCAAACCAAAAAGGGTTCTACACAGTTATGACATAGAAAAAACACTTTTAGTTCCAGAAAGAACCTTTCAGCAAGAATGTCTTTGAAGACCTATCTCTGAAAACATTCATTAAAGATCCCCCAAGGATGCCTAAAAAACCCCCCAAAACATAAGAAGTGGTTTCGTTATGTAGCATAAATGATTCTCCAAGGGACTTTAGCCGAAGTCAGCTCTTTATAGATTCTTTGTTGACCCACCTGATTCAGTAAAGAACATATTAAAATTGTTCTGTATTAATTTTTCAAAATACATGGTTCTTCGAGCATTTTAAATCAAATAATTATTGAAACACGAGTCTGTAAACGTGTAAATGACAAACTGAGGCATAATATTGTTGAAATTGTATTTATTTTTCTTAAGAAATTTCAGGTTGTTCATGTTTTCTAAAAAGATATTTCAGTAAATGCAAACATTTTCAGATTGTGCTTGGATTTTTTTTATCCTAAAACAAAGGGAAAAGTTCAGAGTTATTGTTGTTAATGGCTACTTATGTTATGAATGTAGCGGTCCGGCCCACGAGAGCTCAAATTAGCCTGTATGTGGCCCCTGAACTAAAATGACTTTGACACCCCTGCTCTTGATTTCCACTCATCATTTCTGGCACCAAGTTCTGAACTTCAAAGGAGCACAGAACAGTTATTCAGTGTTAACACCAGTTAACGTATTAAAGGTGTGCGTCATCTAATCCCTCCACCGTTAACCATCTGTGGTCTGGGCCTGCTGCCACAGCAAACAGTGGGAGTCTGACAGCAGCCTGTCAGTGAATCCATCTTGGTGAGAAACTCAGAGCAGATTCCATCCTTTGAACGACCACATGCCACATCTCATCTGTCTACTGTACCTGTCAGCCTGCAGCCTTTAAAATACCCTGTCACAGGTGTTTAAAAATACCGTATCCTGAATTAAGGCCATCACCTGGAAATAGTTTACTGTGTTTATTAGAGGTGCATGCTCTCATAGTGAGAGTTATAGAAGAAAATCAGGTTTATAGGGTGGATAAGCCTCCACAGACACTCCCAGTCTAGCAGGAAACTGTGTTATCATTCCTCCCCACAGACAGAAACTGATTGTTGTGTCCACAATGAAATCAAAGCTTTCTGTCAGGACATACAATGTCTTTGATACGACTTCCCCTTCAGATTATCTTATCCCATCTTATCCTGTCGGCCTGTATGAGGGCCGTGTTGTGGGCTTTATTTGATCTTATCTCTAAATGTGCCTAATTTTGTGCTTGAATACAATCCTCCCTCTCT
This sequence comes from Acanthochromis polyacanthus, assembly GCF_021347895.1. Lineage (NCBI taxonomy): Eukaryota > Metazoa > Chordata > Actinopteri > Pomacentridae > Acanthochromis > Acanthochromis polyacanthus. The sequence goes on along the minus strand of NC_067125.1, from coordinate 38,113,877 downwards.
GTGGGCTGTTCGGAGGGACGGCTGAGCCTAGACAAGGATTTCTGTTGAGGAATCACCTGCGGCTCCGACTGCAGCGTCCCTTTACGAGCCTAGAGAGCTCTTTGAAGATCCATTATCAGCGCTGACACACTTATTTAGATGTATAAGTGCATGTGTGTGACCCAGAGTCAGTTAGCTTCACAAATCAAAGCAAAATATCCCTTTTTATCATTTTTTTCTGCAGCAGCCGTCCTGTTCTTGTGAGGCTTTTCTGTTTTAGTGATAGTTTTATTAAATGATTCTACTCTTGGTGTTAAGTTGGGCCTTAATTCTAATTGAAGTTTTCTGCACTCTTTAAACAAATAAAAGCATTTTTACAGCGTGACAGTCCAAAAACTCCAGCCTGCCGCCTGTTTTCTTGATTAATCAATTAGTTGCCAATAGCCGTAAAATGTCAGAAAAGGGTGACAAATGGCTATCAGTGTTTCCCAAAGCCTAAGAAAATGTTTTCTCAAATTATTCACATTTCAGAGAGAGTCAATTTACTGTTCTAGAGGAGTAAAAAACCTAGATAATATTTAAGTTTAGGAATTGAAGAATTTATGCTCTTTAAAAATTACTCAGACTTTTTAATCAGTTATCAAAGTAGATTGTGATTAATCTAATAGTTGACGCCTAAATGATTTATCGTTGCAGCTCAAGACTCCAGGGTCACTTGGTTTCTTCATTCAAAAACTTTTTTTTTGCACAAATTTCCCAGAAAATGTCTGTGTAACTCTTGAATACATTTACTAGTGGAGTCAAGAAAGAAGCAAGCAAGTTTATTTATGTTGCACTTTGTCATGCTTAGCGGTTATTCAAAGCTCCTTACAGGCAAATGTCAAAAATAAAGTAAAATGCAATGGGTGACCAAAGTTGAATTCCTAAAATAATCATAAACACTACAGAGAAGTTTGGTAAACTGCACACAGATTTATAGAATAATTAAAACTGATTGACTAAAACAACTAAAAAAAAACAAGAGATGAGAAGGATGAGAGCATCTAAGAGATAAAGTGTACAATAGTAAGAAAAACTAAATTCAATGAATCGGTGAAAGTAGCGGAGTAAAGAACAGTTTTGGCTACATTTGGGGCAAATTATAGGAGACTTATAGCCGTTGAAAATTCATTTCTATGTTTAACAGGAAGCCTGTGCAGGAAACTAAGAATCAGAGTAACTTTTTCTCTCTTCTTGGTGTTGGTCAGTATTCCAGCAGCAGCATTTTCAATAAGTTGTAAATGTCTGAAGGTCTTTTTAAGAAGTCCTGTGAGGAGTTTATCACAGTGCTCCACTCTACAAGTAGTAAAAGAATTAATGAGTTTTTCTGAATCTTGCCGGGGCCCCAAATGTCATCAATTTGTTTTTAACATGCCGGAATGAGGATTTAGTTACAGCTGCTGAAATTCATGCAGTTAAGAGCTAAACAACTTCGTGCAACAGACAAATTTAGATATTTGACGCTTAATTGGATCTAAATAACAATCAAAGTCTATCTTTGTGAAACTGGAGCTGTGTCGCATGCCAACTGTTGCACGACTCCTTCATGTTTTTGTGGCTGAACATAATTCTTTATGAATCTGGCTGTTTGTCTGTGGCTGTTGTTGTCATGCTGAAACATGAACTTAAGACTGATCAAACGCCTCTCTGAAGATACTGACAGATGGACGGACTCCAAGCATCTAATGTGTCTGAGAGCTTCGGGCATGACTCTGATAGCAAGGATGAAACAAATACACTGAAATGGACATTTTCTGTCTAGTTTTTTTGATTATTTGAACAAATAATCAGCAGATAAGTGGATAATGAAAACATCCATTAGTTTAATTTCTGCATTTAATAGCGTCACATTCAAAGTCGGACTCCTCAGGGGAAGGAATACCGTTTTTGGAGGGAAGCTCCTGAAACTGGAGAGGACCGGCATTCCCAGCATGCTGCTTTCAGATGGGATGCTCAGCTTTTTGTCTGTCATTCTGATTTGAGGCTATTATCCAGTGTACATGGACTCGAGTATCTGCTCTCTCATCATCAGAGAGGATCGATGTGAGGCCTTGCAGTGCCAGCTCCTCTGACGGATGCACCGCCGAGATGAATACCGGTCAAATGGGATATGATTAAGATTCCTGTGAGGAAAGACACTCCAGCTGTCAGCTGACAGGATGGAGGGGAAGGAGCTTGTACATTCAGTCTGGGCTACACAGTAGAATCTGAATTGCTCGCCTTCATGCCCCACTGAGTCCCACTTACTGTAGGTGAGTCCTCAGGTGGGGGAGGGAAGGGGTGTTGCGGGTGAGTCAGCGTTGCCCTTCCATCGCTAATGGCCAGGAAATGTCTATGTTGGAGAAACTAATTGGATTTCTTTAACAGGAAAGCATCCATCCAGCTCCATTAGCCAGTAGTAAACAGCAACACACAGCAGAGGGAGAGGCAGGTGGGAGAGGATAAAGGGGGGAGAAATTCAAGGAGGGAGGTTGAGAGAAGAGACTCGAGCAAGAGAAGGGGGAGGCATGTTTGTTGCAGTAGTGAGAGGTTTAGTTTCAGAGGAAATCGGTTCTGAAACTGTGTGTTATCTGTGTGCATGATAACAGGGTGAAAAAGTGGGAGTGGAGCAGGGATGTGTCTGGATAATCAGCTCAGCAGCAGGCAGGTCTGCCGTTACTGTAATTCACTGAAACTACGGGACCACACACACATCTGGCACTTTATCCTGCAAGAAGTGTGTTTAGAGTCCAAACCCAGTTTAAAACACATCCATCTTCTCCATTTGGAGCATCAGTTGAACAGTTCTCCCTTTCAAGAAATACACAATGTGAAATAATTTGAACTTCAAAAAAAATTATAATTTTTCTTAGTTTTTAGCGAGAGTTGGATACTTAGAGTCATTTCTCAAAAAAATTCAGCTTTGCAGGATTCTTTTTTTTTTGTTATCTAAGTAGAAAAAAATATTTCAACAAAGAAGAAAAAAATAATCTGAAATGAGCCACAACCAGCGGCTAACCAACTATGACAGGAGCACATGTAGAGAACTATTGATCCTTTAGCTACAAGGATGTGATTAGTACCTGTTGTTTTGTCTTTTACCTCCTCATCCAGTGTAGTGACATGTTGCGTTGTGTAGACTGACATTTTATGCTTATCTTGTGATTGTGATTTGGGTTGAGATCTTTGCAAATATCTTTCCAGAGATGGACCGACAGAGCTTAAAGAAAGTGAGACTTTCTCTGCTACCCATTCATTCACTTACAAAAGAAAAAGGCAGTTCAGTACAACATAAAGACAAAAGTTTCCAAACTTTTGAATGAAAGGGAGCAGAAAGAAGAATATACTTATCTAATCTGACTCTTTAGAACGAACAATCAGTTTCCAGTGAGCATTAAAAACAAACCACAAACACACGTTCACCTGCTCGGTTCTGGCATCAGCTGGTCATTGATAATGACCGGTCAGAACGTTGTTGTATTTTTGTGTTATTGTGTGTTCAGCAATAAAATATTACGGTGGACGTTATCTGTGTTTCAGTTCAGAGCATCTAGTAGTTACACTATGAGTTATCTATGACATGAGCTTCTTATTGTGTACCACGCTACTTATTCCAAATTATATTACCAGTACAGTGTATACTGCATGATATAAACCTGAAACTTATGAATAATGTTTCCAACTAAGTTCCGCGCCTTTATGGAAACAACACAACCATGGCTGGAAGCAGAGATAACAGAAACATGTCAGTTATGCAGAATGACACAGTTCTAATGTTATAAATCATATAAGAGAAATCCATCCATCCATGAACCACCGAGCCACCGTGCAGCCGCACATAAGAGAAATCAAAAACAAAAATGGAACTTCTTATCATTCTCGTGTATTTTACAAAATTAAACAAACCTTACATCAACATGTAAACAGTGTCCACAGTTGTTACCAATACTGAGAGAAAAATCCACGTAGTAGAGATATTTTGCTTCTTATATTTAACCACGCCTGACGTACGTCAGCAGGGTTACTGCATTCACTTTGGTATCTGGTTGGGTGTGTGTGTATGTCCGTTCAGATATCTCTGCAAGTGCTGAAGTCAGGATAATCAAACTTGGCACTGAAGATCAGTCTAAGGTCCCCTGCTCAGTTATGGAGTTAGAGGTCAGCAGATCAAGTAGGAAGGCATATACGTAGGATGATCAAAATTGATAGAGTATCATGCATGGGCGTGGTTCTGCCCTCTAGTGGGGGCTCGTCTAGTTTTAATTTGTGTCCATCCTCGTGTCATGCTTGCTCTGTTAAACTCAGTTGGCCGTTTAATTCAGTTTATTAAAAAAAGTAAATAAGTTTTTGTCATTGGCTTGTCAGTTACAGCTGAGTCAGTGATAGCTTCAGAGTGCAGAATTCTTTCTTTTATACAGATTCTAGTACCGTCAAATGTTATTTTTTCCTGAAAATTTTTTAAATGAGGCATGTAAAATAAAGCCATTTCAATAAAATATGACTGAAAAGCTAAAGATCTGATGTTTAGATTTGTTCACTTTTCCCGACTGAACCAGAAGTCACATGGAATTAGTCCAAGAATTCATGTAAAGTTAAAAATTCAATGCTTCTTGCAGTTTCTGGGTCTGATAAATGATGTAATTTTGGTGATTTTTACTAGACGTTACATGCCTTCCAAGCTTGTTGGTGGGTTTTCAGGTTCAGAGGCTTAATAACTCTGGCTTGGGTTTACTGGAGCTGCCAATAGAGGGTGAACAAAGGAAAGTCACAAACATAAGTAAATACTGATGGTAAAAATGGATGAGTTGCATCAGACCAATACCGCCAGATGTACCAAAAGTTGGCTGAAATAACCACTGACTTCTGTCTTTTTATTATTATTGACAAATGAATAAATGTCTCTTTCGTTTTAAGTGGATAAACACATAATAACGTTCTATTCTCATTTCATGTGCTGATAACTGAACTAGCTCTGAAAACTCAGGCTACAAGTTGCAATCTGTTTGTGTACAAGGTCAGGAAAAAGCTTTTACACTCTCAAAAAACAAACTGTTTCTAATATACATTAATATATGATGAAGAATATGAGGCCTAATAGTGTGTTGTCTGGGATTTATTACTCGCGTTGAACACAAGCCTATTTAAAAACAATTCATTCCTCATCAGAGTAGAAAAATGGAAATGGTTGCTGAAGTTAAACTGAATCTGAAAAAAGGTCAGAGCAGGACACAGACGAGCCGCATTTACATTCTCTGGAGCAGCGCTTTACATAAACTTGGCCATTTCCCACCATCACTTCTCTTTTTGCTGTGGGCAACGCTTCCAACGCAATGAACAGACTCTCAGGAAAAGCCTAAATCAAACCTGTCAGCCTCCAGGCTACATCTCTGGCTGGCATCTCATACATCTGCTGAAATACTGCGGAGTAAAGAGTGACTGGGGTTCCTCCTATAGACTGATAGGATGCGTCACGTCAAAAGAGCCTAGAAGGGGAAAACCAGTCGTTCCTCGGAGACACATCATGAAGGAACAGTGGAGCCACTATGCTGCCTGTAAATTGGGCCTTTCTTCCTGTGAGAGGGTGACATGTTGGAATGCAGCACATTAATGTGGACATGGGTGGGCTCCTCATTCCTGTCATAGCATCTCTCTCTTCCCTTTGACCCACCATGGCTTTCTTCTCTTGCTTTGCCTCCTTTGAGTTTGTGGATGCAGAAGTGCTCTTTCCTCAATATAATCCAGCTCCTTGTCGAGACGATAATCATCAGTGGTGGATGTTAACGTCGAGGTTCTGTTGTATCACCATCTTGTCCATTTCAGGTTAATTGAAATGAAGCTTTGTAGTTTGGATTGGCCAAGCTGATACAACAGCCAGTGTATTGGTATGGTTAAAAAACTGTAAACATTTGGTTTATTGGCTGATATATCATTATCACATTTGTTTAAACTCTTAAATATCCACATCAGTGTGCTGGCCTCAAAAATCCAGCGTTGGTCTGGACTTTTCTCATGGAAGATATGATGACATGTTATCATAGGAAAAGCCAAGATATAAACAATAAAATTAATAATGGGGCTTTTTAGCTCACTGGTTTATTCAGTGGTGGCAGAAGTGTCTTCATCCATAAAAGTACTATTATGAGTAAATCATGCATCAACAGTGTGACTTAAGTCACAAAAATGTACTTAATAAAAGGTGAAAATACTCTGCAGAAAATGTCTCTTTTGACTATTACACTATTAAATATGGATTTTACTGTTGAACTATTTTGTATTAAACTTTAGTTATTATTCTCATTATGGATAAATCTCATTTTTTTTCTCCATTAATAAACAATCCTTTGGTTTGTAAAATTCTGAAAATAGTGAAAACGCTGCTCTAATTATCAAAATTTTTCAGTTCTACAGTGTAAAATGTTGGGTAGTTTAATTAAAAACAATATTTCATGTTATTTCCTTACCTGTGTTGTCTGCAAAGATCTTATTTTGTGAATTAACTAAAGCTGTCACATAAAAAGAGTAATGGCAAGAAGTACTACATTTCCATCTGAGATACAGTGGAGTAGAAGTAAAAGAGACATGAATAGAAAAGTAAAACACATTTCTTTAACACTTCCATCAGGTGTAAGCCCAGCCAGTGAGCCCTTACAGGTTGAAATGTCTGCTTTGAACAAGGAAGCGTAGCATCAAAGCTTCCGTTTTAGCCTGTAAATGTCAAGATTCTTATTTTCAACTACTGCTAGTAAAATACACACCTGTCCATGTCTTGTAAGCTGCAGTTACCTGTACATTCAACTGTTGTTATGGCAATGGAGTGGAGAAAATTTTCTGAAAAAGCCAAGATATTAATATGAGGTTTTAAAGTTTGACAGATAAAATGATGTGATGATAAAAGAAAATTCGACAATGGAAAAAAAAACCTGATAGTTATTATCTAGTTGAACTAGATAATGATGCATTTTAAGTACTGAACTACAACATCCACTGAAGAGACAAAATATTTTGTCAGACAGCAACAGCAAATCTGTGGAGCAACAAAAGGACAGTAACCTTCATCTAACAACATGAAGCACAAATGAATGAGGTCCATCACATTATCAATCATTTCAGGTTTGACTGGCACTCTTAATTATCTTTTCATCGACTGAAAATTTTGACAGGAGCTGACCTTGGACAGGAGCATCTGTGTTCTGTTCCATTCTATCTCTGTGCCTAATGAGAAATGTTCAAATATTAAACTTACTTTGACATGATTTTTGACTGCAGAAAGGAATGACTAATTCTCATGCAGCTGAAATAACAGTTTTTAAGTGAGAACTTCTCAGAATTAAAAAAAAAAACAGAAGGAAAATTCACCACTTTTCTCTGTGCAGTCACGATGCTAATAGCGATAAACAACTAAAACACGTTGGACACCTTCAGCAGCACCTGTGTTCTATTTCTCTCTTTCAGCGTGGTCCAAGGTAATGGTGAGCATGGAGGACAGAGTGGAGGTTTCCTTGGGACAAACGGCTCACATCACCTGCATGTTTACATCGGATGACGGCATCGGGGGCATGACCATACAGTGGTCCTATGTGAGTTTCATCAAGTCTTATACTCACACACACACGGATAGATGGGATGTTTCTGCACATGTGATGTTTGTTTGAACTCTGACCTTTAGGTGACACGTTCGGGTGAAAACCATAGGATCTACCACCAGGACTCTCTAATGACCAATGTGGAACCAGGAACACCGTACACAGACCGGATCAGCGTGACCAGCGCCGGAGACATCGTGCTGTCAATCAGAAATGTGAAGCTGGAAGACGAAGTGGAATTTGTCTGCCTTGTTTCAAGTCTCACAGATGGGAGTTCAGAGGGACGCACAAAGCTGTTGGTGTTTGGTAAGATTGCACCTGAGAGAGGGTGTTTTTTCTAATCCAAATGTTTCAATAACGGTAAAGACAGTGGCACTTGATTTATGCAAACATGGTTGCCATTTGAAAGGTATGTGCTCACTTCAACCCATTTTTATATCTTTGTATTTATTCCTCTGGGCACTTCACTGCAGCTTTCTTTCTCAACTTTCTCTTGCTGACTTCATCTAACCCTCCAAACTCCAGGAAGCTTCTCTCATTTTTCACTGCACTATAAAGTCCTGCACCTCTATGGAAACAACACAACCATGGCTGGAAGTAGAGAGAACTAAAAAATGTCTTGTGTGCAGTGTGACACAGCTATAATGCCGTCTCTGCATGTCATAGATATTTCACTGCTGACCTTTTTAATTTACATTCATGCTTGTCTGCTATTGGCTTTGTGTAAACACAGCCTGCAGTTCAGCCCAGGTCGGTTGAAAAGTCTGTATGTTTTTGTCATATGACTTTCTGTGTCAGCTGACTTACTAATGGGTACATGGTTATCCTGAGTGTTTTTTTTAACAGAATCTGGTTAGTACAAATGATGATTTCATTCCTTTGCAGCTTTTTCATTGTTCTGTTTCATATGCAACTCTTAAACATTCAACTTTTCACTTTTCTCAAAAACATCGCCACAGTTTTTACACTTTAGTCTAATTTTATGCATCAAGAAGTTGAAACACTCCTCCTCCATCACATTGATTCTCAACCTTTTTTCAGTGACGTACCCCCTGTGTACTATTTTTTCATTCAAGTACCCCCCAACCAAGGCAAAGCATTTTCGGCTGACAAAAAGAGACAGACATAAAATACAGCACTACGTCATCAGTTTCTGATACATTAAATTTTATATCAATGCAAAAAAATGCTAATTTGTAGTGGTCTTTCTTCAACTACTTGGAGAAAAAGACCTAAAAACTTCTTGAAAATAAATAATTGATTCAACTGTAAATAAAGATTTCTACACAGAAATAATCATAAACGTTAAGTGTCCTCTTACACACGTGGACAAAATTATTGGTACCCCTCTGTTAATGAAAGGAAAAACCCAGAATGGTCACAGAAATAATTTGAATCTGACAAAAGTTAAAAAAAATAAATAAATTCTATGAAAATTAACCGGTGAAAATCAGACATTGCTTTTGAACCGTGGTTCAACAGAATTTTAAAAAATAAACTCTTTTGTCTAAACTCTTCCATCAACTGGGTTCATGGTAATAAAATGGAATGGCCTACTTGATATGAAATTCAGTTTATGAGCTTTCATTTGTTGAAAAATTATTGAATAAATATATTTTATAAAGGATTTTTGAATTGTTGCTAGTTACCTCCGCCAGGAGGTTATGTAATCACCGGAGTTTTTGTCTGTCCGTCTGTGTGTGTGTCTGTGTGTGTGTGTGTGTGTGTGTCTGTTTGTCTGTTAACAGCATAACTCAAAAAGTCATGGACGGATTTTCACCAAATTTTTACAGGATGTCCAGAAGAGCAAGAGTAAGAATTGATTAGATTTCTCTGTCCAATTGAGAGATGGCCTGGCGGCCATCTCTCAATTGTCCTTCGACCTTCAAAAAATTCCTGGATCCAGACGGTGATTCGGATCACCTCCAAAATCTAATCGATTCTTACTCTTGCTCTTCTGGATATCCTGTAAAAATTTGGTGAAAATCCGTCCATGACTTTCTGAGTTATGCTGTTAACAGACAGACAGACACACACAGACACACACACAGACGGACAGACAAACGGCATGGCGGAGGTATGCGCTCTCCGAGTGCTTTTCTAGTTTTTAATGTTTTTTTTTTTTTTTTTAATCTCACGTACCCCCTGGCATACCTTCAAGTACCCCCAGGGGTATTCGTACCCCCATTTGAGAACTGCTGCTCTATCCTCTATCACACAGTGTCACATTTTGGGCAACATGACTTGTTACTTTTAAAACAACAGATGAATAAATCCACTCTCTATTAAAATACACTTTAACTAACATTTCTATTACTTGCCTAAAAGTAGACAGGTATTTTTGAAAACAGCTTTTTCCATGCGTTTGTACCTTTCGTTCACTCACAAACAAAGACATCCCTGAACGCTCTTTCCAGGGTGAAGAAATTCAGAAGCTCCATATGCTATGCTGGCATGTAGACAGGGACAATTGTGACGTAGAGTGTGCATTGGCAGCTGTGGCTAGAATATTGCAGATGTTTACTTTGCTAATAGGACTTTTACCAATAAATTATTTTAATGAATAACTTCACTTTAGTTCCATCTTTCCTCAATACACTTTTGTTGATAGCTTAACAAAACCAGTAATAGTAATAGCTTTATTTCTAGCTTCTGATTGGTCAATATTACTTTACGGTTAGGTAGTGTCTACAGATACGGACCCGCATCCGTAGCCCACAGGCTACGGGTACGGCACTTTCCATTTGCCAGACAGATACGGACCCGTACGTGAGTCTCGCGAGTCAAGAAGCTGCTAACCACTGCAAACTGTTGAAAGGTAAGCAAAGGTTAAGGTTAGGGTTAATGTTAGGGTCAGGTTTAGGGTCCGTACCTGTAGTACCGATGCTACGGGTCCGTACCGCTAGCGTCTACCGGGAGTCACGTGACCAGATCTCGCGTATCTGATTGGCAAATGGCAAGTGCCGTATCCGTAGTCGACAGGCTACGGGTACGGGTCCGTACCTCTAGCAACAACCTTAGGGTTTTATCGGTGCTTGTTGGTTAGAAGGATCTTTTTTTAAAGTATTATTTTTTTTGGCCGTTTTCTGGCTTTATTAGATAGGTGCAGTGTAGAGAGATTGACAGGAAACGAGGGAGAAGACATGCAGCAAAGGGCCGCGCGAGCGGGAATCGAACCCGGCCTGCTGTGTCTGAGACCAGCCCCTATACTTGGTTCACCCGCTTAACCTGTTTAGCTTCAACTTTAATTTTACATTTTAATTTGGACAAAGATTTTTTTGAGACCCATGAAAGAAAAAAAATGTTTTAAAACACCCCATATACATGTGGAAGAGACTTAACATTGATTTTTTTTTTTCTTATCTGATGGTCCAACTGCTCTTATGTGTCACACCTCAGTAAAATTTCAGCTGCTTTTAGTTTACACAGTTTAACTGGCCTCAGCCCTTCCTTCAGCTTAAATGTATTTCCTAGTCTGACCACCTCTGTTTGATGTCTCTTTTTTTTTTTATTCAATTGACACTTCCGTGTGTTAAACTGCTTTCAGTAACTAGTAAACTTCAACTTTTCAAATAAGCTCAGCTGTTAAACTCAAAACTGCTTAAATTGTTACACGTAAGTAGTACCTTCTCTCCTTTCAGTGCTTATAATAAGACTTCAAATGACACTTTAAATCCTCACAAGAAAAAACATCAACATTGAAAATATAACGTGCTTATGTTTTTACATTGTTTCAATTGACTCTTCAACTGCTTTTCTCCGTTTAAAACTGCCAGTTGTTGGCTGCCAGATGACATCAGTGTTCCTGAGGGAATGTATGTTTTTTTAATTCCTCTGCAGAAGCACCAAGCCAACCCACGATTGAGGGTGTGCAAACAGGAATCTCTGTCAGCGAACATCATCCGTCCGTGGTGAGCAAAGTCGGAGTCATGACCATCGAACGTTTAACAATTCTAAAATCCCAGTGGGGCTACAGCTTTATTCTTTGACTCATTTCTCTTCCTTCCCTCCCACAGATTGGGTCTTGCGAAGTTAAAAATGGATACCCCAAGCCAAACATCACTTGGTACAAAGGCAACACTCCACTTCACAGTTATCAAGATGGTGAGGCAGACAGACCTTTGTGTAATGCACTTTGCTGTTTTAGTTTGTGCCTAATGTGGTTTAATAGTGTTGTTTGTTTGTGTCTTCCAGTGGTGGACGTGATGTCCAGAACCACCGTTGAATCCAGTGGTCTGTACTCGGTCACGAGTGAGCTGAGAATGAAGGTGAAGAAGGAGGACAAAGATGCTCAATTCTACTGCGAAGTCACCTACTTTGTTCCTGGAGAAACGATGATGACTGAAACCGTCCGGATTAACATCACTGTCAACTGTGAGCTTCTCAAGTTGAAATATCACAAAGACCGTTTCAGTTGCAGTGATGCAGCTCTGTGAAGTTCTTCAACACCAAACTAAAAAAAAGCCTTTCTTTCTAGTGCTTGTTTGTGTTTAGTGGGTAATGCTGAAACAGGAAATGGCCCTCAAAGTGTCTCACAAAGCTGGAAGTGCACTATTTTCTAATATTAAAGCATATTAAGCCTCTTGCAGACATAGGATATGTAACATCGTTGGCTTCATCGCTCTGTTAAAGTGAAGACATTTTAGACATTTACTCATAAGCCACTTTTATGTTAGTCTTCCTCACAACTTCATTCAGATACCCACAACAGTGAACATTTGTCATACATGTGGGATTTAACAGTACATATTAATGCATTAATAAACAAATGAAAAACAATCTACACCAATAGCAGCTTATCAAACTGTCCAAATACATAAAATCCTAGATTGTTTAGGTTTTCCTAAACAGTGACAATTCCATGTGTGATAATAATCTAACTTCTACTTTACCAACAGTAAAATAAAAATATCCTGACAGCCATGATGGAGCTCAGGACTCAACCTGAAGATGCTGCTAAGTAGCAAATGATTCAAGTTCAGGTGATAAACTAACTATCTGTCTGAAGTGAAGAAAATTCTACAATGTGATTTTGACCTAAAACAAAATGAAATCCCATTCCTGCTCAAAGTTTCTGTTAGATTTGGCCTTGGAGTTGCTTGTCTGTAACTTCAGGGACGTTTAATCAGGAGGGCATTATGCCTTTAGACGCTCAGGACATCCAACTCACTGTTGTTGATTGAGCCAGAAGCTCTGTAGCTAGAGTGTTTTTAGACATCGCATTAACCTACAACCTGCTATCTTGCTATAAAAGTTCAGGTTTGTGGGCTGACCTTGAATTCCTCTCTCCGTTTCAGACCCCTCCACGGCAGTAAATATTTGGGTTGAGTCACCAAAGGGCCGAATCAAGGAAGGAGACACGATTGAGCTTCATTGCAGTGGCAACGGGAATCCTCAGATAGAGTCCTTTACAATCAAGCACTTGCTAGTAAGAAAATGAACGCTTTTGCTTTCATGATTCATGTGCCAAAGACAGCAGCAAAATTAGGGTTTACTTTCTCTATTTATTGAAGAAAACAAAATCAGCACAGAATCCATTAGTGGCTGTTTGGCAACTTTTAACTGCATCACACAGTCTTTTTCATTTTCCCGAGCCCTGTAAAGACTTCTTATTCATGATGAGTTGAAAGTTGTGTGTATATGTTGAGATTACTGTGGATGTCTGTAGGATGGCAAGACTTGGGATACCAACATGTTGGTGCTGGAAAATGTAACCCGTCAGAACAGCGGCGTTTACGAGTGCTCCTCTATGGACATGGACACCGGGGAGGAAATCTCAGCGAATACCTCTCTATTTGTCAACTGTAAGGAAAATGCACTGCAATGATTTATGATTATGGCTATAATAAAGTTTTACGCATAGGTTGTCTGTTAGATTTTTTCTCTTTACCCTGTATTTGTTTGTGCAGATCTCAGTCGGGCTAATGTGATATCAGAAAAGAATGAGGTTTACCAAGGAGAGGAACTGAACGCCACCTGCAATGCCGTCGCTTCTCTCAAGACAGAAACAACTTGGCTTAAGGTCACACAAAAACACTGCAGCACAATTACACAAATGAATCAACGTGCATGTACAAAACTAGATAGCGTCTACACACAAGCAGGGATCGATCTTTCCAATTTGGATACTGATAACAATTGTTGGCAATAAAAAAAGACCAGTAACTGATATTTGGAACCAATATGCATGAAATGTTTTATATGTTTGTATGTTTATTTACTTCGTTCATTTGTAAAATGAATGAAATAAAAAGAATGAATGAACTCACTGGAGCTGCTTTGCTTTGCAAATGTGCTCATCTGTCTCTGTCTGTATACTTAGCTTTCATTGTCTAATTGGCTGTTACCTGCTACATATAACAGCCAGTCAGACCATGCTGTGGGCAGGACATCGCTTGAGACCTCAAAGTGACTTCAGACAAAGTGAGCCGGCTGTACTGGAGCCAAACTAGTGCATTTGATTTATTGTTATCAATAATTGATGAATAGAAATAATGATACCAATAATCTAAAAAATGCAGAATATTGGGCCTGATAATTGTCAGGCTGATAGTCACTTGATCCTTACACAGAAGCTTGATGAGCACAGTGGCAGAGAAGTAGCAGCAGCTGCATTGATTGATGACGACTGTTTCCTGTTAGAGTCCAAAAGCTATCACACTGGTAACCTCTGTTTCATTTCTAGATGTTCACATCAGTCTGTGAGTTAATTGTGCTTTTTCTGTCATGGCATGCAGGATGAAAAGGTGGTCGCGAAGGGTCACATTTTGACCCTCCAAGACGCTACATTTGACACCGCAGGGACGTATACGTGTAAAGTGACTGTTCCTGACATGGAGGGAATGGAAACCAGCGGCACACTTCGTGTTTATGTCCAGGGTGAGTCCGATTACAGACACTGTAGGCTAAATGCTGCATTGCTTTCAGATCAAAGGCCAGTCTGTTCTGTAATGTATAATTTCAGTTTTAATTGTGGGTTCATACAAAGTTTATGCTGAGTTCTTAATTTTGTGTCGTTATGGCTTTATTTTTTAAGGAAGGTATAGTCAGTGTGTGTGATGTGCTGCTAATCAGAGGGTTATTTTTTTGTCACTCATCTCTCTGTAGGCCCACCAGAGATCATAGGGGAGGACTTCAAAGCGATAGAGACTTTTGAGAGTACAGTTGACCTGAGCTGCAAGGTCAGAGGCTTTCCGGTTCCCGAAATTACCTGGACCAACACTGATGGAAAGGTACAGCAGAGGGAAGTCTGTCATTCTACGTTCACTAGATTGTCCCTGTAGTGTCAGTTATCAGGTCCATGATGACAATGTCATTTTGTTACTCCGCCACGGCTTAGTTATGTGACGATCGGCATCTGTCTGTCTGTGAATCTGTCTGTCTGTCTGTGTGAAACATTACTCAAAAACGGACTAACGGATTTGGATGAAATTTTCAGGGAAAGCCAGAAATGACACGAGGACCACCTCATTAAATTTTCAGTGATGTGGCTTATAGTCTGGATTCACAGCTTTGTTAAGTATTTCCCATTGTCAGATATAGCTGCCGGCACGTTGTCGCTGTAACCATGACGTCAAAGTCACAGTTTACTATGTCCTCCAAAATGTGATGAAAACTTCATAGTTTAGTGTGTTGTCCCAAATGTCACCAAAAAATGTCGTAGTTTAGTATGTCATTCAAAATGTGTGAAAAAAAAATAAAAATTTCATAGTTTAGTATGTCGTCCAAAATGTGTAAAAAAAAATAAATAAAAAATTGTCAGTTTATTATGTCGTCCAAAATGTGTAAAAAAAAAAAATAAAATTGTCATAGTTTAGTATGTCGTCCAAAATGTGAAAAAAAAATAAAAAAAATGTCATAGTTTAGCATGTCGTCCAAAATGTGACAAAAATATCATAGTTTAGTATGTCGTCCAAAATGTGACAAAAATATCATAGTTTAGTGTGTCGTCCAAAATGTGTAAAAAAAAATAAAATAAAAAAATGTCGTAGTTTAGTATGTCGTCCAAAATGTGTAAAAAAACAAACAAACAAAAAAAAAAATGTCATAGTTTAGTATGTCGTCCAAAATGTGACCAAAGCATGTCATAGTTTACAGCGGTTCTCAAATGGGGGTACTTGAAGGTACAACATGTTGCAAAAACATGCCATATGAAGAAATAATGTAAAGTAACACGTGAAAAACACTATAGAGCAGTTTTCTTTGAAAAATAAATCATCATGAATTTTGTCAAAAAAAAAACGTCATAGTATACTATGTCGAAAAAAATGTGATTTTTTTTTCAACATATCGTAAAAACATGCCATATGATGAAATAATGTAAAATAGGCCATGAAAAACACTAAAAAACTATTTTCTTTGAAAAAAAATCATCATGTCCAAAAAAACCGCCAAAATGTGACAAAAACGTCATAGTTTAGTATGTCGTCCAACAAATATGAAACAGGTGCACAGGTAGCTCAACTGGTTGAGAGGGTGATTCATAAACAGGACTATGTCAGAGATGCAGGTTCAATTCCATCTTGTGGCTCTTTACTGCAGGCTGTCTCTGTTTTCCTGTCTACTTACCTACTGAATAAAACCAAAACAAAAGGACCCAAAAAATGTCATAGTTTAGTATGTCATCCAAAATGTGTAAAAACAAAAAAACAACGTCGCAGGCTTGCCAAAAGTGATGAACTGATCAACCGATCTTTATAAAAGTATTTTACACAGAGTTCGGTATCCATACATAATCCACACCTACCTGTGCTCAGTGCAAGGTCATTTTTATTAAATACCTTATCCGTTGGAAATGATGCGTCAACTGAGCAGCCTTGGCAGAGTACTGCGCTCTCTGAGTGCTTTTCTAGTTAGAATATGTGACCTACAACACAACAGATATTTTTTATTTATTTATTTATTTAAAAGCCATTAATGGTGACGTGTAATTGGTACGTCACTGCAGGTATAGTAATTTACCTGACTGAGACGTTATAATTTAAGTTGAAGTGTTTTTTTCAGCACGAGCAGGTTGACTCTGTGAATGACCGTGTTGATCAGTCAACCACTTTCGTCCAAACTGAAATATCAGCGACTACTGAATGGATTGCCATGAAATTTTGTTCAGTTATGCTGCTCAATGCATTGCAATGATTTCTATCCATTCCCCCATGTGATGTGACCTTTTAAACCCCCCAAAACCCAGCTGTGGTCCATTTGTCAGAACCAGAAACTGGAAAAACCAAAACAATCACGAGATTTTCACTTTTCTGACAGTCCTCAAACAATTCATCTGTGATCTGCCGTTTTGTTGGGGGAAAATATAAGCTTAAAATCAGGATAGTTCATCAAAATCATGTAATTCTGCTTGTCTCATTACGTTTTTTTGCAAACATTACCTGTTTGCTTTTACCAGATTCCGTAAAAAACATAAACTTCTGCTCCATAAACCCAACAATAACTCAGCTGTGGCTTAGTTATGTGACAAAAATTTAGCGATTTTTTTTTTTTTTTTTGTGTTAACACAGAGTAGATGCAAGACAAGTATAGGAACAAATTAGAAATGGAAGTAGAAACTGGAAATAGTATGCAGAATCACCATTTTTCTCTCATTGATAACACCCGAGGGGACTTGCAAATATGTTGTGCATGTTGATTGGAGGTCTTTTTATTTTTCCTAATTCATACATTAGATTTTCAACTCTCCAATGGTCCTCAATCAACTCATCTGTGATGTGCCATTCCATTGCGAAAATTAACCAAATCTAAGTTAAACAGGTGAAATATCAGAGTATGGAGAGCCACTTTATTGTTCAGTGTTGATAATACCCGTGCAGGAACAAAAAATTGCCCAGCAACTGTTAGATGTTCAGAGGATTAAACGTAAAAACTTTCATAATACAGATCGGATTCAGATAATTTGTGTTCTGTGTTTATAAAAGAAAAAACTCGCCGGCCTGAGAAAGCTGCTGTTCATGGTTGGTTTAGGTGAATTTCAGAAAGACGATGCACCTTTTTTCAGGATATATCAGAGTTGTGCTCAGTTGTTCGACTCTGACTTGTGTGCTGGTGGGCCTGCTGTCCTCTGTGTCTTTAACTGTGTGCTTGTTGCAGAACATCAGTACAACACCTCAAACCGTGACCGAGGAGAGCGCTGAAAGTGTCGTCAGCGTCAAGGTCACATCTGACATGACCGTTTTCTGCAACGCCACCAACGAGCACGGCACTGAGGCGGTGACCTTCAGCATCAAAGCCAGTGAGTTCCCCGCTGCTCACATTTCCTGTTTGTGCTCTTTGTCTTGCTGTTTGTGTGTTTGTCTCCATTTGTTCACTTCCCCTCCAACCCCTTCTGTTCCTCCCCGTCTTCTTTGTCTTTGTTTATTTTTCTTTCGTCCTGAAGGCCTTGAGCTCTGTCATGTGCCGCTGTATGGTGTTGCCTGTGATTCTGGTCATTTAAATGTATATTTGTTGCTGTTTCCAACAAGACAATGTGAAGCTGTGTTGCTGTTAAATGTGCACCCCTCCTCCCCCACTGTGGTAACAAGGAGTGTCCTCCCTTCTGTGCCCTCTACCTGCTTTCAGTTACACACAACAACACCACTACTACAACCACAACAGCCACAACAACCATTTCAACAACAATTTCCCATGTTCCAGGTAAGACCCGTCTGACTGCACCTGCACCGCTCGAACCAAATCAACAACAAACAGTAAAATGAAATGAAAAATCTCGATTGAGAGGGCGAGATGATACTTCAGGAGTCAGAGAAGTTAACTGTCTGCACATTCCGTGTTACATGGTTTATAGACTTCTTTTTCATTTAGTTGCCCGGTGCCTGTTTTCTGTGAGTTAGACAGAAAGAATGAGAGCCACAAAGGAAAACTTAGAAGGCTCTCGCAGGTACCACAAAGGCATAACTGTTGGGTCATTACAGCAGTTTTGGTTTGTGTTTGCTCTGATTAAAATCCTGTGGTTTCTACGGGGCATTTCTGATTTTAATGGGTTTTATCACTGAAGTCTGGTACCACTGCGAGGCGTCTTATTGACTCATTTGTTGGCGCCGCTGTTATTTTCTGCTTGTTAAGTCTTTACATGATGAAACTTTTTTGGGGGGGCCTATAAATATGAATGAATATTTACATGTTATGTGAAAATACAAGAGAAGGTTTCTACTTCCTAAAAAAGATCAATTAAATTAGATAATCATGAAATGTCCTAGCCACCTTCTAGAAAGAACAGTGTTATGAGTTCTGTTAAGGCCTGCAGATACGTACACGTTACACAACCACAAACGCACACATGCATCAGTGTGACTCAACGAAGGAGCTAATGCTTTAACTGCACTCAGAGGAAGCCTCCTGACTCCCATTATGGCGCTGCCTTGTGTTTCTCCTCTTTCTTCCTCCTCTCTCTATCTGTATGTCAATGCCAGCAATTTTCCAGCCCCTCAGAGGAAAACTGTTCTGGGTTGATATTTCTGAGATTAAACAGGGCTGCTGTGTTGTGCTGCTGACCACAGTTTGCATATCTGATTAGATATTTAGCTTCAAATCACAGTTAGGATTCTCTTAAATTAAACATTTATTCAGGCCTCTGTGGAAGTAGACCACCTGTGTGTGTGTGTGTGTGTGTGTGTGTGTGTGTGTGTGTGTGTGTGTGTGTGTGTGTGTGTGTGTGTGTGTGTGTGTGTGTGTGTGTGTGTGTGTGTGTGTGTGTGTGTGTGTGTGTGTGTGTGTGTGTGTGTGTGTGTGTGTGTGTGTGTGTGTGTGTTGACCTGACTATTTGCTATAAAGGTGGGGACTTGTCTTACGGTGGGGACCTAAAATGAGGTCCCCACGGGTGGCAACACTGTTTTCTTGGCCATATTGTTGTTAATAAAAAATGTAAAAGTGCAAAAACGTTTGTTTAGGGTTAGGCATTGATTTGGTAATGGTTAGGGTAAGGGTTAGGAGTTAGATATGAATGGGAGTCAATGGTAAGTCCCCACCGGTATAGAAAAACAAACGTGTGTGTGTGTGTGGCCTGATGATATGAGTTATTTACTGCATCCCACTGATAACTGCTCATTTGGTTTTTCTCAATCAAAACAGCAACACCTATCCCACCCAAGAAAATCAAGAAAGGTTTGTATGTCACGTTGCTGCAGTCTCCCACCTTTATGCAAAGGCACAAAAAAAAGCTTCCTTCCACTTCTCCGCCAAAGCATCTCCCTCGCTGTCGCGTCTCCCAGCATTCACGAGACTCCCTCTCCCCCGATGAACAAAGCATCAAAATCATCACTGAATTGTTCATCCCCTTTCCCTCTTTCTGTGCATGTTGTCATGCCGTTGTAAGAGCACACCTCTCCTCCTCAGTCCTGAACAACTTTGCACCTTCCTTTCTTTCGGTTGCCAGGTTTAGGTCACGTGAATGATGCTCGTGCTACACTTTCTTTCTACCGTACTTCACCTCTGTCAGACTCTGCTGCTGTCATCTCACTCATAATCCAGCAGCACAGAGTAACGCTGTGGATGTGTTTGTGCCTCTTCCCCACCAGAGGGCAATGGTGTTATCATTGCGGTCATCATTATCTGCATCCTTCTTCTGGCCATTCTGGGGAGTGTGCTCTACTTCCTCTACAAAAAGGGAAAGCTCTGCGGCCGGTCCGGCAAGCAAGACCTGTAAGTACAAGATGTAATAACACAGAATATATATAAAATAAAAGGACATATTAAAGAATAAGGTGTGGGGGAAATTAATTTCATAGCTTCGTGATGGCTCAGTTTTCACAACAGAGATGCAAAGTCCTTTATCCAAAGTGCAGTTTAGTACAAAACACTAAATGAAGTGGTAAGTTGTCAACTTATAATCACCTGGAATCCAGTGAATCCAGGATGTACTCTGCATTCTTGGAACTACTGACTTCTGTGTAACAAATTGCACTTTTTTAATTACATATTTAAAATCCCAAAAGTGTCCATTGTCTTTTGTATTTTTATTTTAAGAAAACAAGATTTTTTAAAAATGATTAAAGGTACACAGAGCATTAATATAGCAGCAAACTACCTTCTGCTGTATAAAAAGTGAGTCAAACAATGACTTCCTTAGCAGAGAATGACATAATGCTCACTTTATGTGTTGCAGTCTGAGTTTGTATTTATTTTTATGTTTCTGAGGCCAATTTGTTCACGTGGATATTGGTGCATCTTTGTGCATGTGAGTCCCTCCCTTTGAAACTCCCTGCATATAAACAGGCTGTGAGCGACCTCCCACATCCCGCTGTGAAAAGGAAAGTGCATCAGCCAATGCCCCAAAACCCAAATAATTTTAAACCAAAATATGTTATTATACTAAATTTATATGCACTAATTTCCTCTTAGCTCAGTGTGAAAGTCTGTACTGCTGTTTCACATCTCTTCTCTACTTCTTGTTCTTCACTATGTCTGTTCAGACCACAGTGGAACAGACACTACACAAATGAAGATAGCATTAAATAGGATGACAGCCAAGTCTTGTGACTGGATTCTTTCTTGTTAATTTTCGTGTACGCAGCCTTTCTGGGTATAAATTAAACGTGAAGGGAGGTGTTACAGTATGCCTGTTTGTTTTGATCTGAGATGCTTTAGCGCTACACCAGGTGGATCTAAAAGTCACATACAGCACCTTTAAAATTCTGTGATCAACTTTGCTTTTTTGTTGTGGTGTTCAGATAAAGATGTTTTGACCCAATTCTCTGTATATGTTTTCAGTTTGTGTGCAATACTGCAGGGGATTTGTGGGCCAAAATGAGACGTTTAGCTTTTTGTGGACATTTAGAGTGTGTTGATTCTAGATAAATCAAACCAGAGCCATTGTAAAACACTGTAATGCAAATGCTTTTTTGATATAGTATGGAGTAGAATAGGGAAGAAGCAGAAAACATGTAAATATGTGCTAATCTGTTGTCCACTGTTATAAGACCACCTTCAAAAATACAAAACATACATCATTTTCCAGAAAAAACACCATTGAGCATTTTTCTTTGGGGAAAAAATCATCATGAATTTAGTCCAAAAAAAAAAAAAACCCACCATAGTATACTATGTCAAAAAAATTGCAATACTTTCAACATGTCGAAAAAAATGCGATTTTTTTTCAACATGTCGTTAAAAACATGCCATATGATAAAATAATGTAAAGTAGGCTATGAAAAACACTACCCAACAGTTTTCTTTGAAAAAAACAATCATGAGTTTTGTCCAAAAAAACCGCCATAGTATAGTATGTCGAAAAAAATACGATTTTTTTTTTCAACATGTTGTAAAAACATGCCATATGATAAAATAATGTAAAGTAGGCCGTGTAAAACACTATAGAATAGTTTTCTTTGGAAAAAAAAATCATCATGAATTTTGTCCAAAAACACGCCATAGTATAGTGTGTCGAAAAAAATGCAAATTTTTTTCAACATGTCTTAAAAACATGCCATATGATGAAATAATGTAAAGTAGGCTGTGAAAAACACTATAGAACAATTTTCTTTGAAAGAAAACAATCATCATGAATTTTGTCCCAAAAAAATGCCATAGTATCATATGTCGAAAAAAAATGCGATTTTTTTTTTCTCAACATGTCTTAAAAACATGCCATATGATGAAAACACGTGCTTTTTTTGATATAGTATTTAGCAGAATAGGGAGGATGCAGAAAACATGTAAATATGTGCTAATCTGTTGTCCACTGTTACACACGTGGACAAAATTGTTGGTACTCCTCAGTTAAAGAAGGAAAACCCACAATTCTCACTGAAATCACTTGAAACTCACAAAAGTAACAATAAATAAAAATTTAGTGAAAATTAAATAATCAAAATCAGCCATTACTTTTGAATTGTTGATTAACATAATTATTTAAAAAAACAAACTAATGAAATAGGGCTGGACAAAAATGATGGTACCCATAACTTAATATTTTGTTGCACAACCTTTTGAGGCAATCACTGCAATTAAATGATTTCTGTATTTGTCAATGAGCGTTCTGCAGCTGTCAACAGGTATTTTGGCCCACTCCTCATGAGCAAACAGCTCCAGTTGTCTCAGGTTTGATGGGTGTCTTCTCCAAATGGCATGTTTCAGCTCCTTCCACATATGTTCAATGGGATTCAGATCTGGGCTCATAGAAGGCCACTTTAGAATAGTCCAACGCTTTTCTCTCAGCCATTCTTGGGTGTTTTTGGCTGTGTGTTTTGGATCGTTGTCCTGTTGGAAGACCCATGACCTGCGACTGAGACCAAGCTTTCTGACACTAGGCAGCACATTTCTCTCCAGAATGCCTTGATAGTCTTCAGATTTCATCGTACCTTGCACACTTTCAAGACACCCTGTGCCAGATGCAGCAAAGCAGCCCCAAAACATTACTGAGCCTCCTCCATGTTTCACCGTAGGGACAGTGTTCTTTTCTTCGTATGCTTGGTTTTTGAGTCAATGAACATAGAGTTGATGTGCCTTACCAAAAAGCTCCAGTTTGGTCTCATCTGTCCAAAGGACATTCTCCCAGAAGCTTTGTGGCTTGTCAACATGCATTTTTGCAAATTCCAGTCTGGCTTTTTTATGAGTTTTTTTCAGCAGTGGTGTCCTCCTTGGTCGTCTCCCATGAAGTCCACTTTGGCTCAAACAACGACGAATGGTGCCATCTGACACTGATGTACCTTGGCCTTGGAGTTCACCTTTCATTTCTTTGGAGGTTGCTCTGGGCTCTTTGGATACAATTCCAACGATCCGTCTCTTCAATTTGTCATCAATTTTCCTCTTGCGGCCACGTCCAGGGAGGTTGGCTACTGTCCCGTGGGTCTTGAACTTCTGAATAATATGAGCCACTGTTGTCACAGGAACTTCAAGCTGTTTAGAGATGGTCTTATAGCCTTTACCTTTAAGATGTTTGTCTATAATTTTTTTTTCGGATGTCCTGGGACAATTCTCTCCTTCGCTTTCTGTTGTCCATGTTCAGTGTGGTACACACCTTTTCACCAAACAGCAGGGTGACTACTTGTCTCCCTTTAAATAGGCAGACTGACTGATTATGAGTTTGGAAACACCTGTGATGTCAATTAAATGACACACCTGAGTTAATCATGTCACTCTGGTCAAATAGTTTTCAATCTTTTATAGAGGTACCATCATTTTTGTCCAGGCCTGTTTCATTAGTTTGTTTTTTTAAATAATTATGTTAATCAACAATTCAAAAGTAATGGCTGTTTTTGATTATTTAATTTTCACTAAATTTTTATTTATTGTTACTTTTGTGAGTTTCAAGTGATTTCAGTGAGAATTGTGGGTTTTTCCTTCTTTAACTGAGGGGTACCAACAATTTTGTCCACGTGTGTATAAGACCACCTTCAAAAATACAAAACATACATCACTTTCCAGAAAAAACACCATAGAGCAGTTTTCTTTGGGGAAAAAATCATCATGAATTTAGTCCAAAAAAAAAAAACCACCATAGTATACTATGTCAAAAAAATTGCAATACTTTCAACATGTCGAAAAAAATGCAATTTTTTTCAACATGTCGTTAAAAACATGCCATATGATAAAATAATGTAAAGTAGGCCATGAAAAACACTACCCAACAGTTTTCTTTGAAAAAAAACAATCATCATGAGTTTTGTCCAAAAAAACGCCATAGTATACTATGTCGAAAAAAAAATTGATTTTTTTCAACATGTCGTAAAAACATGCCATATGATGAAATAATGTAAAGTAGGCCGTGTAAAACACTATAGAACAGTTTTCTTGAAAAAAAATCATGAATTTTGTCCAAAACACACGCCATAGTATACTATGTAAAAAAAAAAATGCGATTTTTTTTTTCAACATGTCTTAAAAACATGCCATATGATGAAATAATGTAAAGTAGGCCGTGTAAAACACTATAGAACAGTTTTCTTTGGAAAAAAAATCATCATGAATTTTGTCCAAAAAACACGCCATAGTATAGTGTGTCGAAAAAAAATGCGATTTTTTTTCAACATGTCTTAAAAACATGCCATATGATGAAATAATGTAAAGTAGGCCGTGAAAAACACTATAGAACAATTTTCTTTGAAAGAAAACAATCATCATGAATTTTGTCCCAAAAAATGCCATAGTATGGTATGTCGAAAAAAAATGCGATTTTTTTTTTTCTCAACATGTCTTAAAAACATGCCATATGATGAAAACACGTGCTTTTTTTGATATAGTATTTAGCAGAATAGGGAGGATGCAGAAAACATGTAAATATGTGCTAATCTGTTGTCCACTGTTATAAGACCACCTTCAAAAATACAAAACATACATCACTTTCCAGAAAAAACACCATAGAGCAGTTTTCATTGGGGAAAAATCATCATGAATTTAGTCCAAAAAAAAAAAAAAACCACCATAGTATACTATGTCAAAAAATTGCAATACTTTCAACATGTCGAAAAAAATGCAATTTTTTTCAACATGTCATTAAAAACATGCCATATGATAAAATAATGTAAAGTAGGCCATGAAAAACACTACCCAACAGTTTTCTTTGAAAAAAAACAATCATCATGAGTTTTGTCCAAAAAAAATGCCATAGTATAGTATGTAGAAAAAAATGCGATTTTTTTTTTTCAACATGTTGTAAAAACATGCCATATGATAAAGTAATGTAAAGTAGGCCGTGTAAAACACTATAGAACAGTTTTCTTTGGAAAAAAAAAATCATCATGAATTTTGTCCAAAAAAACCGCCATAGTATAGTATGTCGAAAAAAAATTTGATTTTTTTCAACATGTCGTAAAAACATGCCATATGATGAAATAATGTAAAGTAGGCCGTGTAAAACACTATAGAACAATTTTCTTTGAAAGAAAACAATCATCATGAATTTTGTCCAAAAAAAATGCCATAGTATCATATGTCGAAAAAAAATGCGATTTTTTTTTCTCAACATGTCTTAAAAACATGCCATATGATGAAAACACGTGCTTTTTTTGATATAGTATTTAGCAGAATAATTCAATTCAATTCAATTCAATTCAATTTTATTTATATAGCGTCAATTACAGTCAACTCGTCTCAAGACGCTTTACAGAACCCATATGCCTGACCCCCAGAGCAAGCCCAAAGGCGACAGTGGCAAGGAAAAACACCCTTTTAACAGGGAAGAAACCTCGAGCAGAACCCGGCTCTATATAGGGGGGACCCATCTGCCTGCTGGCCGGGCGGGTTGAGAAGGACAGAAGAGGGCAAGGGGGAGGGATGGGAGAAGAGGGAGGGGTGGGAAAGCAAGGAAAACACAACACACATTTGGATACATGTATGACAGGATATGTGACACAGACAAAGTATAAGCTAACATTGAAAACTGACTCATAATTTACTCTTATGATGTACGGCTCTGACATTAAACATACTCCATATATAGCTAGCAGTAAAATTCAAACAGTATGTAAGTTAGCATAACAGTATAGTGAAGGCGATGCAGAGTTGACTGGTGGAAAAAGGGAGTTGGAAGCAGAGGGCTGGAGGAAGGTCAGCAGCAGCATCCCACAGTGGACATGGTGGAGACTGGACCAGCTGGTGGAACATCAACCGCAGATCTGAAGCATCCAGCTCTGGGACCAGGGACACTCGGAGAAATAGCACAGGGGGAAACAGAGTGAATGTACTGCAATAACGGTATACATATTAAATGTAAAGGTAGATAGAGAAGGGCTCAGTGCGTCAAGAAAAGTCCCCCAGCAGCCTATAGGCCTATAGCAGCATGACTAGAGGCAGAACGAAGGGACGTCCAAGAAGGAGAATAGGGAGGATGCAGAAAACATGTAAATATGTGCTAATCTGTCGTCCACTGTTATAAGACCACCTTCAAAAATACAAAACATACATCATTTTGTAAATAGATAACACAATGTGATTCCACTGATAGTGGGTGCATAATGATATTGAATCATCTCCCAGTCTTTATCACTCGCTATGGTTCCACAGTTGCATAGCTTACAGCAGTATTTCTAATTTGAGCATGTTCTCTGTATTACAGCACCAAAGAGAAGTCCAACAAAGATAACATTGTGGTGGAGATGAAGAGCGACAACACAGAGGAGGCCATTCTCCTTGGAGTCAATGGAGAAAAACAACCACCCAACGACCAGGTACATATCTAATCTCAACTGAAGTGCTTCTATCCAAACACAATACTGGTGTGATTATTACACCATTATCATATTTACACATCCTCCTCTGAGCCTCTCTTCATCGTTGCCTCTGTGTGTGTGTTAATGTGTGTGATTTGTAGTAAAGGGCATCGAGTACCTCCTCGTACAGAAGTGAGGAGGTGACTGCAGGCAAACAGACAGCTGCTCCGATTCTTCCCTCTCAGGCTCAGACCTTCATGCCTTCAAGCTTCCAGATTGGCTTCTTCTTCCAGAATAATGTCATGGAAACGCTCAGTTATCTGTCAGTGAGTGTCAAGATGGAGGACTGAGACTCAAATTATTCCAAAGCTGCAGCTTTTGCTCACCGTCCTTCACACCACAGCACACTGTTTCTGTTGGAATGCAGCTCCGTCTCATGACTCTGCTACTAAATCTTTCACCTTCAAAAACCAAGGACAAACCTTAGCCCGCACTTCTTGTTACTGCAAGCCTTGTATACTGCTGATTGTCCATAGAACAGTAATCTGAGCACAAAGTTGACCAGGGACTGTTTTTATACCCAACTAAGCACCACCTCAGGCAAAGCAATCACTGAAGAGCAGCCTGAATCAGCTCAACAAGTGTACATATTATAATCTATGTATATATTTCTTTATTTAAAATAACACAATAGAAAAAAAAACAACCAAAAAGAAATGACCAGATAGTATTTTTTTTTCATTTGGATACTCTTTAAGAGAAAGAAAGGGGAGCTTAGGTAGATGTTGTGTTTTTACTTTTTTTTTGTCTTTTTCTTATTTTGCTTAAGTCTGTACACTGAAATTTTGAGGCTCCAGCAAAGCCTCACCTCTAAAGCCACTTAACAGCCTCACCAAATGTTCACCTTTTAGCACCGAAAACAAACCTGGAGGTCATTTAATCCCATATCAATCACAGACATTGATTTTTTTTCTCTACATCTAACTCTCAGCTTTTCCACTCCCCAGCTTGTGTATATTAATGAGGATATTTTGTGAGACGGGTGAATAGTCTGTTCAGGATTTGCCATAGAACTGTTAACATTGTTAGTATTTCTCTCTGCATTTTCTGACCATCAGTTTAGTTTTGATATTTTACATGTGTTTTAGTTCAACTATTGCCAGCAGCCAAGTTACAGATGCCTTACAAATTACATTGAAAGCCATGTAGAAAACTCCACATTTTGTACTGTTGGTTATATTTAATGTTCAGTGCACTGATTTCTTTGAGGTTATTCTTGCAGTTGTGTTGTTGTGTTTCTCTTATGTGAAACAGCTGTTTCTTATACACACGTGGACAAAATTGTTGGTACCCCTCAGTTAATGAATGGAAAAACCCACAATGATCACAGAAATAATTTGAATCTGACTTAAATTTCTGAATAACGTGCAGCTGTAGTCACAGGGACATCAAGCTGCTTGGAGATGGTCTTATAGCCTTTACTTTTAACAAGCTTGTCTATAATTTTCTATCTCCTGAGACATCTCTCTCCTTCACTTCCTCTGGTCCATGTCTAGTGTGGTACACACCATGTCACCAAACAGCACAGTCACTACTTTAACCCTATAAATAGGCCGAGTGACTGATTAAAAGTTTGTAGACACCTGTGATGGTAATTAGAGGACACACTTTGATTGAACATGTCCCTATGGTCACATTATTTTCAGTCTTCTCTAGGAATACCATCATTTTTGTCCAGGCCTGTTTCTTGAGTTTATTTTTTTTTAAATAATTCTGTTCAACCATGGTTCAAAAGCAATGTCTGATTTTTATTGGCTAATTTTCATAGAATTTTTATTTATTATTACTTTTGTCAGATTCAAATTATTTCTGTGACCACGGTGGGTTTTTCTTTCATTAACTGAGGGGTACCAGTAATTTTGTCCGCGCGTGTGTGTGTGTGTGTGTCTGTATGTAAAGGAAATATTTCTCTCACTACTTTTTTTTTTTTTAAATGAAGGATGAGGGAAGAACAGATTATTGGTCCATGCTAATTATGGTTCACAGCATGAAGTTGCCCTCGTTTTAAGGAAAAGACAGTTTTCTGTTTAATAAGTGAATCACTTCATGTTTTGACTGAAACTTGAAATAATCTGTTGGCGCCCAGAGAGACACAGAATCCCCCTCAGACGTGATGCCTTAAATTGACGACCGCTCCTCGCTTACATGTAATGACAACTGATCTTCACACTGGTAACTACAGGATGTGACGTCTGAGGAGGGGGAATGACAGTGACTCCACATATGCAAAATAAGTCTGAAGACAATCAAGCAGCTCTGTGCAGCTGCCATACATACCTGCCAACCCTCTGTTAGTTTGTTTTTCTCTCTGCTGTTTTTAAGAGATACCACTGTTAAATGATTTTGAGTTCTGTTAAATGAATTTGCAAGCCTCGGATTTGTAAAGAGCATTGTAATTAATGTCATTCGAGACAGTCAAACCAATTTCCCAACACATTTATTGTTTGTAGTTTTTGAAAATTATACCAAATAAAGATTGACTGGCAAGAGAAAAGAATGAAAAGTGTGTCTGTTTGCTTTAGAAAATGTTCCTCAAACAGCTCGACTTATTACTTGGGTTAAAGATGTTCTATTTTTATTACTTTGGCAATTTAATCAAACATATCTTTAAAATGTTCTAGGCAATTTCCCCAGAAAGAGCTACTGTATATAACTTAATAATGATTACAGGATTTATTGGAAAAGGCCAGGTCAAGATGAAAATTATGACATTTATCTTCTTTCAATGACATAATTAATGTGTGATTGTTGATATGGGTTGAGAAAACTTTATAATTCAAATAATTAGACATTTTCCTAGAATTAGCACCAAACTGAAACCCTCTTTTCAGAAAGCTTCCCAGGAAATTCATGGAAAATACAGAGCTGTAAATAAAGTGCTCCATGGTCTCCGTCCTGTAGACAGAAACAGAAGTCTGCAGCAGGCTCTTTTGTAAACAGGCAGGTTTATTAGGTTACATAAGAGTTTTTTATGATGGTGATCTGATCTACCGGACGGGCAGTCAAATCACATTTTGGTTTTTAATGCAGTTGCCAAATGCATCCCAATGCATGCTGCAAGACGATCAACTGCAAGAAATGAAACTACAGCGCCGAAGTATTGAATCTGTCTGCTCTACAGACTACTTACAGATTTCTGCAAAACTTTAGCATCTTAAGAACTTTATCTCAGAGGCGGATCCAGATTAATTTTAGTGTGTGTGTGTGGGGGGGTACAACAGATATTTTGGGGGGCCATCGAAAAGCTGTAAGAAAAAATTAAAGCTGCAACCGACCTCTCGCTTTTACAAAGTATTTTTCATGTCTTTTGTTGTTTTTTTTTGGCTCTTTAACCCAATAGGAAAGCTGTATGTGACGTTTTCATTTGGACTGTTAACATTCAGATTATGATGGACTTGTTTCCTTGTTTATGTGAATTACAGCATCAGCTGCAAGATCTGCCTGTTATGTAAAACTAGTAAGCTCAACGACAGCATCCTGAGGGCAATTAAGTGACAAATAATGTGCAAGAACAGCACTTTATACAACCCTGTCAATTTCCACTTCTTAGAATGTTTACTGACAATTATCACACCTAAAATAAGAAATAATATTCTGTACTTGTAGCAACCAGTTCTCAGCTGTAAACCAGAAACATCACAGTGTTCTGTATGCTAATCAGTCTAAATCAAAATGAGGACTACCCAATACACAGTAAATGACAATCTGAACCTTTGATCTGTGGTAAAATAATCTGAATGTTCTGTGCGGTGATGTAAATTTTAAAATACAGTAAGTAGCACTCTGTACATTTGAGTAAACCTGAGAACAATAATAAACAGTAACAATACTCCATATTCTTAAATCATTTAATAGTGCACAGCTCAGCAAACATCATAGTGTTCTGCATAGAAATCACATAAAGCTGCTCTCAGTGATCTTCCACAGTGAGCAAATGTTCTTGTGTTGCAGGTTCATGGTCCAGACGTGGCCATCGAACAGGCCGGGGGGGTCTGGCACCGTGGACTTCCTAGAGCACCTCCTCTTTTTGCATTCTTCATATTTGATGGAAATAAAGTAACGTTGGTTTAGCACGTCCATCAAAGGCCTGCAGGTGTGAAGCAGGAAGCCCTCCACAATGAAGATGTGAGTCTCCTCCTCCTCCTCCTTGTGGTCGGACTTCAGGACAATCTCTGTGTCCAGGGTGTTATTAACGCCATGAGATTTCTAAAACTTCACCAGGTTCTCCAGCCACGCGTAGATCCTCCTCATCATGGCGTCCATATCCAGAGCAGTGATGACATCATACTGCTTAAAGCAGGGGTGTCAAACTCAGTTCCTGGAGGGCCACTATCCTGCATGTTTTAGATGGCTGAATCCCAAACCGCCCCCTACACACTCCCCCTCCACTACCGAGTGTCACTCCAAAAGAAGTCACACTCGCAGCTGTGGAGGGCACCTATTATTGAAGGGGGAGGGTATAAATACGATTGTCAGGAATGGGACGCCCTGTCGCCTCACCGGAAAACGGAAGACGTCATCGCCATGGTAACACAAAGACGCCTACTGTCATGGCTGTAGCGCTGTGGTACAGGTTGCAACTAACAAGGATCGCTGCTGCTTCCAGAAGACGAAAGCATCCCACTTTTTTTCACTCACATGTTTTCCAATCCTCTTATCTGGCATTTCAAATCCAACAAATGAATAAATGAATTCTGTCAGTTGTGTTCAAATTTTAAGGTGTCAGGGGGTGCACAATTAAATCAAACGTCAGCAGAGAAGAAGATTAGTTTCTTTTGATTTATCTTTTTACACCACTCTTTTTGTGATGTTCTGTCAGTGTGAAAAAGGCGTGGGAGAAATAAAGGACGCATGTGGAACTCACATCAATATGTTTGTTTCCTCCTCAATTTCGACGTTGCACTTCCTGAAAAAGTTGTCCAGAGTGAGCATCGATGCAGACTCGCTATTTAAGGGCTGAACAGTCCACTCCCCCTCCGCACTACGTGGTTTGGGACGGCCCTTAATATGGAGGACCCTCCACGGGAACGCGCAAACGGAGGAGTAGTGTGTAGGGATAGTGTGTAGGGGGCGGTTTGGGATTCAGCCTACGTTTCCCTCTTCCAACACACCTGATTCAAATGATCAGCTTATCATCAAGCTCAGCAGAAGCCTGATAACGAGCCTGATCATTTGAATCAGGTGTGTTGGAAGAGGGAAACATCTAAAACATGCAGGATAGTGGCCCTCCAGGAACTGAGTTTGACACCCCTGGCTTAAAGCCATCTTCACCAACTTCAATCTGATCTTGGGGCTTGAAGAAGTCACCCTGATGGACCATGCAGCAGTTGGGCAGATTCTTGATCAGGCGGTTGGTGAGGGTGGTTTTCCCTCCATTGGTTACGCCACCGATGTCGATGATGTACTTCATGTTCTGGGATTGGTCAGAGCTCAGAAAAAGAGTTAAAAACGTGAACAAAAACCTGGTCATCAGTGATTGGACGTGGAAGCTGAAAAAGAGAAGGTTGCAGCAGGAAATGTCAACTACTGGAGTCCTCCATGGCACTTGAGTTTAGTGATTAAGGTAAGAGCAGAAAGGGAGCTGCCACTCGGACGCGGTTCTTCCACCCAGAGAGGACCTCTTTCTGCTGTTACACATACTGCCCTAGTTGAGGTTTTAGGTGGAATATTCCTTTTAACCAGCCCCTCAGGTCTCTTTGAGGATTTTGGATGGAATACTGAGTTAAACCAACATTTTAGGCGCATGTCCAGGGATTTTTTGATGGAATGTTCCTTTAAGGTGGACGCGTGAGGACCTTGTAGGTGGAATACTTCCTGAAATAAATAAAAATAAATAAATTATATTTAAAAAAGCAATTAAATCAAAGAAAAAGAACTTCAAACTTTCAAAAAGAAAATTAAACATTAAATACAGTTAAATTATATTAAACAGACAAAATCTTTAATAAGATAATTAAACAGAAGATATGAAACATGTAATTATGAAATTAAACATATTTTTCAACAAAAATATTAAACATTAAAGATGAAATATTTTAGATAAATCACTGAAAAATTTTGTACAATTAAACAAGAATATTAAACATTTAAAAAATGATACACTTAATTAGATTATTAAACCTTTAAAAAGACATTTAATTAAAAAATAAATGTTTAATTCGAAAATTAAATCTTGAAGACAAAACTTTAAATAGGAATTAAACCAAAAATACAATGAAGCATTTAAAAAGAAAATTAAACATTAAAAGGTGATAAAACATTTAAAAAGAAAAAGCTTCACAAGGATTTCATCTTAAAATTAAACACTGGGAAAGAAAAGGAAACTTTTCAAACAAGCCGATAAAACATTAGAAAAAAACAACAATTAAACATCAAAAAGACAAAATATTTCAAAATCAGACATTAGAAAAGAATAAAAGGTGAGAAAAGAGCAAAACTAAACATTTAAGAAGAATCAAACTAAAGACAAAACATTTGAAACGACACCAGTTAGACTTTAGAAGATCAAATTAAACAGAAGAGACGATAAAACGATCAAAAAGAGCAAAAACAGACAAAGGTCTTCAAGCGTTTTCTAGTCTGAAATGAAAACATCAAGTTGTTTCTTCAAACATTTCCTCTTTCTGTGTTCTTGGTCTGACTGTGGACAGATTTACTAAGAACTCATTTCAGAAAACTGCTTTCCAGATAAAGTCTACTAGTAGCTGAAGGCATCGATCAAACTAATGTTACCTTCTGATCTCCACAAACTTTACTGTTCAGTGAAGAGAATCAAAGTTTGTTCAGGATTTCTAAAGAACCCACAGGTGAAGGTCTGAGAAGAACTCAGATGGATGGTCTAAATGTGAAATCAAGACTCATGGTCACAAGTTTTAAGGCTTCTGTTAACCACAAAGTTCAAACTAACAGTAAAGTACTGAGAAACTTTTCAGTCCTCAGACTGTCTGAAGGTTCAAACTAACAGCCATCTACTCAGGAACTTCTTAAATTTCAGTCCTCAGACTGTCTCAAAGTTCAAACTAACAGAGATCTACTGTGGGACTTAGAAAATTTCAGCCCTCAGACTGTGTGAAATCTCAGGTTCTGAGGACTCGGGAGGTGTGGAGGCTTTGGAAAGTCTTGGAACTGAGGGTTCAACCCTCCAGCACAAAGGCTGAAGTCCAACCTCCTGAGAAAAACGGTCGAGACGAGACTCGAGTTAAAAAAAAAACAACTCGAAAATGACAAAAAATAGATGATAAATATGCAAAAAAAGAAGACTTAGTATCTGAGCAAGTAGCTCAGGGGGTAAGAACAGAGCCTACCAAGTGGAAGGTAGTAGGTTCAAGAACCACCACTGGCACTTTTCTTTCTTTGTCTAAGTTTTTCAAAAAATTTAAGAAGGGTCAGATCTTGAACCAACGACCTGCAGCTCCATAGGCAAACCCTTAAGTCACTGAGCTACAGATCAGATAAAAATAAATAAACTCGTCATCCCTTTGACATCGTAGTTTCCGTTCCTAATAAAGTGACCACATGGGTGGAGCCAAGGCGGAGTCTGGGTGGAGTCAGGGCGGAGAGTAGGAGGGGAGGTGGGTGGCAGCCTCCCCCCTCTACCCCCCCACCTCCTCCCACTGCCCCCCTCTACTCCCCCACCGCCCACCACACCTGCCCGACGAGTTTTAACAAAATCTGAGTTTCGACAGGTTTCCCGAGTTTCTTGAGTTTCCAACAGGTCGGAGGCAGAAGAACTTGTCATGAAGAGGTGTTCAAGTCGGTGAGGATGGAGTAACTTTTTACAGCGACTAGAAGGAAGATGACTAGAAGAGCAGGTCTTTAACCATCCATCCATCCATCCATACACCGCTTTATCCGCACTAGGGTCACGGGGGGTGCTGGAGCCTATCTCAGCTGACTCGGGCGAAGGCAGGAGACACCCTGGACAGGTCACCAGTCTGTCGCAGGGCGGTCTTTAACCAGCATTCCTAAAATCCATGGAGTCAGCTCCAGAGAAATGAAGGGAGGTCAACTTCTATCAGCCTCCATCCAGATGTTCAACTTGATATCTTTACTTTGAGATTTTTAGCACCACAAACCTTTAGTATCACACTTTATGATCATTTATTAGGACTTTAATAGAATCCACCAACAGATTTAGTTTTTGTTGAGAAACTTTATTCTTGTCATCGTGGGACTGCAGGATTTAAAACTTTTCCTTCTATTTGACCTCGTGTTTATTAGTTTTAGTGGAGAAAGTTATTTTAGTTGTTGATTAGTCTCTTAAAAACCAAATAATAAATTGGATTCGTCAAGAGGATTAAATTTCTTACTTTGTCATATTTTAAATATGACAAAAAAAAATAAAGCGTCTTGAGACAATTTGACTTGTAATTGCCGTTATATAAATTAAATTGAATTTAAATTGTATGCATCGTGTAATGTTGGAAAACAAATTTTCTTTGTCCATTAATCTGTTGATTGTTTTCTCCAGTAATTCATTTCTTGTTTTGGTTTATAAAATGTCAAACCCAAAAATATTCAGTTTACTGTCATAAAAACAAAAAAGATTCACATTCACAATGTAGGAATCAGGCAGTTTTTCACTTTTATATAAAATATACTGGACATCAAATAAAATGTCTGCATAGTGAAATATATTTAGTCCATCTGCATTTATACATCATATTGATGTTTAAATAACGGGAACTGCAGCCCATGTTCAGTGAAGTTAGCGGAGTTACGGATAAACGACGTTTCCAGTTTTCTCTGACAAAATAAAAGCCGTGATTTTTTTTACGGAAAAATTACATGATTTCAAAAATATGACTTTGAAAATGTAAATCAAATTGTAATAAGCGTTAGCTAGCTGCTCCACTTGCTCTGAATATTTTTGTTTTCGTCTTTGTCAAGCCCAAACGAAAAATTAATCCATATTCTTTCTACATGTAGTGACCGGAAGTTAGCCGACCTAGAGGAAGTGCTAATGAGGTCTGCTTTGGCACGGATTATACCGTCACACTTGCAGCTTTTAAAACAAATCCTGTCCAAGACACAGAGCTGTAGCTCCGTTTCGGTGTGAAGCCTCATGTTTCTCTGTGTGACTATGTCTGACTTCCTCTAATGGGGATGGCTAGTGTGACGTCACGGACCACTTCCGTGTCCAAGCCGCGGCGCACCGAATGAAAACACAATGGCAGTAGCGAAAGAACCGGTCACCTTTTTCACTGTGACATCTTATTTTGCGGATTTTCCGAAGTCGGTAAAGCGAGGTCTTAACTCTTACAACTCAAACAGAGTTGTAAGAGTTAGTGTGCTGGCAGGTGGTTTTAAAGGGAAAGTGCAGGCGTCAATGAAAAGGAAAACGTACAGTGTTGAGGTGAGTAGCTAAGTAGCGTAAGCTAACAAACACAGGATGTCAGAAATAAAGCTAGCTTTATCATCTGTGTGAGGTTAAATGTCGTTTACTTGGCTTTGTTAGAGTTATGTTAGATTTGAAAAGTATACTCTGAAGATTCCCAGCAGCGCACTCTAGCGCTAACTTCTGCCGGGAGCACATGGCTAATTTGCATATGTAAATAACTACGCATCTCTTTACACTAATCATGAATCCATAACAGTTAAAATAATCTTAGCCAAACATTTTTAGCAAGTCAGTCCAAGTATTGGACTCAATTAAATCCAAGTCACATAGACCCATATCCTAGTCAAGTCGAGTATTTTGGGCAGATTGGTCAAGCAAGTCCAAGTCCCCAAAACTGGGACAAAAGTCTCCCTCGGCAGACTTTATTCTTATAAATTAAAAGTATAAACTTATTATCAGAGACTTTAATCTCGACCACTTTTAGTTTCTTTTGTAATGTGGCCCAAACACTCCTCATAACACAAAAAGACAACATAATTCAAGCGGCTAATACTTGCTAGCGCACGTTAGCTCCCGGCGCTAAATGTATTTTCTAAGATTAGAAATCCGACTTACCTTATCAGTGTCAGCCATCTTCTCTTCTCCTTTTCGTCCAGAGGAAAGTGGTAGAAAGATATCGTTTTATTTACATCATTTCTATTGTTGCAACACAGGACACAACACAGCACCATTATATCGTTGGTTTGGTAGGACACGGAAGTGACGTTTTTGGAGACGATGACGTAGTTACTAGCCATCCCCATAAAATCCTCCTGTTTACTGGGAGCTGCAGCCATAGCTATATATTTATCTACTGATTCATATCTATGCTCATTAGTCTGGCCCGATGCAGTCTCGATGATGACGTTTCACGAGTACGTGAGAACACAACGATGGACAGTTACGCACTGAGAAACGGCCACAGTCTTCTTAACGCAAAGATACAAAGCTGCTCGTCTTCTCCTCTGGCATTAGAAAACGTCTTCAAAACTTCTTCAAATCCAAATGAAATACAATGGAAAGATCATACTAACGTCATTGTTGCATTCAGGTGCAGTCGGACAACGAAGTTGCGTTCAGGAGCGTCGGAAATCGGAGTATCAGTAAAGTAAATTTCTAACGAAAATTTTGTGGGAGCACAGGGGTGGCCAATTAGATTACGGGGGAGGGGGGGGGGGGGGGGGACAACTGACCCCCCGTGCCCTCACGGAAGATCTGCCACTGCTTTATCTACAGTGTTGTGTTAAACACTTGTTTTTGTATCCATTTCTTCATGGTGCCTTCTGCTCGAGTCGTTTCTGGTGATCTGCGGTTTCTCCTCTTTTCATGGTCACTCCTTGCTCAAAAGGGAAAGTTATGTCATAGTATTTCAATTTTACATTATTCACGTTTTTAAAAGTCCAGTTTCTCAGTGTTGTACAGCATCTACGTACTAAAGCAAAGGCAACTGGACTTGTCTTGGTTTTATTACTTAGACATACCATGACCTGGATAGAGTCTTCACAACGTTGTATTTCAGATGTTATACTTCTCAAAATTACAAGTGTTTTGGGACTTTAACATGAGCAAAATACTTATTTACTTTATAAATGTTGTATATTAATCCCTAAATGTTTTTAATCTACAAGCTAAACATCCAAATAAGCATGATTATAGAGAAGCCAGACAAGTGATGGCTTTTGCTTATTTTATTAACAGCAATGTGCATACTTCCAAAGTGATATGAGCTTTAAAAACCATCAAAAAAATTAATGAATGCCTTTTACTGATGAGAAGCAACGCAGCTATGCAGAACAACTGCTCCCTCTTCTGGCAAAAAATTGAAATACCCCAGCATCAGGGCTGAGGGCAACAGAGGAGGGGCTGGTAAGCATCAGGCATCTCCGAGAGACTGAGCACTGATCTGGTAAAGGCGAACAAAAAAGATGCTCAGGCCTTTCACAGATGAGCGCTTGCACTCCGAGATGAGTCCCGATGTGGCAGAGGACAGATTAACACAAGCAATACCGCACAATCTCACCTTCAGAGATCAACAGGTACAGATCAATACCAACAGACTCTCTTCAAAAACAAAGGCCTTATTCTAAACATGGTGAGGATCTCTAAACATATGGCACTGCTCACAGAATTATTCACACAAGTAAACAAAACCTTTGGAACAAAATACATGTACAGGAATGCAAAATGAAATAAAAACAGCCATTTCTTTCCTTTTCATATCACTAACTTTATACAGTTTGCTTTTCTTTAGAGTGACAGTATCAAAGCACAAATTGGTATACTGTGCAAACACAAAATAAAGGTAATTAATACATGACAATGACATGCTGTCCTTGAAACATCAACAAAACATTGGTACAGTATTGAGGATTGGGGACGTCCCCGTCCATCACCCATCATTCAAGAAGTTTCTCAAGGCAACTAGGAACAGAAACAAAAGAACTAGAGGATGGCCAGACAGCGTGGAGATTGCTTCCAGTCAACACACAGCATTACCGAGAACAAGCTAGGGCTGATTAGCTATTGATGTGATTGACTCCCTCCCGAGAAAAACATTCTTCATATGCTGAGAGTGGTTCAAGTCAATGTACCTAAAAGCTCCTCGCATTAATTTTTCTTATTCATTCATAGTACCTGGAAATGAAGCTGCTGACTCTAGTCCTGCGAACACTGGAAATAATACAAAAAAAATGTGCAAGTTATAATGTGACAAAAAAATAGTAATAGGCTACTTGTGTGACTTCATTAAGCGGATCCTTTTGGCTACATGTCACCTGGATGAACAGACAGCTGAGCTGCCGTCTATGCCAGTGAGTCTCCTCCGGGTTTTGACAGCCAGGGTGAACGCCACAAACATTATTCCTGAGTTAGTTCTTACAGTTGGCCCAAACACTGATTTTTAATGTAGACTTGGGGGTGGGCCAGCAAACCCATGAGCCTACCATTTAAAAAAGCCTCAGCAATCACTCCCCCTCTCAGTGGGGCTAAAGCACGGAGAAAGGGAACCAATGTGAAGGAAGCCTGAATCTGTTACAAAATGGCTGGTTTCCATATCCAAAGCATTTTGTTTGCTTTATTACTGTTGCTAACAGAGTCTACCCACGGAGAATATACAACAAAAATGTTAAAAACACTGAAGAGTCGACAGCTTGAGAGGGCTGCAGGCTCACAAGCCGCTTGTACTTTCAAGTATGCTACATTATGGACTGGAGAAACAGATGATACTGTCACTTTAAAGAAACAAGATGACGATTAAACACAATATTCACAAATGTACACTTAAGGCTTAATTGTTTAGCACTAACAATAGTAGCAGCAGTGAAGCACTTCTGAATTAATTAGAATAACAATATTTATGATCATATTACAATAATATATTACCAAAGTAAATCAATGACTTTTTTTTGTTGTTGTTCTGTAACACCAGACTCTGCTGGAGGCAGAAACCCACCCGAACCAGCCAGCCAATCAAGTTAGACAAAAGACAGAACAAAACGTTTCAGCCGCCACGGATCACACAACACTAGCCTGTCTGGTACTGCAGGGTCGTCAACATTAGTACGTCCTCTAATAATCTCACTGCCAGGCTCTACAGCTACACTAAGCCCTGCCATATGAGTTAGAGCAGTAGTACGTTTACAGAGCACGAATCTGAGTATACCGACTGTAATTCCACATTCATGTTGTACAGGAGCAAGGATTCATTTAAGAGCAGGCCATGAGGAGTAGGTCTGGCAGGCAGACACACGCTCACATACACAATCACACACACTGCCAGCACAACAGCCCAGACCTCAAACCATCGTCATGCTACTTTTAAAAATACAACACGACAAAACGAGCATGTTTTTCTATAAAAGAAAAAGTACCAAAGCAACGTTGTTAATCAAAGGCCATAACTTACTGAATTCTCATCGAAAAAGTTCTGCTGCATGTCTTTTTTTTTATCCAAGCTGCTGCCGACCAACACATCCTGGTGAGGAAGGCACCTCGACTGGTCCTCTTCCTCACATGTGCTACTGCAGTCTCACAACCCTCAACCTGACAGAAAAGCCAAAACTCCATTTAATCTGGTCCCCGTCTACCCATGTCGCTTGTACCAACAGCGACCCTCAAAGCTGAAATCATTTTCACATACTATATATGCACGTACTGTATATATATTACACACATTTAATATATATTTACTCATATATTAAATTTTCATATAGACATACATTTTTAGTTTTATTTGTGAGGTGTTG
This sequence comes from Acanthochromis polyacanthus, assembly GCF_021347895.1. NCBI lineage: Eukaryota > Metazoa > Chordata > Actinopteri > Pomacentridae > Acanthochromis > Acanthochromis polyacanthus. Next base: position 38,073,526 of record NC_067125.1, on the reverse strand, counting down.
GTTACACTTTTCAGCAAGAGGCTTCAACAAGAAAGATAAGAATCTGTCTTCCCAGGATCTCGACAAAAACCTTGCGCCATGTGGCGTCCCGTCACTGTTCCACACGCGCTCAGTCAGTTCCGCAGAGACGTTCTTGAAAACAAAGAGGCCTGCTGTAGCAGTTTAGAGAAGGCCAGACACTGTTGAAAGCGCATGGAGTGCAGGGCGCAGAGTCCCAGAGAGGCTGCGAGCTCACTGGAGTAACAGCCAGGTAAAAATCCACAGGGGCGAAAGGTTTCAGCCAGCACTGGAAGTAGTGCTGCAGGCAATGGGCTTTGGGTTATGGGTTGGTCTGTACCAACCTAAACCAAACCAGGCTTGGCCAAGCTAGGGCAACAGAGCAAACACATGGGCAGCACAGGGGTGTGCTATGTAAGAATATGCGCGGTGGAGGGAATGGAAACAAACTCGCGTAAGATATTCTTGGCCATTTCAATATTGTTCTGTGCAATCATCAGTGCTTTCTGGATGTCCTGGTAAGAGTATCCCTGACTCATGAGGTGCTCGATCTCGCTACTGATGTGAGGGTTGGCTTCTCCTCCTGTTGCTCCACTGCTGGGTGGAGCAGGGACGGGTGGGACGGGGCTGGGCCGGCGCTCCGAGTTGATTCGTCTGGGCAGGGGCTTTGGCGGTCTCTCTGGTGCTTCCACCGGCTCTGAGAAGGCTGAAGATACAGAGAGAGTGAGTGCACACGCTTTTGTCTGGAGCACTCTTTGGTTTTGGTTAAATTGGAAACAACCTACGGTAAAAGAAGACACCCAGTAATCATTTTGTTGGTAGATGTTAACTCAAAACAGAAACAAAATTTTCTTGGATAGAAGTGATTTAATGAGGGAATTGCTTCAGACCTTTAAGCACTGTGATTGTCAGTGTCTCTGTCACCAAAATCCTCTAAAACTATTGTTGCCTTGGAGTCATTTTCTGAATCCGCTCTCTGTGGATTCTTCTTCCTGCACCTGCTTTGCCCTTCTTGCACAGTGTGACAGGACACTAACGCTGTGGTAACTACAGTCAAACCTCCACACAGCCTTACAGTCCAAAGTAAAGGACATCTTAGTGGTCAATATGAGATTCCAAGAACACAGCAGGTCATTGCACATAAGGTGTGTCCAACATCCTGGAGGCATCACTTAGTACTTCTCTAGTTTAAGGTCACTAATGTTACAGAGCTCTGTAATTATTGGTCTTTACCCTTTGTTGCACACTGTGATTGCACATACTGGACAGCAATCAATCCCAGGCAATCTATAAGAGTCCAACTTTAAATCCAACATCAGAGACCTTCTGGAAAATCAGTTGTATGTTTAGGTCCCATAGCAGAAATAAGCAAAATGCCTTGGTTGACTTTTTCACTACTTCAGGGTATTGATTTATCAGCAGGACCTGCACATAGAGGCTGCAGCTATAAAATAGATATATCCAAGGTGTTTTATGAAACAGACACACAGTTCTCCATTTTTACCAAACATATTCTGTAGATGCCAACACTGATGTAACATTTCTACTTTTTAATGTCAGATCTCTCGAAGGAAGCCCACATTTGAAAGCGTCAGTCGACTTCAATCACATTTCCCACAGAGACTGATGGTATTTAACTGTTCAGACAGTTAACTCCAGACTAACAAGGTTCTCTCTCACCTGAGATAATGTTGGTCAAATAGGTTGTTATTAATTACCAAATAATCTGGACTTGTAAACAATACTTACTGCTACTTTGCTTAAGCTTTGGCCATAAAAGCTACAAAATGACATGTTCAGAAACACAACAGGCTGTTAGATACCCGTTAAGCAACAACACGAACAAGTTCTGCAGACAGTGAATGTCAATGTAAGAAGTTCTGTGACATTTTAAAAACTACTTGTAAGTTCATAAAGACGAGTAAACTTACATGCTGCAGCTCCGGCGTCTGAATCTAGAGAAAGGCGATTGAAAGCAGCTGTGGAGGACGAAGAGGATGATGAAGAAGAGGAGGACAAAGACCCTCCCATTTCTGACAGAGTCCGTCGGGCCGGGGGCAATGGCAGCCGGGGTTTTGGGAAGTCGTAGCCGTTCTCCTCCTCTTCCCGATCCTCAGCTGCATGGTCTCTGGGACCATTGGTCATCACCAGAGGGGGCAACTCTGAATAGTCTGCAAGGACCGAAGACAATATGTGAGCACTAAAGCATATAATATATACACAGTTACATGGAATTAAATAATTATGTCCACTATGACAGCTTCAGATGACTCATAACTGTAACCAGAAACATAATCACATTCATGCCAACACAGAGTAGGAGTATTTGTTCATCCAGATTTAGTTTTAGCTTAAAGTTAAAATGCAGACTGACTGATTGGAGTCAGTGTTGCTCCACAAGTGGCTCATTTTGAAGGCGACAAAACTAAATAAATATCAGCAGTATGGTAGACTTAGAAGTTTTCAAGATGGTGGCATAGAAATTTGAAACAATAAATGAAAGTGATTTGTGCTGCTTATCTTAAATATCCATGTGTTATTCGTACTGATGTTAGTGGGTTTAATTACCTGAATCTCTGGCTTGTTGTGACCTGGACTGGATGTTGTACATGGCTTCATACATTTGAGGTCCATCCTCTAGTTCAGCCAGTGCCAACCTGCAACAATAAATGGCTGTAAAATTAGCAGCAACAGACAAAACCCTGCATTACATAATAAAACACTATCACTCATTTGTGATATGCTGGAGGTGGATTCATTGAGAGGTCTGAGTACCGTGAGTTGAGTGTGGGGGCTTGGGTCTGTGTCTGGAGTGCCGATAGGGCCTGAGGCTGTGGGGGCCTTGGGACCGGTGGGGTCTCCCCTACAGGTGGTGCCGTGATCGGGGGCAGGACGGGGCGAGAGGAGGGGACCATGTACTCGGACTCCTCCTCACTGTCACGTGCCTCCTCTCCAGCCACTTGCCTCAAGGCTGGAGACGGTCTGGGAACAACCAAACCAAGAATATTTAAGTGGAAATGGAAATACACTTTTACAAAACAGTAACATTAAAAGGGTAAATAGTTGGGGCTGACTGGGTGACCCACAGGGGTTCGGCTTGTGTCTTCATTGCACAGCTGACTTCCTCTTGGACGTCCCTTCGTTCTGCCCCTAGTCATGCTGCTATAGGCCTAGGCTGCTGGGGGACTTTTCTTGACGCACTGAGCCCTTCTCTATCTACCTTTACATTTAATATGTATACCGTTATTGCAGTACATTCACTCTGTTTGCCCCTGTGCTATTTCTCCGAGTGTCCCTGGTCCCAGAGCTGGATGTTTCAGATCTGCGGTTGATGTTCCACCAACTGGTCCAGTCTCCATCATGTCCACTGTGGGATGCTGCCGCTGACCTTCCTCCAGCCTTCTGCTTCCAACTCCCTTTTTCCACCAGTCAACTCTGCATTGCCTTCACTATACTGTTATGCTAACTTACATACTGTTTGAATTTTACTGCTAGCTATATATGGAGTATGTTTAATGTCAGAGTCGTACATCATAAGAGTAAATTATGAGTCAGTTTTCAATGTTAGCTTATACTTTGTCTGTGTCACATATCCTGTCATGCATGTATCCAAATGTGTGTTGTGTTTTCCTTGCTTTCCCACCCCTCCCTCTTCTCCCATCCCTCCCCCTTGCCCTCTTCTGTCCTTCTCAACCCGCCCGGCCAGCAGGCAGATGGGTCCCCCTATATAGAGCCGGGTTCTGCTCGAGGTTTCTTCCCTGTTAAAAGGGTGTTTTTCCTTGCCACTGTCGCCTTTGGGCTTGCTCTGGGGGTCAGGCATTTGGGTTCTGTAAAGCGTCTTGAGACGAGTTGACTGTAATTGACGCTATATAAATAAAATTGAATTGAATTGAATTAAATGTCTGACGAGTAAACAAGTCTCTTAAAATATGTATTATACAAATTTGTGATTGCAAGTCAGCAAATGTCAGTCAGCAACGGGATGAATCCCTATATTTACAATGCTAGTACAATATACCTGTTTGCCAGTGAGTAGATGGCGTTGGCTGAGGCTGAAGGTTTGACTTTGGGGTTGTCATATTCCTGACCAACTACAGCAGCAAAACTCTGAAAAGGAAGCGGAGGCCGACATCTTAGAAACTTTAAAATGAAGGGAGTCTAGAAATCAAATGCATATCACATTTAGAAGACACACTGGACCGTTTAGTAAATATCCTAAATTTGCTTCTTGCTGGGAGTTGGATGGGAAGACTGAAGCCACATCCCTTTGAAGGTGATGCCAGCAGGAGGTTAGCATAAAGTGGCTTACTATAAAGACTGGAAACTGAGTAAACAGCTTGCCCAGCTCTTTACAGAGGTAACAAAATGTAGCACCTACCAGTAAATCTAAAGCTCATTAAGACGTTCTATCCAGTTTTATTTTTACTCTGTGCCCAAAGTGAAGTGTAAAAACGACCAGCTTTGGTTTAATGGGAGCTTGTGTGCCAGACTATTTTTTGACTTCCTGGGGTTTGTACAGGTTGTCTTATCTTCATTAAATTCTTACTTCTTTTGTCTGGGACTAAAATATGTCTGTGAAACTGGCTGTTGATATTTTAATTAGTGAGCTTTAGAGGTGTACTTTTTATTCCATTTGGACAGCTGTTTCACAGAGTTTTTAGCTTTGATGCAAATCTAAGCCAACAGCTCCTGGCAGTATATTCCTATTTAATGCTTCTGTCCAACTCTCCGTATCAAAAATATATCCACATATTTCTAAAATGCAGGGAGAAAGATGGCAGGAACAACATGTATTTTATAAATGTTCATAAAGGTCACAAATCCAGCTTAATTTCAAGTTTGGCTGTACAGTGACCCGTCAGGAATCTCCTCATAAAATTCAACACTGGATTATTTCAGTTTTGTTTGGGCAGTTACTGCTAACTTCACCGCTCTGTGTGCTTGTAACTGCAGCCAGTGAATCAAATAGCAGCTAAGTGTGTTGTGTGTTGTGGTTGCTCTGACCAGCTGGTGGTCCAGACTGAGGGAGCTGTTGTTCTTCTGTGGATCTGAGCGGGTGTCCAGAGCGGAGGGCAGCGCCAAGGGGAGGGAGTGTCTGTTGGAGAGCTCCCTGACACCTGCTCGAATGTCCACTCCCAGACTGGAGACTTGGGTGGATGAGGAGGAGGATGAGGAGGATGAAGAAGAGGAGGTGGGGGCCTTAGGAACAGGCCTGGAGTTCCAGTCAGTCAGGGGTCGGTTTGGGGGTGTAGGAGGGAGCTTATCTCGAGGGGGCTCCCCAGGAGTGCAGGGTAAGGGCCGTCTCTGGAGCCGCCCATCGGGGGCCGTCCCAGCTGTGTGGGGGCGGTCTGGAGGAGGAGGAGGGGGTAGATCACGCAGAGCTGGAGGAAGGGGAAGAGGCTTGTCTTTGTGGTGAGATGCTGCCTGGAGGGGCGAAACAGAGATGGAGAGAGCTCATTTAGACTACATAAAATATTGATGTGAAAGCAAAGAAAACTCCAAGCTCTTATCTTTTGCACTGTGAAATAATCCATTTAGCAAGAAAACCACTGCGTATGCATTTGTCATCACAGTCAACAATATATGTAGCTTAGACAAGTAGCACCATGGAAAAATGTTTATCCTCTGCAGACGATTGAAGCAGCTGTGCAGCTTCCATTTACCTACGTTTAAGCAGAAATATGTGGCAATATGGATGTTTGAGTGAATGGAAATGCACTCTAATATTTATTACATTCAGAATATAAAATACACGGATTATTGCAGCAGTCACTTCAACATTTTACTTGTATCAAGGGGGCAGTAAGAGCAAGCATTCCTTCAATAACAGAACTGGGCTACAAGTGAATATAGGCTTTTTGTATTGTGCTTTGAGTCCATAAAAGTCAATCTACAGACCAGCTGCAAAGCCGAATGTTTGATTCGTTTTACTAGATATCGCAAAGAAATGAAGCCACTTGTTCTGAGGTAAAACTGAAATTGCTTTAATATTTTGAGATAACACAGTCCACAATAAAAACGACACGTAAAATCCATCCATGCTAGGACAAATATCAACAAAGTCCCCTCATCTTGCTATGACAGCACCATTTCCTCTTGTCCTGAGGGCTATTACACACATTTCCATACATAAATGCATACTGCATGATTGTGAAACATAAAGACACCGTCACCAAAGTTACATTCTCTCCTGCCCGCACATAGTGTTAGTTGTGTATGTTCAGTTACCTTGCTAGTAACTCCAGGGCTGGAGGCACCGGGCGGGTTGGGAGGTCTGTGTGGTAACAAGTCTAGTCTGGGCGGCACTGGGGGAAGAGAGGACTGAGGAGGCATGGACATGGGTGACGGGGGACGCTCCACCTAGATTACACAGACACACACAGAAGAAGCCAAACACCTCTGATCAGTGACACCTTAGCACGATCAAGTTTTGTCTAAATGATACAAAAAAAATTCACAAGTCTCAGTGAAGCTAAAAATTTCAGTCAAACTTCAATGATTTCATTCTAAAATTTCTGGCAACTATGTGGTTAAGCTTTGCTACTACTAATATTTTGTGCAGACACTTGAAAAAACAACAAGAGCAAAAAAATAATAATCTAAGACTCGTTTTGATGAAACAAACAGCAAGTACACAAGTACATTTAAAGCACTGGTCAAAGAGGCTGGGTCAGCAATCAAAGCCAAAGAAATACCTGGGAAGACATCAAAGTGTATGTGATCTCAGGTATTCACCTCTCTATAAACAGATTAATGCGCAGAGTTTCTCAGAGGCACATAAAAGATGTAAGGTAGGAGAATGCCCCACATATCAAATATCAAGAGGCACAAAAAAGCTACTACCTTGGCACCATGAAAGATGGAGATGAAAGACTTCAGATGCAAGATGTAAGCTTCAAGCTCAAAAAAGTGAAAAGGGCAAGACAGGGAGTGTTTCATCTGTACAGGGATGGGTCTTTCAAAAAATACAGAAGATAAGAGGGCAGTAGGAACCCATGAGGTGCACCCAGGGTGCTAAGTGCCTCAGAGTTTTATCAGTGGAAAATAGCAGAACAGCTTGCCCAGTGCCATGACTGCAAACTGAAATAACTTCTGTTTCAATTAAGCCAAGGTATTTCCACAATCTTACTTTTGCACAGGCAAGTTTGCTCATCATGAGGTGGGGGTCTTCAAGTCTGTCGTCATCATCGTCATCATAGCTGGGCGACGGGGCACCCTCAGCCCCAAACGTGGCCCTACAGGAGCCCCCGCTGTTGTCTTTGGGGTCAAACGGATCCACAACAATTGGCTCTGTACCCTTAATCTCACAGCGGCAAAAGGGACATCCCGTTCCCTGACCTTCAGACTCCTGTAACACAGAAAAAAAGCAGATGTAACACCGCACAGAGATGAAAGAAGGTTTCGTGCTTTTATATGTCTGCTATGTCTGCAGAGAAGAGCACTTCAACCGAGAGTTCTTCTCTCATCAGGTAAGAGTTATGACACTTAAACCAACCCACACAAACCCCTTCCATCCACCCACTCTTGTACCTGCCAGGCAGTGAGACAGGAGGTGCACATGAGATGACCACAGGGCTCAATCTTCACATCCTTGTCATTCTCGGCACAGATCTTACAAAGCTGGAAAGTGGAGCCCATCTCACAGTAGAGCTCATATTGCTCCTGAGGGGAGAAAACATGACAAAACTGTAACATCATACGGAGGGTACACCACCTGAGATCATTTTTGAAAAGAGCCTAGAAGTATCTGAAGTGTTAGTTAAAATGTGTGGGCGTATTTTTAGTTTCAGTCCTCTGCTAAAGCAAAATAAGTGCACAACCTTTGCAAAAGTCTGAGAAGATAAGCAATCGGCAGAGAAAAAACTGTCTGATATACTATGGTTTTAAAATAATTCAGAAGTACGACAGTGATGCATGCTTCAATGTAATAGCAGCACAGATGGGATTTATTAAAATGACAAAAGGACTGATGTGCTTTAACTAGACAGCATTTCAGTTCAGAAATATGTAATTTATATATTTACAGCTGCTAAGAGCAGTGTCCAGCACTATTTAAATGAACAGTGACATAGCTTAGGAAAAGTTAACAGCTTCAATCTTAAAACAAGAAGCACAAGCTTTATATGTACACACACGATTTAATAAAAACATATTTTTGCATTTATAAGGACCATGCTTCTTAAAATCATAAAACATTAAGTGCTATTCTTTTAAGTCTTCTGGTAAGTCTGCTTGCTTGGCTAACTTAGTTCCTGAGGGCGGGTTTCATCTAATTTTCCTTCTGTTTCCTTTTGATCATACATTACACTGTCACATCACTGTTTTTACGTAAAATCTTTCCCCGGCTTTCACAATAAAATGTAAAACACAAAAAACACCAGCGAGAATGTAAGAGATGGCTGACTATGCAGACTGAGCAGCACAGTCCTCTGACCTGTGTGACTTTGATGTGGTCCTGAGGCGACGGCTCACACAGTCCTGTCAGGTCGGGGTTTTGCGTCCGCCCATCAGGGAATAAATAGCTGGAGATGCAGAGGCACGTAGAATTAGAAATTATGCACAGAAATCTTTTAAAAGCGTCCTTGAGTGGTTCGACAGTCATTTTAATTTCAAATCTATTATCATTATTAGTTAGTATGATTAGGCTACATGTATACCTAACAGGCAGCAGTAATGAAAACATCTGTTCAGTCTATTCATTCACTACCAGTTGATGCATGTACACTACGTGACTACTTTACAAATGGGTCAGAAACTGTAATTAACATTTGATAAATGTTTCATAGGTGCAGGCGATATACCTTACAGTTTAAATTAGCATTTGATTACCGGTTGGGACAGACCAACCGTAGCTTTTGTATGCATAAAAACATGAGTTTCACAGTCGGTTAAACCACTGACTGAGGTTCACATTAGAAACCAACAGGTCTATTCTGGTTAGGATAACACGGCAATGATGGAAACAAGCAAACTGATATGACTGGTTTGGTTTAGAGCTGAAAGGCAGATTCCATCTACAACAAGGCTAAATAGTTTACACAGAGATGCTTGCTTTGTAGAGAGGGCAGGGAGGAAAGCAGAAAAAGAGAAGTCCTGTGTATGAAATTGCATCAACGAAAGACCACGAACCAGTCGCAGAGAAACAGAACAGCAAACCAGAAGAAAAATGACAGAGTTAAGAGTGCAACACAAAGTGCCAATCTACTTACAATCCTTCCCTGAAACCATCTATGAGGGCCTGGAAGAGGGGTTTATTATGGGGAATGGTCTGGAGTATATTTCCATCTGCTGTCACGTAGCCGATGGCCCACTGGCCCAGTCGTGTGCAGCTCAGTCGGAAGATGTAACTGAAGAGAGAAATGAGAAATAAGTCATGATCAAAGGTCACACTCAAAATGTGATGAAATGTTAGACTGAAAAGATGAGCCATTTAGAGATAAGGTGACATAAAAGCAAATAACATGAAAGGCATTTTACCTATATGCGTAGGACATAAAAGTACATTAGCGTAAGTCACAGGTCACATAATACAGACACTACATTATGTACTGGAATGGAGCGAGTGTGGAAACAAGAAATAAGGTGCAGTTACAGCTTCATCATCAAATCTAAAATAACATGATCTGCGAGAAAAAGTGAAATTGTATCCTCGGTTTCAATATAGAGACAGATTCTGGTGCAGGAGGAGCATCCAAAGCAAAGACACATGAAAACCCACCAATGCTCATCAAAATAAAAACAAATAACCAACCACAAGCACAATTGGACTAATAAAACTGTGACAATGTTGTGGTGTGGATGGGAGTGCGTTCATCATAAGCCGGAGGTGAAGAGGAGAATTGGTTGCTCCTTGTTATATTTGCCTGTTGCACCATGTCTGGAGTCATTTAAAACACAGCTGCTTGAGCGAAAGAGTGGAAATGTTTTTTTCAACAGAAGCTGCAATGTACAAGATTTGTACTAAGAAATGACAGAAATATTAATCAGCTCTAGGAGGTATTGACTACCCTCGCAAAAGAAGCAGTCTTTGCTGGTATTCTGGCTCTAGCATTAAAGGCAATCTTGAGGTCTATAGTATGTTATTTGTGGCAACAAGTTAACTGGCACGAGATCAAACAGCATGATTAAGAAACTCTATCAATCATGGGCAGGATTGGACTGAGCAACAAAACATTCTTTGTGACATTACTGTTGTTTAGCGTAGAACGGGGAACCACTGCTGTACCCGCAGTGCCAACAGAATTCTCCTGACAGCAAGCTGTAATTTATAGTGTCAAAACTCAGCAATCACAGCAGGCAGGAACTGTTCGGATGTCAACGTGGCCCTACACAGGCCAGGCCTAAAGAGTGACATCAGCTTTCAGCATACAATCAGACCATTGATGCAAGGTACCAGTGCCACGCTGCCCTGGGTCCTTCGTACACAACACAACACAACACAACACAACACAACACACACACACATAACTGCATAAAACGGAATTTGAATCTGGCACCAACTTTGAAGTTATGTCATCTCTGTCTTATTGATAATGTAAAGCCTAATTTTGATAATTAACCCTTAAAAAGCCGGGACCGAGTATACTGAGTTTGAGTTTATTTCTAGCTTTTTTTTTTTACAAGGTAAAGTTTATACATGTTGTGAACAGTACTTTGGCAGTTTTTCTACTATTCCAAGATGTTTTGATACAATTTGTTTGAACCTCATAAACATATCAAACATGTCAATACAAAAAGAAAAAAAAACTAGAGAACTAATCGGTTCACGCTTACTCGTAGACACAGCCGAAACCGAACATTCTCGGCTCAACACGTGTGAGTGACTCGTTTATGATTGCTAATTAACATAAAATATGCACACACCCGTATGTTTGGTAAGATATAAACATTGGCCCCAAATTTGCTTATTTCAAACGATAAAGCCGTATGAGCCTTTATAACGAAGCCGCAATTACGAAGCTCTTATCGGGGCCGCGTACCGGCCGAAATTCAATATGGCGAACGTCTACGACAATGCGACCTTACAAGACTTGGAGGTTTTAGTATATGTACTTCTCCAGAAACATGGCCCTGTAAGGGTTAACTACACTACTATTCAAAAGTTTGGGGTCATCCAGACAATTTCATGTTTTTCATGAAAACTCACACTTTTATTCATGTGCTAACATAATTGCACGAGGGTTTTCTAATCATCAATGAGCCTTTCAACACCATCAGCTAGCAAAATGTAGCATTAGAACACATGAGTGATGGTTGCTGGAAATGTTCCTCTGTACCCCTATGGAGGTATTCCATTAAAAATCAGCCGCTTCCAGCTAGAATAGTCATTTACCGCATTAACAAGGTCTGAAGTGCATTTCTGATTCATTTAATGTTATCTTCATTGAAAAAAAAAATGCTTTTCTTTCAAAAATTAGGGCATTTCTAAGTGATCCCAAACTTTTGAATGGTCGTGTACATCATCTTCTGAACAGTGACAAAAATAAATTGTTTAATAGTTACAGCAAACCCGCTGCTGTGCTGTTGCCGATGGAAACACATCAGCACGTATATGTGATGCGTCTCGTTAATCTCCAACAACGTAAATGAAAGCCTCTTGCGCTCTGCCCAAACGTGTTAATAGAAGCTGAGGACAGACACTGAACATTTATTTCGAGTTGATGGGAGGTCACTGTGTCAGCAGAGCTAATTAAAATATGTATTTTATCCATATATTACAGCACTGGCTGAACCACATCTTGAGTACTGACAACAAGCAGATTTAAGCTGCAGCAGAGTGCGCGTCGGTATCTTTGCATGCATATGAGGTTGTGTATAATTATGTCCCACCTGCCAGGCTTGTGAATGAACTTTTGCAGCCGAGCCTTGACCTCATCGTAGGTGAGGAAGGCCATGTACCCAGGGTGAGTAACTGCCAAGCTGTTCCAGTTCCGCAGCAGTGACGACCAAGGCTACACACACACACACACACACACACACACACAAGAGAAAGAGAGAGAGAGTGAGTCATCGGATGTGTGAGTGAATGGACAGCAATAACAGTATGAGCACAGCAGTGGAGAAACATACTGCATCATGGGTGACGTTCAAACAACTGTTTGGCGAGAATCAGTGTGATTTATAACGGTTGTTCCAACCAGGGTCAAGCAATGTAAAAAGGTAGTTTAAGCATAATTTGCAATACTTAAAACAGCATGCAGCTCATTTGGCACCATCTGGAGTCACAGAATGATGAAGGTGAAATGGACAATAGACTGCTTCCAAAACTGTATATACAGAAGGCGAGTCAGTTTTATAAGTGCTTATGTTTCTTACTGTAGAGGCTACTTGATCCAAATCCAGCAGTCTGAACAATGAGGGGTAAAGACTTGAGCAAAAACTTTAAAACAATTCATATTACTCCATACCACGCTGACTGAATGCGGTAGCGAGTAGGTGGTTCCGCAATTGCTGTCACCAGTCTGTCTGGTGTGTGAAAGGAAGTAGAATTAACACATACGACACTGAAAATGAGCTGCGAGAGTGATGAGCTGAAAAAAATGTCAAGGGCAACTTGTTCTGTCCCATTTTGGCTTCACAATATTTGCGCAAATTACAATGTGTTGCTGGTTATTTATACTTTTCGCACACAGGAAATGACAAGTCACAAATGCCTTCTCTGTTGGACTAGATGTTGGATGCTCTGTATCTCATCAGTCTCGTGTGCATTTTTTTTATAACATCATCACATAGTAACTGGGCGAGCAAGTAAAAGAGTGGCGAGTAAAATATTATTTGCTAACAGTACATTTATTTTCCAATCGTCTCTTATTACCGTTTGGATGTCAACTCATTCTAGACCAGCGCAAACAGCCAACAGACTTTCTTAAACACAGCTTTATTCACCTCCTCATCTTTCGGCCCAAAATTACCGCATGGAATGACACATTTGAGGGTCTCTTAGCGTCATAAAAAAACAGCATGTCACCCCTCATCTTCTGCATATCAAGGACAGAGCTTAAAATGGCCACAGGCTCACTTCCTCTTTTGAGTTTGAGGACATTTAGAGGAGGACTTTTTCTGTATGAGGGAGTGTCATAGGAAATGTCTAATCTGTTTAGGCTTCATTAAGCCTGTCGGTGCCATGCACACAACTAGCCAGGGATAATGTCAATCAGGGAATACACAATGCTGCATACACAATACAAGAGGTTTTAGATAATGTAAATTAAAAGGTGGTGAGTATACTTATGAGATCAGCGGTTTCCATTTGAGACAATGCTAATTACAATGCCGCTACAAAATGCTTGCTCCACATAATATAGATAAGCTCTGAAGATGATGGTTGATAAACCCACCCTCTGCCCTCCCTTTCTCTATCTTTCCTTTTTTTTTCTGATCTGCCCTCCTTTCTGCTTCATTCTGTACTGATGAGAAGGAGTTTTTGAACTGCGGTGCAACACCTGCACCCCATAAATACACACTAAAATACTCCAAAAACAAATTGGCTGTTTCCTGCTGCCTTGTGTTGATGATTGCAAATTATAAATGACTGGTTGCATTTAGTGCTTTACCAAAATCCTAGCACATAATTTATGTGCTACTACTGTGGTCTATCGATTACAGAGTTAAGTTGGGCTTTGGCAAAATGGCACATTTCAAACTAAGCAGGTACTGACGCCCCTCCAGCACAAACTGCATGATTAGTATAAAAAGAATCTGCCAAAGAAATTATTCCACATATTTTCATCATTGCCATTTAATACTCATCCACACGTAAAAAGTACAATCTAAGCGCAACTCTGTAGTGCACATGGATCGTCTATTTCTCAGAAAGCAATAACAGACACCTAATAGAGTACAAAATAAAGCCACACATTTGTATTTGTACTGTGCAAGCAGAGTGGAGGACATTTGTTTTAACTGCAGTCCTGTCTGACTGTAAATAAGTTAACAGGCATCCTTCTCACAAGCTGATAGCTGAAAAATGATGTGGCTGATCAGTTTGAGGTCATTGTGCCCTGCTCAAATTGAATTTGTGTCCTACACCAAGGCTAATGGGTCACTATGAAGTACTCTCCATCCCTGTTTTCTCCATCGCTCTCTTTCTTTGCACATTTCAATTCCCACTAACTCAATATAAAATCAGAACCCAAAGAGGAAGGCTACCTGGAACAGCCTGGTGAAAATGTCAAATTCAAAGACAGAGATGTAGTCGTTGCAGGTAAGATCTATGGTGGACTTCAGGGCCATGGCTTCCAGACCGGAGCTGATGGGATGAAACTCATGGAGAGACTGACGGAACACCTTCCAAGGCACAATAGTTCTGTAGAGCAAAAATTAACGACAAAGCAGATGATGACATAATCAGAAAAACTTAAATACAGCATAAAAAAAAAATCAACACAGAAATAATGATGGTTAAATGCAGACTGCATCTGCATGCATGTTCTAAATAAAGGTGCAGTGACAGCTTTTATTCACACTTTGGGTTTGCTGGTCTCTCAAATGCTTCTTCAGTCTTTCAGTCTGCATCTAATATACCTTCAAAACTTCTGAATACAGGAATGAACTTCACTTCCAGTATAGCGGCCATGATTCATAAGTGATGAAAAAGAAATAGTATTGTGTTCAAGCAGTTTCTGTACTCCCAATTACAGCTTAGAAGGTCACTGCTAAAAAATACTAATGTGATGCAGTCTTTTAAAAAGTATGCTACAAAACACAATAGAGAAGAATATCAATGCATTTAAGGAACAACTGCAAAGTACCAAAGTTTCTAAGACGTGACCATGTTGCTGATCAGTTCCTGCTGATGATGCAAGAAACATAAGCCACATTGTTCTCTAATAAATAGGGGAAATCCATGTAGTTTTATATAATATTTGGAAAACCCAACTAATAAAAGTGCGATTATATTGACTTACTGTCTGTCTTGTGTCTGCATAGGGACTGATTCATGCAAATGTGTGCAATAGCACAGCACATGGGTTCCTACTTTTACACGTCAAGGATCAGTAACCCACCATTTATCCAAAAAAAGACATTTAATGTCTGTTAAGCAACAGCAAGGACACTAAAACTATGGTTCCTAAATGTCAGTTACATATTCTTTTTCTGTTAGCTTCTATTTAAGAGAATAAATTTAACATTTTTTCTTGAGAACACCCTCCAAGCGATCCCTCGGGGCTCCTGGATACCCATTTGGAACTGCTATTGAATTCCATGGATAAAAAGTAACATAATTGGGCTTACTTGTCCCCGAAGGCGCGCCTCCAGAACTCTGCAGCATCTGCTTTGGTGATGCGGAAGTTCTCGCCCTGAAACTGACCGCTGGGAAAGATGGCCTTCAGCTCAGCCAGCATGTGGCTGAAGATCAACGACAGCTTGGTAAGATTCCGCCTGTGGAAATCAAGAACAGAGGAGAGAGTGAGAGATTTCACATCTTTGTCGCTGCATTGCTGTTACAAGGTCATCAGCCAATGCAACGACTTCAGAGAGAAATGCAGAACAGCATCACGTTCATTTATAAATTTTTCTCAATAACCCCCAAGGCTAGCATTAGGAGAAAACAGTGTGTCACTAAATACATATGCATAAACTGTAGCTTTAATGTTTAGAAAGTCAGAGCCATGAACCATTTAAATGCATGGGAAAGTGACAACACAGTGAATTGTAATAATATTAGTTAGTTTACATGGTTATAATAAAGGATGAGCATTTTCTTGTGATGAAATACTAACAAAAGGAAGGTGAAAGAGAAAAAAGTAAGCAAAAATCCCCAACATTCAAATGCAAACATCAAGTTTCCTCACTGAACTATTAATAATAACATGTTTAACATTCTTGTTGGCTCAGCCATCTGTATCAATGCAAAAAATGCAATGATGCGATGTAGCTGACTGTAATTGATGTGTAAAATCAGCTTCCCAACTCATCTTGCACACAAATGTTACATGTAATATGAATTTACTTTTTTAATAGAGCAGAAGCAAGAGGGGCGTCTTTTGGTTTACAATAGAGAAAATAGTTCATCTGAAAATAAATACAGACATATATCAATACTAAAAGTGCACAAGGAACACATCAGCAAATAGAAATGATGACTCTAGTTAAACATGAAACCCTCATATCTCTTTATTTGGGTATGCTCTCTGACTACTTTTCATCTTTCCTCATTTGTTTGTGAGCTAGTTTCTCCATTACTTCCAGAGGAGATAAAAAACACTACCACTATTTATCTGTGGGGTGGATGACAGTTCTGAGATATATCATTTTACTCATGTTCCACTGGTAGCTTTGGAAAAATGCTCAAGCTGTGCTTTCAGTTTGACCTCCGCCCCACTAACACAAGTTTATTTTATCTGAATCGAGCTGAGCAACATCACAGTGTAAGGCAAATATCTGGCTGTCAACATCCACATGATCTCCACAGTTTAGTCAGACAATGACCATAAATACGGCACATAAAAACATAGCAGATTAAACTGATCACCATAACCATAAAAATGGGAGTTGCACAGTAATTGTCTATTTACAAGAAGATAAGAACAAAGTGACTGGGTTTCACACTTGTTAACTTCCGAGAAAGATACAGTGTGACAAGCTCAGCTTAACCTCTTAAAAAAATAGAGAGAGATTTGAATGTAGGCCGTACATTTCTATAAGAATAACAGGTTATTGTCTTCAAAATATGCAGTAAGCAGGACAATAGCTAACCGAGGAGGCTCTGAGGTGGAAGTATTAAAGCAGGAAATAAAGACATTTTACTCAGGGATGGGTTTTGCTTGGCGCTTTTTTTTTTCCCCCACTAAGAACTGTCCTTAGCCGTTTCCACAACAGAAATAGTCACAGGTTCAGGGAGAAAACACAGCAGCGCTCACAATCACACACACACTCAGAAACTGACTGAGATGTAGAGGCAAGGACTTCTTAGTGTACCATTCTGAATGCAGTTGCAAGGGGCTGGTCAACAAGTGACGGCGACAGGAAACGACTCAAGGGCAGAAGACGAAAAAAAGAAGACACAATAAAGAGAAGTGCATAATTGAGGAAGACAGAAGCGAGAAGGGAGAGTACGAAATAAAGGGGAGACGAGAAAACGAGAGAATGAATCCGCACAATGTCACCACAGCCCCGCACCCCATCACAGCATCAGAAGTGTTATGCTGAAAAAGCCATGATTTACGAGGCAGCACAGAGGGAGATTGTGCTTGGCTGTTGGGAAGGGTGAATTGACATGCACGAGAGAGACAGCAGTGAAAGCGTGGCTACACTGCAGCTGCCCGACACTACAGTACACACCCTATGAGCAAAGGGGGGGGGGTGGAAACAGCGAATGAGGAAGGAGGACAGTGACTGAAGATGGATGAATGAGATGAGTGTATATTGAGACCTTGCCAAAACAGACCACTGCGCGTTAGAAAGACAGCTTACCTCAGAGGGAGCATGCAAGAATCTGAACGAGAAAATGCAATGCTCGCAAACTGAAAAATCGTTGTATAAGTGCACCCTCTCAATGGTAGATGACCCTCAAACAGTGAACACTCTTGTAGTTGGATGTCTTATCTTTTGAACTGTCCTGCCCACTTAAAATCTACAGCAAAGACTAAGAGCTGGATGCAGCGACTGTTGTGGTCTTTGAAGTCGGGGCTACCCTCATCAGTGATGCAATGTGGCAAATGAGACCTTCAATTACTCGCAGCCGTTCCCTGAAGAGCTCGTGCGGCTGTAGTCAATAGCATCTTCCCCGTCCAGTGTCATCTCGGGAAATACAAATGTTTGTGACACTGCATTTCTGCATTTTTTTTTTTCGGCAGCTATCATCTCAGCATGAGGTCGCCCTTGTTTTCTTCTGCTTCCTGGCCACACTGGCCTACTGAGCCTTAAAGCTGATATCTCATCCACTCCCCTGTCAACATCTCTCTACTCTGTGCTTTAATCCGAGTTTCAACAGCCCCCCTGCTGCTCCACTGTTATCTACAACATGATAATATGAAGACAGTTTTCCTCTCTCTCTCTCTCTCTCGTTGGTGCAGAATTAATCTCTCCCTACTCTCAGCGTTCATTTGCACATCTGGGTGAGGTTGCAATACTATGAATCTACTTATCCACTCCTCATCTCTAAACTTGAAACATTCATGGAGGCTACTTAAAACTTCAAGCTTAAAAATTCATCACTGCAAACCCACAATTTCATTTTATTTCTAATTCACCAGCAAATGCTAATGATATGTTTGAAGACTCTCACTTAAGCGGCAAACTATATGGACACAATATGAACTGATATTTTGTAATCGAGAGAGTGCAATTGATTTAAATAAGTCTAAAAATTCTTATGGGCAATATTATATGTGTGGGAGCTCTGTGAGTAGGAGCTACAAGAAACCAATCCCAGCCAGTTCATCGAATCCCACAGTGATCTAAAGATAAGTTCAGACTGAAAGCAAAGCAAAAATAGGCAAAAAAATGAAACAGACAGGCATTCCTTACAGGAGGGCAAACTGAAGTTATGTTTAAGTCAATATTTTTTCCAATTGAATGAAAAGTTCTTATCCAGTTCTGGCTTTCGTACACATCCAGAAGATAGAAAACAACGCTATATGTACACGTTCTGGTGACTGTTCTTAGCTCATAGTGCTGATAATTAATATTATAAGGAGAGGCTGAAAATATAATAAATTATATTTTCACTGTCATGGCAAAATGAACATGGATACATGCGGTTTGCTTTCACACCATTTGGCTGATCAGATAAAGTCCCTGCTAGCCATCAGCTGGAGAGCAAGGAACCTGACAGGAAAGGGTTTTGTTAAATTGAGAAGAAAAAATATTTTGAAGAGGACAAGGGAAATTAAATATTTTTGTGCCACTTGTGTTCAAAATGTTCTAAATTATTCATTTCATTTTTTTCAGGTGGCAAAGGCTATTTAATGTTTGGGGTCGATGTTAGCGGTGTACTAACTAAAGAAAGAAAGACGAGGGAACTTTATAGCTAAAACACTTAAATATTGTTTGTGTTTATTCCAAGTTATAGCATCATCAAAATACTATCACACATTTTTCTCCTATTATACAGGTCAGTTAGCGCATATAAAAGCAAAACAATGACTTAGAAGGGCCTAAAAAGCTCCACAGACCTCTGGGAATTTCAAAACCCAAGCCTTCTGCATTATACAGGTCATTTCAGTCAGTGTTAATGATTCATAAGTGCAGCTTTAAACCCCCTCAACATTGATGCTGTATTTTCTTAAGACAATAAATATTTTGACTGAATTTGAAACAATTAAGTCAAATTTGAAAAATAATTATCTTCAGAAAACAGTTACGAATTTAATACTCAGGATTATGTGAGTATGACTTTATCTAAATTGATTAACAGTTCTGGAATCATAAGGAAACAATGTCTTGACTGTCATTACAGTTTAACTTCAGTGTTGCTAAATATCCACTTCAAATCTCAAAGAACATTAACAGTGTTCATAAAAAATAGATTTTTATGAATCATATCTCGTCATGGTTATGTAGAGGGAAAAAAATCATGAAAACGAAACAAATGAATGAATCATTTTTAAGTCTGAAAAAAAATATTTCCCCCACGTCGCTCAGTCATACTTTCCTGAGATAACCAAAATTGCCATAATGAGAACCAGCATGTAGAATCGCTCATAATAATCGGAATCTGACTGAGAAAACAGGCTTTCATGGCCTTTAAAGTAAGAAGAAACAAACGTAAGAAACGGCAACAAGCCTGGGGAGGTTGACACATGCAGAAGGAGATGTTTAGGCAAAAGACAGTCAAGCTTCAATACCTGCAAAAGCACAGGAAGCTTTGCACGAAATGGAATCACGTAATTGTTCCGTCAAAAAAATCCCCTAAACACGTGACTAAACACTTGTTTGTTCACTATGCGTGTGCTGGTAAAATCGAATCAAGTTTTTTCAGCTAGCACAGCCCGCCAATCAGGTCGTGATCCACTGATTTAGATTTTTCCAACCATAATGCACCCACATCGGTATGGCGTTTATCGTGCCATCACACATCCATATCATATGTGTGACTCAGACACTGGAGACTGAATGTGAAAGCCAACAACTGGCTTCAGCTACAGCCTGTCACAGCTGTCACTAGCTTGATATTTGCACCGTGAAAGAGACTCAGTTGTGTCTTTTTGTCGGGGAAACCATGACCAAAGCAGACCGAATATTATTTTTAAAAACTACGTAAAAGGTTACAGGATGCTGGTTCAAATCTGAACTCATACGTACCAAGACATGCTGATATCTTTTTAGCATCTTTCAGCTCCTCTCTGTCCTTGTCCTTCAACATCCTACAATAGCAGCTCTGTACTGTGTGTATGCTGGGCAGTAGCCAGCACTTCAATGGCCTACCCCTACAACTGTTACCGCTATTTAAGCCGCTGTGCCAACAGTGACAATGCAGAGTCAGTGGGCAACTACCGAAAAGAGTGGTTTGCTGACCTACAGTGGATTGTTATGTCTATACTGTGCTTTTTAAAGTGTCTTGCTGTCATTCCTAACCCCAACCACAGTAAAAAGCCAAACCTTTTTTCTGAACACTAGGTTTTTGTCCTCCATCCCCCTCATGCTATAGAGTGACCTCTGACCTTGCAGCTGGCTGCTCCCTTCCTGTTTCCTGCTGGCTGTGATAAAGTAGCGCAGCTAGCCAGCCAGCACCGCACTGCGCTAATACACCGCAGCACAGCAAGCAAGGGTCAGCCTAAGAGAATGAGAGCCTGTCTGGACTGGCAGAGTCACAAGTAGCTGTAATGTTATCATGCAGCTGTATTATCTTTTCTGCTCAAGACTAAAAGGGAAATGCAGATCAAACACAAACTGAGCAACAACAAAGCTACCATAAAGTTGTTTACAACATTTATTAGGATGAATTAAGTTAGATCAGGACTAATTACCTTGAGGTAACTTCATAAGCAAAATACAGAGACATGTCAAGGACCACTACTCCCCAGTAATTCCATTTTTATGTAAAGCAAGGATTTCTTTAGAAGCCACTGACTTAATTGCAATAAATCTCTCAAGATGCTTGTAAATCCCATTTGAGGAAGCAAGCACAGTAATAGAACCATGCGTCATATTAACACTGAGTCTATTATGATTATTACTAATAATTATTAACATTATATGCATAAATGTATGCTAAAATAACTCAGTATGTGAATCTACTGAATCAACTCAACCTTTGCTGTAAAAAAGTACAGCATAATTGAAGATTATTCATGCACTCATTCAGCCCATAATTACCTGTGTGTGTGTAAAATTCAACACTTTCAGTGGACCCTTTAATAATTAATTCACAATCCTCTAATTTCTGTCACCGCTTCTTTCTGAAGCAGCATACAAAGTGAAGATTTCCTATCTGTGCAATTAATGCAAATCTTAACGTGTTTTCATCAATTATTTTGATAATATTTGTAAAATACTGTCAATGACTCTCTGGTCTCTACTCTGCACAACACAATATGTCAGCCAAACACACACACGCACACACACATTCATACAGAGTTTGTGGTCAAAGAGGAGGCAGACGGATAGGCCCGTTTTTCTAGCATTGTGCTTATATTGTTGTAAAGTTGAGGCAAGTGGGGAAAGCGAGCACGTTCTTCATATGAGCAGGGTTAATAATATCTCAGGAACTGAATTTAATAATGTTGGGGAATGGTTCCACAAAAACATACACATGAAAAATGAACGTTGCTGATCTACTGGGAAACACGGTGGGTTATGTGTTTGAAATTCTGGCTTACCATTTTGCTCTAGTCATCACTTCATAAATTTAACTCTCTGGAACTTGCTTAAATCCAGATATCCATCAGGAAACAGTCATGACAGCACAAAACACACATCCACATGGCTCTACACTTAATCAAAAGATTAAATAAAATAATAATAATAAAAGAAAATGCTCCTTCACACAATTATTTTGTTTTAATGTGCATTATATTTTAATTCATCTCTCTTCCAAATAGCATTATCCCACTAATAAATCAGATAGGCTTACATTCAAACTACTGTAAAGAGGAAATAAAAGATTGTATTAAAAAAAATCTGTCTTAGCATAATTCTCTGAATACAGTTGAATAACCATATCTGAGTGCATATCAGAGCTCATTTATCTCTGTGTGCATAAACAGCTAGTGCTTGTTGTTCCCTGCAGGGCAGAGAAGATAGTGGGTTGCGTCATGCTAATCACCATAATCTAATAGTGTGAGGGCTACATGAGTCGGCTGCTCACTGATACCACCGCGACATAAATAACCACGATGCGCTGCTATTTGTGTGTGCGTCTGCATGTACATAGAGCCCCAAGCTACATGTGTAGGGAAATGAAGCCGAAACACCCACAGCCTCCGAAGTGTGAAGTGTGTTTTCCATTCCAAGCACCAATAGCCATTTGGCTGTTAGGCTAACCACTAAAAGCTCACCTTACTTTAATCCAAACTTCCTCACAAGCAACAAGCGAACTGGCAGGACTCCCTCTACAGCAGCAGACAGACGCAATACAGGAATGTCAGTTCAGTGTAGCAGGTTTCTCATTGAGCTATACAGCGACATGAGACCATCTGAAACATGTCCAAACTTATCAACATCTATTCAAAATTTGACTGGGTAGCTAAATCATAAAACTATCCCAGCAGCTACTGATAAGATGGGACTAAATGATATGCATGCAAATGTTTGCTTTTTATCACCTTGATCTGTAATGCACTGCTACATTTCCGCATGACTCCATTCAATGCTACAAACACAAAGTTTTCCTACAGTAATACAGCAGTACAGATGTGATAAGATGGATTTGCAGATAGTCAAAGTTAAGCGCGGTGCTCTCAGAGACAGACCTTTGTTTCACATGATGTCAGGTAAATTTGCAGAAAATAGGAAGTCATATTGGAGAATGGGGCTCTCTTGCTAAACCAAAACAGGAATAGGTGAAAATGACATTTGCTAATACCATAGACACTTTACTGCACAGAGACATGCCTTTTATTGTCCACGAAGGCTCGACTGCATCAATCATTGACAACTTTACTGTAAACACTTTCAGAATGAATTTCATGCTGTGATATTTTTTTATCCAGGTCTGATATCGTTACAGAGATGTGCTCCGTGCAACAAAGCTCTAAAACTAAAAATTATACTACAGTGCAGCCAGCCAGATGTGTCAAGCAGCAGCCAGTGCCATTATACAGAACAGTTCTAAGCACCTGTCCCAACCGACTGAAAGACTAGTGCTCCTGCAGAGCGTGCACGTCACCGCAATGCTTCAGATGCAAAAGCTCTTGGGGTTTTTTAAAATCAAAATTAAAGTATAACACAGAGAAGCCAACGATAATGATGATCGACAATTTCAGATGATGATATTTGCTCAAAAAAAAAAAAAAAAAAAAACACTTCTAATGTTCATCTCATTTTTTGTTATGCCCTCAAATATTCATCTGTTGTGAAGCAGCAAATACAGAAACATGGATAAGACAATTGAAAGATGTTGTGATGGAAAAAGAAATAAATCCAAATCATTGTTGAATGAAAGGCTGTACAGTAATTCACACGCAGAGCAGGTTGAATGAGCAGAAGCTTGAGGAAGTTGTTCCTGCTGACTATTGTAATAACATGACTGAAGCATGTCTGGAATGCATTTTTCTATTGTGAAAAGGATTGGAGGAATATGGCGTCAGTAAAGGAAGGTAGAGAAGTTGGAAACAAGTAAAGACGGGGAGGAAGCAATGAGGTGTGAGGCTGAAGGGTTTGTGTATTAAAATGTTAACTGTTAGTATGTGTGTAGGTACTGCAAATGACAAATCGCATGATGACAACTGTGATATCAAATTTTAGGAGAAAAAAAAAGAAGAAATCCTACAAAGAGACGTAGATCTGCTAATTTAACTGTTAGTTTGGGACACTCTTCACATCACAATTCTGGTCTACACAGAAACAAAAGAGGGGGTGGAAACAAAGAGAAAGAATAAGAACATGAAAATGTTGACACTGCTCAACCCTAGTGAGGAATGCTTAAAGGGTTTTCAAACAAAGACAACAGCCATAATGCCTCTCCAGCAACACATTAGGTGACTCAAGATAAAGCCTCCTTCTGCAAAAAAACATTCATGGCAGATCATTCGTCCATGGCCCAAGTGGTAGAGCGGGTTGTCCACAAATCACAAAGTTGGCCTGTCCACGTGCCGAAGCACCCTTGGGCAAGACAAGGTGTACGAGTGTGTGTGTGAATGGGTAAAGGAGGAATGCATTGTAAAGTGCTTTGGAATCTCAGGTAAAGAAAAGCAATACATAAGTGTGGACCATTTACAATTTACATGCCTATGACTTTCTGCGGTACAGTCTGTCCTTCAGTGCATCACCACATCCTGTATCCAGCTGGACCTATCAACGGTGGTCAGGATGCAATGGCAGCTTAGCCCAGGAAGATGATCACACAGACTCTCACAGAGAGGTCAAAGTAGTATCTGGTTTGATCCTAGGGAGGCAGGGAGGGATTTTCTGAGGACACATTGATCAACTCAGGGACTGTGTAATGTGTAGCATTGAACATGCATGTGTTGTATTTGACTGTCGCTACATTAATACAGTAGCCTAGCCGCGCTAGACCCATGTTCTGAAGGCACAAGGGTCTAGGACCGCTCGACAGGGAGGGAGGCGGGCTAAAAGGTTGTCTTTCAAATCACTCTGCAGCAATTGGGTAGGTATACAACCAATCAGCGCAACGAATAGTCTGACGTAGTTCCTAGAGCGCCGGCGGATTGTGGCTAAGTCCCATTAGCTTCCCAACCAGCGGAGCCAACTGGTATATTAAGGATTTGCCATATCTCGTCGGCATAAGTCCAAATACGTCTTTCTTCTCAATGAAACACTTCAGTGCCGTCCTTTGTTTATCTTTCAAGTTGAATTTTAGCTTCAAATCTTTAAGGGCTGTGGCCAAAGCCGAGTCGAAAGATAACTGTTTATTGTGCGCCGGTTGTTTCTGTCAGAATCGTCGCGCCTCTGTCGTCACTTAGTTACGCCCGCCTTCTGACTCTACACTTCATGGTGATTGGTCCGGCCAGTTTTAGGAGAATCCAACCTCGAGCCTTATGGAGGGTAACTAGACCCACCCTGGCAGAGAATTAAATTCGTTGCCGTGGGTTGTCTAGCGTGGCTAGGCTATTGATACAGTGGCTCTGACAAAACAGCAGTATTACCCAACAAGAAGCTTCAATCAACCAAACCTAATAAACAACAACTAGTTTCATCAAGATCTCACAGCTTCCGTTAAAGCGGAAGTCAAAAAAATGTATTGCACTGACATGCCTCATGTGTTTATAATGTCTAACTGTTTTAGCTCTACTTGCAAATGTGAACAATTTTTCAGGATAATCCGTTTAGGACAAACATCCTACTCTTCTAGCTTCACTTAAGAACAGACAGAAAAGAAAAGATTTTTACACTTGGGCAGAGAGAACAAAAAAATTGATTAAAGCTAACTCAATTCTGTGTGGGTCTTTGTCTACACTTCAGGCCAGAAAACGTCTCTGCTTCGCTGTGTAAAACCAGAAGAGGAAGTAAGTGAAGCGAACAAGGAGGAAGTGCTGACTGTGTTATGCTGATTCTGACTGAATATAGGCTCTCAGTGTTAATAATTAAGTCTTTCCCACAGTAGACTCACTTTCATCCAGATACTCATCCAGTGTGCAAAACAATGAACTCCTTTTTCTGACCTTCCGTATGTAAAACATTGTAAATATATAGCATCTCCAACCCACACAACTCAGCTGCTACTAAAGTTAAGATCAAGCTCAGCTGAGTGTTACTCAACAAAAAACAAAAACCCTGACTTAAACTGCACTACCTCAACTCTACTTCATCTCCAAAGCTAAACAATCCGTGCGGCTCATAAGGGAATAGGGGGGCTAGATAAATAGGGTCTCAATCTCTGGGGGAGACACTGTGGAGAAGTCTGCACGACAGCACAACATAGTATATCCACCCACTCTGTATTTACGGCTCCCATAACACGCTTGCATCCTTCGCTCATATTTGTGGAGTTCCAATCACTTGACTTTTAACTCAACAACTACCAAGTACTGATACTGGTTGAAATAAGTGTCAGTACTCTCATATTTCAATTGATTGAAGAACACAGTGAAATCAGTGTTTTATCTTTCTCCCTGTGTTCAGGCAGTGAGATTAGCTTTATCCTTACAGCTCGACTTTTCAATCCAAGTCATGTGCTAAGCTCAGCTGCAGCCTGACTACATACTAGTCTCTCTCTCTCTCTCTAGTGCCTCAAGGTCGTTGGTTAATTCTATAGCATTCTTAAGTGGGCTGATACCCATTGGTTAGTGTCACTGCCACTGCCTTCTCCATTCAGACAATAGCAGTCTTTGTGTGTAATGCCTGGCTACTGTGTGTGTGTGTGTGTGTGTGTGTGTGTGTGTGTGTGTGTGTGTGTGTGTGTGTGTGTGTGTGTGTGTGTGTGTGTGTGTGTGTGTGTGTGTGTGTGTGTGTATTTCCTCTGCTTCAAGCAGGAATTTCTTTCTGCAGAGCCTCTTGGTGCAATGGAGTGATGATGAAAGTGAATTTCACAGAGAAATTGCTACAATGCCTAAAAACAACTTCATTGGCTGATGATGAATACAGGAGAAGTTGAAATAGAAGCTTCCTCTTCTCTCTAGCCGCCTTAGTGCTTTTTTTTTGCCTGTAAGATTACGGTCATTGTAGCTGAGAAAGAACAATCTCAATGAGGAACCGAGCAACAAGATGAGGATGTATCTGTCAGGACTGGATAGATAAAACTGTTACCTAATTTTGTCGAAGCAAGAAACAGTATTAAAAAAAAAAAACAAGGTTATGTCAACACATGAAGAAACGGTCCAAATATTTCTGATTCCAGGCAGTTCAGAGGAAACGAAAAAAAGCCTCTACATTTCAAATTGTTTTAGTGGCATTAAAAATAAAAATCTTAAAACTCTACTTTATTGCAATAATTGAAACTAGAAAAGGTAATAACAGTATTCATGTTCTTTGTGCAATAATTGCTTCAGGGTCACTTTTTCCTCACCGTCAATCAGGTCTAACAAAAACCACAGACCATCATTGAAGACTTTTTAATAAATCTCCAAAACTCTTCCTCTCCTCGCTAAAATGGTAGGCTACTCAGATTTTTCTAGCAATTATCTCCAAGTCGTGATGGGAGTCCATAACAGTTACTTTGTTGAAGAAGGACTCCGCTTGAGAGTTTAGCTCGTTCATCTCAATGGACTTACTTGACTATTTCTTAACTGCTTAACCAGTTAATTCCACAGCGTCTACTTTCTTTGTCTTGACTGGTCACAAATCAACACATCAATTTTTGATAACTATGACACATTTAGACTATTATTCTAAAACATTGTTATTTACCAAAACGCTAATTGGACTCAAGCCTAAAATTGTGGTAATTAAATTTTGTATTTTAAACGACTTAAACTTTCAAGGGCTTTTACTTTGCTCCTTATGTATCAAAAGACAAAGACGTGGCTAAGGTAGGTGGTGGCCAAAAACTGACGATATTAGGAAGCTACGATGGGCTGAGTTAGAATTTCTTGCTCATGAAATTAGAAAATATTTTGCAATTATTCGCTCATTTGTCTTGTGCTATAATCTAAGTATTGTGTTTTCGGCCTTCCCTAAAAGCCCAATAAACAGTTGATGGTTAAAGGGATTGTGAGCTGGTGCTTTATGCTACTGATGATGTGTCGTTAAAACAGTAATCCAGCTCCGAAAGAGAGAAACTGCAGATTCAGACTTTTTTTTGGTGTATTTGCTAAGCTGAGGAGCTAATGTTGTGAAATTTCCATCTGTGAGATTATTACTGAACACCTATAAGTGAGAATCTTGACTAGATGTGATGATATCGTAGCACCACAGACCTTCAGTTGGTCTTAAATAACCAGCTTGCGACAGTGTAGAGCAACTGAAACGCTTGCAGATGACTTGGTTTAACATTTTTTCAGTTGAATTATACCTAAATGTCAAGAAAGTTTATGAGTTTTGCTTTCTTGTGATCTTATAGTGCTGCATTGTTAAAGTCTGACAACAATGATGAACAGTAAAATAACTCAAAACTACACAAAGCTGTGTAAACTGCTTTTGATTAGGTTTTGTTTCTTTTTTTTTTATCTCTGCTTGAAATATATGTTTAGAAAAGCTACACTTGGCACATGAATTTCAGGTTCTTATTTTGCTGGCTGCTGCTCCCCTCAGGCTATGGTTTATGTCCACTAGCTCCACATCCACTCAGTGTCTTTGTCTGACAGGCAAATCCAGAAGCTCCTGAAGACAGCAGTCAAACATAAAAAGCTACCTGGACAATACAAAGGGTTTTAAAAAATCTTTTGCAATTCATCTTGTTCGCTGCCAGCAAAAGCAATAAATCCAGAGGCAGTGGTAGTTTAGAAAGCCCTTCTGGTTCACATCATGTATGAAACTCTCTCTAAGAAAACCCAATGGAGGCTGTCTTACTATTTCATTTCATACTGTATATGATGACTGTTCTAATGATGTCTAACAGCGTTTCCTCAAAGCATCCAGCAAATCAAAAGGGATTTGGAAGGATGCAAAACAAGAAGGTAAGAGCAGCTCATCCAACATCTCGTCTGCACCTCAGAGAGGCTATTAATTAACACTAGTTTTGCTTTGAGTTGATGAAAAACTCCGGTAAGCCTTTAAACATTCTGCTCCATCTTTTGTCTTCAAAGGCTGTTCTTTCTCATTTGATATTTTTAAACAGGGAAAACAAGAGCAGTGTCTTATCAATTACCCAAGTTCCTCCTAACATAAAAGCAGGTCAACTGTGGCATTTTCGGTACAGACTGACTTCCTTTGTGCGTTTTCAGATGGCCAGGGAAAGATTACTCAAAGCAAAGAGGAAAAAAAGATAGCGAGTGAGGCACTGTGTGATTTTCAAACAGTAAGTCAGCTACATGAGGAGAACATGTTCAAGAAGATGGTGGAGATAAGGAGGCACAGAAACAAAGTGACAGGCAGGCAGCTGTAGATTAAGCGCCATCCTGACCACAGACGCTCACATGCTCAAACCACAACACGTCTCTCCTCTTGTTTTGATACATCTTGAGCTACAACTACCCTGGGGGCTGAGGATGGGTGCAATTGTTCACTCTGCGCCTGTAGAGTCATAATTATTCAGAATGAACTCCTGCATTACAAATAATTCACACCTCAACCATACCCATTTCAGATGGGCTCATTAAAGGAAATCAGCACAGAGGACCAGCACAAGAGTTTAAAAAGAGAACAGAGAAACCAAATGGAGCTATTTTTACACCATTCACCTCTAGAACCACTTCCTCTACGTTAATACTAGGACAGGTACTTTTACTCACCTCGGTTGTGAATTCTCCTCATACATGCGTTCCTTGCCCTCCTTGAACAAGCTAATGGTCTGCTTGGTCTTCTTAGTTAGATTCTCCATGAAGACCCGGAAGTACTCGTTGTCCCCCAGAGTCTCCATTTTGCCCTC
Organism: Acanthochromis polyacanthus; assembly: GCF_021347895.1. Taxonomy (NCBI): domain Eukaryota; kingdom Metazoa; phylum Chordata; class Actinopteri; family Pomacentridae; genus Acanthochromis; species Acanthochromis polyacanthus. The sequence goes on along the minus strand of NC_067125.1, from coordinate 38,043,999 downwards.
GTAGCGGGACAAAATGGTGCGCAGGTACTGGTAGGTGTCTGGCAGCAGGTCCAGGATGTAAGGGGGGCTGTTCTTCAGAGCCAATTTGGGGTTTTGGCAAAGGCGCACCACCTGCAGAAAAGGGAGGATGTGAGGGGGAGGAGAAGATACGGTTAGAGACAAGAAATGGGTGCGAGAGGATAGACGAGAGAAAAGCAAGCTAAAAAGATGTGTTCGAAAGTGAGCGGTGAAAGGTGGCTGTCACAGAAACAACCACAGAATTATCTCATATGTCACTATGCATTTTCATTCTGTAAGCCTTTATTTATATAATTAAAGAGAATTTTGCAAAATAACTCCGTTCTGTATTAAACCACTTATCTTTATGGCACAATATTGTCAGTGGGCCCTGACAGGAGACATGCAGAGTGGAGAATGCCAACAAAGTTACAGAACGAGGAAAAAAAAGCCCATAAAAGCTCTGTCAAGTTCAGAGCTTTCAAAGGTTGGCAGACTTACACCTTATGTAACGGAATACATACAGTCAGTATGGTGGATTTAATTCCTTATGGCAATGTGAGTTTATCGTTTATACCGGTCACACTACATCCTTGTAACTATATGAAAAAGATGAAAGCACGCCTGCATTCATCCATGCAGAGTTTCTGCTCTCACTGTGAAGATGATCACCTTCATTTTTTATTCATTTACTATACAGATGATGCTTTGCAGACATCTCTGCAATCGCACAACTGGTCAGCTCAGCCTTATTCTCGCCTTCTTCAGCATGTTTAGAGAAGCTGTTGATGCATTTACACTTTCCTGTTTCAATCTGCACATTCTTTGCCACTTCTGCCTTAAAAACAAATTCTCTTTGCTCAACATTTGAATATGACTGCCTTGCAAATTTGAACAGCTGATGCACCGACTGTACTGAAAATGTGGATGAAAGCTTCAACTAAACTTCTTTGAAAACACAGAGTCACCCGGGCTCAATAACAATCATCACTACGGGGTTGTATAAAACATAACCTCCACTGTAAGGATTCAACTTCATGCTTGAGTGAAACAAGCACACTGGAGTGTATGAATTCATTCTTCATCCTCAGTAATGTTCAACCATTCCTCACTCATCTCACTGTTCTGCTGCACTGCCTGAGTCACTTGGTTGACCATTACAAAAGACACTGGCGGACAGCCTAGAACACTCTGTCATTAAGCTCTGTATGGACACGGTTGCTGTCATTTACCACTGGACACATTCAAGTCAAACTCGCTTGTCTAAGTTGGAGCGGCACAAAACTCCACTTCTGTTCAAAACTTCATGGTGTCATGTCCTGATTTGAACCTGAGCTGACATCGAGCTTGGCTGTCAGCTTCACTGGTGACCAAACAATTGCATGTCGACAACAGGACATGGCCCATTCTTTATAGACCAGGCCAAATTATTGTCTACAAATCACATGTAAAAGTAAGAAAGAAATATGGCAGGAACAGCAATACAAGAATGTCGTTTAGAATTCCCTTACCTCTACTACTTGTGAGATATTAGGTGTCATTATGGGAAAATTAAGACTTTGAAAGACTTAGAAGGATGTGGTTTTTCAATTATCTTCAAGGGTAAAACAACTTCTGAATGTAAACTACAGTGACCTTTAGGCTTTATTGTGACCATACCGACAATTTTCTGCAATTCGATGCCTCGACGATTTAAAAAGTAAGACTAAGTGTGAAATTATTTGTGCGCCGTATACTTCTTTTTAACACTCCATGGATCAACATCCACACAGATCTGCAATGATTAACTGCTTTATAAAGCTGTTGATTAGAGGACTGACAGAAAACTAAGAAGCAGCCATTTTCACAACCAATTAACTGTTGATTTTTGTCTTGTTATAGTAAATTGAATAATCTAGGATTTTGGCTGCATGGTCAGACAAAATATCAATATGATCACCATTCATCTTAACCATTAGGAAATTGCGATGACATTTAACAACCCAACCGATTAACCGGTTAAATGAGGAAGCAAACAGCAATTAATCTGTAATAAAAATATTCATTAGTTCAGGCCCTACATGTAATTATTAATCATTACTGCAATTTTGAGTTTTCCTGTCCCATTCAAATCTATGGTGTATGTCACGAGGAGACCGCTCATAAATCTAGACGTCCAATAAGCCATGCTTCATATAGTCAAAGATTAAATGTGGTGGGAATATTTGCTCTCAGTTTCTACGGAGCTCAGACCAGTCAGCTCATCATCACTGTATCAAATGCCTCTCAGAAAGAATCAGGTCACACTTGAGCAGTAGGATATTTTAAGCATTAAGCAGTACTAATTTCAAAACGTGTGAAAACTTTGTAGCTTGTGGTCCTTCTTCAAAAGGTCAGCTTTATACTGATACCGAATGGAAACAGACCATAGGCAAAGTATTTCTATGTAACAGCATCATGCCTAATTAATAACATTTTATCTCTTTAGCTAATTATAATGATCACATGTGCATAGTGGTATTCAATTGATAACAAGGATCACCAGCGCGCATGACAGATTAGCACCAGGAAATGCAACTAGCACAGTCTTCAAAAGCCTTGTCATATAAATAAAAACATCTTGATGGCTCTACCAATTGAAATAACTTCAATTGTCAAACTGAAATGCAACTGAAGTAAATGGAAGAAACTCAACAACTTGTACTGAATTGCATGATGGTTTTTGTACATGCTGCATATTGGAAAATTTGAGCAACTGAACTGAATACGCCTTCGGTATCATTACCAACCATCTGTCCTAATTCCTTTACCCCTTCTCTAGGCCTCCAAATGCAGGTGATCTATACTGGCTATGTCTGAGACCAGATAAGACCATTGCCAAGGTTACACCACTAACATTATCATCTGCCACGCAAACACATGTACCCATAACTCAGTCCAACACACGTTCATGCATGCACACGTACAAAGCCACAACAAGTGAGCGCACTCGCACATCAACATAAGTTAAGGCTTCGGTCTGGAAGTAAAATGCTGACTGCCTCCAAGCTAAACTGCATTCCACTCTGCTTTTTCTGTCTTCTATCTGTCTGAGTCTCTGTTGGCTGATCCTACACCTGGCACAGACATGGTGGATTTTCTGCATCAAGTGCAAGTCATTTAAAGGTTAACCAGCTGGAAGAAAACTTGGCTCTGGTTGAATTTTTTTTTTTTTTTTTTTTTTAAATTTAGCTGTAAACAAGCACTTTTGCATTCCCTTAGAAAGCTCTCCTGGAAAACATATTTTGCCTTCTGTCTAACAAAGAGAAACGGCACCTTGTTCCTTCCCACAAAAGTTTTCAATTTAACAATACAGAAAATTACTTTAACTACATGAGAAAATCTTGTGGAAGTTGTAATTGTTATTGCTGCCTTACTTCATGTTTAGACACAAAACAGCCACATGACAAATTAATAAGATCAAAAAGTCACACTTCAGCTTATCAGACTTTGTAACTCCTACAACACAGACTTAAAATGACACTTTTCCGTATTTTGACGGCCAGAAGCATTGGAGACAAACTAAAGATCTATACTTTCTACTACGCACCATCATACTGGCACACATACAGTACTTCGTGAAACAGGACAAAGTTCACGCCAGAAACCTATATTTGAGTAGCATTATGCCCTGAAATTCCCCAGCACTTTTCTGTGAAAATGTCTGGTTAAATGACAAGCCTAAGCATTGACAGCATTTCCTTACATGGCTGGTGATAACACTTTTCCAAGTATGACGTCACATTTAGATCAATGAATATCTAACTAGCCCGAGCCAAGTAACAATGTGAGAGCAGAGACAGAAATGCAACATCTACTTGTTAAACTTTGTACTTTAAACTTTAATTTGGAAGTTTAGAATTGACTGAGGAAGCTAACCTAAGACAAAATCTAAAATGCTGCACACTGCTAAATACAAGCTACATACAAAACAGGTGCAAACGTGCATAAAACACAAATACGTGACTGTATTCCTAAGCGACAAAACGCACTAAGTGGTGGTCAATAAAGTGGTAAACCATACTGAAAAACTGAAACACGAAAATATATTGAAAAAAAAACAGATGTCAAATGAGGAAATGTCCATCTAATTTATTAACACTGTCTTTGTTGCACATCTGGACTTTATCTTTCATTGGTTCAGTTCGTCTAACGTGCTTTCAACAACACACCTGTACTCAGCATTATGAAGAGAATGGTAAACTCAACAGCGTGAACAGAAACATTTAATTATTAACACTTTATTTGCTGATCTGTTAAAAAACAGGTAATGCATGCTACTGTGATGGAAAAGTTACTCAGTTTTTTATAAAATTTAACTTAAGTCCTGTGTGGGAAGCTTTTCAAAGAGAAACTACATTATATTTCTGCTGGTGTTGGTCTACGGTATGCTGGGCTGTGGTTTAACTTCCGATAGCGCTGAGCAATATTTCTTGTGCTATTTTAAACCATCTGGAGGGGTAAAAATACTTTTGGTGTTGTAGCCATTTCAAAAAGGGGAGACCCTCATTTTTCTTTTATCTTCCGGATGCTACCCCTCAACCATTTAACTGAGTCAGAAGTACATGGTAAATTATTCCCATACTGTAAAGTGCAAAAGTTAAACTAACTATGCAGGTGGTTTAAATGGTGTCAGGTCAGCTGTCCAGTCTTGTCAGGATTGTTGTTCAAGATGTACCGATAGATTATATTTCTCGAGGACTGTTAAACATTCACTGAGAATAAAAAAAATTAAAAAGACTTCTGTTTCAGTGTCACTTCTGTTGTCTTATTTGTATAAAATACATAAACTCCTAAAATGGTACCTGTACCACAGACTGCGATGGAGCAAAATTAACAGTAATGTGATTGTAGTAGTTGAGTAAATGTCTTATTACAGCTCAATACTAAGGCCTCAAATAGAAAGAGGAGAGTCAAAAAAAACTGTGTGAATCTCACAGGAAACTGAGGGTCAAACAGTTACAGCCTTTTTTTCCGAGAAGTAAAGCTGTGAAATGAGTCGTTCCTGTTAAAGAGCATAATTGGCCTAGTTTAATAGACATTTCTTTTTTTCTCAGTGATTTGATAGTTTCTAAGAGCTGACAGACAGCTGGCTGTGTAGATTTCTCAGCAACAATATACAGGAGAGACTGTTACACTGTTAGCACCAGTTATACTTTCAGAGCACTGCCATAAATCCATTAAATTCAGTTCTTGTAAGACATGCCTTCAAGCACAATAGCTTCCTAGTCAATGTAATGTAAGTACAGACTGATTAGTCAATGTAAAAGTTAGTGATACACATAGTCAAACAAGCTAACGCTGTGTGTCACGGTATGGTAACTAACCAAGTTAGCAGAGAGTGTTAACAGGACTAGCAAACAGGTTAAAGAGTCTTCCTCCATGTCTATGAGGTAACGTTCTTGGTTAAGTGCTGTAAAAGTCTCGATCTGGACACATACGATACAATAGAGTTTAGGTTAGCAAATTAGCTAAAGTTAGCTAACCATGTCTTCTCCCAGCTGACTAGCTAACTTAACGTTAGCATCAACAGACCAGCAGCAGAAGATTAGCTAGCTTATCGCTAGTTAGCTGCGGTTAGCTATCTGTCGCCCAGGGCGTCCAATGCGTAACTTCACGACTTGTTAACGTTGATCAATACAAACCTTGTCCATCAGTTTCCAGCATTTCTCCACCGTCTTTTTGTCCACGGCCCCGGGCTGGTGATGGGAGTGGAGGTGGTGATGGTGTGGCTGGAAGGCATCCTTCATCATTCCGATGAGCCCACCGCCTTTCTTCAGGTTCCCTGCCATGTTCGGGCTCGGATAGGGGCGGCCAGAGCGGCAGACAGGCGAGGCAGGGCAGGGGTCAGGGGGACCGAACCGCCGCCTGGAGTTAGCAGGGCCGGGCGGTGGTGATCCGGTACCCCCCTGCGAGGACAGCGCCCGACTGGCGGATCCAAGCCAGGGTCCGACGGGGGGTAGACGGAGGGAGGGAGGACTATCGGATAAAGGCTCCCATCAGTAAAGCTAACGTCAGTTTGCCAGACAAATGTCACTAATTGTGGATAAAACGAGCCCAACTCACACCCTGCGCAGGTCGCTGTGCTGCAGCTAGCTGCGCTGCTCCGTCTCTCTGCAGGGACCCACGCAGGCTAATTAGCGGAGCAGCAGACCTGTCTCTGCTCGCCCTCAGCTGGAGAACAAAGGCACCGTTTCTCTGACCAGACGCCTTGTTGACTCGAGTGTCCTCCTCTTGACAACCCCGACGTCGTTCCTCTTTTTTTTTTTATCAGCAGCAGCAGCGGCTCTTTTCGGCTGTGTGCCTGACGGGAAGTTCAACGGCTGTGACAATGTCAGCGCTCCTCTGCGGGTTGACGACACGGAGCTACTCACCGAGGACACGAAGTCACACCGAAACCTGTGGAAGCTTCACGCACACGGGAACGGAGGTGAATAAATAATTGTGGGAATTAAACATTGCCCAGCATTTGTCTATTTCCCCCCGTGACGTGTATGTGCGGCCCTTTCCTTTCCTGTACGTCCCCTTCCGTTCACCCCCCTCACAAACCCGAACTCCACGCCTTCTCAGTGCGCGTTCACGAAGCATGAATGTGCGCGCCTCGGCCTTTTGCAGCATTCATAAAACGCTGAAGAGATGCTGAATGCAGCCCTGGATTCTCGCGCCGCGGACCCTGGTCTCCCCTGACGACAAAGGACGCTTTGACATGTCCCACTAAACACAAGGGTCCAATGACACGGCCTGTGTGCGTGAGCTGTCCACACTACAGTGCAGTTGTGATTGGCTGCTAGTAAAGTCAGTCAGCTATCAATTTAGCTGGACAGTGGGTGTCATGGCAACCTACCCAGCAACAAGTGCCCAGCAACAAGGACTCATCCTCATAAAGTTAGTGTAGGCCTCATTTGCGTGTAATAGTTTTAGCCTTACAACAGCCAAACATGCCTCCAAAGAAAAAGACTAAAAAGACTCCGAAGAAGAAAACTGCAGAAAAATTTAACTTTGCATATGAGATAATTCCACATTCTTTTGATGTGCATTTCTTAAAAGCATTATTGCCTTGTTGCAGGTGAAAATGACTTGGAAGAGAAGTACAGGCGCAGTGTTCTGGATATAGCCGTCCTGCAGGATCACATCAGTGAGCTTTTAAGTTCAGTTCTCTCATGAGTAATGCAGGACAGGCTTTAATTTATAATTAGGACAAACTACTGTATCTCCTCTTACTTACAGGGTCAAACTGAAGGTGGCTCTTATTTAAGTTAAAAGTGCAAAAATCAGAGCTTTAAGTGTTCTAAGGCTGCAGCTAGTTTTTTGTCATTACTCCTTTAATCTATTAAAAGGTTGAATGAAGTAAAAAGATGCCTGAGGTAGTGTCTTAAAATGGCTTATTATGTTCAACCAAGAGCCCACAGTGAAGCAAATTTACTCATTTGAGAAACCAAATACAAAGAAGCGTTTGGCTTTATTTCTTAATATGTGCCTTTACAGCTGCTGAATTTTCTAAATGTTAGTTGGTGGTTAATTCTCTTTCGATTGACAAATTCAATAATTGAATACTCGCAACTCCACCGTTTTCTATTTCTTTAAATTGCCTGTCTGAGTGTGCTCTGAAACCAGGAACTACAAGAAAAGAGAAATCTAAATATATTTGCTCAGTTTCCATTTGTAATCTGAATTTATATGATTATGGAGTTTACTGTGTAGATTCTCAGTAAAAGGCAACTGAACACTATAGCTCTTAAGGAAGCTTTTTCAGGTCTAACTGTCTCATTAGGGGTTCTGTGGCATGTATAGTGACTCCTGGATGACACCACTTATTAGGTACTTATAATGCAGTCTTGAGATGTTTTCCCCATAAAGTTTCACCACCACTAACACCTTGACTAATTCCTCAATGCATGCAAGTCTTGGAGTGTTAATGGGCCATTTTGGTGGTGTTCAGGGTGGTAATATAATATACTTGGGACTCTCAATTAGTCAATTAGAGTTGAAGAAGCTACTTGGATGAGAGTTGAAATGTTTTTAAAGAACAAAAAAAGAAGTTCAGTTGCTTTTTATTGAAGCTCTTTGCGTAGTTGTGTTACTGTTACTGCATATGGCACGCACAGAACACCATTAAGTCATATGTTACTGATTAAAGTAGTCAGAAGTCAGAAGTGCAGTTACTTCCTGCTTCTATTTCGCTACATTTCAGACATGAACATAATTCTCGACAGCCACAGTCACCATTCAGGTGCACACAATGTGATCGGTTAGATGTATTCTTATAGGTCACATTTTAGCTTCACCTCTACCAGCTGCAACAGTAAAATGTAGCTTACACATATTTATTCAGTAAAAGTAGGGGCCATGTTTCTCCTTCAGTCCTTTAACTTTAACTGCAGGATTTAGAATGAAGTATTTTGACTTTGGTGTAGTTTTGCTGCCACAAAAGTAAAGTAACCAAATATTCACACACCAGTGGAAGCTCGACAAGCACAATGTGTTCCGGTTACAACAGTAAATCATCGCTCATATGTTAAAGCTTAACTGAACTTCAGGCAGGTTTTATGAATAACAACGGACTATAATTGAGTTATTGCCACTCCTGCTTAAGAACAACAATCTCCCCCAGGTCTGTGCGCTCATGCATGCATGTGCTCCTGTGATTAATCACAGCCTTACAGTGCGAGTCGGTAAGAAAGGTCCAGGCTGACAGAATCGACCTGAGGAGTCGTGTGAGAGACATGGAACAGAAGCTGCAGCACGAGAGACAAGACCACAGGGACGTCAGCTCCGGTACGTACAGACGAGGCAGGAATCAAAAATGAATCACTCTTTTATTAACCTGAGCAAAGTGTGAATCCCTTCAGGAGGGAGGACAAGGGGCACATTTGCCAAGGTTAGGGTAATTTTTGAGGAACAAAAAGTCTAATTAGCTGAGTGCTTAAGCTGATTGATGCATTAAACTTACGAAGCAAATCTGCAATGAAGTCTGACATAGTTGACATGACTGTCACTCCAGACCTCAGTCGCCAATACAAAACCATGCAGACAGAGCTGACCAGCAAGGTGGAGAGGCCTGAGAAGGAGGCGAGCCAGCTAAAGGAAGAACTTGGTACGCCTAAAGCTAATTTTAAACTCTGTACTTGAATCCAATTAAAAGTGGTGACCTGTCTGTATGTGCTTGTCCAGTCTTGAGTCAAGAAGAACTGAGCAAAGAGAAACAGAAGCGTGAGCAAGTGGAGCAGGAGAAGGACGCCATCATTGTAGGTCTTCAACACAAGCTGGACAACCTGGAAACAGATTATGAGAAGATCCTGATTGCGAGTTCCAACATCAGACAATTCAAATTAAAGACAATACAAACTACATCTTTAAATCCTGGTCAGATATGTGCCATCCCATTCAGAAAGCACTAACCTCATTGCTCATCCATTTTTCTGTGGTGACCTCATGAGGTTTGCTATTTTCCTTAGATCAAACCTCATGCGAACCTGATCTCTGTTTTTGTTCTGCAGAAGTGATGGACAGGGATTAGCACTTCTACATAATGGTTAGGCCTGTATCTGGGAATGTTTTGCAATGAAATCACGGAAGTGTGACAGATTGGTGCAGCACAGTCGACCTTGTGTGAGCTCTGTGCCTTTAGCGACAGTCGGGCTTTAGTTACTGGATGTCTTTTTTCTGAGCAGATAACTTGGTATAAGATGATAGAAGAAGCAGTTACATGGTAAAGGTTATCATGTGAAGACTTTTTATATGGTTAGAGAAACTTTCAAATTTATGTGATTTCAAAACTTTTTGGTTGTAGAATAATGAGACAGTTCTAATAAAAACTGTCAGAAATACTATAATTATATACGTGTGCTTTAAGACCTCAGCAGGGCTTTAACAGGTTGGCTCCATTTAATCCAAAGTATGTGTCAAACACAAAGATAGCTACATATTATACCTGGTACGATAAACACGGGTTCAGTGTTGTAATCAGCATCCCGTCTGTTCAGCTCCTCACACGAAGGGGATTTTTTAAGTTTTAGTGTCACAGTTCTGTGCAATTAACCTTCAGGTTAAAGACATTATACAAACCAACATCACTTGCTGAGAGCATGCTGAGAGTTTCCTGAGCCGTTAACAAACTGCCAAATGCAGGTAGTTTGAAACCAGTGCAAAGGTGAAAATTAAAAGTTGGTTCTCTTATAATTTTTCAGGACTGTGTAGCTTTGCAGAGCCGCAGAATGCCAAAACGGTCTGGCCAGCACAAATGAAAAATTCAGTAAAAATGAGAAGCCAAAGGGGGAACGTGTTAGGATTATTCATGAGTGCTCAGTAAATGCTCAACACAATCTGACACAATTTCAAGTAATACAGGTTGCACTATTTAAAAGTAAGAGCAAACAAGACGTGCTCTGGTTTATCAGCGCAGTGCAACAAATGTAAACTCAAGCTGGCACCATTACAAGCACATTCGGACATGAGCCAGCCTCCACTCATCCTGGACCTCTGTGTTTGATTTCCACTCACAAGCATTTGATAAGCAACAGCAGCCTGACTCACTTGTGGCCATTCTGGAGTGACACTGTTCTGAATCTAGTAGTGAGAAAAGGTCGGTATGTGTGAGCACTGTGTGAGTTACAAAGTGAATTTTGCGAATATAGAAGTCTGATCCTTTTGGGATGTGGCTGAGAGAGCTAACCAAGAGCCCTGATTTGAAGCTAAGATTCAAGATTGCAGGATAGAAGAGAGTGTTTATTGAGGAATAGATTGATGTTGGCATATTTAAAGGGAAGGTGTGGGATGAATGATTGACAATATTAATCCTGTAACAGTGGCAGCTGATATATATGTTTACTTATTTGTTTTATACACATTTTCCCCTCTTGGGTTTTGCTTGTTTTCCTGCATGAATCTTGTTTTTAGCTACTTTGCCTATCGATGCCTAATAATTATAACTTTAGGTTATTTTATGCCGCTATAATGTTGTTATCGAAAGACAAAAGGAACCTACTCATGCGTGTACCAATGTGGTTGGGTTTAAACGGTAACCTGCAATAAAGGTAGTCTTTAAAAATAAAATGAGAAGCCATATAAATGATGCAAATGAAGCGCAGGAAGGCCTTCACCTGTCATAGGATTGCATTGTCTATTGTAGAGCAGTCAACACAGTGTGCAAGTTTATGATACTCATGGAAATGAAAACAGACAATTCAATACAAGGTGCAGATAATTACTGAAAAGCAGGACATTAAGACTCGAGAACTAAAAAGCAGAATTTTCCATTAGGGTGTAATGAATGAGGAATGGGGTCACTGTTGACCTTTTATAGGTGCAGCCCAACTGGCAGTGAATGCAAATTTTCAGGGCTCAGATCTTCAAACGTAAGTGGTCGAGCCTGGAGCCCTGTTAGAGGGATCATCCAGCGATTGTAGAGATAGCATTTTAATATGCAATTAACATTATTTCTCTCTTCCCCAGCATGACACAGAATCTAATTAAGCCTCCTCTCCATCAGCTCACTCCTGAAACTCATCAGAGATATAAGTGGTTAAGAAGAAGAGGGGAGGAGGGAGAGATATCAGGTTAGACAACTGGGTGAGTTAAAGGGAAAATCTTAGCTTGCATTTTAATTTTACTGATGTTTTCCTGCAGGAGACTCTCGACAGCCTGACATCCCAGCTGTCTGTGGCACGACGGGGATGGGAGGACAAAAGTACAGCGCTTCATCAAAACTACAAGGAGCTGCTAGCTGAATTTGGCCTGAAAGCACTGGACATTTAAAAAAAAAAAGTTCTTCTCAGTGAGACGCACTTGTTTGAAGTTGTTTCTACAACTTCACTCTATTCTGTCAAACTGCTGCTTGAGGTTTTGGCTCAACTGAAAGTGAACTCTGCAGCAGCATCAATTTGCAGCCCACCGTTTTGATATGCCTAACACATGGATGGATGCTGTCATTATATATTTTACAGTCAGAGAACTAAATCAGTTTAGTTACCTGTGCATATATGCAGTAGTTCATCATGTAGTGTCTGTAATGTCATGTAATGCCCACTAGATGTAGCAAATGACTGTTTATGGTCGGGAGTTTGCAGTCAGAATACCCAATGATACCCAGCTGCTTCTACAGTGTGTGTTCTCTGTTTTATATGTTTCGATACATAGTGTAATTGGTTGTTTATGTAATGAAATATTTAAAAGTTAAATAAAAGCATGTGAGGACTACACTAACGTGGTCTGAAGTGAATGAAATAGTGTAAAATAATACTGTCTGTTAGCAGGGGAGCATGCTAGTAAAGGTGACAATGTAGATACGGCTTTCTCTGGCTGTGTTTTGGAGGCCAACAGACAAGAAAGCAAAAGGTAAAAGTGGCCATGAATAAATATAAAAAGTAATCTCAAAGTAATGTTCAATATGAAACAGACTAACAATAGAAAATAACAAGAGAAAGGCAAAATAACAGTTAATGATGCAGGAAATATGATTTAGCTGGCCAGCATCAATAAAACCTGACTTCCCCCGCGGGGAGCAAGATAAACAGATTTTACTTCCAAGCCTGTCATTTGTGCATCTTTTTCATGGCCCAGTGCAGTTTTTTTAGCCTCTCATCTGCAGGGTAATGAATCATTTACTCAGGGATTAAGATAATTCTGTGCTCTAACGACCAATTAACACAGGAACTCAAGAGGCCTTTATCAGAAAACCAATATTTTCTCCTCAAACCACACCGAGTTGTTGCCTTCAGAGGGTATGTGTTTCTGTTTGTTTAGAGTTTAATGGGGTTGACTGCAGCCACTTAAAATGAGATAAGCACAGAGGGGAACAGAAAAATGATTCACTAGCAGTGTGCCTTACAGTAAAATTTGGGAAAAGTTACTATAAATACACCACATGGTAGTCAGTGATGGATAAACGGAGAACCCAAAGGTCCAGCGGGTGGGAATTTTGGGGAGATCTATTGATAGAAATGAAATCTAGTTTTTCGTAATTGTTTTCATTAGTGTATAATCAACTGAAAATAAGAATTGTTGAGTTTTTATTACCTTCGAATGAGCCCTTTGAGGACTCAGTCTCAGAGCTCGTGTTGCAACACCATGTAGCCCAGATTGGACAAACCAAACACTGACTATGGAGAGGACCTTTGGTGTTTTCAACATTTTTACCACAACAATAGTTTCTCCTCCATATCTGGAATGTGAGGGTGAGGTAAGAGATTGACTGATACCTACAACCTGACTGTTTAAAGTAAAAGTACCAGTACAGAAAAAGCAAAAACGTACTAAGAGTTAAATGTAATTTAGGTATCAAAAGTATCTGTATGACATCTCCCTATCAAACACAGAAGTATAAAATGTCACATATAGCACAATACTAGTTAACATATCCTTAAGGTGAACATGATTAATGAACAAATTCTAATTTGAACTCTGTCATCGAAGCTCAGAGACAGATGAAGCTCTGTAAAAGGTGCAGTCATTATGTAAAGTGACTGATGTTTCCTTCAGTCTTTGGAACTTTAATCCAAGGTCAACAAACTCCAACAATGCAGCCGACATTCAACAGCACTGTGTTTTGTGACTTTTCTATCTGTAAAAAAATATCTGATGTGGTTTTCTTACGAGGCAGCCAGTTGACTGATTTCTACGATAAAAACTGGCTGCTTTCGTTTTCTTGGTGAATAATTGAGAAAGAGTGCTGGCTGCAACACTTCCAGTGGAAATGTACTTGGCTGTCTGTCTAGCTTTTGTGTAATGATGCAACAAAACGGCCTCCAGTGGATGAATCAAGATGCCAACACTGCCATTGTTCATAGAGGCACATATACATGGAAACACTTATTCTAAATCACCTGCCCACACACACACAGACACACACATGCACAACCAGGTAATTGATGCTTCCTGATCTGTAAGCTATCGATCAAGGCAGGAATGAAAAGTGAGGCAACATAAATGAAGCTCCATTTTATTTCTCTGAAAGACAAACAATGTCAAGATGTTTTGGTCAATATGTTCAACAGCCATCAGTGAACAAAAGGCTGTATAACAGCCTTGACAGCTTCTCACCTTGTAGAGAATTCTTGCACTCTGAATACCTTTTCTTTGAGCACACAACAACAACAAGAAGAAACTTTTTTGCAATTAATTGCCAGTAAATCAATAGGAAAGCTCTCACTTAAAATGTGCACCAGTCTTGCTGTGAATTCGGTAGTTTCCACTCCTAGTTGGTTACGTCTTACATTTGGCGTCCTCAGATCCAGAGCTCATTAGTGGCTGTTATGAGGTGGATGTATACACTGTATGATGTTAACCTTGAGAAATGATCTGTCGTAGAACACAAAGGTTGTGTTTCACAAAGGGATGCAATCTTGTGACAAATGCGATGAACAGATTCAACAATTTCTGTTAGAAAAACAATAAAATCACACTGACTGCAGGGTGAGTTACGAACCCACAATGTTTGAAAGATTTCTAAATATCTCAGGTTTAATGTTTTGGTCTCCTAAAACTAGACACAGAGCTTGTGAGGTTATACATTTTATGCCAGCAACAAAAAAAGAAAAGAAAAAAACACATGGAATGGGCAGATTTGGGAAACAAAAACACCCTCCCTCCTCAGGTACATGGGATGTGAGCTGCTGGCGAAGTGAAATGCATCAAACTCACTACACTATAACTCCTAAATCCTTGCAAAAATAATAATGAACCACGAGTAAATTGGTATTGCTATGTGCTACAACTGGTTAAGCTCGAGGAGTGAAGCAGATTTTCACACACCTCTGCAGGCACTCAATGCTCATCATGGGCTCCATAAATCCAACAGCAGCTAGGCAGTGGTGGGTAGAGATGCACTTAATTTATGGACCTGGAGCACCAGAGGCAGAAGGAGAAGCATGAGCACAATGAAATAAACTTGACACGGGAGTGACTTACAGGTGGGGGTGAGTGTTTGCGTGTTTGCGCTTTAAGACTTACGCAGGCAAGTGTGTGTGTGTGTGTGTGTGTGTGTTTGCTGGGGATATGCACGGTGACATGAAGCTCAGTGACACACTGAAAAAAAACACTTGTCATCTGTAATGCTGCAGTGGTACGATTGTGAGACAGGCACTCAGAGAGGAGAGAGAGAGATGAAGTGTGAATTAAACTGTAAATCAGACGCCGGGTGTTGTGTGGTGTTCACTCACTATCCTGAGGGGACAGAAATATCCACAGAAAATCACAGTGATAGATGGACTACGGGTGAGTAGATGCTTATATAGCACATGAGTGAGTTGTTAAACTCATTAGCCTCCCGTAGACTTCCTGCCCACACAAATTCTCAGCTGTTCAAAGGATTTCCAAGTGTGCAGATGCTAATTCAGTTTATGGGAGAGAAAACAAGAGGTAGATGCATCGGATCCTTCTGGTTCACTCAACAATAATGTTTCCTCAGCCAGAAAACCATACATCCTCATACAACTTCCCCAAATGCGAACATGTCACAACAAAACAGGTGCACCGTCTGAATATCTCTCCCACTTGAATAATAAAAAACTTGAAATAACAAAGTGCACTCAGAAGCTATTTAGCATGACAGATCTAAACAGCTGAGAAGGTCAAATACATCAGAGTAAAGAGAGGACAAAACCAGAAAAGCCCACAGAACGGAGGTTGTAATAAGAAATGTATTTATAATGGAATAAAAATGTCAACATAAGAAAATAAAGCATATAAAATATAGCAGCCAAACCCTGCCATCTCCCTCAGTGGTCTCCCAGAGAAGGTCGGCCAGTGTTTCTGAGGGATTTGTTTTAATTCTTACTCTACTGCTCTTCATGCCTTCAAGGTAATTGGCAATCTCATTCCAACTACGCTTGATTTAGCACCCCTGTAAATGTTTTCAGTGTTTAATAGGTTAGCATTGAGAGCAGCGAGCGCCTTCAAACTCTCATGAGTTTCTTAGTGACATTTGGCAAATGGATAGAAACTTCTTTTATAAAACAGTAATGGAATGTGGGCCTTTTTTTTTCTTTTGCTATTTGCTAGGCAATTTGACTTTAACAAGTTATTATATAAAGAAATGTAGATAGTTTACATTAATGGTCCGTGAAGACTGTTTTTATGCTCACTGTCTGTGAATGTGTTCGTGCTGCATGAGCGATAAATGTTCCCATATGAACACATGTAAGTGTGCACCTCTCTGCTCTATTAACACAATCAACATCAAATGACTTTTGTAAAAACAACACTTCAGACCATTACTGTGAACCCTGTCGATCACACTCTATTTACACACGTCCCATGGATCAACAATACTGAAGGATTAGATGCATTGGCGATGACTGAAAAACACAGAGTCAGTTGAGGAAAATGTTACTGTGCATATGGAATGGTAAAATAAACAATAGAATGATTTAACCACAACTGACAGTGTGACAGCACACACACAAGCGTGTCTAAATAAAAAATTATGTGTTATTTCTTCTTGATTTTATGTAAACACACTTAAGCATCGATCAACATGATGGACGTCTCCTCGAAACAATCACCCGTAATGAAAAGAGCAAATTCTGGGAATTTCTAACCATGACAACCTGCGGGGTGAAAAATGATGGAGACAGAAAGTGAAGTTGGCTAATAAAAGTACAAGAGAGACTGCAGCGAGACCTTGGAGCTGCGTTGAGATGGTGGCCTAGTTCTGAGAGACGGTGATTGACAGAACCTGATGGGCAGATTTAAAATGATGAACACATCAGAGATAAGCGAGAAGCAGTGTAGAGAAGTGGGTGACCACTGTTTCTCACTGTGCAACAGTCAGACTATCATACAGTAACACCAGCACGAAAACAGATAGTCATGTGTCTCTGCAGTCAACACACAAAGTAACTGGATTTTGAAAATCCTGCTGCTGGTGGTTTGCTGTCACTGTTTCACTCCTGGAGGTATAGCTGATATGCAAATCAAGACAGCGGCTTTCTCAATAAATACAACCAAATTGAATTATTTCAAGCAGTCATTGAAAAGTAAAGTTTCATTTTAACTTTAAATTATTAGATTATACTAACTTCAAATGCTGCAGTGAAATGGAACGGAAAAAAGACTGACTAAACCATTGTTGAGCCTTTTTCTGTGTCAGTCTGCATTAAAACTCTGTTTCTTCTGAATATAGAATTAATATATTCCAAGTTTGGGTTGAGGTTTTGTAAAAATAAAAGTATGAAAATGTCAGAGCGTAGCTAGGCTGATCTGAACTGAAATACTCCTCAAAGCAGTGCGTAAAACATCACATTCAATAAAAGTTTAACTGTCTTGACATTTAAAAGAACCCAAGCCAACTGCTGAAAGAAAAATCCCTTTACTTTACCAGAGACTATATGTTTTTGGTTGGTTCTAATATACGCTGGGTTTCATTCATACGCAGGCTTGTAATCATGAAATTGGAATCAGTCCTGAATACGTGACCACGAGAAAAAGACTTTTACAGTGCACAAGACTATGTATCTATTTTAAGTGAGAGATTATAAAGGTGATGGGACAACAAATGTGCTAAATATGGAGGATGGCTGGAGAAGAAAGTAACGCCAAGACACGAAAGAAAAGGGAATTAAGTGGAACTGCGTTTGTGTGTGTGTGTAGCCATCATGTGTATAAGCAGGTATTCAAAATGGAAAATCCTTCTTTCAGTTCAGCTGCCACTTCAGCAATGAGCACCTGCCAACACCTCTGGACATGCATCGCTGTCTTTCAGAGATACCAACAATTAAAACATTTTTTTAATAGAATATCACTACTATAAAAGAAGTCTGTATGTTTGTTTTCTTGGTTCAGTTGAATTTGTTGTCTTCTCAAGGCCGTGGTGCTTTCTTCAGCCACAAGATAATACTTATGGTTTTTGGCACTTTCAAAATAAAAGGATTTGAAGGATGACCTTGCATTAGTCTGTTCATCTTTGAAGCTCTTCAGAGGCAATATACGTTCATACAGTAAATTGTCAGATAAAAAAGGAACTTGTTTAAAGTTTTTTTTTCCTTCCCAACAATAGAATAACAATATTCAGTACTGATAATCCAACAGAGGACAGAAATAATTTAAAAAGGAAAAAGAAACAGCACAATGATAAATGACTGAAAATACTGCATAGTACAAATGCCCCATAGCTGTTTGTGTCCGTCCTGTTTTACACGGTACAGAGGGCCAACAGGGACAGACCACAACGAGACAGACTCATCAGTTTTTCCTATGACCAAGGAAAAA
Organism: Acanthochromis polyacanthus; assembly: GCF_021347895.1. Lineage (NCBI taxonomy): Eukaryota > Metazoa > Chordata > Actinopteri > Pomacentridae > Acanthochromis > Acanthochromis polyacanthus. The sequence goes on along the minus strand of NC_067125.1, from coordinate 38,025,780 downwards.
TTTCACCCAAGGATATCCAAAAACTGACTGCTGGCTGTTGCCTCTGGGGTAAAACAAAGTCCACAGCATTGTCCTGCCCTTTAAGAACAAGCTCTGAATGGCCTGGTTCAAAATACCACACAATCTTTGATCCCTGGAAAGAAGGGAGGCGGCTGCTGGGGAAGTCAGTCCTTCTGGAATTGCTGGGCGTTATTCAGGTTCACTGCTATTTGTGGTCTTGTCCCACTCTATGCTCTCCTCACTGTGTGTGGGAGACGGCAGGGCTCCGGTGGCCCCTGCAGGACGCATCCTCAGTCCCTGGAAACGTCGGCATTCCGGGCAAATGCGGATGTGACTGCACCCCCTGGCGACCAGGGCAGCCTCCTGCGCCAGTCTGTGGGAGAGGGGTTCAGGCAGTCCGGTGCCCCCGCACAGTTTGCCATTGCTGAGGCTGACGGCGGCGGCTCGCGCCCGACGCTCCTCCAAGGGTAAGGGCCGCGGCCGCAGCATCGACGCAGACCGCCGACGCCTCACCTGCAGGCTGTCGCGACACAGAACAATCCCCTGGAGCTCCCGCAGCATCTCCTCACAAACCGACTGCTGCAAGCACACACACAGGAAGAAAAAGATAGGGCAGAGGGGGATAAGAGAGGGAGAGAGAGGGAGAGAGGCCAGACAACTCACTGACTGACTTGATCAGGACAGACTGATGGACATCGCAGACACATGTCATGGTTATATAATCAGTGAATAGTGGGGACAGCAGAGAAATGGCTGATGCAGAGTGAATAAACCAGCAGTAAAAATAACAACACATAAAGTACATATGGAACATTAAACATACTTCTCATATACACACACATTTTATCTCCTGGACTGATGATCAAGCGCTCCACTGGGTATATATACAGAACATAAACTCAAATAATTACAATCTCAGACATGGTACCACAGCTCAAACATAAGACGGGAGAAGCTAATTATCAATCCACACAGGCTGCACATACGCACGGTGACTATACGGATGTGCACAGGTATAAATACACACATACACACACATATATACACACAAAAACACACACAGGGTGCACAAGTTAGAGTGAAACTTCAGTCTGTGCTGCTCAAAAAGAAGAAATCACATGAGTTGGTTTTTGACTTTCACATTCTGAATGTTTATTGAATTAAAATCACAGTGTGGAGGCCAGACAGTTGTCAAGTATCTTTGAGAAGAATCACACCAGCAGTAATGAGATCACTACATGCACATCTTTCTCTGATTACTCAACCATTTTTTGGAAATAATGGTGCTCACTGACACTAGCCTGGCCTTTTCCTGATAAAAATGCTCCAGAGAGCAGCATATCTGGACACTTAACACACTTCTCATCTTGCTTTCTTCTTACTCCAGATGCAGCTACATTGAAATCTATATGATTATATACTTATATAATTTGTATTTGTCATTCATACAGTTTTTTTTAGGATTATAATAATAAGACATTGTCACAGTAAACTACTTTAAACTTTTCATCTTGAAAAAAGACTTGTAACTGTTTCTTGCTCTAAATGAAGTAAATCTTTCCTTCTGCTTCCCACATCTGGTTGTAGTCCAGTACTATGGTTGTCTGCCACAATTAGTCCATTACTGTCCATCATTCATCCTCTGACGGAGTGAATGAATTCTGGTCTCTGACAAATGGATTTGGAGTGCAGACGTGTGAATATGCCAGGCATCTTGTAAATAGGCAGGCGACTGGATTAAGGCAAAGAATAAACTGTAGTTATGAGCAAATGATTCCTGGCAGCACCCACAACCAGTCAGATATAGCTACATTTGAGATTATATTATATTTTAAGTACATTATTAAGTATGTTCTGTGCACTATACAGTACCCAAAGGTACTTTATAAAGCTCTCAGCCTCACCTGAAAACAAGGGGTGTAACTCCCATTTTGGGGCATAACTGTATTCTATAAAGCCGTATATCACTGTCCACAGAAAATCTAATGTTTGAAGCAGTTAAAGAAAAAAGAAAAGGAAAGCTATGGGCTAACGTGCTGTTACTCCAGGGCAATGTGTCTGTCCACACAGCACAGGTGACAGAAGCAGCGAAATGTGTCTGTGCTCCGTGAACCTCACTCGCCCAACCTGGGGTGAGAAAACTTCTCAAACTAAAATGGTACTTGGGTAGTCGCCATTTTCAGACTGATGATGAAGCCACCCACGCTGCTGAGAAGTATCTGGAGCCTCAAAATGTTACTTCATCCACAAAGGTACAGTGAAGCTTGAGCATCAGAGCATTAAGGTATAAGAGACTATGTTGAAAAATAATGTAACCAGAAGATCGATCTTTCTCTTGTGACGTTTTGTGGTGAGACTGAGAACGTCTTAAAGTACCCTAGTATGTTTGAATTTTTCACTGTTCTAAATAAAACATAGACCATATATTTATGTACTCTGAGAGATAAAAGTGAGGTATATCTTTGCTTTGTGCTGATTATGTCTTAAAGGCTGTATGGAGGAAGGCAAGTGGAACCCAGAGAAGGAAGAAGACCTCTGCTACATTCCTGTCAAAGCTGAGCACTGTGGGAAAACCTAGCTGCTCCGCGGGGGGAAGGTGCCAGGGAGGGGAGAGGGAGACAAAGCAGATGCAGGTTAGATAGCCCTCTCTCACCTCATTTCCTGGCGCCTGCCTTAACATCCAGACAAACTCCAGCACTGCCATGAAGATAGCCACCAGCAGGCCACACACCAGCACCACGAAGATACCGCCGATGTTCTCCATGCCCAGACCTGGAGAGACGCCAGGAGACATGAGGGAAAATGGACAAAATGCGCGATTGATGATCAAACAAGATGAGGATTAGGTGGAGACAAACCTTTGGCGCGGTGGTCCTCTTCTTTTGGACACTTGCCACCATCCCACCACTTCCTCTTGAGGATCTCCAAACGATTGTCCTCCTGCAGTTTCAGGATGGCGAGGTCAAACTCATCACGGTACACTGACCCTGGAAGGAAGGGAGAGGGAAAAGTTGACAATTTTTTTTCTAATGGCATAGTCACAGTGAAACACCCACGTGCTCCCAGCGCCAGCATGCTTATTTGTCACATCAAGTCACATTTTCAAAACTTCTCCCTGTGATTTGCTTTGCTAAATGTGGATTTATGTCACTCCATCACTTTTTTTTCAACAAAAAGCAGTCTTCAAAGATAAGATTAAAGGGTTTACAATGATTTTGCAGAGTTGTACGGCCACATCACAGTATGGAGTATGAAATATCATCCACTAAAGAATTGGTTTATATCCTTTAAACATCAAAGGGATTCAAATTAATCTTGTTTACTTTAAAGGTGTGTTTTTCCCCCTGTCTGCAGTTTGACTCAACCTCAGATCAAAGTGTAAGTAAACCCTGTGTTTCTACTCTCAGAGCAGCAAGCCAGTCGTACAGAAACACTTTCACATTCAAGTGGAACAATATTTCAGATTCCTTTTCTCTTGTCCTAACTTCCCCCATCACAGCATGGAAACCGCTGCTCTATTAAAGTCCTGCAGTAAGTCTCTTTTAGTTTCTCCCTTTTTGCATCATTTTGCCCCATGATACAGCTAATAGTTTGGCTTTGCTGGGGCTTTGCTTTTCAATTTAACTCTCCAATGTGACGTTTATGGCGTATCCTCCGACTAATGCCGCTGCTCTTCATTCCTCTTTCCTAGCTTCACTATGAATTATACAGTGCATTTAAGTGAAACCACAAGCTCTATTTTACAGCAAACTTTTCCCCGCTTCCACTTCGCTAATAAACCCATCTTCTGTCTTAGGATGTTACACCCATCGGATCTCCAAAGTGCCTGAGTTAAATTCTCCCATAAATTCTCCTTACCTCCCTCTGGCCCTCCACCTATAGTTCTTCACTCACCCAGTGGCATGCCGATGCCGTAGCCCTTAGTGTCCAGCAGTCCTCCGATCTGCGTCAGGTTGCAGTTCCTCTGGCGGTAGTACTCGTTCATGGTGCTCTCCAGCAAGTAGGCATAGTTAGAGTTGAGGACGCGAGCGATTCCTTCCTCTGTGCTCTTCACAAACACGCTGGGCTGCTTTGAGTGCATGAAGTTCCACATACGCTGGTAGGTCTGATAGCGAGAGTTCTGCACGCCGATCAAGAAACAGATACAGATAGATGTGGCAGATAATCAATAAAAGTTGCAGATACGTACTCCCCACTTTTGAGGTTTGCACTAGCATTCATTTGTTCTTCATTTTCTAGATCGATTTATTCAGATTAAAGGGATGCTGTTTCTTTAGCAGACATTTTCCAAGTAGAATAGCTGCAGATCAGAACAGACACTTCACTTAACACCCCAAACTGTCTTCTACTTTCTCTTGGTCTGTCTTCTTTGAGTTATTCAAGGTCCAGTGGATGTAAAAGCGCCAAGGAATACAAGGCCAATGTCTCTCTTCCCTTTCCCCAATATCATCCTTCACTGTCTCTCTCCCCCTGTAACACCCTCATTCTCTGTTTCTCACTGTCTGTTTCGTTCTCTCTGAGGTCAAATCTTGAGAAGATGAAAGAGGATAGCGTGGGACCTGGACAGCGTCCCATCTCCCTGAGGAGAAGGATATTGAATGGTTGTGGCAAAGAACAGACAGGAAGCAGATAAAACTCGTAGTTAGAGGTGGAAGACAGGAAGGACAGTGAGGTGATGAAAAGGATAACATCACTGATGGCCCACTGATTGTAACAAGCTCTGACATGTGTTTATGTGAATGTGTGACCTAAGATTTAAGAGAAAAAACAATGGATCATAAACAGTGATGTGTGCACCCGCTGACCTGGAAGAAGGTCATTGTGGATCCTCCGTGCATGGTGCCGTACTCTATCGCCGTCTGATCCGCCAGGTCGTCCACCGACTCTATCGGCACCTCCATCCTCTGGACTGTTAGGAAGGCAGCCAGGTTGGCAGTGTAGGATGAGATGATGATTAATGTGAAGGCCCACCTGTGCAGGAGAGGGAGAGGACAGGAACATATGTGTTCACCTATAAATGTATGTAAATGAGCAAGGGGATGTATGAAGATAGATTATCTGGGTGAAAGTGTGGGAGGATTAAAATAACTGCGCACCTGAGTGGAGGAGACACGACAGGGTTTTCAGTGGATACTGTGGTGGATGGATGAATGAGTGGGTGTGTATGGAGAAAGGTGACAATGGTGGGTTTAGATGAAGTTTTAACTGTAAAGGTAGACATACAGAGATGAACGCATGGACAAAAATCATCACTGGTCACTTGTCTTGAATGCTGATGATCTGCAAATCTGGAATGAAGCTTCAAGATCACATAAAAGATGAAATGCATTCCATGGCATGACAGAACTGATTGTGGATGTGAAAGCTGAAAACATGCAAATGCATTTGTCTGTGTGCAAACACTAACCACACTCCACTGACGCAACGCGTGGACAGAGCTCTAGGAGCAATGGTGGATCCTTGCTGCATGAAACCTCCAACAGGGAACCAGAAACTGTTGCCCAGTGAGTACTGGTTGATCAGCAGGTTACAGCGGCCCTTTAGACAAGGGTGGGGATTGTACCACTCGTAAGGTGTCAATCTGGGGAGAACGAGACAACAGGATGAGACAACAGAGGGAGTCAGGAGGGACCTTTGGCCAAAAACAGCAGGAATAAAAGTGGGATTTAGTATTCAAACAAGAGCAAAACTCAAGAGACAGCAGGAAGCGAGAGAACTGGAGACAGAAAGTGGAGTGAGGGACAAGGAGCCAAACAAACTCTAACACTCAACTGAGTGCAAAGTCACCTTGGCTCTCTAGAGAGAGAACCAACCTGCTTTTCACTCCCCAAGTGCTGCCTACTTTAACAGTGGGGGTACAGTCGGTGTAATTGGTGTGTTTGAGTGTTGCTGCATGAAGCTAAAGTCGTGCAACAACTCTTTTATATGCTGGATTGAGGCAACAATTCATTTGTCTCTGTCTTGAAAATGAACAGAAAAAAGTTGCACAACACAAAGTAAGACTGTAAAGAACATGGAAATTGAACATATTTTCCACAAAGGAATCTTCTTCTAAGGAAACACAAGCAAAACTAACAGTGCACATATTACAAATCACTTAACTGCCATGATCAGATCACAGGGACTTTTCTACTGACTATTCTACAAATGTTGTTCATATATATACGGTGCACTACATACCACCTATACAACAATCTTGGGAGACCAAATACACTTCCTGGTCAGTGGACTTCAATTTGCATGTTTGCATTGCAGTGTTACTTAGTAATATTACTATACTGATGTGCAGCAGAAGTTTTACTAGTTCCCTCCCTGAGCAGCAGGTGGCACTGTGATGCTGGAGACCCATCAGTGGGAGGAGAACGTCTCTTTCACTGTGATGTGGAAGATCAACTGCAGAGACCGAAGGAAAGCGAGAGCGCAGACACCTGTTTCCTCCTCTGTATACCCCCCAAACAAATATTTTCGTGTTCTCACTCTCTGTACCCAACACCTTTGTTTGTCTCTCACTCTTCTCTCTCTCTCTCTCAGATCTGTGCAGGCTGTGTTTTTCGGATTCTCTCTTTTACCTGGCTACCAGAAAGAGGACGCAGCTGACAGCCAAGTAGGCCAGAAGCATGAAGAGCCAGACACCAGGGGAGAAGGGATCCAGGAAGGAGAAGTAGCCTGGCCTCCGTCCCTGAAACACAACACGCACACAGCACAGAGTTGAAACCATTAAAGCTTCCTCAGACCAAGTAACCATTTGATACCATGTTCAAATCACACAAGCCAGTCCAACAGGGGCATTTGTTGAAGGACGAGGTAAGAGGTTGCTTGTAAAGGTGATACTGAACTAAATAGCATGCGAGAAAACAGGTTCCTACCATCAGCTCCATATAGTCAGCGCCAAGATTAATTAAAACACAAAATGTTGCTGAATTTCGTGTTGATTCCTTTGCCCCAGTCCAATTTGGTCTGCGTTAACCAACATTTACTGCTGCCTGTGTAATTTGGAGATGATGAAAAAGGTGACTGTGACTGTAAATAAAGGGATTGTAATGTGATATGCATAGATTTCCCTGTCCTAAACTGATAGCACTGCAATTATATGAATCTCATTTGCATGTAAACACTCAGATCAACACTGTATGAAGCACAAACTCAATCTCCCATGAATTGTCAACAGAGTGGCACAGGGCTGTGTACTGATACAACACCGCAGATAAGGGGTTTTATTTCCCAGATTTGGGCGCTAAAAAAACAACTAAATATAAACAAAACAAAAAAATACCGATAAAAACTGACGACTGTTTCCCGTTAATTGGTATTTATGACGCTTTTACATAACTCTGTATTAAATACGGCATTATGTCCAATCACACAAAATAATTAGAGGTCAAAATGATTAAAATAGAAAAAAAAACCAACAACAGTTACTGTTAGCATTCTCTGCACGGTTGCATGCAGTAGAGAAAGGTCAAGTAATGACCTAAACCATTACAGCTACATTAAATAGAAATTCATTTTTGTGACCTATAGTTGACTTGCAGTAAGACTGGGAGTGCAATGTCCCAGCTCGGAGAATAAGAATAAAAAAGATTAATAGCTTTGGCTTGAACAAAAAAGGCTAGCAGTGTCGAAACAGCTATGTATCATTTTGGACTGGCAAGCGGGAGATAAAGTGGCTAAAATAAGGTTGGCAGCCAGTGGACCAATGGGAATATAGGGCCTAATTCCTAAGGTTTCATTGCCGAGCACCAACAGCTATTGTCCTCTAAATGAAACCAATCACTGATGAACCAGTGTCAGAATGATTGTGCGCGCCTATTTATATTTGTGTTTATGTTTTGACATATTTCTTGCGTTCATGTTCGGCTCATGGCCGGTTTGACTGAGCGTCAGCAAGAGAATATTATCCATTTACACACACATGCACGTCCACCATCTGTTCATGACGATGAAATGAAGGTGGCTGTCAGGGGCCAACAGGACAGTCAGATAGCGGAGGTGATCAAACAACTGTCCAAGTGTTGTTATGAGAAGAACACGCTCAGCCGTAGAGGAATTCCTTATCGTCTATTTCTGCGTCAACAGGCAGCAGCGTGGAGCCAACCTGAACAAGCCCAAATCACTTTTATGCAAAAAAAATACTCAATTAGGTACTCCTGGGAGACCTCACGCATGCCAAAACACTGCAGTAATACATTACCGAGGCCCTGCAAAATTTAATTTGAGGCAAAGAGGGTGAAATTATTTTGGTGGGCATTTGTTATGATAAACGAATCCCCATTTAGACTTGTGCAGAGATGAGAATTCATTAATGCGTCTGTAATCACTTGCATATTAGCCCGACTGGGTAAAGTAGGAGTGGTGCAGAAAGCAGCAGAAGAAAGTGAGATTCAGAGGAATTTTTTTTTTATAGCAAGATTCAAATCAGCCTGCCAGTCAGAAGATATGTCAGTCTATCTATAGCATGTAATTGCTTATGATGATGATGATGATAATAGCTGCCTGAAAATAGAACAGCACAGAGCTCAAACACACAGTGGCATTCTCAGAGGTAGAGTGCTCGATGTAAAGTGAGTATCACGGCCAAGGTGCTTCTAGTTGGCATGACTCGGGTAACAGCATTATGTGCTGACATGAATCCTCCTGTTTGCTGGTCTGGTGTGGCGCATGCTGAACCAGCGCTTTGTGAACTGCTCGCCCCGCTTGCCCACATCTTAAGTTTCCACCAAGGTGCTATTATTAAGATGAAGAGAGCTGCAGACACCCGGGACTCCCATGCTAACAACAGATGGTGGAGAAAGAAGTGAAGGTGCAGGAGAGCAACTCAGAAATAGAGACAGAGAGGAAGGCAGGAAGAGACGAAGAGTACAAGGACAACAGGAAAACAGTGGGAGTTGTGCTGCTCAGAAATCTTGACTTTTGAGTTGTAGTATATTTGCTTTCGTACTCAGAGACAAAGTTTGCATGAGTCGAAGGGCAAATTAGCCATGGCGAGGCTGCAGCAGACACACTAATGAGCACAGGGATCCAGCTAGATGGCAACTGCACAAAATTTGTTCAATATCTGTGCACAGACTTCCCAAATATGTCAGGATATTTTCTCTGGAAACGTTTGTTTTTGCAGGACAAACTGAATGTTAGAAAGAACAGACTAATGAAACTGTCTGCAATGATCATCTTGTGACAACTAAAAACAGGATCATTGTTGTCTATGATGTCTGATGTAATTTAATGTTTTCAAAAGCTGCTCTGACAAGCATTTTACACTAACAATGGAAAAAATGACAAAGTGAAAAAAGCTGCTCATGTTGAAAAACCAACAGATAATCAGTACCACCTCTTATTCTAAAGTGAGCCTTGATGCTTTCAGCCAATTGATTTGATTTTATGGTGGCCACTTTGCTGTTTTAGTTTTACTCTCACTCTTACCGGCCCAATTTCCACTCCACTCCCAGCAGACACACAAAGTTAGTGGATGTCTGGTGAACACAGCACAGAATTTAAAAGGCTGCAGGAAAGAACAAGTCAAGAGATGCTACTGTGGCTCTCTGTATCTGCTGAATGCGCAAATAGGCAACCGTTTTCTAGCATGCTAGCCCTAAGGCGGCAATATGTCAGCGATGGGTTTGTAGTTGTGCATCCAGAAAAAATCAATCAGTGCAGATTTTAAGTTGCTTTGCCAAAGCTTCCCAAGTTCACATAAAATTAAGTGCCCTGCTGAAGCAAATGTGCAAATACAGAGTGTATTCAGTAAACAGTCACATTTTGGATTTTTGAACAATTGATCGTTGTTTTTCCTGTTTTGTTGAATCACAGATAATAGCAAGAAAAATCACTCCAAAAACTATTGATTGACATGTTACCCATAAAAGAAAATAACAACAATGTAAACAAATAGAAATTAATTTTCAACTGATTTTTCTCAGGTATTTTATGGTAACACTGTTCTAAAGGGATTCTCTCATGTTAACTTACAGCTTTATTTCTTCATTTTTCCAACAAACTCTCAAGTATTGACAGTATTTTGTTGTTATTCTTGATGATGTGCAAGCTTGAATTATTTGTCATTTCAAGTAGTAACTATTGTGAAGTTGAGAATTTTCTCTTTCTGTTCATTTTTCATTAAATTATAGTAATTACCTGGCTAGAGAAGAGCTCTAACTGTTAAATAACTGCTAGGCACTGTATTCAAGGTAAATATAGTCACTGTTCTTTATCAGTTTTTTTAATGCACTGTTTTCACTGCTTTTACATGTTTTTCTTTTATGGTGTAATTCATTAATTATCGGTGATACAGTGGCTGTTGCACTGACTTGAAAGAGCATTTTAATAAAAAAGAAATACCTCCAAGTCTATCCAAATGGCCTGGGATTACTGTTTAAACAGTGATCTCAGACAGGTGGTCTGCTCTCTCTTTATTTTGGAAGGTGAGTCTGTGTGTGCAAGACAGACTGTCAGCAGCTTTGTGTTTGTGTGTGTGCCTGTGTTTCAAATCTTGTCAGCAGCTGTCTATGCTGTCAGTCATCTGCAGCAGGGCCGGTACGGTACGTGCTCGGGCAACCCGGTGCGCATGGAGCATCGCTGCTGAGCACAGAGGCAGAAGGTAGGCGACTGCTGGATGGGGAAAACACAGCAACCGGAGCTCATCTTGTCGTTAATGTTTAATGGGAGATACTGTAAACATTTGGAAGAGCCAGAATACTCTAAAACAATGACATAATGACCAAACTAATAGCTGCCTGGGTGCATGAATTAGATAGTAAGAGCAAACTCGTTTCAATAAGCACCAAATGTGATTATGCAATCGGAGTGTACACTATAGCAACATAATACTCAATGTTTCCCAACCTAAACATTGGCTGCCATGTTTAAATTACTTTTATTAGAGGTTATATCAATGGTTTATCATCATGTTAAGATGACAAGAGGCCGTGAGGCAGGTCAAAGAATATTAAAGAATGCAGACGCGGCACAGGGGGTGAAGCATCCTTTATGGCCTGCTTTTACGAGTTCATCTCAACAAATAAAATTGCAAAGAATTGCTGCCTATTACAGTATGGGTATGTCCCTTCCTCTTCTTATCTTGCAGATGAAGAGCTCATTCATTTTACCTTGCGCTGCCCTTGTCTCTCAACTTCCCACTGTCCCTTACTCCATTCCCTCTCCTCCTCCCCCTTCGTCCCTCTCAGGGGGATTGCCTTCATGCCAGGAGGGTGGCTGAAGGAGCTGGTGAGGTTATCCAGTCAAGGATTTCACCTAGTCATCCTGCCTCTTGGTATTCATACCACACAGTTGCCCCCTGAGGCTGCCTGCCTGAATACTGACTCAGTGAAGGAGACTTCCCATTGTCATTTCAACTCTCGCACTCTCCTGCTCGCTTCTCTGCTCTCATTTCTCCGTCCTCCCTTCACCTCAGCTGCTTCTCTTTCTACCCGTTTCCTTGCTCATTCTCTTTTATGTTGTCTTTCTTCCTGTCCCTCCCTGTGTCTCCCTACCATCTGTCTTTTATTCTGTGCTCTATGATAGCGTTCACATTTCTAATTGTGTCAGAGCAGATGCTGTCAGCTGTTACGGCTGTTGAGATGGCCGCAGGGGCAATCTGTGGAGAGCTGTTGATTTGGCAGAGGTCACAGGGTCGTATTCAGAACAACATCTTGCTGCCTCCTGGGCTCACCAGGTTGTCTGGCTTTACGTCTGGGTGATTTGTACACGTGTGCGGCTGCGTGTTACTGTAGGGTGTCGTTGTACTGTATGTGAAGTGTGAAACTGTGTGGGTGTGTGTCTACACGCGCTCGGCAGCACGTGTTTGTGCAATTTTCTACGAAGACGTGTGTGGCCAGAGAGTCAATAAAGCTCGTTATGTCACGCTCTACCCTCAGGGCAGCTGCTCAATCTGACACAGCTTCCACACACCCCTAATTAACTCCTATGTCTAATTAAGCACCACTCTCTCTTTCTCTTATACACACAGAAAAAAAACTCCGCTTTCTTTGTCGCACAGTCCCCAAATTAATGGAGATGTTTAAATGATGGAATTGGCGCAGACATAAAGTACCTCAGAGTGCTGGGATCTTGAGATACAGCTGTTTTTTTGTAGTACAAATGATGAATGTAATGGGAGGGGAAGGCTTTTTTATGAGATGAGGTTGACAGTAGCTTTAGGTAGTGTCTGGGTTCGTAACTCTGATGTCTGATTTTGGCCAGCAGTGACACATACAGCACTGGTTGCTCTTTGATAAGTGTATGAAAGCAAATCAGTTTTATATATATAGCCTCAAACCACATGCTTGTCATGCATCACACTAAGTAACAAACACCATCTTATGGCTGCATATAGTACCAAAATATACAGAACTAGACACCAAACAACCAGGCGAGACAGCTGAAAAACTTAGACAGGTAGTGCTTGTCGTCTGCAGACGAGATGCAAGCTGTGTGAGATTTGTTCCTATAGGTTTTTTTTTCTGCAGAGTCAGTGCCCCAGAAATCACACAACAGAAGAAGCAGACAAGGTAACAGTGGTCCCCTCCAGAGAATCAGGTCCCCTGTCTTTGTGCAGCGTAACACACCAACGCAAAATCATGCAACGGGTAATTAAGTGCTGTGATTTACTGCTGTTCTCAACACTCCACAGAAAGCTTGACGATGACAGTTGGCAGTTTTCACCGTAGAGGAAGCAGTGGAGCTGTAGTTCAGATCTGCTCCCTGTGTTTTGCAGTTTCAAACAGGAAATGTATTTATTTTGTTCTGCTGCCTTTGGTCTGAATTTGTCTCAAAGGTGGCCATATCTACAAAAGTTTGAAACAGCTTTGTAATACACATGAGCAGTTTCACCACAACAAGATTAGGCCTTATACTATTTACTGTCGCAAGAACAATTCTCTGCATTAATCAGACGGTGGATAAGAGTCATATCCTTAATAAAAATAAATAAATGACAAGACAAAAGGAATAAACAGCAATAGCAACAATAAAAGAGAAAAACAGTGTTTGTGAGAGAGAGAGAGATAGAAAGACATGCATACTGACAAAGAGGAGAAATGGAGATTAAATGGCCAATAGTCTGAGGGTAATTAATACCCAACAGGCAGCTTTATTTTATTGCATTCGCCATTGTTATTGATCAGACTGAAATTTTCATTTAAAGTTTGAAATAAGCAGCAGACCCCCTTGTAGAAATCACTGTGCCTCAGATCAATAGTCAGTGGATTAGAACTAAACAAGTGCAGTCACAGAAATTCAAATATCGAATTTTAGAGCATGCTGAGGGACTGCTCTGAATCCGACCTAAGAAAATGCCAAGAGGCAAAGGGAAAGTTAAGAGAGCATGAGGAAATGAGGGACAGAGAAAGAGAGAAGGAGAGGGAGACAATGACAGAGGATACCTGTCTATAATCCCCCTTGTCTTTTACTGCCATCTTTTCTCTCTAACTCTTCAAACACTTCAAACACCTTATCTTCGTAACAACTGCTTTCTATATATCTCTCTTATTGACCTCTTAACCAGGAATTTGGGTCAAGCCTGTGCTAATTCAACTCTTGGACATAGTGTACCAGCCCTGCAGGATGCCAGCTTCACATCATCTCCTCAGGCTGCCACCCGCCTGCCTGCTTCCCACTTCAGAGGTCATACGCTGTCCGGCAGCCCATTTAACACTGCACCTACTGCGAGCATCGATTGATTCTCCCCAACTGTTGGCACTTAATTGAGTCCCTCACTGCTACACCTATTGGTACTGTGCACAAACTATGGGATGGTGAGAAGGAGGGAGGCTTACAGGGAGTGGGGACAGCAGCACGATGGACTGGGAGTGTGAGTAAACGCCCTTCTGGGATTCTACACTAATGTTAGCTTGCGCAGGCGCCAGAACACCTCGGTGCGGACTGTGTCCAGTGTCATACTGGGCCCCGCTGTGTCACCTTGGGTTTTGGGGGAGGACTGATGATTAATGGGCCACTGACTCTGCAAACACTGGCTCATTTCCACCTGCACTGCTGTTGTTTCACTGTTTCTTGCTTGGGCTTGCGCTCTGTGGAACATGGAGGGCATTGATAGTGTGAGTAAGACGGCAAAATGCAATCAGAGAGCAAGCAGAAAACAACTGTGAAACTGCGCCATTCATCAGGAAGTTCACACTATATATAAAACAAACAAAAAAATAGACGGCATGTGGTGCTGGCAGAACGGAGGGCAACAGCAGGAAGAAAAGGGGTGGCCACAGAAGAAGTGAAAAGAACCGGACACTGATGAAAAGTTGACACTGCAGGGAGAGAAGAGGACAGATGAAGAAGCAGAAAAGTATAGGTTATAGGAGCAAAGCAAGAAGAGTATAACATGAAAACACACAGATGAAGAGGAAAAGGAGTAGCCGAGAGGTGAAAGAGGGCGATAGAGTGCAAAGGAAGAGAAGTTGCAGAAGGATTTCAACAGGCTATGAGAGAGAGACTCTCCAGACCAGAGGGGAGAGTGGCTCTTTTGCAGCCATTAGACATGGCTGACAGCTGTGGTATGTCCACAAGCTGTATGAATGGCAGCTCAATTGTTTAGAGTGGCTGTGTATGTGTGTGGGGGACTCAGGGGAGGTAACTCACCAGGTGGACGCGGTACATGATGCTGATACCGAGGGTCATGAAAGGCTTGGAGAAGTCAATCACCTTTTCACGCTCTGCTGTGATGGTCAGGCCTGCAACTGCCAGGTCAGCTTTCTGAAACACAGAGCGGTGAGTGGTATCACATGGTGTCAACACAAACTGGAAGGCACACTGGCCGCAGCTCTGAGGAGCAACATAATGTTTGTGACATAACCCACGATTGGAGCACTTAAAAAGAAAAGATGACATAAGAAGTGGGCTACTGGGTGCTAATTCCCTTATAATGCCCTTTTGTATCCCATTGCCTCTTTGTCCACCAAAAGCGATATCTGTGGTGAGGATAATCCAGCATTGGCTCTCTGTGTGTGTGTGTGTCTATGTGTGTGTGTCTATGTGTGTGTAGGGCAAAAGAGAGCTCAGGGCAACCATTGTGGTGGGCCAAGGGAGCACTGTCAAGACAAATCACTTGACAAAGCAGAGGCTGGTGAAACACACTTCCACACACACATATAGAAATGGTCAATGTAGCTGAATACTGGATGGCTCTCTACTAATAATACAGGCCAGCAAAGTGCAACTGCAAGGGATTTTTCAGCTCCCCGAGGAGCAAAGAGTGAAAGCAGCAATGCATTGCTCTTTGTCTGCTGCAGGAGGACTAAGAGGATTGGGGAGACGGAGAGGAATGGGAGGATGCGAGTGAGGAGAGGGGAGCTCTGCAGCAGCACTGCAGACGCCACTCAAATCCACAACACACTGTTCAAGGAATGAGCCGGACATCTGACATACATGAAAGAGTTTTTTTTTTACTACAACATCCATTTTGATGTGGTGTCAAAATGAATATGTTTTTCCACAATCATTTGAGCCTTCAGAACAGGTTTAAAATGCTTCATCAAAGAGCGGCAGCCCCACTACGGCTGTATTTCAATTAGCGCATTACGCTAAAAATTTCCACCTCTTTAACCTCGCCCCAGCCCACGCTCCACACTGAGGCTGATGTCTCCTGCTGCCCTATCCTCAGCCTGCAGGCTCCGACCCTCCATCATCAGCTGTCCCCTGCCTCTTCTCTTCTTTTTTTCCTCCTCTCCGTCGTTTGAAAGTCTGATTCGCCCGCCCCCAGCGCCGGAAGGAAGCCACGCGCAGGGGGAACGACCATGCAGGCAATTTTAACAAAGAAAGTCACTGATCCTTTGAAAAATGAACACAGTCGTAACAGCCACTGAAATATTTATGTGATGATGGAATATTAATATTGATTACTGGATTCCTCTCCCTGCCTGCTGTTATACCTTCTAGTATTACTGAAAAAGGACAGTGTAATGTTTCTGTTCAATATTGCATCATATCTGTTTCCACTTGTATTCAATCACATCATGCTAACCCGGTAAAAAGGACTAAAGCAAAAGTGGTAAATGTGAGAGATGAATTAAACATCACCCTCCAGGAGATAGCATTTGACTTCAAAAGTTTAGATGCTGTATTCTCTAAATGCAGCACTGTGGATTAAGGAAGCAGCATATATTGTACTTGGACTTTAGTCCTGTCAGACTCATTGTTAGCTCAGGCTGTCTGACACCCATCAAACTAATCACCCCATACAGTGAAATATCGTTCAGTCTGAATGGTACTGGCAGGGACACAGGTATCTGTTGTCCAGAATATCCTCAGGCTGCCCTCTTTTGCTGCTATATTTCATATCCCTTTCAAAGTTGCAGGCGTGGCTGCTCCTTTGTTTTGCTCCATCTTTGTCCTCTGCCATCTTTCTTATTCCTGTCTAAGCCTTTAACCAAACAAGCTCAAGCCTTTCTGTCTACTGTGTAACATCCCTCCAGATGTTCCTCGTCCCACGACAAATCCCTCTTAAGCACGTCTCGACTTTTTGCCTGCCCCCCACCTTGCCTCTGCACACTGCTGTCAGAGACACATGTTGGCTTCTGCAACAGCCCTTCAGAAGGTCAACCTTCCAGACGCAACATACAGGGGGCCGAAGGGGGTGGCAGGTTGCGACAGTAACAAGTGCAAGCACTTCATGCTTTACATACTTAATAGCTTTGCCCTCCATTAGCCCACAGAATTAAGACAGATCACCTCTTAGGAGCGACGTCTTTTCTATTCCACTTCTTCACACTTCTTTCCCTCCCCTTCTTATCCCTTCAGCTCCCTTATATAACCTTATCTGCCTGTTAACAGCTATACAGCACGGCTCCAAGAATGTAAGACCTCACTCAGAGATTTAACTGCAACAACACGGACTGATTCAGGAACAAAGCCTGCTAAGGTCAGTTCAGACAGCTTAAGGAAAAGAGCTGACAGGAAACAAGCCACCAACAAGCTGTGACTGTTTGGAAAAATATGATGTTTAAGCTGAAAAGGCCAACTGCTGAGAGGAAAGAAAAGGATGTATGACATGTAGGAAGTCTGCTAGGGGTGAGCCAAATGAAAACTGAGCGATACACTTTGTGTATTTGTGTATATGAGTGCCTCTAGGAATTGATGCGCTTACTTGTACATATGAAACAGCGAATATGATAATTTAGGGTTGCACGGCTTGTTTGTGGGCTACAGTCTGTGTATTTATTTACATACCCTTGAGATGAGCTCTCCGACCATGCCAGTCCACGTTCCATTAGCTCCGGGGACCCCATACAGCCCGTCCCCCACCAGCCGGATACGATACTTAAACTTGAGAATATCCGCCAGCTCCTTCAGCATATCCACACAGAAGCCTTCATAGCGGTCATTTCCCTCAAGCTCCTGGTGGTTTTGCCGCAGCATCACATACGGATTCTCCTGAAAAACACACACGGTTTGCGTTGCATTAAAACTGTCTATAAATGCTAAAGCAATAGGGAACATAAATGAGAAACAGTAGACGAAGCTTGTGTAAATGTAAAATATCTCCCGCTGTTGCTTCAATTTCAACAATTCTTCTTATAATCTATCTACGAAAAGTTGACAATGGTGCATCTCTGCACCATTAAAGTGCCACATTAATGTTTAATATGGCTGTTTTACAGGATCAAACTAAAGATTTAGCAGTAAAGAGGAATGGTGGAAGCATCCCATATGTCCTTTGGGGGTCATGGTTCACATGAGGTTTACTGCCTTCAAGGAAAACTTCAAATTTGTGGATTTGGAGCAGAGCCAGGCACTAAAACCAGGACCACGGCAGGTGTGTGCTAATCTGTTGGATCCAGTGAGAAGGGGATAAGAAACAAAAGCTATTTTCCTCTAATCACACACACACAAACCAAAACACACACCTATTTACAACCTGTCTTTGAGAGAACCAACTCTCTGTTCAGCTGACTGTTTATTTATGTCTTGTTTTGTCATTTAGCTGAATTGTAGGAAGATTTAAAGAGCCCTGCAGTAATGTATTTTGGAGCCAACCTTATTGTGCTATTTTTCAAATAATGTAACTGTCAAACCGGCATGCTCAGGCTAAACTAGATCACAGAAAAGACAGCGTTATGTACATTGCTGTTGTACCATCCCTCCACTCAGCTTGTGAATTCAGATACACTATCTTACTTTGCCCCTCTTATATTAGATAACAGATTATTAAGTCTAAACCTGTTCTCAAATCAAAAACTTTTTAAAGGGGAACTTCGTTTTTTTTTTCAACCTGGGGTCTGTTTTCATATGTCTTTTCATACATGTGAGTGATGGAGAAATGAATTTTCGACATAGCTCCAGTATTTAGCCAGGCAGGCAGCTTAGCAGCTCAGCTAGCAGCTCAGCTAGCGAAAAGTATGGGGCAATTTTCCCCCCTCGTCAAAGTCCGCCCTAACGTGCTTTTTTTCCCACACTGACCGGCTCAGATAGTCTCAATGAGTGTCCCACAACATAGTAGAGATGAGAAGTGAACGAAAACCTCCACATTACCTGGCGATCGCTCTCTGTTGTGGTCTGTATCCAAATCTCGAGACCCTAGAAAGCAAATCTCGTTCCGAAATCGCGCGACAGCTCGCGCCAAAACACTGGTGGGGGAAACAGCTGTTTTGGCCACCAGTGTTTTGGCGCAAGTTATCGCACGATTTCGGAACGAGATTTGCTTTCTAGCGTCCCGAGATTTGGATACAGACCACAACAAATAGCGATCGCCAGGTAATGTGGAGGTTTTCGTTCACTTCTCATCTCTACTATGTTGTGGGACACTCATTGAGACTATCTGAGCCGGTCAGTGTGGGAAAAAAAGCACGTTAGGGCGGACTTTGACGAGGGGGGGCAAGTTGCCCCATACTTTTCGCTAGCTGAGCTGCTGAGCTGAGCTGCTAAGCTGCCTGCCTGGCTAAATACTGGAGCTATGTCGAAAATTCATTTCTCCATCACTCACATGTATGAAATGACATATGGAAACAGACCCCAGGTTGAAAAAAAACGAAGTTCCCCTTTAAGTGAAAACCAAAGTTCTGCTTTCTTCATGACTGGGATCTTTCTGCATGGAGTTTGCATGTTCTCCCTGTGCATGCGTGGGTTTTCTCCAGGCACTCCGGCTTCCTCCCACAGTCCAAAAATATGCTGAGGTTAATTGATTATTCCAAATTCGCCCGTAGGTGTGAATGCCAGTGTGATTGTTTGTCCTGCTTTAAGTTTCTGTATTGTTTTTAAATTATTTTCTTCCTGTTTTTTTTTTTTTTTTTTTTTTACTGTGAAGCACTTTGGTCACCCTTTGGGCTGTTGTAAAGGGCTATCTAAATAAACTTTGATTGATTGATTGATTTTTAATTGTTGAGAACAGTTTTATTCAGTGTTTTCCTTTTTTTGTTTTCCCAAAACAACTTTATGTGGTAATATAGTAGTTGACTAATTTTTGTTGAGCCACAAGCTTGTTAAAGAGATTGTCGACGACTTGTGTTAACATAAACGCCTACAGCGGGATGTGTGTAATTCACCACAGAGCTTTGTGTATGTGTAATCCTTTCAAAGCCGACTGTGACAGCGTTCAGGAGGGTAAAGCATCAGTGGTAATGATGTGGGGTGCTGTATTTTGAGAGGTGGAATAGAAGAGAAATTGTTTTGTCATTGCCACAGCTGGAAATACTTATTTGTGTGGTAGCTGGGCTTGACTAGTGATAGATTTGCCTCACAGTGAAAGCCACAAAAATAGTTACACTGAAACTGGGAACATTTGAGAACTTGCTGCACATACGGTATTACTGTGATTTGCCCTGTTGTTGTCATAGCAACAGTTTGGTTCCACCTGTAAGGGAGCAGCGGGGGGCATCACTTTGACACCGTGGACTGAACAGCTTTGCCTCTTTCTCGCTGCATCACTGGACAGTAGAACTGACACCCTCCTGCACTGCTGTGATAAGAATGAGAATAAAATGACTGCTGATCAACTCTTGCTGCCTGCATCACTCTGCTCCCGCAATCGGGACATGCAGTCATTTAATCTAACCGGGCTCACAGTTCGATTTAACGGGCATGCTGTTTATTATTGACGCAAGAAGAAAAGGAAGTTGACAAAGACTGCATTACAATATAGAGTAATGTGAGAGCAAAAGGGCTGCTGTGTTTATGACAGGAAAAACGTGGTAATATTCCTTATTTTGTTACTGTTGAGAAATCCCAGAAAATCACGAAGCTCCACTGTAAATTGATAATACCAACAAGTATTGTCACAGCTAGCAATAGCTTTGGTGTAATACATACAACAACTGTATGATTTAGTCCTCCGAAGACAAATACAAGTATTTTCTGATCTGGAACGATTGTCTACAGGTTTCCCTTCATCCATACATAGACCTGCTTTGTACTGTGGAGTGTCATTGGAGTTGCAGACTAAAGGGTGCGAAGTAAGAGCCCATCACAGAGCAAACATAGGGAGACAGACAAGCATAAATCCTTACACCTTCAGTGAATTTAGACTCATCAATTAACCAGCCGTGCATATATTTGGACTGTGGGAGCAACTGGTGAAAACCGATGCTCTTCACAGGGAGAAAAAGCAAAACGGCAGGTTTGAACCAGAACCTTAGCGCTAACCAATGCACCACAATGCCACCTTATTTTCAAAAGAAAAATCTTTTCTGATTTCATCCTGCTACTGTTAAGATTTGGCTGTATTTGAGCAAAAAACCAATCTGGTTAGGGCCCTAGAAAAATCATGGTTTGGTTTAAAGTAACAACTTTGTTAACACAGAAAAATATTGCTGTTCAGAGGACAGACCCTGTGTTGGAGTAATTTTCAACAAAAACCTGCAGTGCTCAGCTCTTTGAGAATGAGATTTGGGCATTTATAAAAACAAACTTTGGTATTTGTGACCTGTTTCTTTAACACTTATGTCTTAAGTAGGAAGCCTGGTGTGGATTAAGAGCCACAGACACGCTGGGAAATCAGAAAATATTGAAAGATGGACTGAAACCTTTTTGGTTTGTGTGCTTTTACTGGTTATGTTGACAATAAAACTATGGAATATCATCAGCTTTGTCCTTTTGTATCTTGGCTCAGAGTCAGTTGAGCTTTTAGCCAGCCACTGTTTGTAAATGGTCTGTACTTTTATAGCGCCGTTAACCTTAAAGTTCAACAAAGCACTTGAAAATTTGCTTTTCATTCACACTCTCACACAAGTGGTATGGAGCTGCGATCAGGAACAGCTTGGGGTTTAATGTCTTGTCCAAGGACACGTTGGCACATGGAGATGCCAGGATTTGAACCAACAAATGTGCAAATAGTGGACAACCTGCTCTACTTCCTGACACACTTAATAAAACAAACTAAAGCCTTTCAGCAAGTGAAAATGTCACCTCTCTGGCTTGACTAACATCTATGTGTGCTCATGTTTCAGCATGCACGAGGTAAAATACACACTGCTGAAGCTTTTCCAGAACGGACTTGCAGTCAAGCCAAACTGAGTTGCTTTCACTTCACACCTCTTTACAGCTGCACAGCAGAGGACCAGTAATGTGAAAGGATGAGGGTACGTTTGTGTACTACTACAACGCTTAATTATGCAAAAACTAATTCACTTTGCAGCGTCTTGTTGATTTATGTGTGTGAAGAATGGTGAAGCATTCTGTGTCTGTAATATATAGCTGTTGTCGTTGGGAAACTCAGCCTCTTGAATCAAGGCTAGAAAATATTGCCTTTCTATCTTGTATCTCTCCATCCCTCTGTGTTGACCTGGTTAAGTACAGACTAATAAAATCAGACCTGGAAACATCAATCACACCGGTAAAAATCCAACAACAATCAATAACACAGGAGCTGTCTGACTGTTATGTGCCTTTTTCCCCCTCCCTTTTACACCTTAGCTTTTTTCTTTGTCATTCGTTCTTAGTTTCAATTTGACCCTGTTTCTCTGAGCTTCAGTTGTTCTGTAAAAATGTCCAGTCAAAACTAGATCTGTGCTGAGCTGCAGAAATGGAAACACAGCTGCTATTAAAAGTTGATACTTGTCCTAAAACTTCCACCAAACACTGACAAGAACCACTTCTACCAGAAGTCTTTGTCAAGTTGAGAACAAAATCATATAAAAATAACTATATAAAGGTATGAAAGGTCTATACAGGGCGATAAAAGTGCTGTCTTCCATGAAGGCAAAATCACAAGGAAATTCCATCTACCTTCTTTTGCACACCACAGCAAAACAGCAATAAAGCTATGAGTTTGAAGCTATAAAGAAATGCAGACTTTTAAAGCAGCCTCTTATTCCCAGGCCATGAGGAGTCTGGTTGTGGACTGATAACTTTGGTGAAGAAGCACACTTAGATATGCACAACCAAGTACACACACACACACACACACACACACACACACACACACACACACACACACACACACACACACACACACACACACACACACACACACACACACACACACACACACACACACACACACACACACACACACACACACACACACACACACACACACACAGAGCGCCAGGTGCACTGGTGGGTGTTGTTCACATTCAACTTCACACACCACAATGGAGTTTCCCCTTTTAAAACCTCGGGGTGTTCAAGATGTCTTCACACAGCCCTCCTCGCTTTCCTCAACTGTTTTCTTATCCTTAAAAACTTACTCTCCAGAGCAGAGCAAACTGGCAGCTGAGATATAATTCTCTCACAGGGCTCTGTAGTCCCGTTTGAAGAGGATTCACAGATGCTCTGACAATTTAATACTAGGTCAACAGAAAGAAGGTCAGGTCGTGTTAATTTTTAATAGAGCAATTTCTACAAACTGTTTTGTGTTTCCCGATAAATTCACGGCAGATGATACAAATACAAACGAGTTGGAAACACAGAGCGAACAAGTATACACAAACTTTGAAAAATGGGGACAGATCTAGTGTCAGTGTGTGCAAATTCATGTGCACATGCCTCAGTGCCTCTGAGCCCGTGTGCCAGAAAATCTGCCACCGCGTCTGCTTTTATCAGTCGGCACTATGAGCACTGTTGAAATCTTACCAATACGTACGCGAGTGGAAATGAAAGCACTCAGTGACACAAGGGTAGTCTGAAGGGAAACCGAGAGAATGGCCGCAAGTGCTATAGTTGAAAAAGGCAGAAAATGACTCTTACAGGAGAGACTTAAGGCATTAACAGCAAAAATTGCTCGAGCTGGAATGTAGATTTTGGAGAAGTTATGATTTAACTAACAATGGCAGCAAGCCGGCATCAAACACAGATGTCTTTGCCAGGTAAACTTTGGTTGCATTTGATTTGGAAGTTGAATTCTGTTCAAACTGAGTGTGAGCAGCATTTAGCCTAATTAAATGAAACATATATTAAAACCCAAGGCTATTAAATGATTTGCTGCTGGAATAATAACTACACATATTAAATGAGGCCTGTGGAAAGAAAAACTGAATTTATTTATTTTTTTTGCTAGAGGCTGTTTCAGTGGAGAGGGCTTGAAATCTGCACTAAACTGTATACGGTGCTGGTATTTACTCTCTATACTGTTCGTACATATCAAACCCTGTGTGGTCAACCACAGGCTGGAGACTATGTATGATCTGTGCTTGAACCTGGACTGATGCTTATTGATTGCATGTTTAACCTTGGAACTATTCAATGGAAGAGAGTTCTCCTCAAAAGAGTGAAAGAATCTGTTCCTCAATCTGTTATTAAAAAACTGCACTTGATAACTTGTAGCTCTGAAAACCTATCAGGAGCAAAGTCACAAATCAGCTGTGATCAGAAAGAAGTGAAACCAAAGAAATGAAAACAGATGGTTCTACTGATTGACAACCCCCCCCCAACAATACAACAGGCAATTTAGAACAACACAACCAAGAGAACAGTCTTTTTTTCTATTACATCAATGTGGCTACTGTGGGTGTAAAGACATTTTCACTAAGACCTTAACAGTACCTGTAACAAACTCGATCAATGATTACAAACACATGGCTTGTGGCCCTGCGGTAAAGTGATAATCAATTCTATGGCTTTTTTTCTTTGTTTCTGGAGCTGTACGTGAAATTGAAGTGGGAAGATGACAGCCATGTGTAGGTAATGAAACTGCTTCATGCAGGCCAGTTGGACGAGTGTACAGAAACACAAACACAACCGATGTACACACACAAACACTTGGAAGAGAGCATCCATAACTACGGTAAGCGTTTGTGCAAGCACGCACCAAAGCACACACACGTTCTCCCAAGCCGGCGCTACAGGTAAGGAATTCTTATGGAGGCTTTCAGCTGTGGTTCGTCTGCCGCCCACAAGCGAGATAACAGCGACACAGCAATCACACCATGATGAATGAGCTGTGATAGGCACTGAAAATTGCTCCTTGGTGGCTTCCGAAGTTTGGTCCAGGGACTCTATATATCCAAAGTGAAATAAAAGCTCTGTGCTTGGCCAATTCTCTCTTTCACACCCTCTTTCTGTTGTGAAAACATTGTCTCATTTGTACTCCAGCTCAACCCAAACACACACACGTCTCCATCCTCCCCCCCGCCCTGAGTCCGTTCTCTCCCGTGTGAAATGAACCGTTCCATCTGAATCCCAATCAGTCTCAATGAGACCAGTGAGTTGCTCAGTGGCGAAATGTGGCAATGTGTCCTTCCCTCATTCCCACGGCTCGCAGCTGATAAGCCAGCCACTCAGAATAACACAGTGGGCCAATTGCCTCTGCTTACAAGCTACTTTGTGCCTTATCATCTGATTCATCAGCGAAGAGGAGGAGCTGGACGGGTGACAGGTTTGTGTGTTGATGCGTTTGTGCAGAGCGACGAAGAAAGCCACGGAACATATGCAGCCGACTGCAAACTGGACTGGTTTCAGGCACTTTCAGCATAAATCACTCCTGATGATCTACAGTAGTGCATCACAACACACAGAACTGATATCAAAGCTACTGAAAATACAGAAAATGGTGGGCTTACCAAGATCATTATAATATTCTCAAAAGCTCTGTGAATTCCTAAAGCATCTGCTCGGGTAATTAAAAGAAGTAGGCAATTATTAATAGGGAATTTATCACTGTTAAGGATTTGATCAAGAATTTATTAACAGCAGCTTTTGAGGATTGCTTATGAATTAGAGTTTCAGGGGCTGGATTTCTGCATATATATATGCTAAGTCAAAGATTTTGCTTTCCTTGAAGACATGTTGGAGGTTTAAGATTATTCCAGCTGGACTAAGTACCTTTTGCCTGCAGCTTTCCATTCCTCTTTTGCAATTATCTATTCCAACACCTTCAACATTTTTTAGTCGTGTGAAAAGCTAATAGCTCACCACTAACGATGCTCATCAATAATAACCAGGAGTTGTAGCTGGTGTATCTATAGACATCTGCAGATTACAGGTATTGGCCAGCTTTAAACGAAGACTATGGAACAGCGTTTGAAGCCTTTAGGTGGCTGCATATGGTGATTTTTTTTAACTTTCTGAAGGCGACAATCTCACTAACATGCCCTCTTCATGCAGCGCTTAACTACATGTCAAAACACAGGATTTTTGAATTTTTCTTCCAAGACTTTTCTTTACACAACTATTTCAGTGCAACTTCGTGAATGCTTTAATGAGGAGACTTCACCAGTTTAGTGCAGGAAGCCAAGAAAAACATGCAGAACTGTTCTGGAGTGATTGTGGAGGCAGTGAGATGCAGGCTTTTTGCTGCACCTTCAAGCTTGTCCATTTAGATGAGCTACCAACACTTTTGCTTTAAGAAATGGTTGGATGAAGCGTTGTATGTTGAAGTTCCAGATAATTCCCGAGTTTATTTCATTTGTGTCTGCAGGGTTTCCCATTTACTCACTCTTCTGTCAATACGGATCCTGTCAGTCCCATCTGCCCTGCAGTAACCCCAGACTTTACCGCTATTCCCAGTCATCCACCTTCTCACCTGCTCTGCTTGCCTCCAGTAGCAGCCCCACAGCACTCATACCGATCCAGTTTGATTAATTCCCTGCCAAATAGCTTTTCAGACATTTTCTTGCCTATTTTGGACTCTGCCTTAGCCGAGCCTCTTTGAACTGTTCTCCTGTGGACTTTGATCCCTTGACTCCCCGCTTCTTTTTTGCCAGCAAAGATTCCAGTAAAGGTGAACTGCTTTAAACTACTCCCGCGTCTCCGTGCATTTGATTCAAACCAGCTTCTCTGAGCCGTGAAGGTACAAATGAGTTTGCTTTAAGCATTTTGAACCTCCATCTGCCTGTTCATTAATAAAAGAATGTGTTAGGCTATGTTTTAGGGGCCCTGCATGCTTAGTCTTGTTTAATTAAAACCAGTAAGCTGCATAGAAATTTTATGATCAGTCACTTTGAAATACGTACAGCCATTTGTTAAGTAGTGACAATCAGTGCAGTACCACATTTTCTGTGAAAATATTGTTGCCTTTCCTGTCTTATTTAAACGATTTACTTGTGTTTGTTTAATTATTCATATATCTAATCTACTCAGGTCCTGCTGCTCACGTCAGTTGTATAAATAATGCTTTCATTGCAAAATGCATGCATTTTGTTTATTACTGATTATTGATCATTGAACATGGCAGATGATTAAGGAAATCACAGAAAGACTGTTCCCTTATAGGAAGTGAGACTAGAGAGAACTGGCGCTTGCTGGATCTATATTTACAACACGGGCTGAGGATGGCTGACGTGGTAAATTATTTGCCCCTGCTGATGCATTGTGACGCATCCTCATCTGAAATTCTCAGGGAGAAACAATTGCGCAGCATCAGTTACTTTGATCCCAAGAGGGCTGAGTTGGGATCTGAAAACACAAAATGGGTTTTTGATATGGTAATTGTCTGTCAACTACAGAATGTCAGCCACAGGTAGATCAGCAGAGGACTGGAGCTAATAAAATGGCCCCGACTACTGATAAGTGTGTGCCAGTATGCATACAGTACTCACCAATATTGTCGTGATGGTAAGAGTAGTGTTGAAGAGGGTGTCTGTCACATTGATTGATGGAAGCTTTTTCTCCATGGACAGTCCATCTTCGGAGTGCCACAGGCCAATCTGCAAAGTGAGCGCGCACACACACATATGCACACACAGATATAAACAGATCAGTCACTAAATCCATCAACTGGAAAAGGCCAATAGAAGCAATCTGTGCTTAATTTTCCTCCCTCTTTTCCAAAGGAGAATCATTGTGACCTTCACAAAGGACAGTGCAGGACAAAGAGGAAGCAGTGGACGGATCACCACGGCGTGAGACAAGGTGACAGCCAAAGTTAGTGAGACGGCAGGAGGAAACAAAAATAATGTGTGTGGCTCCTCAAGGAGCGTGCACAGGGCATGTGTTCAATCAGAGGCAACAGAACGCATTCATTAAACCAATTACCGGCAAATCCTGTGGCGCAGAGCCACATTCTCATTACAGCTTGAGTGGGACTTCACACCTCCACCTCACATGGCGTCTTTCATTGCATCCTCTTTCAATCTGTCTCTGCCATCTCCTGTTCATTCATTTATTTGCTCGAATCAAGTTTGTCAGCCCCAAAGTCCGTGATGGCAGCCTGTGTAAACATGAGTATTTGGTATATCAGCTTTACATCAAGCTACTGTCTCTTCCTGTTACCCTTATTTTACCATACTGGTATTGACAGGGAAAGACCTTGATGATCGGAACGCACTGACCTTGAAAGACTTACATGGCTGCTCTAATGGTAAGAACTAAATTTATTAAAATCTATCCAAGTAAAGCTGCTCTGTAAAGTGTAGTGTGTTACTTAGTTTTGACCTGACATCAGAGGTTGGACTTTTGTGTAGCTGGTTTACTATCTACTGGTGCTGTGCTGTAGGACATCTTGAATATTCATTCAAAACTGAAATACATATTTCTTGAGGACATTAAGGTGTAAGGTAACGTTATGTTACAGTGGTGACACAACAAGGGCGGAACTATCAGAAGTTTTGCTTTCCTTATCATTGCAGTTTCACAAGTAATTTTCTATTTATGCGTCTGATACAGAAACCTAAATTTCAAGGTCAATAATAAACGGAGGAGTTGACGTACGTGTCCAGCAGATAACCTGAAGATAAATTAAGATCAAGATAACATGCAAAACATTTTTTTTATTAGTTTGTGTAACTTTTATTGATTCACCTTATCTCTTGTTTAGATTTAAAGAACTTACGAGGTCAATCCAGTCCACTGAGATCACATTTTGCCTTATTGTTATGGAAACTAGATTCAAAAAAAGCAGCAGCACTATAAGCATTCATTAACCATTTCTTAAAACAACATGCAAACCTCACTGATGAATAAAATGATGACTCAAACATGCTGTTTTTAAGTCATTTACATTCAAACTCTGTAATCTATCTCATTGCATAAACATTGCCACCACTATCTCAAAGGCTTTAGAGAAATAATAACCCTTATCACAATAATCAAGTTCCCTCCATTATGAATATTATATAGGATGAATCAATGAGAGAATATCGCATCTAGTTCAGCTATGACATTTTATTGGTACGATCCAAACCATGTCGGTGTAATGAGCTCATTGATTACATTTTATAAATGCAGTGGGAATATTCTTGTTGTAAGTGGAGAGGATGAACTGTTAAAGGATGTCTGATTGAAGCATGATTAAAAACAAAAGAAAATACAGTAAACAAAGCTTTCCATCTTGGCTATGGTTTGTTTCAGGGCTAAATTGACAAAATTCTCAAGAGATTTCTTTCTACTGATGTTGAAATGTGCTACATTTGACGCCATTTAAAGACTCTCCAAACAGTGAAGATGAAGTCTGATGTGATGCTACAATTAGTATATTATATGTTAATACTTATAATATTGGATATGATATATATTATATTATATTATATTATATATAAATAAAGTAAAAGAGAGAGTTCCGTGAAACAAAGATTTCCCTCTTGAGAGCCCATTTATGATCTAAAAAGATTCTGGCCTTCCATTTCCTCTGGGTGTACTTGTTGAGAGAAACAAGCACCTTTGCTCACAATAGACTACAAGTTACCCAACTCTTCCGCAACATGCCACATTCCACACTCCGCTTCTGATGGCCTCAAGAAACAGAGAGGTGGAAAAATGTGAACATACTTGCAGCACCAAGGAAAGGGACCGGGCGAAATACGCTGCCTCAGCATCAGGCGTTACACAATCAGCTGTCGGAAGCCTGCGGAGGTGGTGGGAGGTGGGAGTCTCTGGCCTGGCTGGGCTCAGCGGGTGTCAACAAAGATCTGAGCATGCGGGTGACTGAGAGGGTAATGGGATGAGGTGGCACCATGACTTCAGCCCGGGAAGAGTAGGTGGAGAGAGAGGGAGACGGGGGAGCAGCGAGCAGGAAGGGAGCACAAGCATATGCTGGCGGGGGAGGAACTGGCCCTTTGGTGGCCCTCCCGTCAACTCTGTTTGAGCTGGAAGGGGGATAAAGTAGAGCTGTACTGTCTGTGACTCACCTCCACTGAGAGGAAGGAAGACGTATACATTAGCAAATGCAAGCAGGGAAGCACGCTCAGGAGCAAACACACTGTGACATTTATCAAACAGACTGAAAACCCTAAATGCTGTAATTATTCTTTGCAGACATCTCGCAATAAATTACACTTGTTGCTATTGATTCGAGCAATAAAAGTGGGAGACGACTCATTATATGGCACAAATAGGATGAAAAGATGACAACAAAGTGTCTGAAAGTTGGAGAGACACTAATACACAACTAATTAAAATGATGAAACATTAATCAGTGAGCAAAGCAGTTTGCCATTAATCTGAAGGCCAAGGAGGAACATTAGTAATCTTACATGCCATTTCCCTTGAAGCACATTTTACTATAATTGTACAGTTCACACAAACTGTGAAATGAAGGAAACCCTAAGCATCGCATTAATCCTGGTGAAGCAGCAACACTGTACCATTGCATAAAGCCTCATTATACATGCAGTGCAACCCAAGAATCTATTAGGCTCATGAGCTTTATCATAAAGAGAGGAAGCTGCTCATTGCTATACACCAGACTGTGTTTGTGTACAACAATACAAAGAGCAGTATCTTGATATTTCTCATTTGCAGTGTCATTAATTGGTATTTACACTGCAGTTACAATAAATACATACTGTGTGGCGCATCCAGCGAATCTAGGAAACTAATTCAGACTAAGTTCAGACTGTTGATGATGAGTGCTTTGCACTGTTTACTATCCTGAGAAACTCAGAGGCAGCAAAAAGAACAGGGTTTAATAAGGGAGAGGGGAATAGTAGAGGAGTAAAGGAAAAGACTCAGAGAGAAAAAGAAAGAGTGCATGGGAATGTCAATCACTTACTGAGTAGGTGCGGTGAGGCTGGCGAATGGAAAGAAAATCAATGAGAAAGTATGAGGAGCAGCCAGCTAGGGAGCCAGAACATAAGGTAGAAAGAACAAGGGAACACGACAGCAACTGAGAGACTGAAGAGAAACAGAGAGAGAGAGAGAGAGAGAGCGAGAGAGAGGATGGGGTGGATATTTATGTGGGTGCAAAATAAAGTGAAAAAGAGAGCAAGGAAAACGGAGAGCAAGAGTGAGACAGTGACAACAAGTGGAACGACGCATCCTGTGAGGATTACCCAGGGTTCATTCTGCAACCTGAAATTACAGCATGAGGAAAAGATTAGGGTGGCTGCTCACTGAAGCGTCAGGATTGGCTGATTTTCCTGTCAGAAAATGCCGTATCCAATAGGGTGTAGCAGGACTGTGCTGTGACAGACGCATCCATCATATATGAGAGAAGCAATAGCTACCATTATCAAGCATAATGTCATACAGCCCACTTACACCGAGGCTAAAGCATTCAGGTGTCACAGCGGAGCAAATGAGTTTGAGGCGAAGCAGAAATGTGTGTCTGTATGCCTGCATGTGCCTGTTTGTGGCTTTATGTGCTGCAGGAGTAAAGAAAAACCCTCACAGGCCCCTGAAGATGGACCTTTATTGCTCTCATAGCAGCATTATGCCGCCTCAGCTCCAAGAGAATACACTGAAGTAGATGCAGTTTCTACCTATGAGCGGACATTACCACCAGTTGAATCAGCAGCTAGTGCCTGGTTAGAACTAAACAGAGGACAGTTATATTTAGAGCGCGCTCACTCTGCCTCACAATGATCAGAGTGTTCAAATGAAATGTGTGCATTGCGTGTTTGTGTGTAGCTGTTGTGCATGTTGTTCTCTATGGAATAGCGAGTGGGAAAAAGGGCTATCTTTTTACAGAAGCTCTCTCTGGTATGACTCATCATCAGCAGGAATGAGACTAATCAGGGTGGCGCCGCAGGCAAACTTCAGGGGCTAGACAGACACAGGTGGTGGTGTAGGTGGTTGGCACTGCCAAACAGTAAGGAGAGGATTGGGGAAGGTATACATCGTGACTGTTGCTGACTGATGAAAACGAGCCTCAAACTGTGGCTTTTCTTGCTAATATTTATTTCTGGTCAAGAAAGCTCCAAAACCGGTGAAAAAGTCAGTCTGGTCTCGTTTTTCGAAAAAAAAAGTTGTTTTATAACTATATAAATTGTGATTTCTGCTGCATTTCTTATGTCTGAACACATAAAAAGTGAATGTGTCGTGTTTTTTCAGATCTGGTAATTCATTTCAAAGTTAGTCAGCGCATTCATTATTTGGCATTATGATGGAGAATGGCATTGCTAGTTCAATAGCTGTAATGAGACAAGCTTTGGGTTGAAGAGAAGGTCTTTCGGCGAGCAGAGCAGATCTTCAAAGCGGTGCTGCATGTTCTCCAAGTGATACATCCCCTGTAGTGACGATGGCTAACAAAGGATGCCCTGGCAGCCACAGTCCCTGCTCAGCCTGCACACCCAGACACTGCGGACCGCTCAAATGTCTTCATCGCTAACGATCACGTTAGTGGAGATGTACCCAAATGCTGGGGACAAAGGAAGACCTTTAGGGGTGCGTTCCAACCCCAACTTGCTCATTACATCCATTCAGTCTTGCTGTTTTCTAGTTTTTCACTCTTGTGTGAGTAGAGTGGGAGATGAGCGATAAGAATCACTAAAACACTGAGGGGTCATGGCTGTCGGACATGGAGATGTAAGAACATTTACAGCAACTAAAAAATGAATTGTACAAGTCTGCTCTGATTTCTGTATCTAAGTTTCAAAGGCTTCAGAGCAAGAACAGATTCTAAGAGGCTGCATTCATAAAGCTCTGATATGTGTAATATAACCTGCTTAGGTCCTTCTGAGGTGGAGTTGTAGGCTATGAGTAGCTAGAAGACCAACTTTTTTGCTGGACTATAGCATTCTATTTGCTTATTTGCTCTTTTATATCTCTTTAATTTGCCAATAAATATGTTGCTTTTGTTGAGATTAGTCCCAGCATAATTTTGAAGCAAGCGTACACTGCACAGTGTAGCAGAGCAAATGTAAATGTTTTATTGACCTGTGAAAAGTTACAAAATAATAAAAAGCAATGATCACATAGAATATGATATCAAATGGGAATCCTTTGAAGAATTTAAGAAGAACACGGATGAGCAGACTGTGCCTAGAAGAGAGAACAAATGGAACAGTACCTATCAGGGTACAAAGGATCGTTGGTAGTTCTGCAGCTACATTACAGTATGTCGAGAGTCTTGGTAGGAATTCAAGGGTGCACTGTGCAGACTGATAAAAACTAAGACACAGAGGCAAACTTGCAGGCACACAGGCGCAGAGGCACTCAGGCACATACACATAAATTTGCATGTACATGCATATTACACACACTCAAACACTCGCGCACACACAGACACACACGCACACCCAGCCAAGCAACACATACACAGCCTCACCCAGCCTTGAAATCCGTTAAGACTGGGGGATCTTGCAAAACAGCTCATCCATTCTGCTTTTGATCTATTCCCCATCTCCAGCCTGCAAAGTGCAAACTGAGAAAAACAAAAGAGGAAAGGGGACTGCTGTACGTCTCTGAGAGACCAAACAAAGGAGAGAACTAGAGACACACACAAAGGATGCCGGTGTGTGCAGACTAGTGATGTGAGTCTCTGCTTTGACAAATTCAATATGAATTTCAATACGTAGTCACAGATTCAGTAGAGGGAAAATCATTTTGAGAAGTCTGATGATTTGGTAGGAAACACATTGATTTCTTATTTGATTGGCTGCAATTCAACATGCTTTGCTTTGACGGGTGTCAAAAAATTTGTGTGACATAAACATACTGCTTTGAACTTGCTTTGTATACACACAGGGGAAAGCAGCTGCATTAAACCTTGTCTTTGGCCAGCTGAAGAATTCCTCCAAGGTTTGAAATGAATCAAGAAAAAAAAGTGAAGCACAAAACGTCTCGAGGGAGAACATGTCAAAAGACGACTAATATGACTTGTAAACAATGCTGCCGAGCTTTCCCCGAGTCCCAAACATTTAAATCAACAGCTGCATCGTGAATCTGACACAGTCTCCATGACTGCTAACATCCCCGATGAAAATGGCTGCGTGCGTGCAAAGTCTGAGCAAAAGAAATAACCGCGTCAGACAGCATTAGCTTATAAAGTCTATGCATGCACATGGTGTACAAATCAGAATCAGACCCATTCATGTTCGGCCAGACATTCTAATTATCCTTCAAAAGCGATACATTACATTACATTTATGACTTTCAATTAGTATTCATTCAAATTGGAGAAAATTAAACGAAATGAAAAATGAAGAAATCTAATAAAAGTAATGTGTCTCTTTTGCTCGTAGACAAGTTATTTTTATTTCATTTTTTCTAAAAATTCATAGCTTCTCTGACCTCCAGGACTGTCTGCAGCATTCAGGACATTTAACTCATAACAGAGACAGCTTTGTGTGCAATAAACCAGAGGGGACAAAGCTGCTCATAAACTGATCCGTGGCTTTGTGGCTGAGCTTTACTGACGTTACCGGGAGGGCATGTGGCTTTTACGCTGTCACTAAACTTACATACAACAGCTATCTACATCAGGATGCTTTTTTGAAACATGCCTAAAAATAATCAGGATACACTGAACAGAGAGTATCAGGAACACCAGAGAGCTAGCCCAAGAATGAGTGATTATGCAAGAATGAAGCAAGCATGCAAAAGGCTGTTTGAGGAAGTGATAGAAAAGATGATGGTGACTTCACACATTTAATCCCTGCTACAACACAGACTACTTTGAGTCACCACAGTAAAACAAAGGCAGACAAACACGGTGCACGAGAATCTTTAGAAGTTAATGTGGTCTGACATGGTGTAGTTCCAGTGGCTCGAAAAGTAAACTACACACACACAAACTGACATATTCACACAAAATACACACCATCTATGCTGGTATGACAACTAAATGGTACTGTAATGTTCAGTCCTGATGCACTTGAATGTGGTTACTGGGATGCAGCTTGCAATAGATAAAACAATGCAAGTAAAATATAAATCTAAAAAGCCTTTCCAGTATGCAGGCTTTATAGCTCCTTGATGTGATCCTCAGAGATGCTCTGCCGGTTCTCAGGGACAATTTTATTTAACAGTGAAATAATACATCTGCATTGCATACCGACAAATAAACACCAAATTTATGTCACACCAATGTCTTTTCCCCCTGCTGGCAAATAGCACTTTTATCTCTGCATAACACTTCTTTGCTCGTTATTACAGATAATAAATTTCATTTTCTGTTCAGGACCATTTTGTCCTATTAAATTGTGACCCTAATAAAGTGCCCGATGGAACGGGAAATGTCTATATGACAACACATTCTGGAGCCCTTTCACTTCTGTTTGACGCTGCCACTATTTGTGATGTGACAGTTGTTGTAATTACACCACTGTAACAAAGATAACACCTATTATTCTTGGATATCTGGCTTCCTTAAACAGATACAAGGACACATGCAGACAAAGACTGCAATGTATTTAGCTGGCATAGTTGGAGGAGATCTAAAGGCCACATCAGCAACAGCTCTGGCGTATTTAGACCCTGTACGTCTATCAGATCTGGTTAAGATGTACTCATCTCTGCTGGAGCCAGAGGCACAGACAGAGATCCAAGCCATGTCATGGTGTGCTGAGCTACACCAGGCTCCTATGATAATGTCCTTCAAGGAAAGGAAAAAAGGGTGGAGACAGTCTTGAATCTGTCAACCTGCTGTGTGAAACCCCACACCCCTCAACCCCTTTACATTTCCCCCTCTTTCTCTGGCGCCTGCTCTATCCGACTGTACCTGTCCCTTCCCTCCCTCCTTACCCTTACATTGCTGCAGTGGATAGAAATTGAATTGAGTACATCTGCATCTGCAGCAGCGGGGGCAGCTAGAGTAATAGTGTTCTCAGAGATGGGTTGGGAGTAAAGAAGAGGGGAGGGGAGGAAAAAAGCAGATTCCCGTAATAAACATAGGAGCAGTGCTGACAGGAAATAAATAAATCCAATAGAAAAGAGAAAGAAATTGAACGAGCACATCCACCCTTTAACTGGAGGAAGTCTTGTGTGAATAACACAGCTCAAATCATTTCATGCAAATCGAAGTGGTGCACATGCAGCATGTGTGCATGTCCGCAAGAGTGGAAACATTTGTTTGTGTGTGTCTCGGATATTCCAGGAACTCGGCGTCCCCTCAGATAGAGGGACGCAGACGAGGATATAAAGGCCTCCTCTTACTTCATCACCTCCACTGTTTGGCTCCACCTCTGAAGACCTTGACACAAGGACACCAGGGGACTAAAGTTTATTAAAAAAGCAATCTGGCTGTAAATGTTTGAATGACAATTCTGGAAATTGGAAAGGATATACAAGGGCAGGTCCAGATGGTTTAACAGTGTATTGATGATCTCTTCACAAAGATTCACTATGGCGATATACAAATGCACAGAAATGGACTGGAAATAAAATGTGTGGGAGGAAGACAACAAAAAAAACAAACAAACAAAAAGAAAATCAATATCCAAGATAAAAGAAAGTGTACTACACACACGGATTGTTTATTTACATCTGATGAATAGTGCTTGCTGCACCTGTAAGGATGAGAAATGAGGCAAAATAACCAAATGAATTTGATTGCAGTGTCAAACAAGACGAGAGTATTCTCTACCTGAGCTAGAAATCTAATCAGTTCTTTGTATTTAGACAATTCATTCTTAATGCGGCAGCAAATATAATCTACCCTGATAAACCAGAAGACACTTGCTTTCTATTTCTATTTAAATCTGCAGGGGTTGCCAGCTTGTGCAGTCGCCTGGGTGGGGGGGTTTCTGTTATTTCAGTGAGAAATGAAAAGAATGATGAAAAAAAGAACAACACATTTTTTATGTTGTGTTGACGGGATTAAGGAAGCAAAATTGCAGCTGCAGAAACAGTGGTACGGTAAATCCCAGACTCCATAAGAATGCCTCAGATGCTCTCATTCCTCTTTGACCTTTGTTTTATAGCTACGGAATTTCCGCTCAATTCAAAGCCTGATAGCCATCAACCTTTCAAGCTTCAAACAAACACATTATAAGTGTGCCAGAAAGTCAGAGTCAAATCTATTCCCGCACATCGAATTTTGCAAAGCACCTGTGGACTCAATAATGAGAACAATTTGCTTTGAGTCATGCTGCAGTCGGCCTTTGGCCTTTTCTGCTCCTGGCTGGGGCACACTGCTGTAACTCACTCATAGCTTACTGCATGCTTTGTGGCCTCTTACAGCCTCATCAACTGACTCTAGAACTGGAAATATTTCTCTCTTTTTCCGTTGTTTCGCTTTCTTTTCCCTCTCTCTCTCTCTCAGGTGGTTTCTATACCGAAGGAGTGATTAAGTGCCTCCATTACAAAACTTAATTAGTGACTCTCCTCTCTCCAGGAATTGGCCAACAGAGTTTGCGGCTCACCATCCTCCTGCTACGCACAGCAATGCACACGTGTGAATGGAGAATGCGCACGCACAAACACTGAAACTCTTGCAGCTTTGATAGCAACCTCTTCTGCACTCGCGCACTCTCACACACACAACACTGTTACAGACAACAGCTTGCCTAATCCAAACTGCAATAATTACTCATTTTACAGCTTCCTCCAATTAACCGGCATGCTGCTGTCAATGAGCTCCGTGCTGAAAATGAGGGCCAGTCCACGGAGGCCAGGGGGGCTGCAGAGAGGCTGGACCGGATCTGTCAGCATGGCGTGTGCTGTGGTGCAGTTGGCTGGCAGGCTGCAGTGTGTTTGTTTTGGAGGAGACTTGAGCCTCTGCTAAACCAGCATAGATGGCGGTGGGCTTGTTGTGTGCAGAGCTGAGAAGCAGGCAGCAGGGGATGGTACCAACCCCATCAATGCTCACACATAAGCCCTGACGCACACACAAGTACAAACATAAAAGGCAGGCATTCAGATGAACAGCCACACGAGAGCACACGCATACTGTGGACTGATGTCAGCTGGATCAGTCAGCGGTCGTACAGCTGCGACGAGCCAAGTGTCACAATAAATGACACTCTGATATTTCTGATCCAGCCCTCCCCCATACAATAAATGCTTCAATCCATTCTAGCAACGAGGGTGTGAGTTAGGAAACTGCTCGGCCCTTTGTGATGTTCCTGGAGAGAAGAAAGCAGCCTGTGTTCAGAGGAACAGGTTGAGTCATGTTATCCATTGGTATATACCCAGAATGATACTGTTTTACAGCGTAACCCTGGTGTTCGCACCATCTGGAGAGTACACCCTCAGAAACATGTTCACATTCAAGCACAAGCCAAGAACTTCTTCGTATTAGGCTCCTTTATCTAACTCATTACACAGACTCATAGAGGGATGTGGTATAGGATTCAGAGGATTACACTCACTTCTCTTCAAATAATAACATGATTAGTCACTCCGGTGAGAAACAGGGGTGAAGGTCACCATTGTTGCCTTAAATATTAGGTCTGGCGGGGCTTCCAGATAGCTCAACTGGTTGAGTAGTCGACCCACAAACAAGGTCTATAGATCCCAACGCAGCAGCCTAAGTTCGATTCCAGCTCACGGCCTTTTGCTGCAGGTCTTTCTCCCATTCTTCTGTCTGCCTCTACTAACCTGTCTAATGAAGCCAACGAAAGACCAGAAACTATATATTAGGTCTGGTAAGGTTGGCTGTTATTTTCAATACAGAAATATGATTATACTGTTTGTAGCTTTATAGCTTCATCCTCTTTTCTTTCTGCTCAATTTTTTCTCCCAAGCGCCCTTTCTGTCTCATTTACTTTCTGCCTGTCATCATTGCATCCTCCTCCCTCATCACTCTTTTCTTTCTCCTCTCTCTCTCTCTCCGCCTTCCTCTCTCATCTCATCTGTGGATTGTTGTTGGTTTACAGGTACCAGTGGTGCCTTTGCCAGAAAGCAGAAAATGCCATTCCAGCTTCACCATCAACACTGGCCCACCTGACTAGCGGCACAGGAGCAGCTGGAAAATTTTACTTTGCCTGCCAAAACTGAACAAATAACGATTATTGCATTATGCCGCCAGATCATCCAGTCATCTGGACATGAGGCAGGCTAAGTGTACTCTCATCTGAAATGGTTATTTTCAAGCTTTATGCAATTATTTGAATTTTCGGTTTATATCCTGTACAGGTATTGTGCTCGAATGAGCCGATTTTTAAAGCACACATGCATCCTTCAGTGAAATGAATTTTGCACAAAACACATTTGGTCGAATGTACTTTTCAATACTCTAGCACCAAATAATTCAAACTAAAAAACAAAAAGAATCTGGTATCTGGTTCTCCAAATTAAAGTTGAACATTAATAATAACGGAGCAGCTACATCACCCTTTGGTTTCTGATGAGGCCAACACTGTCTATGTCAAATATCATATTTCACACTAAATTAGCCCTACAGTTGATCTAGAGGTTGTGTGATTTGTTTTGTCTTTTGTAACAGCAGGAATGAGTGTAGACTCACTGTTAGTCATTATTACTGATATGGCGGATGGATGCTTAAATAAAGCATGGAAGACTCTTTCTAAAGCCGGTCGTTGCACCAAAGATGCAGAGGATGCTCATGATTAGGTATAAAATAATGCAGAAAACAAGTGGATGGATGGATGGATAGATAGTCAGACAGATAGTGAGAGCAGATCAAGCAGCAGGAAACTGTTCTAATGTGTGAAAATGCCTGCCAAAGAAATTCAATTTGTGACGGTGATTGGCTGAGCAGTGCTGAGCCCCCGGGGAGATGATGATCGCATGTGAGCAGATCCTCACTGCAGCCACAGAAATCACAGGAAAGAGGGAGAAGTGGAGAAGGGTGCAGGGCTGGAGGTCAGTCTGTGTACAATACACCTCATTACTGTCTGATGGAGATGTTCTTTTTCTTTTCCTTTCACATTTTGACTGAAACACCTCTTCTTTCAAAGCCGAAACACATCCCAGGTATTGTAGACAACATCGTCGCTATTGTATTTTAAGCAAACAAAGATGTGAAGTATCAACTTGTCATTTGCTGTTTTGCAAACATTCTGTTTAAGGTCTGAGTGTGTAGGTGTGACTGTGTGTGTGTGTGTGGGCAGGGAGCCATCTTCCTTATCGCTGCCAAAGCCCTGGCACCTCCAGTGTCTGCCTGGCTGAAGCAGCCCCAACCCAACATCATGTGGGAGGTGTTAGTCAACAAAACAAACAACACACCCATCCTGTCACCCGTCTAACACCTTGCCTCTTCCCATTAACATAACTGGCAGGACTGCTTTATAATACTTCTGGTTGGAATCGTCACATTAGGCCTGATAGTGTTATCCTTCTGCTTGACTGGCTGCGAGCCAGTATAAAGAGGGGACATGTGGAGACACAGACAAGGTTAATAAAGGCAGATGGGCCACAGTCTGACTGTTTCATGGGCTTCTTGGGCAGGTCCTCGCTCGCCTCTTTCATGGAGATCATCTCAGCTGAAAGGGTCAGATGCTTCAAAGCCCTGTAAAACCTGCTCTTTGTATGACCAAACTGTGTCTTGTCTGTGGCGCAGCAGAATAACAGCAACCACTGAAAATTCTGCAGATTGGAAACACACATATATGCTACAGAACAGTGGTGACAGTTTGTTGGATTACGGATAAGTTATTAACTGCTCTGCATAATGCAGCACCGACAGAGAAACACAATAGTTAAGCAACAGGGAAATGTACACTATAGCTGTCAGAGTAAGAGACAGGTATATCCAGGGGAAATGCGGTGCACACTTTGCCAAAACATCATGAAAAAACACAAATAGGAAAAACGCATGTAGCAACTAAAAATTTAAGGGGGTATTTTAGTTGGACAAAAGCAAAGGTGATAATGTTTTCTGGCCTGTTTGTCTGTGTGTGTTTATACTCAAGTCATTGTTATTTATAGAACATTTAAAACAGTACAAGCCGACCCTAGCAGAGCATCTACTGGCCACAAAACCCTAGATACAGAGAATTTATATAATGGGACTCACTTTACTAGATGCATGCTCTGCCAAGCCATATACCATTAAATCCCTGAGGAAATTACGATTTGTTTTGCTACCACAGACATCTGTGTATATATTCAATCATAAACCTGCCACTGTTTTACTGTGGTCTCACATATAGCACTGACGTCAAAA
Source organism: Acanthochromis polyacanthus (assembly GCF_021347895.1). Classification (NCBI taxonomy): domain Eukaryota; kingdom Metazoa; phylum Chordata; class Actinopteri; family Pomacentridae; genus Acanthochromis; species Acanthochromis polyacanthus. The sequence continues at coordinate 37,985,243 of NC_067125.1, read as the reverse complement.
AATGCCAAAGTCACCAAAAGATAATCTGGTATTTTTCTTTTTGGAAAATGAAAGATGTGATTTCTCAGTTAAGTGGATAAAGTTAGGAGCACTTTACAGGGTTTATTCAAGAAAATATAAAGCAGCATATAATAGATATGCTGTATGTTTTGTTCTGTATTTGAAATGAATGCTTATATCTGCATTGACACATACAAGCACTTCATAGTCTTTATTCTGTAGGCTTCTGGCCTAAAGCTCAAGGCCACAATGAAGCATAATTTATGCTTGATGGCTCTCAACAATCAAGGGCTGTGCTTTGGGAAAAATGACGATTTTCTTTGAAAACAATGTTGTAAGGCACGACTGTCACTTTAAGTATGTGTACAAATTTGTTATGTCACAGAAAATATCAGACTGTTGCACAACAAGGTTAGATATTTTGTTTGCAAGAAAAACGTCTTTAAAATGGACTCCTTTAAGAAACTGAAAATATATTTTTGTTTACAGTTCATCCATATACATCCCCATCCTTTTGATTTTATTTTCTGTATTTTTCCCCATCGTTTTCACAACGTGAACCAATATAGTCTTGCTTATCCTCACATACACCACGATCTCTATCTGTCACAACACATCAGTAACCAAAATGAAAATTTTACCTGTTTTGTGACTCATATGGAAGATGGTATTTTTTATAAATATTCTAAAACCCTGAGTTATCCAGCTATTACCATAAAAGTAAACATGACCACAGACAGACTTTTCATCTTAATGCACATCTCCATCAGTCATCTTTTCAAAGGCCCCGCACTTTTGTGCTGATGTTTACCTGCAAATCCTTTTTGCCTTCCATCCATTGCTCACAGACAACTGAGATTTTTACCTGGGAGATCAACCACAGATTTTCACAGCCGGTGACAGCTCAGCTCCGCTGGGGCATTTGGAGATGTAGTTGATGGATGGAGGAGTACTGGGTTATCACTTTGCCCAAACAGATTTTCCCCAGACACTCCTGAATGGTCTTGAAACAATGTTCTTGTCTTTACCTCATTTACTAAACCGTTGGTCACTGGTTCTCCGTCAGAGGGTTCTTAGAAGTATTCACAGTTATTGCAATTATTTCAATATTTAGGAATTGTTATATGTCCACAATGTACAGTGGTGACAATTTAGATTATGGTTTTATGTCTACTGTACACTAACAACCAATTTTTTTTCAACACGGTTATTGCAAATCAGATATTAGAGAGCAGAAGCCTAATGGTTGTAAATTTCTGAATCCTTGTAACAAAGAATTAGAAACTCTACAATTCTACAATTTCATTTGGCAGACGCTTTTGTCCAAAGCGACGTACAACACAAGCAAGAATTCAGACATAAGGAAAAACCTGTAGTAAGTGCAAGAAGTGCTTCAAGTGCGATTGGTCAAAGGTGTTGCCATCAAGTTGCAGAAGAATTGCCAACCACGCCCCCCCCCCCCCCTCCACACACACACACACACACTTTTTTTTTTTTTAAACTTTGTCAGCGCTAAATAAGTGCTGGGTTTTGGACCACCTGACTTATTCTACCTCTAAGGTGGAGTCAGATTAAGTGCCAAGGTGTTCTCTAAACAATTGAGTCTTCAATTGTCTTTTAAAAGTAGAAAGGGACTCAGCAGAATGCACAGAGTTTGGTAATTTGTGCCACCATTTGGAAACAACAGAGGAGAAGAGTCTGGCTGGAGATATCGAGGGTTTTGGACCACCTGACTTATTCTACCTCTAAGGTGGAGTCAGATTAAGTGCCTAGGTGTTCTCTGAACAATTGAGTCTTCAATCGTCTCTTAAAAGTAGAAAGGGACTACAATATCACATTTCCCAACAACAGATAGAGCACATAGCAGGAACGTAACAGCAGCACAGCCATCCATCCGCTAACAAACAGTTCTCTAAGCTGCTCAAAGCCTCTCATCCCTTACAGTTTATTACTGTCTACTTCCACCTATTATAATCCTTGTAAATGTTCTTAATCTATGACAAACTGTTAAGTATTTCAGACTTTGTCCTCTGATGCAAACCTGTGGTGCTTGGGGAGACTCCACTCAGGGGGTGTATGTAGAGTATTTTCACTAAATGACAAAGCACAACAGGACTGCTGTGTTGGAGGCTTGAAATCCCAGCACTCACTGAGGCACCACTGGAGTGGTGGATGTTGACGAATACCACCTACAAATCTCTGCTGACACATTACAGTCACTTTGTAAAATAAGGCAGCAAGACATGACTAATTGCTCTTTTATTCCACAAAGAATCCCAATCCCAAATTTGTATCTAATATTTATCCGAGGACATAGTTGTAAAACCAACAACAGGAAGAGCAGCAGCAAAGTGACTTCTGCTTCAGGACTGGCTTCTGTTTTAACCTTAATTTATTTTCCATAAAATTATCCATCTCTCTCCTTCAAATCACATCTCTAATATTTAATTTTTGTCCTCTGGCACCTCCACTCTTCTGCTAGTAGGATAATGGAGATTGTTTGCACCCAGAGATGTCAGCTGAGCAAGTGTTATCGCCGCTCCCTGCTGTACGATCCAGCTCCAGTTACCTCAACACCATAAAGACAAGTGCAACATTTGCCAGAAGTAGTGCCCTGTTGGGAACAGGACTGTGCCGGAGAGCTATCAGCTCTGTAACGGTATAGCCAGTGTCTGAAGCAAATCTGTGTGGGTCACTTCAGAAATACAAGATGATTTATATGTAAATTCTTCAGCCAGTCACATTAACTTCATGCTATTGCAAGGCTGTTCTGGTATTGCCTGAATCCATAACACAGGGTTTGTTTGAAGACAGATAATTTTAAAGGTTAGATTTGAAAGACTGGGGGTTACTTTACCTGCCTTAGGCCATCCTTGCTGTTTTGCATGATCCTCAGGGCGTAGTTAGACCGCTGTCCTTTGCTGTTGAATTCAATGTGGCCTGTTAGACCTTCCAATTCTACCTATCCAACACAGAGACAGCAACATGTTTAAAGGTCTCATCAAGAAATCCATCTTGCTTCCCATAATGGATATGACTTGAGGGTACATTAACTCCATCGGCTCTGCTTCATCCTTTGAAACACTATATGTCACATTTACAATAAGAACAGTGAGACAAGGCTGTAATAACTTCAATTTACAGTAAAAAGAAGAGTGATTAGTCATGCCGTCTTTCTCTGCGTAAGTAAGACAAACAGTCTGTGTAAAATGTGTAACACTTAAGCATTTCAATCACTTACAGCCATTTCTCGCTAACAGGAAAACACATTTTATTCAGTGACAGCACATCTTTATCTCTCCTCCTCCGTTGTCTCTCAGTATAATGCCGAGATGAGATAAACTGACCGAGTGGATAGGAAGTATATCTTCATAAGAGATGACAGTTCAGACGTTATCTGCTGTCAGTGAAACTATCTAGACTCTAAAATAACCAATTAACATATACGAAGAGAAGCGATGATGAAAATCTCAACAGGCTTGGCTATCTGACAATATCTAATTAAGGCTACTACCTGACGAAATATAGGCGCAGTAAATATGAGATGGCTATTTAGTGTAGCTTAATGACTGGAAATACAGGAAATGTCGATTTTAGCGTTCTATAAAAGCAATAAAATCCCTCCACCAGAACCTATAAAATTAATTAATGCACTATATCACATTGGCTTAACCCTGTCAACCCCAGCATCCACCAGTCTGTCTGAAATGCATGTTGTCTTTTAAAAAAAATCACCAAAATGATGCCATTTATCAGAGCCAGAAAGTGTGATAACAAAAAGAATAAAAGGATTTTTTGCTTTCCTTAAACTACTTTGAATTATAAAACTTTTAGTAACTCAGCTGGAACCAGCAGTCAAAGAGACTTTTTCAGCTAAACTGCAGGCAGTGTTTACACAAAGCAAAGCAAAAATGTGTAGTAAAATATCAATAGTATGTAAACCAACAATTTATTTGTCTAGTATTGATAACTCCTGTGTGCACATGAGAAATATTGGACATGTTGATGCTATTTTTTTCAACTTCGATAAAATAAATAATCGCAGAAATCCGATTTTCATTCTATATATGATTTATGAGATTTTAACCGTGTCATACTGCAGAGAAGACATTTTTAAGTTCTCCACTTTTAGTTGTGGTTGTGCTCTTTCAATAAATGTGCAGGACTTCATGCTGCAGTGAAAAATGAGCCCGCAGTCAGTAAAAATGTGACAAACACAAAACGGAAAAATGGAAGCTTCTGGTTTTTGGCTGGGCACAGAAACCTCTTGGTGTGCCTGCCGCCCTCATGATAAAAAGACCAGAATTTTACTACCCTCAACCAACACATAGTTAGAAAAGCTAAACAAATCCCAACATTTTAATTTGTGATGCTTGCTGTTCCCCAAAGTTTCACTCTTCATTCTAAGTCAAGCTAACTGGCTATTGGTGTGTAGTTAATAGTGGATCTATGTTTTTTTTTGTGTGGGGGGACTACATCGGCATTACTTAGATGATGATTATGGAGACAATTATTAGTAATAACACTGCTTACTGGTACATGTGTTTTAAGACTTAGGGCTCAACATTTTCACTCACAGCAAATAACAATATGAGATATAATTAGTTATTTAATAAGGTAGTTAGCTAATTAACAGTGAACTTGTAGGACTTTGGGTTGCTTTTCCTCTGTTTCCAGTCTGAGCTAATTGGCTGACAGCAATACCAACGTCCTTATCTAACTCAAGCCAATAACCACATTTCCCAGAATGTCGAACTCTGCCTTCCAGCTCAGCAGTGGTCAGTCCTGTTATCTTCATCACCTCCAGCAGTGCTAATCTTACCATCCTCAGGTAATTCATGAGGCTGGTGCCGTGCTCCCAGATCTTGGAGGACTTGCAGGAGAGCTGAGTGGCGCCAACGTTCTGGCTACGGTTCAGCTCCTGGACCGCCGCCACCACAGCGTACACCGCATCAAAGAGCAGCGCTGACGAGAGCTGCAGGGGGAGAGGGAGGGAAGAAGGTGAATACATTATGCACACACTCTCTCAAACACACACAAAGCTGGAAAAACTCAAAGCACACAAGCTGCAAGTGTAACATGTCAGTGGTTAGCGGTCAGTGAGGGGTTAATCTATCCCCCGAGTGGCAGTGAGATTATTCCATTAGATCATTAGAAAGACTCTGATCTGCTGACAGTGTTGAAAACCATCTCTCTTTCCCTCCATCTCTCGGAGAGACTGTCCTTCCTGCTCTTATCCCCAATGAAGCTGGCACACCCTGACCATTCCAATTACTGCCTGTCTCTCAGCGACGGCCAGAAAACAGTGAGAGAGGCAGCTTTTCCTCCCATCTCGCCTGTACAAACAGCCTCATCTTCACTACCACTGCATTCTGCTGTGTACATTTTATTAAAATGCAGGATGCCCTGCATTAGAATCCAGGTTTGAGCTGTCCATCTGTGTAATGGAAGTAGGGAGAATTGTCCTGATGTTTGGTGGATATTGATACAAGGCTGAGAGGGATCGTGATGCATAGTAAATTTGGGAGGCCACAGAGATCTACAATAGACCATTAAACTGCAAAACTGTGATGTACAACAGCCGTGAATTGGCCAACATAATTGGTTAACTGCACATTAAAAGCAACACTCAATCTGTGAAGACATTACAGCCACAGGTTGATGCATAGAAAACAAAGTCACACAGTTCAGTCAGCGTTACAGAGTGAATGAGAAAATGTTACAGCAGCATTTCTGACTATTTTCCACTCACTTCCCCTTTCTTTGCAAACTACTATATCAGAGTAATTTCGATCAGAGAGTTGATAATGTGTGATTGAACAGGTCTGCACCAAATTTTGTTTGGCCTTAAACTGAATTAAGGGCAGCAGAAAACTTGCTTGTATGGGGGAAAATGTTCAAATCAGAGGCTTCTGAATGACACCCACTGTCTAAGCTGAAGACATATAGAGATAGAGCAGAATAGAAACTGATAACAAAAACACATCACTGCTGCTGACGCGCACCAGTAAGGTGTGCACGCTTTAAAAGCTGCTGTCTACTATATTAACAAATAGCAGCTGCAGACTAAAGGGAGCAAGGTGCCATGTTTGTCTCACTATCGAAAGCTGCAAATATTCAGGGGAGGTTTTGTGGCCGTACAGTTTCAGACAGGTGTCGAACTTCCAAAACATATTTTTATTCAGTGACGCTTTTGTGCTAGACCTTTAGGGCAGATTGTTTGGTTCATCTTAAATACTGAGCGGCTGCAACTTTGCAACCACTGAGCATGATCCACATTATGGAGGCATGGATTTACAAAAATGCTTTCCCATTGAAGCTTCAAGAACACGCAGAATGTATGTATGTATTTTTAGATATTAATCATTCTTTTTTGCTATTATTCTGTGAAATTTCTTCGATGCATTCTGAGTCTAAAGTTTTTTGAGAACGTGTTTTTTGCACTTGGGTGTTTAAAGCACTCATACCCTAGGATTTGATGCAAACAATTTTTAAAATCTATATTTATGCATTATACTTTCTGAATGTTCTTCAAACTTGTCAATAACATGTGAAACCTGTGTAAATAGATTTACTCGAGAAACTCCTTGTGTCACTGTCCATATGAGCTGCACTCTCTATTAAATAACTGTTTGAGTGATCACTGCGCGATACCAAGGAAAGAATATATATGGAATTACAGAATTGGAAGATATTTCTGTGCAACTTTCTGCTAACCAAACCTTCAACCTACCCACCTACACTGTCTGAGATGAACTGCTGCCAGTCTTTATCTTTAAATGCGCCTGTATGCGATTGTTGTACACATGAGAATGAATTAAAAACATAGAAAACAGCATATTACCTACGTGCAGGTCTAACTGGGTTAATCAGTTTCTTGGTCTGCCGTTGTCAGCCTTTATTCTCTCTTGTTATTAGCTAATTAGTCACAAGTCCTAATTGCTGCGGGCTCACTAAGTATCTGAGTGACCTGCTGTGCACAGAACAGAACATTTTTCCATGCTGTGCTCAAACTATTCTTAACCTTTCATCGCCCAGCGTGTGAAGTAGAAAGGAGGCAATGAATGCATGTACTGTGTAAGCACGTTTGTTTCACTTTCTACTTCCTCATAACTTCAAACAAAGACGATTCATTCACTAATTGACTGTACTGAATTACTTGTTCTTAATGAAGCCCTTAAGCAAACAAAGATTTGCAACAGTGGTTATTTTTTGGTACCCAGATGTATTATTTTTGTATTTGTTAGGAGTAATTTCAAATTATTTTAGACATGTTTTGAAAAGAATAAGAATCTTCAAAGATAACAGAATAATTCCTACTATTATAATTATTTTGAAGAAACTGAACTGAATATATAAACTTGCATATTGACCTATATCCCTTTGCACTTCAGTGCGCTTCAGTGTCCCGCCCGCGGTACACTTTGAGATGCGCTGAAGTATTTCTCTTAATTGACCGACGCTGCAAACTCAGTGATAGAAACATTATACACCGATGGAAAGCTTAGATTCTCATGAATCCGCCGGTATAAACCACTTTCAGATGTGATTACCACAGCGGGTAATATAAACACATTTGTCCGACAAACAACGAATATTCATCCATCTGTTCTCTATACACGGCTTCAACGCACACAGCGCGACTCACATTTCCGGGTTCATTATTACACACATATGAAAATATTCCACAAAAAACGGCCATAATCCAACCTTTTACATCCAGACGAAACAAGCCAGAAACATATTTTGTCCAAAACATGTCCTGAAGTCGGTATAAAATCCACGAATCGGTCGTTTTCAAGGAAATGCACCTCGCGATGCACGTCCAATATTCCCTGTATTTCTCGTCATATTTTTATTTACAAATAGAATATTAGTGATTTTTTGTACTGAAAATGGCTGGAATTGACTGCAGCTTAAAGGGATATTTTTTTCTGTTTTGTCCAATATTCATGTTAGTCTCAGCCATTCCCATTAATATATTATAACTTTTATTGTACGCTATGCACATTTGTACAATTGCACTGTTTGGTTAGTTTTAAAACTAATAAATTATTTGATTCAACACTTTAATGCGTAATAATGATGCTATAAAGTTTTAGAACCTTTTGTTTACTGGTGTCTGGAAGCAGAAATTCAGTCTAACAGCTAATGTAATTCTTCGTGTTACTTTTAGATGCTGTTTTTATGAGTGACACTTCTGGACAAACGGGTGAGAGTGTTTTGCCTTGAGAGGGACTATTGGGGAGCCAGATAACACCCATACACCTTTTTTCCCATAAACAGGCAGTAACTTACAAACTAGTATCCCTCATCGTGTTTATGCAGGTCATTTATTCCACGATAGAATTGAGACAGACAGCTCAGATAGTCTAACCTCAAAGAACAAGTATGACAGAAGAATACAGGTTTAATATTTCTATCTTGTATGATTAGCTGAGAAAAAAAAACTCCTTCTAAGCCAGCATGAGGCCTGAAAAATGTCATTGCTTTAGTGTTTTGCAACACAAACCTGAAAACATCCTGAATTATCCACGTTTAAATCATAACTTGATGATTTGAGGCTGTTCTGAAGACAAACACGAAGTGTGCAGTGTGTGAAATATTAAGCTACAGACACCGTTTAGATGAGAACAGTGGATGATTTAAGGAGGTTCTGCTGTGAAGGTAAGTAGCTCTTTGCTGTGCATTTCCTCTGAAGCAAATGTAACAAGGAAGACGCCATTATAAATGTAATAAGGATGGTGCCAAACGCTGCTAATGAGCTGTCTGGGAAACAACAACTGCCTAGAGCAACACCTGAAATTACAGCAGTTAACTGGATAAATGTCATCCCTGTACATTTCACAGGCATTTTTGTGTCTCTGTGACTTTAGTGTTTTACTTAGCCAGTTTGCAGTACAGAAGTCTAATGGAATAAATAATTACTAATGCCTAAGAGGGTGCTGTTTCGACGTAGTACGGAAATAACCAAGGGTCTCATCAGTTATTCTTATGTGTATATATTCGATCATGTATTTGTGTTATGTGTACTAACTGGGGTGCCAGCGAAGGGTGCGTGGTCACAGTTCTCTTGCCAGGAGCGATTGAGGCTTAGCACAAAATCTTGGAAGAAGGGATGAGTTTTGTTGAAGACAGAAAAACCGACTATGTTGACTCGTTGGTCCACCACGTCGTCCAGTCGTAGTAATGAGAATTCCTGCAGGGAAAAAGCAAAACAGACAGAAAGAGACAGATGGAGATTATTGTTAAATGCTTCTCATTTAGATGGAAGCTGTCATATTCCGTTACAATCCACCATAATCAATATAAATAACACTACATGATATATTGAATTATGTAAAAAGGGCATGTGTTCAGCAAAGACGTTTACATCTGATTCCATCTGTTCGACTCACTTTTCATTAAGTTCCATTATTCCGGAAGATTGACATTAGAAAGTGGCAGCAATTACTTAATTCCCTCTATTTAGCACAAAGCCATGCATTAATGCCATACACATTTCCTGCTGTACAGGTCACTGCATGAACACCAGCTTGCAAAGCTAATGAGCTAGAATTAGAGAGGCTAACCCATAATAGAGACAGTGAATAGGGAAAGAAAACAAAGTACTCTGAGACAGATAGATAATTTGAGACAGAAATCCATAGCATATTGAAATGCTCCAGGTCAGGAGGAGAGGAAGAAAGAAGTCATTTGTTATTTGACTTTTTTGCTCTGGGGACAAGATGCTTTTCGGCAGCCTGCGGAACTGCAAACAGGGGACAGGGTGAGATAGAGATGAAGAAGAATGGGGGAAAAAAAGGAGGTGGGGGGTGTGACTGCAGATGCACGTCTCTGAAGGTTAATAGAGGTGTCAGAACCCAGTCCCCCCTCCGGTGGCAGCCGTCACCTGCCAGCCCTCTGTGCCACCTAGCTTATGACAGCCAGACCAGGCCCATCCCACCTATCTGCCTGTCTGCCACCAAGGCCCATGACTCTGAAGATAAGAGGGGTTGAAGGAGGATGGTAGAGGGAGAATATGGTAGAGTTGGTGGTGTGGGAGGAAAACTGACACCGAGAATAAACTGGAATGCGGTATATAACAATGGTAGATACACTGAATGTAAATTAATGAAGAAAAAGAGCTTTCTATAAATATACTGTAAATGCATGTTAGATAACAGTTGTTTATTAATCGAAAACAATGACAAAAGCTACTAACTGCTGGGCATTCTTTGAAGTAAATTCCTACCAAGCAGTAACTCAGCTCATGTGTGGTATCAGCCTGAAGGACTGGCTAAAATTCTTATTCCAAAAAACAAACAAGCAGCGAACATATTTCAGTCAGCCAAAAAGAAACCTTGACGGCCTCCTGGAGATATCAAAGCTTATGAAGTCTGAGACACTGAACAACAAAAAAAGAAAAAGAAAAACTGAAAAATGTCCTTTTCATCTGCAGGAGGAAAATGGAGGAGAAGGGATTAGGCAAATCAGATAATGGACATTCAGACAAAAAGAGTGAATAGGTCAGAATTAAATAACTGATAAGCACGTAGGTGGAAAAAGCTCTCAGACTACGAGAAGACCAAGCGTGAGTCACTCTACTGTGAAGACACCGGTGGGTGACTGAACTGATACAGAGCCAGAGCAGAGCAGAGCAGAACAGGAAGAAGCAGTGGATATTGACTTTGAGTGGGAGGCCTATTATCCCCAGTGCCAGCCTCCCGGAAACCTGGAAATCCCAAATGTTTTGTTTTGTTGGTGTGCAAAAGGGCATTTCTGGTGCTTGTTAAAAACATCCAACGCTGGTAAACTCTGTTAAACTGCTAATAAATATATTCCTCAGGGTGAAGGGGGTCACACAGGGCTCAAGACACGCAACGAAGATATAAAAAAATGCAAGGGAAGAATAAACATGTGCATAGAATATATGAATGATGTCAGTAGTTGGCAGCAGGGCAGATTCTTCAACAAGAATAATATGGAAGATGCATCTGTTAGCATAATCTACTTTCAAGGTAGGAGATAACATTCCAGATGGACCCGGAGAAGAATCAACAACAGTTTTTTTTTTCCACACGAGACAATGCATACAAATAGTTCCTAAGCACAAATATTTCTTTTTGTGTCATTCAAAAATGTGAAAATTTGGAGATATCATCCTGTTGAAGAGTCTGCCTTGCTTTCATAATGAGAACACCTGGCTGGTTAAACTCCACCTGCTGATGGTGTTCTCCTCCTACTAAAGGGCACCAGTTAATTACCTCCGCCAGGAGGTTATGTAATCACCGGAGTTTGTTTGTCTGTCCGTCTGTGTGTGTGTGTGTGTGTGTGTGTGTGTGTGTGTGTGTGTGTGTGTGTGTGTGTGTGTGTGTGTGTGTGTGTGTGTCTGCATAACTCAAAAGGTCATGGACGGATTTTCACCAAATTTTTTACAGGATGTCCGGAAGAGCAAAAGCAACAATCGATTAGATTTTGGAGGTGATCCGGATCACCGTCTGGATCCAGGATTTTTTTGAAGGTCGAAGGACAATTGAGAGATGGCCGCCAGACGGTGATCCGGATCACCTCCAAAATCTAATCGATTGTTACTCTTGCTCTTCCGGACATCCTGTAAAAATTTGGTGAAAATCCGTAGATGACTTTTTGAGTTATGCTGTTAACAGACAAACAGACAAACAGACACACAGACACACAGACACACACACACACACACACACACACACACACACACACACACACACACACACACACACACACACACACACACACACACACACACACACACACACACACACACACACACACACACACACACACACACACACACACGGACAGACAAACAAATATGCGCTCTCCGAGTGCTTTTCAAGTTTTTAATGTGATCATGGTGGGATGCTTCTGATTATAAACTGACTGTCTTTTTCAGACTGACTGGGCTCAAGTGGACTGAATTTTGAGCAGCAGGAACAGAGCAGTGTTGCTTGGCTGTAGGACTTGTAAAATGATCAAATGTTGTAATCAACATATTGTTAACTGCAGTTGTAGCCAAAGCTACTGTAGTTCATACTGTTCATACTTTATAGTCCTGCTTATGCTACTTCCTGTTCTGTCTGCTTGTGAGTACATTTTACCGATCGAAATCTAGCCAGACCGGACCGCTTCTTGTCCTGCTTCAACATGGTTTTCAAGTTGTGGGGTGTAAAACACATTTGAAACCAATACACAGTGTACGGCCTAATTAGAGCATGTGGCAGTTTAGTTTAAGCAGCTGCTAGTTGCTCTCGAACTTCAGGAGACAATTCTGTTAATGACTAGAATAATTGTCTAATGGTGTAGGTAGAGAAGGGGCTGTCGTTGCAACTGTTGAATTTCAAAAGTGTGATTTAATGAAATGAATGGCCCGGCTCTTGATTTTTCATTTCACTTTCGAGTGCAGACAATTTAAAACGCGAGCTTACAGTTACAGTTGCTCTAATTGCAGCACTGGAACTAAATTTAGAGTTTTACAAAGAAGAAGAAGAAGAAGAGAGCTACAACAGGGATTACATGTTCCTCAGCTAAGCCTGAGCAAGACTTAATCCCTATGTCAACTATAACCACCTATGTGAACACTGCAGAACAAAAAAGTCCCTCTACCAAATTACTTTTTAATTCTTTTCTACATTTATACATTAAAAGCAAAGTTTAAACCATAACATTGTTGATTCCTGTGCATTACAGTAAATACGTGGGCTTTTTTTTTATCGTCTTCTCCTCTCTTTAGCAATCCCTTTTGAGTTCTCATAAGCCTTTTGGGACTGTCCATATAATTACTGGCTAAGTGTACTTTAATAGATCATTAGAGTCAGAGCTGTGCAAAGGAGCCTATCATTAAGCATGCCCCTCAAGGGTGCCTGAATGTACGCATGTGCACACATGTGCAAGAAAACGCACAAACACACAAGCTGGAGAGTGCATGTGCATGCTCACACACACACAGGAAGATGAAATCCCTGTAATTGCGCAACACATGCACATACTCACTGAAGACCAAGGTCACCAAAATATCCTGAGGCTGTGTCTGAAGGAAACTAATGTGCTGCATTCGAAGGCTTTCAGGGCAGTGACACACAAACGCATTTAAATTCAAATACACATACACACACACACAGGCGTCTGCATGATCGTGTTTGCATTGCTTCAGAGGACATTGCATTGACTTACCTTCATTTCCTGCAGGCTTAACTTAACCCTAACCGCATCTACTACTGGGTCTTCATACTACAATTTATTGATTGAAATAATGAGGATTTACTTTTTCATCTAAAAACAAGCCAGGTCCTCACAATGGGATGCCATAAACAGATTTATGCCCCTGCAGCATGAGTAACACCAGTACACACAGACACGAGAGGACACAAACAGACTACAGCCCTTCACGCGAGCAACTCTTGCAGAGTAAAAAGATGGTGTGAAGTGGACAGTGCTTCGTAGAGGACAGTTGGTTCGGAGCGGGGAGGGAACAAAAAGGCAAAGTTGGAGGGCAGAAGAGAAACAAACTGTCGCCAGTGAAGGGTTGAAAAAGGGCGGAGGAACAGAATGATGATGAAGAGCACGGAGAGCGAATGAGCGAATGAGCGAGCTAGAAGTTGAATCGATGGTGAGGGAAGAAGGTGACAGATTAGCTGGCAGAAGTGAGAGCTTAAAAAGCAGTGGGGGAGAGAGAGTGTGTGACAGAGCGAAGATGAGAGAGGGTGCGAGGGTGGGAGAGCGCGGGGGAATGACAGCCTGGCCGAGGGCCCCCGACACCGGCTGTCACCTGGAGATCAATCAGCATTCAGGACCCGAGCCAACCAACCAAAAACTGTTGCTTCACCTCCTCAGTGCTTGCCCTTTTCCCTCTGAAAACCTCACAATCTGGAAGTCTCTGTCTAATCTATTCTTTATTTCCTACTGCTTTTTCATTCTCTCAATGTCTCTTTCATCATTTTAGATGGATTTTTATATCCTTTAGCACTCAGTGATTTCTCATTCTCTTCTCATTTCAACACGTAATGGATCATTCATACGTGCACATCATGCACACTCACCTATAGAAATGCCCCAATGTATGGTCACTTGGTGGTTGTAACAATGTAGTCAGCCTGAGCAGTGAATAATGAGATCCCTGGAGGACTGATGCTGCTGATAGTCGGATACGCTGTCCTGAACCCCACCCCTCGCTCATTCACACACATAAACAGACGTATTTCTTTGTAGGAGTGAAAACTTCTGTAAAGCCCCCATCCTCAACAGATGCAAAATGAAGCAAAAACTTCCTCAAATCAGTCAGGTTCTTTCAGCTCCTCTGCCATTGTTCTCATCCCCCTAAACAGTATAGAAATGCTGAGGTTATAGCGACTCTTTAGAGACCAAGGACATCCACTGAATCAGGATGGATCTCTGCTACATGCAAGGTACAACCTCCTGTAACTGAAACTCAGATATCTAATCCAGAAATGTGAAATCGTTAGATAAGCCTCTAAAATGCAAGTTTTTCTGTACAGGGAATTTTGTAATATGTATGCATGCTGCGCAGGGAATGTTAAGGATTGAGAGCTTCTTCATTCTGTCCCCTTTTTCATATTGTGAATGGGAGAAGTCTCAGAATTTCAATGAGTTTGAGTCATCTGAACATTTTGTCTGTTTGATAAACTTCTTAAAAGAAAAACTGTTAAAAAGTGGCATTAAAATTAATAGAGTTTGCTGAAGTTGAGAACAACTAGTCAATGGCTTTTTAAAGGGACAATGCAATAATGTCAAATGAGTCACAACAAAGAATTGCAGTTGCACATTCAATGACTCATGACTTTTTACATAAATTAAATGAGTGCGAAGGACTGTCACACAACTACAAATGGACTTCTAGTTAGCATTACAAGCAGGAATACAATTCAAGCAGCAATAATTGAGTTTTGGACACTTGGGATCAGCACAACAAGCTGAAAACAAAAAACCGAAAGCTTGACACCTGTGTTAGCAAGCAATTAACTGTCTACACATCCGGTAGATGACAAATTTAACAAATTTAGAACTAATTCAGAGTCTTGTTTTTGTCAGTCGAGTGAATGTGAGGCAAGCTTTGACTTTATTTTCAGCTTTGTTTTGGCTGCTGCTGACTCTTCATGTATGTATGTGGTGTGATCACAAACACCTGAGACTGTTCGTGGTGTGAGCACACAGAGCCGGACTGTCAAGGCAGGTTTCTACTGCAGCGTCCTGAGGTGTCTGAGGGAGAACATTCAGCAAGAAAGACCTGAGCTGTGGCACGATTTCACGTGAATGCTACAATGTGGCATTCGGTCGCTCATAGCACGGTGACTACACAAAGGTTTTCAGGCCACACAGTCGCTCCCTACCTGCCCTATTTACTAAATTTGGCTCCTTCTGACTTCTCCCTCTTCCCAAAAATGAAATTCAAGTTGAAGGGTTGACATTTTGAGGCAGCTTAGGAGATGGCACATCCACCCCAGATGATGCTTGACATGTTTACATAATGGGACTTTCAGGGAGTGTTAGAAGGGTTGCAGAAGCGCTGCGAGCACTTTATCGCCGCACAAGGAGACCTCTTCACCAGATTTGACTGTCAATGTTAAATCAGGTGTGGTTGTTGGTGTTTGTAGGTACAGTCTCAGAATCTTTTGATGGCGCTGTTGATTTAGCTTTTTTAGCGGCTAGATGCTCCCCCATGTTTACCGTAGTTTCTAACTTTTTGGATCTGCTGCTTTGTGCTTGGCAGGTCAGAGTGTTCGCTGCTGCAGGGAACAACGATGATGACCGATGAGATGATTGAAGATGAAACAGCTCAGGCTGTAAAATGAAAATATCTGAGCTGAAGAACGCTTTTAAAAAAAGAAAAGCTTAGTAGCTATGAAGGAAACTGCAGAGGTGGCAAATAAATCTTTATGGATCTGTCACTACAAATAATCTCTTCCATGCTGCACTAATTTAATCCATTCTTAATGTAAAATGTTGATTAGTGAAGCCTAAAGGAGATGTGTCATTTACCTAGGTTGCTGTACACTCAGATGCTACAGTCATTTTGCTCTGTATAATGTGCCCCAGATAAAGACAGAGCTGTCAGTGGTGATAATCATCACTGACAATTTGAAAATGAAAGAAAAACCATCTCCACTCCTTATCTAGCATGGCAGCACAGTGAGAGCACCGACAGACTCCAGTAGCCTATGATTGAGTAACATTTCTGTAAATTACATATTGATTTTTCTAATGATAAAGTGCTAATTAATGACATCCCTCCTGTTACACTGGGGAAGGGTGTAACACGCTAAAACCTTTAGGCCTGAGTCCGGTCTTCTCTCTGTAATGAAATCCATTTCTAGTGGCATACTGATTATTCTCTAATCACTGGAATGTTCATGCAGTGTTTTTTGGCAATAAGTCATTTCATGCTTGTATCAATTGCCACGTAAATTCAGGCTGAGCTCTAAAGCCTCCTGCAGCCTCTTAATTACGATGTTCTCAGTGAGCGTGGGATGGGAGGAGAGGAGGAGGAGAGAGGGAGCATTACCAAATGTCATGCCTGCAGACTTGTTATGAACCTGGAATGTAATAATAACAAAATTGGATAAGTGATTTACTGAATTTTCTGTTCACGAAATTCAACACACTAGTCTTCTGCAGCTGGACACGAAGACTGTAATTGCAGCTCCTCCAATTACTCGCAGTTACACAGTTGCTTTGCGGATACTTCACGGTGCTGTATGTGCATGGATTGCACCCAAGTCATTCCTCTTGCACAGGGCACTAACCTGTCACTTACATCACTTCTAGTGGCCAGCTAGTTTAATTCACTGCGAGTTGACCATGAAATTAACACACCGTATATCTTGGCGCAGAATGCTGGGGTTGATGCATTAGCTTTGTTTCAAAGCATTTAATGGGCGCATACATCAAAACAATCTGGCAGCATTCCTGCAGAGTGCTGGAAACAAATGAGCAATTTTATTCCATTATTCATAGAATTATGTCTGACCTGCAACAGTAACAGCCTATTTGTGAGGCAGAGACCTTATGCCCAGAATAATTCTTAGGCTGGCGGAGGCCAAAAACACCATGAATATTGCAGACACCAGCATATGTTTGGAATCTGAAACAGTCTTTCTGGAAAGTATTCATTTAAATCCCAGAAGAATTTTATGACGGAAGAAGAGAGCTGAAAGCACAGAACAATAAGAAATATAAAACAGAAAACCCCTCAAAGTGAAAAAAATAAAGTATTTAAATTGCATGCGGCTGCTTCTTTTAATTACAAAGCCATGCATCCAAAGAGCAAATTATTTTTCAGAGAAATCAGAAACATGCTCTGGACCTCGAAGGCTGCACTGTCGGCAGTGGGTGGCTGAAATACTGACACAGGAAAAAAAAAAAACTATACAGGAGGTGAGCAGCAGATAATGGAGATGAGACTCTATCTAACCTGTGCTCATCTCAGTGAAGCCCTGAGTGCTTCACATCGATCACCTGAGTGTTTCTCATCAAGACCGACTAACCCCTCAGCTTTGAGACTAGATATCCCTTTTGTGTTTGAAGAGCACAGCAGGACAAGAATACATGATACTGTGCACAAGAAATGTCTGCACGGCTTTAAACGGTCATGCTGAAATTTGTTTCATATTGTACTGTGGAATTTATTAGCACATTTTTCCTCAACTTGTCCTTTTTTTTTTAAAGTGAATTTGGTATTGATGAGATGAAAAGGGAAAGCAGCTCACAGAATTTCGTGCTCTGATCAAAAACAAACTGTAAGCACATTTGATCTATGCTGACTAGCCATGATGATTATTTGAGCTTTGCTGGCTCAGCTCTGTAGTTGGTGAACTGAAGGTGACAGGGGGGCTCACTGTGGTCTTCTGTACCATCGCTGACTCTTTCAGATGTCATTTGAATACAAATTTTTCCCCCCGTTTTCTATTTAATTCCCTGCCTCGTCATTTCACGTCGCAGTCCCTGCTTTAATGCAGTAAATCAATGTCATCAATGTGAATGCCTTTTAGGGCTCTACTATTCTGTGTTTGAGTCACTTCATTTAGTGTGTTTGTAAGCTTTTCTCCAGTTTATTCATTGGGCTGTGGACTGAATGTAAGTGTGAGCATTTTTCCTATAAATTCTTTGTGCTACTCTCAGCCCAGTCAAAAACGCAGCCAAATCTGCCACCAATTTAATTGGATCAGCAGGCTGATGGGATTGGAAGCTGTTAAGCATACAGTATACACAGGCATTACAAACAGCTCAAAAATTTAATGAAAGCCATCTGGTTTAGAAAGCCATATTCGTATTGTGATAGCGAGACAGATAGATGGAGCTAAACTTCCAAATCGTCTGCAGCACTGAATCTTAAAAAGAGGATGCTTCACCCCAGAAGAGTCAATTTGAGGTCCATCCTCATTAACCTAATGCCTAGTTAATGTCTTAGTGTCAAAATATTTCTACTGATCTAATCACAAACAACACCTGTCTGTACAACAGGACATTGTAGAGACAAAGAACTTGTTTCACATTCCCTCACTAATCCTGATTGGATGCGATCAGCTCAGCAATCAGCTCAGCTTGATTGCGTATCGAACTTTCTGTTTGGATTTCTTTGTCTGAGCCGATGGTGATAAGCAGAATAGAATACCAGTTATGTGTTTCATTAAAATGAAAGCTCCATCAGGCTGATTAAAACAGCCACGAGCTGGATATATCTCCTCTACATATCACTAATGACTCTCTGTTAGGCGCTAAATGTGCTACAAAGAAAAAGCTCTGTCACAACCAGTCACGTGGGTTTCAAACACACATTAATTCAGTATTTATTCAGAAATATTTAAAAACAATTAGTGTTCAGAAAATCTGGGTAATTGTAGTTGCTGACCAAGAGCAGCATACCCTTTTGAGTGTTTATTTATAGGAGAGGAATAATTAACAAAGTGATGAAAAAGCGTACACACTTGTTTTTGCTTAAAATGACTTTTTTTTAAGTTAATTAGCAATTAGCAAGTTCATTAGTGCTAAGTGTGTCTGAGTCACAGTGAGAAATTCACTCAACAGAAGCGCTCTCAACAAAGCATGACTGTGTGAGGTGTTCGATAAATTTCACATGAAGTAGTGTGAAAAGTAAAATGAATCCCGACTGGTGGTGACCGTCTTGATGACTGATTGTCAAGAACATGGCAGGTTTGAGCTTGGCGAGGGAGGAGAATGGGGGGAAAAAAGGGCAGGAACAGAAAGAGCAAGAAGAAATAAGTATGAAGAACAATGAAAGTAAAGGGAAAAGTAAGAAAAAGCAAAGGTCAGGGAGGGTGTGGAGGAAAGGTGGACATGCAGGGGACTGTGGGATGATGGCAGAAGGAAAGTAACGGAGCATAGAAAGGAAGTCAGGTGTGAAGTCGGCACGCAGTTTTAACTTTCCAAAGCAGACCCTACAGTAAGCTGTGATTCAAGCCTTGGGATTTGGAAGATAATAGACTGTAATACAATTGTCAACACTGAGTCATCCAGACACGGGGCTCAGAGGGGGAGTCGGTGGTAATGGGGCTGACACAGAGTAATCAATATGCCAGAACTCCTCACACATAGCTTGAGTCTGAGAGGTGGAACACTACACTAAACTGTTTACCTTCATTCACACAAACATCCCGCTACCGTCTGCTAATCTGGAAGGATCAAAAGAGACTGGGGAAATTCAGGTCTAATAAATTTATGTTAAACAAGCGGTCCCAGTGTGCATTTTCATAGTGTTGGAAAGTTTTGTTTAGGGGAACTTTAAGGAGGCGAGGAGGTCTGACTTATGTATCAAACATGCCAGGTCATTGGTAATCTCTCACACAGACTCTACTGATCTCAACAATCCACTCTGGTTTCCACCAATATCAATCAGAATCACAATCGGAAAATCAGAATGCTTTCGATCACACTCGTCTTCTTCATGAATCCCAATCAAGTCATAATCCTTCGACTGTGAACAGACCTCAAGGCCAAACCTATTAACCTTCAAAATTAGCAATAAATGATTAATGAATGGCGTTCATGAATACTGATACTCAAGTCATTCTTCTCTCTCTGAGTGAGAGAAAGTCAGAGCTTAAAAGTTTCTGTGAAAGGTATGTGCCATTTCTGCTCCTGACACGTTTTTCACTCACTGTGGGCTCATTATTTACTGCAACGAAAAGTCCTGCACATCTATGGAAACGGCACAACCACGGCAGGACGCAGCGAACTTAAAAATCTCTATTGAACGCGACATTTATTCGCTCCGAGTGGAAACACATGCAAGGAACTGTGAGGTCAGCTAAGTCACACTGATTCTTCAAAGGTTTTGCCTGACTTGGCTGAAGTGGCTATCTGTGCGCTTTCAACCGCTGCACCTTTCAAAACTAGCAAAAACGCAAAATAACAGCAAGCCCTTACAGATTCAACAGCTGCTTATTTTCTGCAATAAGTGGCAACAAGTGAGGTCACCATTAAGAGATATTTTAATGGACTGTTTTCAATGGCAATAAATAAATGATTAACACACGACTGTTGCTCAGATTGTTAATGGTCTGTGCAAACTGGTATTGTGGATGATGAACTGATTGAAAGTACCAATGAGGCATTTTACAGTCTCCATATCAGAGAAATCTGCATATTCACTCTTCAAAATTGTCTCTTTCTACAATGAAAAGCTGCTAAATAACTGTATAATCACACGGAAGATCAACTCCAGCTCCAGGTGTTACTTCATGTTATTGCAATTTGAGATGCTTATGTCAACTTGTCGTGGGTAAATGTCGCAGGAATTCTGACTTAGGCATGGATGATAAGCTCCTCAGGGCTCTAATAAAGGTAGCTGCTGTTATGACATTTGTTGGTTGATGAGTGGTGACTTCTATTACATGAGCTCTTTGGCATTCAGATTTCATCTTTTTAAATCTGCTTTTACTGAGCTAGCTCCACTGTCACGCCGCTTTTCTCCATAATAGTTCATCGCACAGAATGCTCCCTTTATTAATGGCTTTATTGGATCGTTAATGGTGCATGGAGACTATGGATGAGACAGATCAGACTGGAAGACGAGTGGTGGACTCAATCAATTATCATCTAAATCAAAAGCAGGATGGCAGAGAAAAAGGATACGCATCCTATCAGAGCACCGAGTTGTCCACAGCTGATATGCCTCAGAAATCTAACTACACCTCAGAGCTACGGTGGCTGCGGACCTATGATTTGCAAGCTTGGGCTGATTTGGTCTCTAAGGTTGTTACAATTTGCTGATAGTGAAGATAATGTTTACAGAGTTGAAGAGGACATTTACACATGCTAATTTTCTGCTCACAGAGATCGCTGCTCTCCATCTCAGGGAATGAGGCAAAGTAAATACGGCCACTCCACAGCAGCAGCATAAGTTACTCGGATGTCACTTCAGTTATGTGAGTGGCCCGCTGTTGATCTTTATGGCAAATTCTGAAATGTAAACAGAATTACTGTGAGGAATGTAATTAAACCCAGTGCAGTCTGAACAGATACTGACCTCTAAATCAACCCTATGCCATACATAGACTGACTTTTACTCTTTTCATCAAGTCTAAATCCAAATTAAGGATAACTGAGTAAATAATCTAAGATCCTGTCCACCTCCTGAATGTCAATATGATCTTGAATACATTAATAAGTATTTCAGTCAGAAACATCACGACAAATGCCTCCAGTGGAAGTGAATCAATTACAGCCGCATAAGAATTTCTGCCTTTATCTGGTTACTGCCTGTGTTTATGGCGAGTATTCACACCACTCTGGACTCAATAAATGGGATTCTTAGCAAAGTTGAGATGGCATCTTTGCTTTACAAATGAGCAGCAAGCAGACAATATTTGGTGACACACACTTGTTGTGACATAATAATGACATAGTTTATATTCTGGCTGGATGCAGCTCTCTGTTGTCACCGTCCACGTAGCCTATTACCTTTTCTATTACTCAGTTGATTGATTCTCAAACTCTGTGTCTAAACAGGGAAATATGAACTTTACATAAGCCGTGGAGGGGAATTAATTAAATCCCAATCATTTTCACAGTCACAGTGGCTGCCCTCTAAAGCAGTTTGACTGACAAGACTTTTTTGGGGGTTTATAAATCTTCTGTACCACAGTGCACACAGGAGATGGAGGGTGAGGTTGTTGTGAAGTGTTTTTTTCTCGTTTTTTTCCCCCCCATAGGAATGCTTCCTCTATTCATTCACATTCACAGATATGGGACAAGAAACTTTACCAGAACAATAAACTTGTGAAATTGAATTCTGTATCACCTAGACAGTATTGTTATCAAGACCAGACACGCCCAGACAGAAAGAGTGAGAGACGCTAAGAGGAAAAGACACGGACAACGAGAGAGGGGATGCAGGATGCAGGTTTTGGCAGTGAAGAAAGAATTGAAATTACAAGGACGGACAGCAGCTACACTCTCTGTTCAAGTAAGCTCTACAAAATTAGTTGGGAAAAAAGAGACTTTGATGAAGACATAAGGAGAAAATTAGAAAAGGATGTTTTTGCAGGTCGGGGAGGCGGGCATACATTTCATCTGCTCTTCAGTGACACATCCAATCATAAAACATTTTATCATTTGACAGTGTTGGGAGGAATAATTAGATACATGGAGCATGTCGAGCACAGAGCCCCAACTGGCCAAGAACAAATGGAAGGGAACACGTCAGTGTCTCCAAAAGAAAAGGGATTAACTCCTGACTAACAGCATCAGCCATGCTTCAGAAGTAAAACCTCACTCCCCTCATCACCCTTTCATACAAACCTGCCAATCAGCTCTTTAACTAACATGAATGGAGAAAGGAGGAGAGAGAACGATGAGTTTAAATTAATGTGTTTGGTGTGTGTTCGCTTGAGGACTTGTATTTGGTCCAAGTGAGGAGATGCAGCTCATTTCTGCATCAGTGTCGCTGGTTTATGACAGCAATGCTACAAGACAAAAATTACACAGCTCATTTCCGTGACGCAGACAGACAGGCAGGTAGATAAGCGGGCCAAGATGTTACAACTGTATGGATGCGTGAGAGATGGGATGTTGGGTGGGTGAGCATGTTCATGAGTTTATTTGAGTTTTACCATTTGTGTGTGTGTGCGTGCGACAGTCAGGAAGTGTTGGCAGCTTTTCAGGCATGGATGCATGACAATGACTGCAGTGACAAGAGGGATCACGGGTGTGTGGAGGGGAAATGGAACATGAAGAACAAAACAAACAGGCGGAGGAGTATGTGGGGGTTGAACTGATGGCCCCCGCTTTGCAGAGAGGGATAATATGTCAGCCGGCGCTGTGTGTCAAAGCCTGTTTTTGATTGCTTTGTGTGCATGTGAATGTGTGTGTGTGTGTGTGTGTGAGAGAGACAGAGGGAGAAAGTGAACCCGCATGCTTGCATCAAAACTCAAAATGACATCACAAAGTGAATGTGTGTCCAATCCCGTGCTCATCTAACCTTCAAATGACATTAGGCATCTCGTCAACATGTGATGAGTCACTCCCAAACTGATGTGATTTATTCAATCCTGCAGAGTAGCTTGGATCGCGGGACACAAATCACTTAGATGGGAGCCGTGGAGCGGGGACTGACTATGCGAGTGTCACAGATGTGTGTCCCCCCCGTTTGTTTTGATTGCTTTGTGTGCATGCACCCATCAGACACGCAATATGTGCGTGCGTGACTCTTGTGCGTGTTGCACTAAGTTAAAGCCGAAGAAGCTGCATGATGTCGGCTGCAAAGTTGTCTTTTCACAGAGAGAAGCAGTAAAAGCCCTGTCTAGCTCCTCAGTTTCCCAGCTTTTCCACAAATCGTGTTTTTGTCTCTCCACTCACTGTGACCCAAGGGCCAAGATTTGTATTAGATCTTACAATTAAGGCCCAGGATATTAACAGCTGGTATTAAATGGACTTAATGGGGAGAGAGGAAAATAAATTGGCGCTGAGAGCAAAGGAAACAGTGTTTGGTACGTCTGAGTGATGCCTGTGTGCTCCTTTTCCATCTCATCACCTGCGTGTTTAATTTTGATCAGCATCACCAACTAAAGGGAATTCGTGTTTCTAGATTAAACATTACATTATCGAGGACCGATGCCTCTGGAATCACAGAGCAGAATTAATGTAGTGAGAAGCATGTTTTAGGCATCACTACAAAGCACTACTGTCTAAATTGTATGACTGTTAATAAAGAAACAGACAAAAAAAAAAGAAAAGAGATTTCACGTCTGGCAGCATCCTCTGAAGATCATTAGTCCATCTAATGATAACAAGTGAAAGGTCATTCTTTCAAATCTTCTCTATAGAGATCTTAGCATTAAATGGCTATCATTTACAAGTAAAAGCGCAAACAAACATGCAGACAACATTTCTGGGGAGTGAGAGAAACAGGATGGAAACAGCTCACATCGTTACCATGCACTTGAATCGAACATTACATCAGGCCGCATTCACTGGAACGCAGTGCAATGATTCCACATGATGATGATGAGAGAAAAGAAGCATCTGTACCACTTGCTCCTTCCCTAATTTCTCACCCCAGATTAATAACATCAACACATGACAGAACAAACCAAACAAAGACAAAATGAAGACTGAAAGCACTCAAATCCATAAGTGGGCATGACAAAAACCCTGACTCGAGATGGGTAGCTGCGTGAGGACGCTGATGAGCATCTTGAGATGATGATTCAGGGGAAACAGATGAGGCAGGGGAGCAGTCTGGCAGATCGTTAGTCAGGGATGTCAGGCCCAGATACAAATGAAGTGTCAGCAGAGGAGGAAGACAGAAGCAGGCGATGGTTGGACAGAATAGGGGGACACAAGGGATGCAGCAGACGCAGGATGGAAAATTAATCAGCGATTAATGTTTATAAGCTTCACAATTTATGAGGCAATTGTGGAATATCACAGCAGTTTACGCAATTACCCACTATGGTGATGTACATTGTTAGAAAACACAATAATTAATGTTAATACATCCATAAATATTCTTACATGTCCCCCTCTTTAGAGATCTTCATATTTACAAACAATTTTAATAATGTCGAATGATTGATTAACGATAACCGTTTGGTATTTGGCCATCAGATGATACCCTCGTGGGTACCATCTGATGGCTGCCAGACTACCAGACTATCAGTGTAAAAATAGTATAGTGTGTATTTACAGTACCAATCTGGTATAGAGCTATCAGATGCTACCCTCGTTGGTACCATCTGATCGCTATCACATCTACGATCTACGAAACTATTGTCTCGCATACAACTCTGCACTTTAACTTTATACTTTTGCACTCTGTTTTTGTCATTTAAATGCACTTCAAATACATTGTAATTGGTTTGAATACAGTCTTCCTCGTTATACTTTCGCATTTTGATAATTGTACTGTAAACCAACAACGTTGCACACCTATTTGTTAATATTTTAATATTGATTTTGTTTTGCTTTGTTAATGTAATGTGTTTTATATGCATTGTTTTAAATAAGGAATGTTTGTTTTTATGGACCAAGGACTACAGATGGAAATTAGCATGATGCTAAATCTGGTGCAGCCATCTTTTTAATGTAACTGCACGCTGTCCTTTTTCAAATAAACTTGAAAGAAAGAAAGAAAAAGATTATTACGAGAGGCAGCTTACATCCCTAAGAGATTATTTCAAATGGGACACTGTATGTATGTTTAATGCAAATATTCTTAATGTGACAGCATGTTTGCTTACACATCGTTATTATTTTGTTGCTATCAGTTTGTGAAGCAGACAGGTGTCTGACATTTTCTCTCTGAAGAGCTTCTAATCGTTTGTGAAAGCGCCGTAATTATATTCAGAATGATTTAAAAGCAGAGTATGTGATTCTAATTCAATTATCTTTTTGCCAAATTCAGTGATTATTTTCTCACGCTGAATAAAAAACAAACAGTTGCGGCTCACATGAGTCCACACAGCATTATTCCAGCATGTCCTGTGCTAGTTTGTGTTTGTGCTCATGACAAGGTTAAGGAAGTGGAAGGAAAGATGAGAGAAAGGTGGGAGATAGGAGTGAGGAATCTAAATATCCTCCATAGCTAAATATCATCAATGTTACTCCAGAATCACAGACTGCACTTTTAAAATATTATTTTTCCTTCACTGATCAAGAGAACATGATAAGAGACTGAGAGAGAAAGATGATAATTCATACTGATCAACAACAGGGTCTTCAGTTTTATGTTATATACTTGTGGTAACTTTGAAAAATCTTTTAATTTTAACCTCTTGAAAGATAGTACTTCAGTTGTTTTGATGAACTAGTTTGAGCACAACGTGCTTTATTTGTATAATTCAATACTGCTTTACTCAAAGAAAATCCCACCTGGATTACATCTCAGAGACAAACACAGCTTGATGAAAAAAAAAAAGCAATAAAAGTGACAATATGAGAGAAGCTGCAGGCTGAGCTATTTAAAAAGGTCCAACTAAATGCTCAGGCAGATTCCATTAGCCAGTTAATGCGTGATGTTATTGCAATATTTACATCTTTGCCCTATAAACTGAATTTCTTGAGCTGTTGGCTTTTCATTTCTGCCCCGCCTGTTCTGCCTGGATGAGTGGGCAGTGTGAATACATGCTGCGGGTAACCTCAGTTAAAGTTTTTTTCTTCTGGTGAAATGATTAACGTTGTGAATTTATTCTACAAAAAAGTCACGTACGAAGTTGTTTGATTAATGTAGCCACCGTATCATGCATGCTGGTAGAAGCTGCTCCCCAGTCAGCATTAACCACAGCGTCTAGTTCTCCCTAAATTACCACAAAACTGCAACCCACTGATTAGCCCTCACCACCTCCATCATGTAATTACAGCCTAAATGGAAAGCCTTGACAGCAGTTCAGATGGAATACGCATTCTTTTGATTAGTATACATAGTCAACATTCAGCCAAGATGCACACTTTAAGACGGTCAGTGCCTCAGAATTTAGCATTCATTTTTACAGTAGTTTAATTAGGTGCCATTGGAAGGTGAAACCTGCTGCCCACATTAGTGCAAAAGATTTCTTTAATTGTAACAAAGTAAACTGTGGTAGGCTCAAACTAATTTAAATTTAAGAAAGCAGAAATCACATTACAAAAGCTTTCAATGAAATATAAGCCACAATCTTTGCGGCACTGGAAAATAAATCTCAGGAAAATGTTAATAAACCCAGCCGAATGAAAAATAAATACTAACACCTCTGAGTTTTATGTGTTATTTATGGCATAATCACACAGAACCTGGTTTGCACAAGTAAAAGTACAAGAAAACAAACCGTAGATATACACGAAAACATTTTAGAAAAATAATATGCAGTATGACTCCATTAAACTAGTGATCGCTACCCTGAAAAATGAGTCAGAATCAGAATCAGAATCACTTTATTTATCCCCAAAGGAAAATTCAGTTGTCAGGGTTCTTATCTGTTTAATTTTGAATTGAATAGTCTGACTGCTGATGGCAGGAAAGATTTCCTAAATCTTTCGGTCTTGCAGCGCAGGGATAGGAGCCGTCCACTGATGTTTCGTTGTTCTTTGAGGTAGATGTGAAGTGGATGATCCATGTTTATCAGAATGGCCTCCATCTTGCTCAGTGCCCGTCTCTCCACCTCATCCTCCAATGTGTTCAATCCGATTCCAACCACAGAGCAGCTTTTTTAATCAGTTTGTCCAGATGCCTTGCATCCTTCTGTTTTATGCTGCCTCCCCAGCAGACTGCAGCATAAAACAGGACACTTGCTACCACAGACTGATAAAACATCTGCAGCATCTTACTGCAGATGTCTAGTGATCGAAGTCTTCTGAGGCAATAAAGTCGACTCTGGCCCTTTTTGTAGATGAAGTCTATGTTTGTAGACCAGTCCAACTTATTATCAAGGTGGACACCTAAATATTTATATGATGTCACCATCTCGATGTCCACGCCACAAGTGTTCACTGGAAGAAGAGGGGGTTTGGATCTGTGGAAATCTATGATCATTTCCTTTGTCTTTGAGGCGTTGAGTAGCAGGCACTTTTGGTGACTCCAGTCACTGAAGGCATTATCAGATCTCTGTATTCAGCTTCATGTCCATTTCTGATACATGCCACGATAGCAGTGTCATCAGAGTATTTCTGAATGTGGCAGGACTCAGTGCTGTATTTGAAGTCAGATGTATACAGAGTGAACAGGAATGGAGCCAGAACTGTTCCTTGTGGAGCCCCAGTACTACTCATTAATGCCTGTTAAAACTCTGTGAAGCTTAAAAAAGTCCAGCTGACATTAAAGCACAAACAATAATTTTACTGCAGTGCCTGCACAATCAAAGACATGCCCTACTTAGACAACTGGCCATTACTGTTGTATTTAATTCACCTTAACATAATTTGTCACATTTCTAGAGCAAATAAACACATTGAGTCGGTTGCTTATTTCCCAAAACCGGCATTTTTCTCATCATATTATTTTTAAAAGTGATGCTGAACTCCTTTTGCCCAGCACTGTTTTTCTTCAAATAATCACACTCATTAAATTCACTGTTAGGAAGCAGCAAAGTAAATACCAGGTCACAGGTCTGTGAGTGTAAAAGCTTTTCAGGGTGAAAGGTGAAGCAGTAAAGAATGAGACTAACTTTTAAATTGACTAAAGAAATGTTACTTACTTCCTGCTATAATAGAAATACCAGGACCTACTACATTCACACACCTACGAACTGACACATGCATGGAAAGATTAGTGACTGTACAATCATCATCTTTATCATCTATCTTGCTTCCTGTATACGTGTGACTTAAAAACCAATCAATCAGAAGGATAACTTACATCCCAAGCTGAAATAATTTGAACTAGTAACAAACGGAAAAAAAATTCTAATTTGTCAGGACTAAAGAAACCCTCTATATAAGATTTCCAGATAAGAAATACGACTGTTTCTGATTTGCTGCCCCTGAAGTTGCATTTAAGCAGCAGTAGATTGCAGTTATAGACCCTATGAAGTCCTATTCTCGCTAGCCACTGTTCTCCATGCTTCAGTCATGCTATGTAATTTCTCTTTTGACATTATTTTCATCTCTCTCTCCCTGAAAAAAAAATCTATTTTGAAGGCAAATCTGCACCTCCTAGCTGCCAACAGAAGCTGAAACCTTTGTGATTTCAAGTTTGGTGTAAACATCGATCACTTATTTAGTACAGAAAAGAAGTATAGCTTCCAGGAAAAGCACAAACAGAGCAAGGCAGAAAAATACATCAATAATAATACTGGGTTTCTTCCATATCAATAAATTTCATCAAAACACTATTCTAAAGTAATGCATTCAGCTTTCTAGCTATATTTCTATTTTTTTTTTTTTTTTTACAGTTTTAGCCTCTTCTGTCCGCAAGCCCCATTCACTTTGCAGGACTTCTGCACTGTCTGGAAGTCATTCAACATTGTTTCAAACACAGCTGACCTAAACCCCTCTTGTTTTAAAACGCAAATGATTCAGCACAATTCAAATCTGTAGTAACCAACACAACAAACTGAGAGTTTATCTCTAAATATGCACACACAGTGCTAAGACAAACTATTTTGTTGCTGAAATCAAATAAGAACAGAGGATGTTTTTAAAACTGATTAGAAAAACAGATGGTAATGTAAACTGCATGTATGCCATTTAAAAATATACTTGAAAGATGTGATATTAGACTATAAAAATAAATACTTAATACTGTTACATTAAATGGTAAATGGTCTGTATAGCGCTTTACTATACCTGCAAGGTACCCAAAGCACTTTACAAGATACGTCACATTCACCCATTCACACACTGATGGTGGAAGCTGCCATGCAAGGCGCTAACCATGACCCACATGGAGCAATTAGGGATTAGGTGTCTTGCTCAGGGACACCTCGACATCAGCACGACAGGCTGAGGATCGAACCGGCAACCCTCCGGTTGCAAGACGGCCACTCTACCCACTGTGGCATGCCGCTTGCCTGGGGACCAGACAGCCTTTATATTGTGTATTACAAATACACATAAAGTCAGTCTGGAACTGCTCCATTGAACCAAATCTAGCCCAGAGGCGGGACTACTGATCACAGCTTGAATTGGAGAGAGCCAATCAGCGTAACACATGTGTGACGCAATCACTAAGCGACCTAACAATTGCCTTTCCGCCATGATGTTTTGTAGTTTTAACAGCTTCCTTGGCCATACAGGGGTCCTGAGGAAAATCTAAGCTCTCCCTTTCAACAGTGGAGGGCGGCATTACGCATTCTATCGTACAGCCTGCCGGAATTAAAAATACATCCTTTTTTAAAAAGAAAAGCTTTAAGAGCTGCTTCTTGTTGAGGTTTTAAGGACAAATTCAGCCCGTGCAAAACAGAGGAAAGCGCACGAGAGAAACCTCGCTCTGTTGCGGTCGCATCGTTAACTCCCGCCTCTGGTGCTCTGATTGGTTCGGTCTGATCTGCTCGGAGCTTGAAAACCTGTCAAAATGTGTCAATGGAGGAGGGCTAGACCGTATTCCCGTATATCCCTTATAACGGGAATACAGTCTAGCTAAGCTAGGCTAGCATGCCGCCCCATCATTAAAAAACATTTAAAAAAAACGTTTTGGTTGTGATGTGCACTAGAGTCTCAAATAAATTCTGTCAAAACTATACTTGTAGTATGCCAGCTAAACAGTGTGATCTGCATACCTGTACAGTTCTTGGCGCGATGACAATAACATGTTTGGGACTGAATGTTCTAAGTGCTTTATGCTGTTGGAACAAATGACTGATGCTGCCGTTTTTCTGGACAGAACGGCCTCATGTAATGATAGTGTACTTTAATGAAAAGATGAAAAAGCGACCCTGACATTCAAAGTATTATTTTCATTTTCACAGACGTAACTATCCCTGTGAGTTTGGAAAATGGGGGAAGAATGAACCGAACTGTGAGAGAACATAATGAAACTTGTCCCTGTCCTATTTTGTGCCTGTGTGCATTTACGTACATGTGTGTGCAGGACGTGATGCACAAGCGGCAAAGCCATTTAAAATTACAATAAATAGGATGAATCACTTACTTCGACTGCTAAGGGGACAAAAGTGCTTCTATTTTTCCGCTCCCAGCTTTTGCATTATATCTCTGGCTGCCAAGGGCATGCTGCTGACCATTTTAATGATGTTAGCTGAGGCTATTAACAGCGTCGTCACTGAGAAATAGCTGGATTTTAAGAAAATGGTGGTAATGGTAGTGGGAGGGGTCATCCTCTAGCATCTATCTTGAATGTGGGTGCTTTGCTGTGCCCTCCAGCAGACCTGCGGACCAACACCATGGGAAAGTGATGAGGACGATTATTTAGGTGTGGAGACAAAGCATAAAGCAAGCAGGTCAAAGAAATGGAAAATAGAAAAGAGAGCTACAATAAGTGACTATGTCAAGGGCTGTGGAGAAAAACACGAAGATGGCATCAGCCCACTCTTAATGAGTCATAAATCAGCTTGATATGAATCATCTCTACAGAGCTATTAGAGCAAAGTGTTTTGAACCTCATTAATTTTCATTAGGGAGAAGCTATCTGCTAAGTTTACTGTAGCATCAAATTTTCTCCAAGCGGCTATCGTTATGATCTTGCAATAACTCTCATGGATCCTTTAGCCTCTATTTGACTAAACACCATTATTCTCAAATTTGAGGTCATTTCCTCTGTTCATAGACAGTTGGATGGGAAAATGTGTTAAAAAAACGGGGAACACCTTATCCCCAGCTGTCCTCCTCCTAATATTTGCACTGTAGATCATATAAAACAGCGTGTAAAACTCTGTTTACCGTCAACGCAGCGTTTATGAAACC
This sequence comes from Acanthochromis polyacanthus, assembly GCF_021347895.1. Taxonomy (NCBI): domain Eukaryota; kingdom Metazoa; phylum Chordata; class Actinopteri; family Pomacentridae; genus Acanthochromis; species Acanthochromis polyacanthus. Next base: position 37,953,422 of record NC_067125.1, on the reverse strand, counting down.
AACAACCTTCCATAAAAGATTTTTACATTTAACAAAACCTGCAGAAGTAACTTCTGTGTATACCGAGTGGAGATGAAGTACTTAAGAAGTGCCTATTAGATATTTCACTCATAATGATTCAGCGGTTCGCCTGCTACTGCTTCGAAAGCAACTTTGCAAAGACACATTTCCTTTAGGTGCCTCCTCAGCTCTTTTTCTATTTGCCTCTGTCATCTATTTTGAGGACACTGTCATTGTAAACAATATGCAACATACAGTACGAATCCCCATTTACATAGCTACAATAAGTTTACATAATCGCAGCGCAGCATCTGTGCATTCCATGCAATGTGATCAAATCAATATGAAAGAATTCACGAACACAACCGAATCTTAACGTATTTATGTAAAATTCAAGGACTACAGCTGTAAGATGCTGATCACAAAGCTAAACACAAATATATGCACCACATGATGCAGTCTAACGGAGCAATTAGAAGAACTGAGTGTCACAGTGTAAGATTAGTCTGCAGGAGAAAACGCAAACCAACTTAAACAAAAAGTAAATCACTGAAACGCGATTATTTTTGAAATGTCTGTCATATTCATTCACACAGAAAGAAGGAAAGAAAGAAAGGGAGTTCTAGAGGAAGGCTGTGTGGAGCTCGTCTCAGCTCATTCATTCACTCTGAGGATGATGACTTCATCCTTCATTAAATGGGAGCTTGGCTGGCGTTCCACAATCATAATTATAAGAAAGGCAGCAGCAGAGATTGCACAAGCAGTAGTAATAGTGGGAATTATAACAATTATTAATATTTGTTTGGTCCAGAAATGCATTTGAACTGATGAGGGCAGTGACCAGAGCCACTGCAGCCACGTGAACTCGACCTTTAATTTGCAGTCACATTAAACGAGCGAGAAAATCGACATTATACAACAAATAAATTGATCTGTGATACAGCGCCTCCGACTAAGCTCCATCCAGTTATTAAAAGTGAGAAGTAGTAATCAAAGTGTACTATTTTAATTCACAGCACGGCTCCTGTAGGTGTGAAATTTATATTCTAACACCATCTCGTTTACTTACCAGAGAGGTGAAGATGTAAGTGTAGTAGACGGACAGCATTCCCAGCTCTGACGCCTGCAGAGAAACACAAAAGAAAGAAGGGTGGAAGATAAAGAAATATGTTGGAGGAAAAAAAAAGCACAAAACAGAAATTTCAGGATTGAAAAGATGTTTAGTTGGAGATCAGATAGACACAGCAGGGATGGGGAGGGAAGCAAAACAGAAAGCACAGAGGGAAAGAATACAGGGGGGAGAGAAGTTGAAAGGTCAGTGATTTAGTGTAACTCTAGCTCCACTCTGAGCCGACAGATCAAATCCACATCTTGATAAGACCCGACACATTCTTATCTGACGAAGGCTCTCAATGGAGCAATTAATTTTGGTGGCACATTAGTATGCTGCTCGACACTCTGTCTTACAATTTGATTAAATCAAAGTCAGAGCGAGAAGCAGTTGTGAAGGACAGGGTGAACTTTTCATAGTTTCATTTCATTAAAGTGATTATCAAAAAAGAAAATCATTCAGCTATAGGCTTCAGTTTAATCGTGCTGTGGTGGTTTCTTCAAAGAGCATCCTCTTTTTCCAGCAATTTTTTGCTATAAATCATTTTCATCTGAACTGCGAAACTTTTGTCTCCATCTTCCGGCAGTGAGAGTAATTTCCCAAACGCTGTCACATATGCTCATCATATATGCATTTTCTACACAGTAATCCTTCCTCTGAACGCTCAGGTTATTTCATATCTGCAGCATCAGAAGGATTCCTTGGATGCCTCCCAGGTCTTCCCGGCCGTGCCCCTAGCTGCTGCAGCCTACTATACCTTCTTCAGCTCTGGAAAACCAGTAACTACTGTTGACATAAAACAGATTACTACCAGTGCACCAGTGTGCCGATGCTGCTGTTTAAAAGGCTGGTATACTTTAAAATACAGAGAGATTTACCTGCTGCAGGTAGGCAAAGGCTTAAACGCAGGAGATGTTCATTTATATATGAAAGTCCCGCTCTCTAGCTTTAACCCTGAGTGAAATTCTTCTTGTGCATAAATAAAACCTCGTGCCACTTTTGAGACACTGCTCAAAGCGTTACTTTTTCACACCTGGTTGGGCTGAAATTTGCATATTTCCATAATAATTACCGCTGCAGTGACATAATTCCAAGGTTGTGTATCATCAGAAGGTGTTTAATAACAGATATTTAGCTGTCAGATCTGGAAAAAGTGTAGTGTTTGCCACTCGGTTGTTGAATATGCAACCGAGGTGTTCTTTAGGAGCATAAATAATAAACCACTAAGATGTAGAAAGGCGCCAATTATTACAGCAAAAACATCTGAATACATCTTTCATTATTAAACTCCAAATAACCTCTCAAGATGTCTTTACAAAGCTTCCTCCTCTGAGTATATATAGTGCACTGTCATTACTATAACCTTGTCTATGCCAGGCAATTATATGTTCCAGAGAAGTTGTTTGCTAGCATCTGGCCTGCAGTTATACAAAACTAGCAAATGGAACAAGATGGTTGAGATTTTGCTTTCTTCACACAGAATATGGAAAGTGATTTTTCAGCCCACTGCATGCTGTCTTCCAATGACCTATGCCTTTCTTACTATGAAACACAAACTGATATTATAACCTAAATCGCCCACATTTCATTCAGAATACACAATACCACACAAACAAGCAGCTGATGAAATATCCTTTGTGTTTCCTTTCGCCGCATTCGAAATAAGCTCCTCTGCCTTTTTTCTACTCTGGATCTCCTTCTTCAAACCACAGCTTTGGTCAGAGTGCGCACGGCTTCCGCTGCCCCCCATATACTGGGCTCACTATCTAGCCCACTCTGGTTCTGTACATCCGTGTACAACAGCGGAGGCCTGACTGAACGAGATTACATTCAGAATGCAAACACAGCTGACCTAAACCCCTCTGAATGCTAAAACCTTAGAGAGTGGGACCTTTGTCTGGAGAGGGTTTGATGTAAGATGTAAACAGACAAATAGGGGGAAATGTCTTGCGTGACAAAGGACGATTCTGTCCCTCTAGACTAACTGGATGCTCTTATCAACATCTGAGACTTTTAAATATGCCGGCACGCAGCTTTGATATGTTTGGCATCTACGCACTCCACATGAGAGGTAGAACTGCCAACTTTCCAACAGTCTGTCTAAGGATTGTCTCTTGACAGACAAAGAGACAGACCGTATGACATCCAAAGATGACAAAAGAGTGAGAGACAGACGGATGGATATGCAAAACCACATGGTGAGGGAGGTGTGAAGAAATAAAGTGAAATTGTTTTCTCTGAATTTGGGCAGAGAACATGGAGAGAACAGAGAGTGTGAAAAGAGAACAGCTCCATACTGAAACTGAAGATACAATCAAATGGAAGAAAGGGGACGGACTAAGGGAGAAAGAGAGACATCCCAGTGTGGACTCCTGTTGCTCTGTGACTCAGGGCTGCCTGGGTTGCTATGGTGACTGGCTGACCACTGATGGCAGTCTGAAAACTTGACTGAGAGAGAAAACTGCTGAGAGATATACAGTTTACAGTATATAGAGCCTACGTTAGAGAATCTAGAGGAAGATGTCATTATCCTTCCCCCTCTTCTGAACCCGTCTTCCAGCTCCTTCTGAGGCAAACCAACTCATTTCCAAATGCCAGATCCGATATGTGATCCCTCTACTAGGTTCTGGGTCTACTTGGGAGTCTTGTCCCAGCTGGTTGTGCACAGAAATCCTCTAAGGGCAGGCTGTCAGGAAGCATCCTAATCAGACGCCCAAACCACCTCAGCTGGCTCCTTTTCATGCAAAGGAGCAGCAACTCTACTCTGATCTCCCACCGGATGTGTGAGCTCCTCATCCTATATCATAGGCCTGGCTGCTTACATTCATGATCTAATTTTAATATCTCGTTTGCAGCACTCGGTGGGCATCAGTGGTAGTGCACTGCAGTGGTTTAGGACCTATTTGTCTGGAAGAACTATGAGTGTGAGCCTCGATATCTTTGAACCCCCCTTGCTCCATTGTCTTGTGGGGTCCTGCAGGGTTCAATTTTAGGGCCTCTCCTTTTTTCCTTATACCCACTTCCGATGAGATCCATCCTCAGGAAGCACGGCATCACCTTCCATTCTTATGCGGATGACACACAAATTTATGTGCCATTGAAAAAGAAAGACTGCCAATCGGTCACACCACTTCTGTCCTGTCTTGACGACATTAAAGCCTGGATGGCCTTAAATTTTCTATGTTTTAATGAAAAGAAAACTGAGGTAATGGTGTTCGGTCCCAGTGGCCCTTGTGAGTCTCCCCCTGTTGACTTGGGCCCCCTGGCTCACTATGTTAAGCCAGTGGTTTCCAATCTGGGATTTAAAATGGACTCTGATTTGAAACTTGACCATCAAATCAGTGCTTTGGTGAAGGCTAACTTCTTTCACCTGCATCAATTAGCCAAGGTGAAGCCCTTTTAAACACAAGAGCACTTTGAAATGGCCATCCATGCTTTTATTACTACCAGACTGGATTATTGCAATTCATTGTAGCTTGGAGCCAGCCACTCTGCTCTAGCACGTCTCCAGTGTGCTCAAAATGCTGCTGCCCATCTTTTAACCAGCACTAGAAAATATGAGCACATTACACCCGTTTTAGCCTCCCTCCATTGGCTCCCTGTGCGTTTTAGGGTTGATTTTAAGGTTCTTTTATTTCTTTTTAAAGCTTTTAATGGTCTGGTCCCTCCCTACCTCTCTGAGCTGCTCCATCCTCATACCCCCTCACGAACCCTCAGATCAGCTGATCAGCTGCTTCTGGAGGTTCCAAGGTCCAGGTGGAAGCTCAGAGGAGATAGAGCCTTCTCTGTTGCTGCTCCCAGATTATGGAATAATCTCCCTTTGCACATCAGAGAGGCTCCCTCACTTTTGGTTTTTAAAACTAAACTTAAGACCTATTTTTATTCACTGGCTTTTAACACAGCATGAAACTCTGCTCTTGTTTTATTGTGCCACTGTTTTAATATGTGTATGTTTTATTTATTGTTTTTTAATGTTTTAATTTATTATTTATTGCTTATTGTACAGCACTTTGTTTCAGTGGCTGCTGCTTTTAAAAGCGCTTTAAAAATAAAGTTGAGTTGAGTTAATTTTATTGGTTAATACCCAGAGCTCATGACCAGATGTAGACTTGGCAGAGAAATATTAGCTATGCGTGTTTTTTAATGCATTATTAGAGAAGAAACCAAAAGACGGACAACTGAAGCGCAGAAGATTTCCACCTAATTTGCTGACTAACAGAACATCTCCTTAAAAACACGACAGATTTGTATTTATTGATTAATTTAAAAGCATCATTAAAATGTTGCTTTTTGTATGTTGTATATACTGTGTTATATGCTCCATTTTAATTTGAAGTTTGTACATCTGCTACTTTGACCAACTTACTCTTTAGAGAGAATTGTGATCCCAGTAGGGCTCCCTGGTAAAAGAAAGGTTAAAACAGACACTTCTTTAAATTCATAATATGCAGAGGATTAAAGAGAAGACAAAAGGGCTCCTTCATTTTATGACTGTGTTCTTAATCATACTAACCCATAAAACCTTGCAGAATTCTCATTTATGGACAATGAATCATTGGAATATGGCTTCATTTAATGCTGTCATCCATATACAGTAATTTGCTGTAGCTGGTCTGTTTGACAAGGTCGCCTAAGGTCATTTGCCTTTCATTTTGAACTATGTTTTTAGAGTTTAAACTCTGCAAAACTACAGGAAAATGTACCTTTTATTCAAGGCTGTATTAAATGATGATAACAGGATGAACAAACATTCAATGCATTATTTAATATATTTGTTTTCTGTGTGAATTTAAAAATGTCCATTTTCATGTTTAAATTGGCAACAGAAATAGAAATTAAACCAAAACCACAACACAGCTTGGTTTCTGCTTTTATTGTTACAGGCCTAACAATGTTATCTACTGCAGCGGAATTAGTTTTAGCTTGGATATTCGACAGATATTCACTCCGGATCCAGCAGCGTCTTCTTACTCAGTTGTACCCAGTGTTGGCAGTATGAGGACCACAAGATATCATCAATAAATCACCACTGAACAACACAATAGCAGGGTTACCATCAACACCGTTCTGCTGACTTGCCCATATTAGTGAAAAATTATGTAAAAAAATTCTACAAATGCAGTACATGCATGCAACTCATGCAGTGAACCTATTTTGATTGCTAATGTGCAATTAATTTATTTAACATAAATATTTAAAAAAAAAAAACGGTGACTCCAAAACCATACCAGGTATTTTACTATGTGGCCTGTGGAGGGACACATTTTAATACTGATTTGGAGCCACTGGATTGTATAGCATGGAAGTTTCTGAAGGAAAAAGCAGATCCTTCCATTGAAACAATCATATAAAATAGAATAAAACACTGAAATCATATAAAAAAGTCACCTATTTATTAAATATATTTAAAATATGTGGTGCGGATTTAAAGTTACTGGATCACATGACATGAAAGTGGTCTGCTGCAATGTTCGACATCATTTTAATTACACATTAGCAAAATCAAACCAAAGTAGGTGTGCTGCATGAAGTCAATTTCGTATTAGTATAATTTATTGCTGGTCCCTCAGTCAAACCCCCATGGCTAAGATTAAGGGCTTGGGAGCTAATAGTTCTCTTCCTGCCAACATAGAATGAAACTGAGGAAGAAGGCTTTGCTGGATCTGGAGTGAATGTCAGCCAGTAACACAGATAAATACAAACCAATAGAAGCGAAGAACAAGCTGTTCAAGTCCAGTTTTAGTGTAACTTCTATTCCAGTTGCCAGTTTAAAGACAACAAAAAACTACATGGATTTCATGTCACAACACAAAAAGTGTAAAAGCAATGAACTGTAAATCTATTTGTGCTGTAATGTTAAGACTTATAGAATTATTTTTAGTCTTGAAATCTTGTTGCCACTGGCGACTGTACTTTTCAAACAGTTATATAAATGTAGATTGGCTTTAAGCTACACTGGTATGAGTGAAGATGTGGAATAAGAAGAAATCAGTGCATGAACAACAAGGCGATTATGTGAAGTGTACGAACCCGCTCCAAAATGATATGTGACATGGTGGCATTGGCATCGACTATAATCGTGGCAGTCTTGTCATCTCGAATCTCCTTTAAGAGTGGAGTTGGGTCCTGGCTGTCATCAAGCATGCGCACAGACAGAGTTTCCTTGGAGATGAGGAACTGCCTGAGGAGCTGCTCCAGGTTCAATAAGCCTGCAGGTAAGACACACAGACACACACAGACACACACAGACACACACACACACACACACACACACACACACACACACACACACACACACACACACACACACACACACACACACACACACACACACACACAGGAGAGAGTTACTTGTAATTAAGGGGAGACTCTCCCAAGGAGATGGTGCTTTAGAGTGTTAAGTCTTTTGTTAAAATTAATAAAATGCATAACCAAAAAGTTAAGGAAAGTCAAGCATATTGTGATACTTAATCCTGTAATGCGCCATAGACTTGCACATAACCAAGTGTCCATTATTTGTTTTTCTGCTGTTTTGACAAAGATGAATCCATAAAAAAATTTCAACGCAGAACAGCTGGACTAATCACTTTTAATTGGAATTATTGTAAAGCTATCGAACGCAAAGGGACGTTTCAGCAACTTCTCTTGTAATCTATCCCGTGGTAATAGACCACTTGACTCCAGTTGGGTAAGTGGGATTTGCCCTAATTAAAGCACAGCCGACTTAATCAAAACAGTCCCGGCAGCATTTTACCAGTCACTTTGCATCCATATATTAGCAGATCCTGAGAGGTTATGGGCTAATTTTCCATATAGGGGTTCAAAGCAATTTGTCAGGTGTGCTACAGTGAAAAAAAACACAACCTGAATAAATCTAAAGGCCCTAGTTAGGTGGCGGCTTAGTTTGGTATTTTTCAAACTTAGATTTTGCCAATCTGTGCGGTATTTTGATGCCAAGCACAGAGCGAAAGGTGCCCAGGTATGAAGAGAGGCACAAACAGGAGGAAGTTTCAGTTAAATGAAGCAGTGCAAACTGAACTACTGCACTAAGAATAGTTTTACAATTTTGTCGGTCCTTTGTATAACTTCAATCCACTGCTACTTTGGTGATTTTATCAAGAGTCAACTCAATACATGGACCAAATGTGCACCAATAGCGGAATGTAAATAAATTATTTTAACAACAAAAAAATGCATGTTTAATATAGCTGAAGCATAAATCAGTCTGCATTTATCTGTAGCTACTTTATACTGCGCAGAAGAGCTTCTCCTTCAGTTCATTAAATCTCTGCCGCAATGTCAAGTCAGCAGGACACATATGTTAATAAATCTGCAGCCTCTGATTTCAGAAATGTTGAGCTAAATTGCAGTGCCATTAGAAACAGATATGACACTAGGCACATATGTTTAAACAATAAAACTGTTGTTTCATGTGTAATGATGCAATGGTTTCAGGTGTGTCAAATTTAATGATATAGTTCAGTCTTTTAAGATACAGATACAGTAGAAGAAAAACTAAAATAGCATTGGAGTGATGCAGTCTTACAAATGGATTCATCGCCTTTATTGATTTTTTTCTAACATCAATGTTCAAGTTGTAAATAAAAAACCTCCACCATCTGTCTCTGGCTGCAGATTTGTGGTGTGATGTGTTCATGTTCTGCTGCTCTGTAGCTTTGTTGAGCTGCTATGTTTTCCTGTGACTGGCGCAGCTGTTTCTGTCCAAAGAGACCAAGGATGTGACTGGCTGAGAGTGTATTTTATTAATCACCACAACCGAAGATTTATATTCCATTTTAGCCAGCTTTATTTTTTCACATTGCGTTTCCAGAGTTGTGTCTTGGAGACGGCCACATAGTCTGTGTGCCCAAGAGCTACCACTTTGCACTAGGGGGATTAAAATAGGGCCCTAAGAGTAGTAAACTACAGCATGTTGGCGTGACAGTTATGCTGGCCTCGCCTTGACAGTTTGGCAGAGCTTATCACACTCATGTATCATTTCTTGATACTGGCAAGTAGAGTTGTACAAGATGGAAATAATGTTGTCAAAAAGAACTTGCATCAGTACAGCCTTTGCCTGCTTTATCCATTATTAAGCAATAGTAAAACAGCACTCTAGACTTTGGCACATATTTAATGTGATTTTTGTCACGGTGACTGCCAATTCAATTCATCTGTCACTTGGACACCAGCTTTGGTATAGCAATTTTAGGTTATCAAGCTCACTCTTTTTACATTTTGCTCTTTCAGTTTTCCAATTGTGCATTACCCAAGGCAACAGTACCGGCCCAGTCACCGGCATCATGTCTGAGAGCGTCTGTAATTATGTCTCAGGGTCTGCGTGTCTCTTAGCCTGTCTGTGAGGGAGTGAATCAGATGTGTTTGTCTTTCTGTTCCTGGCTACCTGTGTCTGTGAACTCATGAAACATCACTCCTGGCTGCTGCTTGCGTGCCTCCTTGTGACTCAAACCTGTCAGATCAGCTTGCTCTGTAGTATAACACAGAATAACTTTGATGAGCTTGAAATAGCTTCTGCTAGAGCGCCATCCTTGCCTGCCTCCTGCAACCACTCTCTATTGTGTCTTGCAGGGCATCAAATACAATCAAGTTGAGTTCATGACATTAGACAGCGCACTGTACGAGATGTTGTTGGCTAAACACTCAAACAGAGTGACACTCAGAAGAAAGCTCATATTCTCTTTAGTGTTTGGGCTGCACAGGATTCAAAGGGGCGTCAGAATCTTATTTTTTTTTCCACTTGGGTGCTTTACAGCTGCCATGTTGTTCCATCACTGTTTCAATCAAATGAAAAACATGCAGCTGAAAGAAATATTTGTTTTTTGCAGTCAGACTTGTATATGCCCCTGTACTGAGAAAACAGACTTTGTGGAAATGTGTATGTGTTGTCCTGTAAATTACAAATGCATTGTTTTCCACAGAATTTGAAGCCGCCTGGGTGTCTACACACTTGTTACTTTTGTCTTTCCAAGTTTAAGACCTTCAAAATAAGAGTATTTTTGTAAAGTGAAAATATTGAGGACAGTCAGAGAAAGTGGAAACTGAGACCTGCTTCAAAATCAATTAACAAGGACCTTATTTTAATGTCTCCTGCTGTGGTTCAGTGCAACCTAAACTCAGTGTTTACATCTGTTTGCTTCTCTCCTGCTCTCTGTGTTCACATTTACCATATTTTAATACAGTCAAATTCTCAATACATGTTCTCATTTGCATATTTTCTTGTTTCTGTTGTCAGAAAACAAAAAAAGTATAAAATAGACACTGAACACAGCTCAATAAGGGGTAATTTCTGAACCATTTCTGTTGCGCTGCCCTGCTGGAGTACTGATTTTACAACCACAGTGTCGTCTAACAAACTCATCAAACACACGAGCTAAACTAAATGACAGTGCTGTGAATTCAGCAATATTTCGATGTGAACTGACCACTCACTGACAAAGTCAGAAGCACTAGAAAGTCCTGGTGTCCTGGAAATGACACAGAGAGAGTTTTCTTCCTGAAGGGGGCATGAGAAACAGCAGTTCAACTGCATTTAAAACAACAGACACTAAAACAGCCTGTTTAGAACTGTGCAAAAACCAGGGGTTGTAAGCTCATGGTGAAATTAACCATCTTTGTAGAATTTTGTGTTAAAAACTGAAAGACACATTCTGGGGGCATATCCAACTTTAATGAATTTGATGAAAAGGCGCACAATATGGAACCTAACATTCTAAAATTTGTTCTCTCTGACCTCCAGTGGTTTTACCTCTAAGACCATATGACATCACACTGTGGCACATGTGGAGGTACAACAAAGTACACACAACCAAATTCACCAGCCTGGAAATAAGCAACTCGTTTAGGAATATAACTTAAACAGAGAAAGAGTTGTGGTTAGCTGATTAAAAGTAGGGCGAGGATGTAGGGAACACACTATATCCTCACAAGTATAGATGTACACAGTCGTCCGTGTGTTAGCGAGACCAAACTTGCTCATTGGCATGGATGACACGTGGCCCCGACTTTCTCCCAGACACACAGATAAAGGTGAGTGCTGACATTCAACTTAGGCAACCACTCATTTACCTTTCACAACCATCGCCACAGGATGCCTCCAAGATCTCACACCCAAACACAGACACACACAGACACACAGACACACACACACACAGACACACACACACACACTTGCAAAGTACCGCTAAACAAATAGTGCTGCAATATAGAGGCAATAGCAGTGTAAAAAACATTAACCTGTGAAAATCACACAGGAGCTGAAATGAATTCCTTGTCATGTGTAGGTGATTAATCTACAATAAAAACCCTTGGTCACCGATGAAGCATTTACCCAAGGCCCAAAAGCTATTAGAACAGCCCTATATAATGGTGACTCATGATTTAGCCTTGAGCAGAAAGTAAGACTTAGTTTTATGACTTTGCCACCAACGGGGCCATCACTTTAAAGTGTTGTAGACAAGATGACGTGTCAAAACATTATGTATGCATGCTAAGTATGTCTGAGCGTATTCCCCTTCCCATTAACCCAAATAACCACATAAGCGGAGCCATCAATACAGCCTGTCACAACATAGTGGTAATCTGATGTGATCCTGCTGATCATTGCAGCCTTCATACACATTCTTTATCTGAAATACGGAAACCTGCAAAGGACTCATCTTGAGAAAAGGTTCATATATGGGTTTATAAGCCTTGTTATGATATCAGTGTCAGTGACCACTAAGGGGCCGTTTACACGAGGATCATCCTAACAGAAAACGCAAAAGTGGCGTCTTGTCATTTCACGTTTAGACGAGCGGTTTTGAAGGAAATCTGCGTATATACGGTGACTCCATAGTGTGTGGAATTCGATTGGATATGCATGCCAGGCAGCTGGGTGGTGCTGTGATAAAACTCCGCCATGTTTACGCGCATGCGTACTATCTCCCTTTTCGGATCTCCGCCGCGGTAAATGTTCATGAATGGAATCTGTACAGATTCTGTACGTTTGTTGGTACGACTCCTGTAGTGTACATAGAGCTGCCAGAGTTGCTTGAAGGTACGAAGGATGGAAATAATCACACATCTTTGTTTACGTCCTTGTACCGGTCGGCAAACCAAAGCACTGGCGCACATATGTGACGTAATCGCGTACGCGACGTGGTCAGATCTCGGCAAAGTTTTGCGTTTTGCTGTTTAGACGGAAACGTAACAGCGGAGCGTTTTCTACTTTTCCACTCTGGAGGCCGGTTTCAAATTTTTGCGTTTTCAAGCCCCCTCCTCGTATAAACGATAGGGTGTTTTGTTGAAATATTTTGACGTTTTTACCTGCAAGCGTCCTCGTGTAAACGGCCCCTTAGGTTAAAAATGTTTGTTGATGACCTATTTTTTATGGTAAAAATTAAACTAAACCTATTTTCAAAGTCAGATTTCACAAATTAAGACTAAATGAACAAGTTCAGCATGGATGAATCAAACTATAAATGAACTTAATGGTTTAAAGTCTTTTTTACTAACTTGCAGCATCTGTGGAATCACTCTGCAGCTTCTTATAAGTATCTTTTGTACAGAAGCAGCTGACCTATTGTCCCACTATCAATAAGAAGAACCTTTAACTTTTTGTGTCTGTCAGTAATAGTATTTGAAGCAGATTCTTGAACTAAACTCATCAAGAATAAACAAAAAGCTAAAAGTCTGCAGGCACCATCCAACATTTATAAAATGGTAGGCCAGCATTAATCTGACACTGCTAATGTAACACAGGTGCTATGGATGGAACATTAATGTTCCTTTTAGTCTAATATCTTAAATGTTGCTGTCAGAAGGAATGAGTAAGTTCCAGGATTAATGAAGTCATCCTTAAGACGCTCCTGACAGAAATATCACTGAATTAATGCTGTCTACCTATTCTTTTCTTACGCTAAACCATGACACTAAACTCTCAGTGAATCATCTTCTGAATGACTTGCTGCTTTCAGTGAGGAGAACATGTATCTGTGCTAATGCTAATTTAATGCTAAGTGAGCAGGACCAAGAGGAAGCGATACAGAGTTTGGACATGATAATGTTCACCAGATTTACAGCGCAGAGTCTGTCTGTTGTATCTCTACAGAGCAGAGGGACACAGATGCTGTGTGTGAGCAAGTAAACTCAGCTGACTGTGGCTTTTCCATTAACCTCACGATGGAGAATAACATCTGTAACCATGGTCACAGTGGCAGCAGAAGCATACATAGAAGACATAAAAATGTAAAACCCTCCACAAAACTTTGACTAAAATGTTTTAAATGTATTAAAATACAACTGAAACAAAAACAGAAGTCAACATGAATACTGTTCTTCGACAAGTGGCAGTTCTACATTGAAAAAATGACCATGACAGAAACGTTGGTAGAAACAAACAAACAAAAAAAAGCAAAGAGGCAAAAAAAGGAGGCAGATCTCAGGTAAACATTATTTTAGGAGGAAAAAAACTGCCACAAAATATTCTTCTATCTGATAGCTCTGATTTTGTCCTCAAAGTACAGGTAATAGTGCAACAAATTATAGGGGAGAGAGGACAGATTGAAATGCTCGCAATTTGCTGGATTTAGCCTCTTAACATTCATGCCCCTTCTTACAAAAGACTAAAAGCCTTGAAGCACTTTGCTTGTTGGACTCTTATGGTGAAAGCAGAGCATGGCGCACACTGATTTGTCAAGTTAGTGCCCCTATAGATGACATTAGAGGTAAGAAACAATCATTTTGTTTTGTGCACACTTATATTACAAGGTAAGGATTTATTGCTGTTGCTGCTTCTGTGGCATTGGAATCTGAATTATGAGGCTTTTGCTTTCAAAAATGATGATTCAAAAAGGGCCAATGCCATTCAAAATACAGCACCTGTCCTAAACACCTGACAAACCTCTGCAGACTACATGAGCATCAGAAGAGCTCTCTGAGGGTGTATTTTGAAGGTTACGTCTGACACAAGAGAGAAATTTGCCTAAATCCCACTTGGCCTTTTTTTTAATTAGACAGGAAGACTAAGGAAAGGCTTTGCGTTTTACCCTGACAAAGACAAATACTACACATTTGCACCTATGCACACAAATTCCACCCACCCTCTACAAATCCAAAATCTCATTATTCTGAGTCAACAATGTGTTTTTTTTCAAAGAAGCAGGAAGAGAGTTTAAAGCCACCTGCCTTCTATCTATTCAAGGAGGAACTTTTAGATTACAAAGCGCTATAATAAGAAACTACTTCGACTTCTGCCGGCATCACTTTTACTACCAACACTGCAGTCCTGTGCATCAAGATCATTAGCAGCAGCATCATTACTATTATCAAAGCCATCACAGAATCTCCCCTGCATTACTATGTTCCCATTACTCTTCAACCTTTGTGTACATTCCTGTCTACAGATCATAAAGGCATCTCTTCCACCAGACTGACACTGATTACAGTTTAGTCACAGCAGTAAAAAGAGAGAAACTGTGAAGCATCAGAAACCGTAGTCATCCCAAGAAGCTCAAAGTAATGGAGAATTGTCAATTATTTGATGACATGAGCCTGCAATCATCACCGAAGAAAAAATAACAATCAGCCTAAGGCATTCTGCATAAATGAGCAGGTTATAATGGAAACATGAAGCAATGCCACAAAGCAAAGGAGTGTTGCTTCCTATTATATCTGCAATGAAACAATGCAGTGAGCTGAACTAGCAAACCTTGCTCTCCAACTGTGCCCATCAAAGGTGGAAAAAATGCTCTGTGAACATTTGAGGCCTACTGTTTTGTTGAACTGAGAATTCCTGCACTGCAGCTCTAGTTAAATTTCAGAGCTTACTAGATGTTCTTGTTTTTTTTGAGCTTGACAGCTGCACCAATCACCTCACTAATGAAAAGTGCTACGCTGAGGCACGCTGCCTGTGAATGTGGGAACGGCATGTATGTAACGTGTGTGAATCCTGTGCATGCATTTTTTGTGTGTGTGTTGTGTCTTTTTATACACCAAGCATACAAAAAAATGCACAACATGTGGAGCCTCCCTGCAGGTCTGAGGACTTAGCCACACAGACTGTATTATTTCTGGCAAAGAGTTACAGAGCCACGGCTGCTCCTGCATCCACTGCCATCGATAGTAAGGGTTAGCTAGATTAATGTCCATCCTGGTGTGCACCATGCCTTTGGGCACTGCTCCACCTCCACTCCTGCCTCCTCAGCCATAGCTGAAAAATATTCATGAATTGGCCACGCTCTATTAGGCTGTCACTGGTTTAGGTGATTAATGAGGCTAGCACATGTGGACGAGCCACCGACAGCAGGCTGCGAACCGACCAACTGACTGTGTGAGCTGACGGAGGAGGGTGAGGCTGGTGCAGCTGGAGTCAAACTCAAAAGAGTTTCAGCTGATGCTGTTGTTAAACACACGCATACCAAAATACAAACACACACATGCACACAAATCCAGGCATCCTGCCATTTGCTGCATTTTCTATTGACTGAGTGAGGGCCACGTAGGAGTGCAATCAATACAGCTTCGTCATTTCCTGGATCGTCTCCCGCTTGTTGCTGATGTATGATTTCAGCGTGGTAACCTCCTCCCCTTCGATCACCCCAGTTGCCACATCTCACCTCTCCCACATCTGCCAAATATCATCCTCTCCCTTCCCCTCTCTGACTCCCCCTGGTCTCTTCTATCTCACTCTCATCTCCCCTCATTTCACTTCTTTTCATTTCAATTCATTTCCTTTCCAGGCCCCTCTTAGCCCACTGACAGAGTAGCAACCTCCCCACCACCCGGACGCCCGCACACAACCACAGGGAATATGAAATTTAATGTTAAAATTAGTTTCTTTTCTCCAAACTCGCCAATATTAAAGTCAGACGGTGCCTAAAAGGTTCTCTTGTTATCACGGTTCTTGGCAGAGCTGTATTAATCAACTCTCTGGGGAATAAATGTCACAGAAACAGGATCTTAGCTCTGAAATGGAAATATGACTGACAGGTACAAGAACACCTTGAAGGAAAAACAACTAAGGACATATTTTTTTGACACCTTAACTTATAATAGCTGATTTGGTTGAGGGTAAAGTACAGTTAGATAAACAGAAATTTATTTTACTAAGTTTAATTTATGCTTTCCAGCAACATTTTGCAATTTCTTCATAATCAAATGCCGTCTTGGACAAACTAGAGAAAAATAACTGCTGAAAAAAAAGGTATCCTTGCATTTGCATTAAAATAACTGCCTTTGCATAAAAAGCAGTAAAGACACACATGTTTGGATTTGAGACGCAAAACATGGTTCTTTGAGGAATAAATCAAATCTTACAGATTGTGAATGAAAAGAGACTCCGAAGTAAAGACCAAAAGACTGTCAAAGAGGGAGTTGAAAAGCAGAAGAACTGAGAATTGAGATAGGCGGGGTGGGCGGTTCACAGTGGCTCATTGCCATCTCTAGCTGTCTGACACATGGTTGATGTCTCAAGCCTATTTCCTTTCTTCAAAGCCTCGCGCTGATTAGGAAAAAAGGTTAGCTGGTGCCACTCAGGGTCACAGTGCCTTTGTCTAGGGAGTTGTAATTACTGTGTGCTGGACTACAAGAGGGTGGGAACAAGTCATGATTTAATCTTCCTGTCTATTTACGAAAATAACTTCCCTGGAGGAGATTTTCAAGATTTTTTAAGGTCATCCAGTTAAGTATTTTCAGAATCTAACAAGTCTTTGATGGGAAAGTCGTCACATCACTGGTCGTTACATCTTACATCCTCGTGATCTTTTGTTTGTCTTAGAGATGTATTTTGATTAGCAGGCAGTGTACACACAGCTTTGCAGATATTACACTGACTTTGAAGGCTGAATGCAGATTATACATGACACAGCATAATGTGCTCTATCGTTATTCTAATTTAAGGATGACAGTGATGTTGAAAAAGGGAAAGAATCTGCAGTAAATGTAATATATTTTGGGATGCAGATGTCGGCTGTACTGCTGTGAGGGGGTTGTAGCAGTGGAGCGCAGCAGCTGCTTCAGAGGGAAGCATGTCGCGGGGTGAGACGCTGATAAGCGCCGCATCTGTTTTCAGAACACAGTCGGCACGCGTGCAAGAAGCCTACGTGCGCTAACACGTGTTAAAGGGTAGCAGACATTAAACAAAAAAAAATGTCTGCACTTTGTTGGCAGATGTCGGGAACACAGCATGCGAGCATTCTCCACAGGTGTGCACGACTGTGTGTTTTGTCGTGAGGGTGTGAAGGCTGTACTCACATTCAGCTTGGGCACAGATGAGGCAGGCGGTGGTGCTGTTGAAGAAGGTGAGAAGGCCGGCCACAGCCAGGCTGATGTCGGTGTTTGTTGGTCTCAAATCCAAAGTGGTGAACCGAGGGAACTGAACCTTTAGAATGTCCTCTGGAGCCACCTTGACATAGGGCACCTGCACAGAGATGTTGGTGTCAGACTATCGGTTGGAATTTTATCATTTGTTGTTTTATAGTTGGATTCTGACCTTTACCAATCATGTTCATGTTTAAAATGCAGCAGATGTCTGCAGACAGGACAACCATGAAAGGAGATAAAAACAAGAAAATGTGTGTGTGAACTGCAGGACAAAAATAGCGAGATGCCAGTAGACAGTCAAAAGAAAGAATAGCTCTGAGGAAATCAGCTTTATCTGTTGTGATAAATTGCGAGCAAGGATAACCCAGGGGTCTGTGGCAATGTGCATGTTCACAATACGCACATTTTTCAGAGACTGAGGCGCTGAAGCTCATGCTAAGTACAAGTCTGGATGTAAAAACTTATTTTTGTTCCACCCACACAAACAAGCCCTTGTTAGAGAAATCTTCAGTGTAACTCCCCCTCACCGACAGTTAAAAACATTTGTTTACCCGGCTCACTGTGAAGCTGCTCAGCTATGCGCTTTTAGGTGACACTTTAATACAACAAACGCACACACACACACTTTCACAGATATAAAATATCACAGCATTTTTGACCAAACATCCGAGGGAATGCGATGATATTCTGGGGATAAGTACTTGTGCTGTTCAGAGGCTATTATACAAGAAAAAAAACTGAGAAGTCATTAATAGTATATTGAATAATTTATTGTTATTTCCACTCAGCTAGAGTTAGTAATACCTTTGAGGAAACAATACAGACCATCGGTATTTCCATAGTCACATATTAATTTTGCTTTGGCTTCTCACTCGTGAACAACACGAAATGAAAGAGCGACAATGAAATTCAAGTGCTTAAATTTGAGTATCGGTTATAGTCTTTTGTGTTAAAAAAAAGCCCCCCAAATTTAGCTGAAATTTAACTGAAAGCAGCAACAATGGTGATGTCTGTCAGCCCTGTACAGCAGGTTCCTTCTTCTTCTTCCCTACTTACCTCCAACAACTGTCACACGTGTTTAGTTGAACTAAGGTCACATGACTAATATGATCAGTCAAATATTTCCACTGTTTGGTCATAAAAACTGTAGGTTTGTGAAGATTTGTGATCCTATTTGGGACCCAATTTAGGAACAGTGCGTAAAACATCTTTAACTGCAAACGGACATGAACCACCTCACACACCATTAAAGCTAAATCAGCATCTGAAACAGTCTCTTTGTACATGGGGGCTTTTGTGATATCAGGTTTTCACTGTATGATTATTGTGGCCACAAAAATTCATAGTAATTATACATTTTTAAATACCTATTGTCAGAGAGAAACTCCGCTAAGAGCTCCCACGTAACATAAGAAGATCTTCACCAGGTTAGAAAACACACAGAGACCAGTAGTTTCACTTGCAAGGGTAACAGCACAGTGTAACAAAACACGTTAGTGCAAGCTACAAAGGATTGCTCCTATACATGGTTTATTTATACAGAAGCAGGTGTGGGTACATGGCTGCACAAGATAAGAAGTGGCTCAAGTTACACAAGTGGGTGTGCTAACATTTAAGGAGCTGAGAGAGTGGAAAAGTACTAAGGTATGGAAGCTAGGAAAGCGAGAAGTGTGTGTAGGTATTTTATAAAAATTATCATGTAAAAACACTATGTACAGACAGTTAATGCCCTAGGGCTTGATTATGATAAATGTATTTACAAGTTCAACTCTAACACCTATAGATTTAGTAAGTTTTGGCAAATGCATTAAACTCAAAATGTGAGTGTAGGAATGTGAAGAAAGAGTCTGCAACTATGACTGTACTGAACGTTGTCACAATGCTGGGGTGTTAACCATAATCATCGGTGCTGGAATATTATGTACAATATCATCATATGCATCTGTTTTAACCAATGAATCAATATTGTAACATCTAAATATCATAGTTTAGTCAAAAGCCTTCATGGTAGACCGCACTGTAAACATCAAAATCATGCCCTCACATGATAAATAATGCACTTATAATGAGGAATAATTCTGTTTAAGTATTAATGTAAACTGGAGCCGTTTCATATTACAGTACATTAAAGAGCATAAACATATGTACTCAGGTTCATGTGATTTACTAGCAGTCAGAACAAAGATCAGTCAGGAGGAGTGGGCATAAGGAAGCCAGTCAAGCTTTCACTAAAAATCAATAAATATACAATTCCTCCATCCCACTCTCATTGTGAGTCAATGCAATACAATCAGGGAGATTGACTGTCGTGTTTTTGCAATGCTGATTTGCCGTAGCGGTATAAATGTCTGCATTCCCCAGATGCCCCTAATGAATTTATCAAACCTCCCCCACTATCAGGTATGTTTAACACTGGCTGATCTCCACTGTCAGGAGGGAGGTTAAGTACACTGCAGCAAACCTTGCAGCCTTCAGCGTTCCCCGAGCACAGTATCAAATCTGGAGACTGGAGCTACCTGCAAATCTGCTGAA
Source organism: Acanthochromis polyacanthus (assembly GCF_021347895.1). Classification (NCBI taxonomy): domain Eukaryota; kingdom Metazoa; phylum Chordata; class Actinopteri; family Pomacentridae; genus Acanthochromis; species Acanthochromis polyacanthus. The sequence continues at coordinate 37,933,459 of NC_067125.1, read as the reverse complement.
CTTCAGGAAAATCATAAATTACATTGCACCCAAATTCAAACACTACTCCCATCTATTTCCCTCCGATGGAATCCATCTCTGCTTCAGTTCTCTGTGCGATGATGTGAATGGAGCCATGCCGCCGTGGCTTACAGTGAGCCCTGGGAGGAAATAAGCGGAAGAGGCAGAGTGCGAATGAGTGTGGCAGGTGTCTGGTTGGTCAGCTGGCAAGGCACTGCAGCAGAGCGCAGTGGGGCTTGAAGGGGATACAGGAGGACATGCTGGGTCCGAAGGGAGGAAAAGGAAGGGGAGCCTCTTCATCATGGCAGATTGCCTGTCTGTGTGGTTCCCAGTGCCCATACATTGCTTTCCCCCTCGCACCCGTATCCCCTCGATTGGTTTTCCATCCCTGCCCATCAGGGTGTAATGGAGTCCCGGGGTGTCTGGATGGATGGAGGTGCGGGGACTACTGACAGCCCTCGCTGTAACGCCATTCGTTCCTCCCAAGGAGTTCTAAAATCTGGGTAATAGCCGTACACCACACTGGGGAAATGTGCCCCTATTCAGGTGTGTCCTTCATCTTCCCTGTTGCATTAGTACAATTTCTCACTACCCCTTTTTTTATTTCTGCCCCTTTCCCCTTTTCCCAGGATTGTTTACTCTTTTTTCACCTGTCCCCCTTTCCTATCCAGTTTTACCTTCCTTTCGAGCACTGCGGACTGATGCTACCCGCCCTTTTTCACTCAGGAACCTGACACGCTTGGATAGGCTGTATCTGAGGCAGCGGGGGTTCAGAAAACTGCTTACACAAACACACACATATTCACTCACAGACACACACACACACACACACACACACACACACACACACACACACACACACACACACACACACACAGATACATACACTTTGTACTTTTCAATTGAATTGGTCCACTGGACCCCATACAGCTAGAAACGCAGGCCTCTCAGGGGAACTACTTGGCTTAGGGTGTTGATTCATCATCAAATTCCTCAGCACGCAGTACTGAGTCACACAGAAAACCTCCAACTAAATTTAATTTAATCAACATGCATTTGCTTACTAGTGAAAATTCACTCAGTCATGATAGTGACAGTATCAAAACTATAAATAATATACAGTAACAATAAGTGTGACTGTATTTGGCAGGGCAGCTCTGGGCTAGAAGTGACTTACAGCAGGGCAAGAAAGGACACTATCTGTATATCATCCCACCGGTTACAGAGACATGATTAATTGTTGTTAAACAGAAGCAGTCACTATCCACTTTGTGTGACAAAGTGTTTAGTATCAAGACTAGAGTTAAAACAGGGGTACTCCAAGCAAAGAAAATCAATCTCCACATTACTAACAGCAAGTTGTCAGCCACATCAAAGTCGCTTGCCAGACTTCTTATCTCCAACCAACAGCTAGTATCAGTCACTCTGCTGGTCGATTAATCCCAAAAATAAAAACAGAAAAATCGTTCTTACATGTGTCTCTGCGAGGCACAGCATCAAAGGCTCTCTAAACCTAACAGCTGCATAAGTTTCAGTTAAGCCTGCCAGAAACTCACCAGCAATTCTGAGGATTCATCTACGCCGAGTCAATTTAGTGCCAAACTGGCGCATCTCACCTTTCATGATTGTTCTGCAATTAACAGCAATCTTTGTGCAAATTTGTGGTAATGGTTAAAGTTTCATGATGGCACGACAGCGTGGAACGTGGAAGGTGTTGCTAATCTACAGATAATTATCTCCCAACTCAGCAATACACAGCCTTTGGTTATTACTACATGATTTTTTGTTTATTCTCACAGCTTTCATTAACCATATTTACAGCTGTAGGAGTCAGTGTTTTCTCCATTTTTAAGCAAGCCCGATGCACACTACCTGCTTAGCTGGTGAATGTAAAAGAACACCTGTCTATAGAGACACCGTGTAAGTACCATGTTTAAAGCTCGGTTTCTTTACCCCAAAATCACCAAAAACAACACAAATAAAAAGCTAGTGCTGCTTCAATCTTCTAAATCTTAGAGGATCTGCAGGCCAGATATATATGCTTTTCTGTCAACAAAATTACACCATTTATCTGAGCAACAACTTGCAAAGACAGAAAAAAAATCCTCATATTTTTAACTTTCTGATTGTCCTTCAACTTATCATGTCTGGATTTTCTTAAAATTTTATTTGGAACTATATTTTATTTACAGTTTGTACTTTATTTTATGTTTTTAAATAAAAAAATACAGTTTGTACTTTACATTGTACATCGAAATGATACCGTGTTACAGTGTTGTGTTTGTCTTTAAACAGTAGCCTCCTCTAACATCTAAGCGCCTAGCAATCCCCTCCTTGTAGAAAAAGGAAAACAACATACAGCAACAATATATCTAGCAACGTTTCTGCTTTAAAAACTAAAAACTAAATAAATACAGGTTGCCAACTCATTAGGGAAAGAAACCAACCACGGAAATGGAACACGGGTGGAAAACAAACACACAAAAAACTGAACAAGAACAAAAAAAAGAAACAAGAGGAGAAAATCAAATGCATTTAAAACAAGGAAAACAAAAATAGAGAAAAAAAGAGGAACTAATAATACACATAGTACAAATAGTCAGCATGTAAACATGATTATATGAACTTGTTTTACCCCACTTAACCAAATTTAAGCTGGAAGTCATAATTCATCAAAATTACTTTATTCTAAAATTCCTCATTTCAAAATCTGACAAATGACAAACCAATTGCACTAACCAAATTCTGTAAAAAAATAAAAATTCGGTGCTCCTTAATGCAACTGACAAGCTTCAACTGGCTAAGCTGTGACCAACATTCACATGATAAAAATTTAAAAACTCTTCAGCTAAATTGCAGGCTGCATATGGGAAAAAAATGGAAGTAGTTAAATATCTATAGTATGTAGAGCCACCCTTTATTACGATTTATCAAGACTTATGTGCTAATTTGATTTTCTTTGTCTCTTTTTTCATTTTTGAGTTCTGTCTACTTATACACACTGTTTGTGCTGTTTTCATAGAGGCACAGGTCTATGAACTTTAGTGAAATTTCTAAAAAAAAAAATCTGTCTAAATTTTTATACATTCTCATATTTTGCTACAGACATAATGCTTCAACAAACATCTTCTGTATTGAGTCCAAAATTCAGTTGTTGTCCATTTAACTTTCATGACTGTATCACTTTCCAAAACAAAGGGACTACTTTGCTGTCATGTTGCAAGTTACAGTATTATTTTTTTCACAAAGAAAATTTTATCAAATGTTTATTGTTTCATCATAGGCACAAAAAATGTCCAAAGTCATTGTAGATTCTAATGAACAAGCTGTACATCAAAATTAGACGGAGGCATCTTTTGAGAGCATCTGCCCAGGGCCACTACAGACGTGGGAGTGAAAATAATTACATACATTTGAAAATTGTGAAGGGAAAACGAAATTCTGTGGCAAACACTAAAGCCCAAGGTAACCGCTCCTCTTTTAATAATTTGGTGGATTCACTGTAAATAGAGCTAAATACCACAGTGGAGAAAGACAGGCGTGTGTCAGGGGAATGAAGGGCGGGTGAGGAGGGGGAGTCGGTTGGTGTTTAAGTGAAAGACAGAAAAAGGGAGAGAATGGAAAGACAGATAGGAGGAAACTGACAGTCTGACTGACAGAAGAAGAGAGCAATGAAGTGAGTGACAGAGGGGAGGCTGAGACAGGCGAAAGAGCACATGGGAGAGGAAAACATAAGCAGACGTAATGGACGTAAACAGGGAGTGAGGAATAGCAAAGGGGTAGCAATCGGCAATCATTAAATGGCGCCACTGAATTTAGCAGTGTGAAATTTGATTCTGTTGTCAAAGGCAATCTGTTTGATGTTCTCCCCTTTATTGGTTCATTTCTCAAGACATACAGTTTCAGGGGATTCAATAACAACATCAGCATTTAGCTTTGTTATTGTTTGGTCTCGGTAGGCTACAAATACATTCCAAGTTAAAGCAGAGTATAGTGGCTCTCATTTATTATTTACAAGATGCAGCATTTATGTGCTGTTAGAAGCTGTTTATGCTGTATTCACTATGTAACATGAAGAGCTGAGCATTGCACCTCAATACTTTTTTGTGAAGTGAAATATGTCTCCAGCACTAAGTATCAAAAACACTGTCGAGCGTGCAAAGTTTCCAAAGATATTTAGTATTCAAGCTGAAAACAGAGGTACCAGTTATGCAGTGAAATGACATCGAGCACGTTCAGTTTGAAGACTTACCACTGGAAAGTTGTCAAGTCAGCAACCATTATCATCTTTTGTTGCTACTATTGTGAAGTAAATAGTAAAAATATTTAATGTACGGCACAAAATAATCCAACAGGAATGTGACTGGCCAACACAGGCCTCTGCACCAGTCATCTACTGTGTAAACCTCAGTATTATTTACACTGATGAGATATTTTGTCATTCTGATTAGACATTTCCTAGTGAAACTCTCTGAACCCCAAGCATTTTCAGGCTGTTTTTTTGTTTTTAATTCTGTCACATTTTTACCCAGTGTGGACTCATTTTTCACTGCGAGATTAAGTCCTGCATCTCAATAGAAACAGCACAACCATGGCAAGGAGGAGAGAGAACTTTAAATGTTTTCTGTGCAGTATGACATCGTTATAATGCCATAGATGCAAAAAAAAAAAAAAAAGGTAAATTTGTGTAATCAATTGTGGTGAAAAAAGGTGGCTCTACATACAAGATATTTTAGAACTTTAATTTTAAATTTGTTTCTATACTGCTATTGTATTAAGTGTAAAAACAGCCTGCAGTTCAGCCAAAAAGTGACTGAATTTTTTACCAGCAACTTTGCCTCGTTTATGGGGGGATTATTTTTTGCAAATTTTAAATTACATATGTAAAGCCATTTCAAAGAAATATCTCAATTTTATATTTGATTAGTTTTTCCAATGTAACAACATGTCACAGATGAGTAGCTCGAGGACTGATGGGATCCTGAAAATCCAACAATTTTTTCTGTTTTCATAGTTTCTGGCTCTGATAAATGGGGTCTTTTTCTTTTTTTAAGACCGCATGTCTTTCAATCCTGCTGAAAGGTTTTAGAGTTCAGAGGTGTAAAAGAATAACCTGCAACACTGTGGGCTGCACACAAATGTACTGTTATTTAGTTAGGTAGAAAGAAATCTGTCTGGCAGGTTTTGTAAAGGGCAGTCTTTTGGTTTTGAAAGACCAGGCAGGAAATTGGCAACAGTCTTAAAGAGTTTCAAGCAATTTCAAGCCTTAGTAATGATGAGCCAAAAGAGGCCATCAGTTTCAGAACAAGGTGCACAAAGTTGTACCTTTTTGTACGGCCCAACCACTGAACGCACCACTGCTTTTTTTTTTTTTTTTTTTTAAAGAGTGTGTATGACACAGAAGCTGCTCAAAGAGTCTGCTCACTCCAGCTTGGATGTGTGCTCTTGTCCGTACATTTGTGTATATGTGTGTGTGTGTTTCCTGCAGTGTGACAGAAAGGCTGGCAGGTCTGCAGACAGAGGTTTGACAGGCGTTTAATGAGGAAGCTCTCACAGGACACAGGCTTTGCACAAGTAACACACACACACACACAGATGCACACAGTGAGCAGTGGAAAAGGCACCTTTATTTGGCAGCAAAAAATACCTCAAACCAATTACAATGTGCTTACAATATACTGGCTTTAATTACACTGAGACTGCACTCTGATCTGCTCAGATTAGCCATTAACACAAGGAATAAAATGAACCCGCACATTTTCAAACTGCCAAGCCAGTGATGCGCTGTTGGCTGTTTGTTAGAAATTGCTTTGTAGAAGCTTAGCAATAGATAGCCCCTCTTCAATAGAAAATTCTAGGTTACATTCGAGGAGGGTAGTTTCACATCTGACCAGGCATTAGTGAGGAGGCCGAGGCTCTGAGCTGGAGTGAAGGTGAAGGCTAATTTCCCTTTCGTCCAGCCCAACAAGCTCCAGGTTGCCTCGGTTTTTGAGCTGACGAGTGGCTAAGTCATTCTGCTACCTGTCCACTGCGAACCTAACAGGAGACGTGATGGGAGGGGGGGCTCCAGGCGAGGGGAGGTGAAGAGGAGGTGGATGTGTAACGGCGCCATATGGAGAACAGAGACATAATCAGCGACTACATCTGCTGGCTGGGACTCAGAGGGGCCACAGAACAAAAGTCTGTTTAATAAAGTATCACAGCACTTATGGGCCTTGGAACGGAAGTTAACATTTAAGGCAATTTATCAGGGATGTTAGAAGTGACTGATTTACATTAACACACGTTGACCTGGCCATCAATTAGTATACAACACATGCTTGGCAGAAAGACCCAACTGTCCTTGAAAACACTTAACACTTCGGCCAAGTGGACAGCAGCCACTCAGTCTCAGTGAGCTGAATACAAGGTTTTGTGTAGCCAGAGGGAGAACAGTTCGCTTACTGTCAAAAAGTGGACATAGCTAATCAGTTTGGAGATCATGAGTTGCAGAAAACCAGCCAATAGCAGGACAGAGAGTCTGAAGCCTGGCTCGATGTGGCCTATTGCAAGCCAGAGAATTATGTTGGCCACTGAGCATTAGAGAACAGATGCTGCTGGAGACATTGTCCATCAGTCAGCAAGTGTGATGCCAAGGCTGGAACACCAAAGTGGAGTTGGCAGGGATAATGTGCAGGGTGGCAGGAGATGGAGGAGGGCAGGTGGTAGTCTATTATGGCTACCTGATCCCCTTTCGAACCAAAAGGTTTATATCGGATTTGGGAGGCCAGCTGTTGGCATTCAGAAAAAAGCAAATAAAAATCTCGGGGGAGAGAAAACGGAGATGAGACGCTGGAGATAAGCGAGGGAGTGTGTCAATGCCGCCCTCCCAACAATCTCCATCCCCGACCGCCAGCTCATCCCAGGCTCAGCCCATGCAGCCAGATCTCTATTTGTGGTAGTAATGAGCCTGCATCAGGTCCCTGCGGTCAGAGCAGAAGCAGACCAGTGATAAAGATGAAGTGGGCTGCGGATCCCATGGTGCCTTTTAGGGAGTGGAACATTGACCACGAGATCTCTATCTCATTGATCAGCCAGTTCAGACAGAAAAAAAGTTCCTCTCCTCTAGAGAGGCCCGTTCCTCACTCCACTGCCCTATTTCAGGGGCAAATTTCTTTAGAAAAAAAAGAGAGAGAAATGCTTTTAAACTCCCTGTTTGGCTACCAGCTGTATTGGTATTATTGTAAGCTGTAGGGATAAAATGAGAAGCACTGAGTCGATTTGGGGAGTTGTCTCAAACTACCTACCTCCTGCTTAAATTAAGTAAGATTTTTACAAGTAAATATGACTGTAAATCCCTACTACAAGTCTATGTATGTTTATTAAGAACACTTTTGGTATTGTTAATCCAAAACTTGCCATAGGGAGCTTTGATTGGACTTTATTTTTTTTATGTTACAGTGGGATTAATTCAGTTCTGGGAATCTGGCCAAATGCTTGACTTACATCACCCAAACATAGCACAGCTCAACTTTATACAACAAAATTGGCAAACTGTTTGGGCAACAAATCTTTCGGAACCCAGCCTTCGAGCAAAACACAAACATGTTGATTGAGAGACAAAAGATGTTCTTGATGAGTTTCAGTTCATAGAGAGAAAATGGTAGTGCATTAATTCAGAGAGCAGCTGGCAGAAAGATGAGCAAAATCAGCTGGGTTGGGTATTGTCTTCTTCCACACAAGACAAGCAAAAGCTGCTACTTGACACAGCTGATAGAGATGTAGAAACAAAGCTACAATGTAATACTGAGCAGAGTCCCTCTTCATACAGTTGATGACAACAATCGCCTAAATTGAAATTCATTGTGCTCGCTGCTCACCTGGGAGTCACTCTGTTTTTCCTTGCTTTCATCTCAGTGATCAAATCACGAGACTGATTCCTGACAAGACAGTGGATATGCACATGCGGGCTCTGCTGGTGTGGCCTTGACAAGATAGATCAATAGTGTTGTGAGAAAAGGGTCAGCAGAGGCGCAGGCAACAGCTGTGCTCTTCTAATTATGATTACAAAGAGACAGAAAAAGCACCTGCATTTTGTTTGTAAGCAGACTGAAAAGAGGAATCCTATACTGAGTAACAATTCACTTAAAAATCACAACGCACTTCGAGGTATATTACTCTGCAAACACCCACAGACAATCTTGACTCATGGCCTCATTGTGTATTATTTATAATTTTAATTAAATAACTATCTCATTATTAATGCATCCATGCTATTTTATTCCCAACAATGTTCTTGCTGTAGTTTGTAAATATGTTTTGCTTTACACATTTATACACATTCTTACTGACTGTAGGCTAATTTTTCACTACAATATGAAGTCCTGCACCTGTAACAGCGTGATCATGGCTGGAATAGGCAGGAGCTCAAAGCTGTCTATTGTATATAATACCCATCCGAAAAGTTCAAAAAGATTCTGTATGCTTTTACAGTTTCTGGCTCTGATAAATGGTCTAATTTGGGTGATTTTATGAAGCTTTTGAAACGTGCTGACAGATTTTGGAAGACTCAATGATAACCTTTAACTTTTACAGCAATGACTGCGGCCCTACCAATAATGCCAGAAATGCCAAATATAAGATGAATAAATTAGTGTTCCAGTATAATTAAACAAATGAAATTAGGTTGTTTATTTCACTGACATGGTATCCTTATAGAAAATGTTGAAACTATATTAAAGGGAACAGTCACAGACTGGCCATTAAGGAGCACTAGAAGTTTATAAACTCTAGTTTGAGGGAAACAGAAAAGCTCTTTATAAGTCCAAGAAGGGAAATAAATGTAAGAGGGATGATGCAGCTCCGCTTCTGATACTTCTTCAGCTGAGCACCTGCCATTAAACCCTTTTTACTTTCATTTTTAAGTCTAATATTTAATTCCTAAAACTTTCCAACACAGAGACAGATGGACACAAATACACACAACTAAAATAGCAACAGACTCCTAACAAAAGTCTTTGTAGGACTTCTTTTTGGTGTAGCTTTTAAAAACACACGCAGAAGGAAAGTTTGATATTTTCTTTAGGTCCTAATGAATCCCAGTGATGATAACAGCCGACAGGAGGGAGTAAAAAGAAAAAGCAAATTCAAATAGATGAAAACTTCAGTCCTGGAACATGAGCTGTCTTCAGTTTTCAGCTGACATGTAATATTCTGCAGGAATCAAAAGCAAATTTGCCCTAAACGTGGCTGCATTTTGTTTTCTCTGTACAAATACTCAGCTAAGATTGTCTACAAAATGGAGCAATCCAATTGAGATTCAACGGGCACCTTACTGCCCCTGCATTGTTCTGAATAAGCAAGCAGCTGCTAAACGTTTTCAATTCATCTATACAAACCACAGCTATGTGGCTCCTCCAGCTGGGCGTACTGTATTGAAGAAAATGCTGATCAGCTCGGTTTAATCAGATCAGACTTGTGACCGGTAATGTGTCGCTTGCTGCCTAAACAACATTGCTTGCAGCTGGGGATAGTTTTGCATATAGTGGTTTTAAAGCCCAATTACAGTGGCGAGCTGAACCACAAGCTGACCCCGCCGAAGCAGAACAAGACCGACACAGCAGAACTAATACCACTACGCAGCCAAACATGGAGATTCATTGGGAGACTGATGGAGGGTGATTAGGGAGAGGCAGAGAGACAGGCAGCTGGCTTCTTAATACTACCCCCTTCCTCTCTTTGTGTTAGTTTTCTGTGTTGGATCTTGAGGCTAGTCATCTGTAGCAGCGATCAGACAAAGAGTTAGGTACAAGGGAAATAAAGGGCAGGAAAGCGACAGATGGAGGGGATGGAATGAAAAGATACGAAATAAAAGTAGACAGGAGAGAAAAAGAAAGAGGTGGTAATAAGGACAAGAAAGTAGTGAGAGCTGAGGCTTGCCAAGAGCAGTAATAGCAGATATTAAAGGTGGGACAACGGCAGAGAGGCGAAAATTGGTTAAAACTGTGATACAGTGAAAGGAAAGAAGAAAAATAAAGGAAAAGTGGGGCACTGAGTTAGAGGGGAACAGTGTGACTAAAAACAGCTAAGGACAAAGGTATTGGTAAAAAAAAAAAATAAAGATTGTTCACAGAATCTGTGTCAAGATTTTCCTCACTTAGTTTATGAAATAAAAACGGGCTGGGCTTTTCAGAACTGAAAAAGAACAATCAGGCAACAGATTCTTCTCTCTAGTGTTTGACAGGTCTTGTTGAATTCTCAGCTCCTCCATCAAGACCCAACACACCAAATATAAGCTCTCCAACTTTGTGCCAGTGCGATCGGATGAAATAGTTATTTGCTGTGGCAACACCAATACCAGTCTTCCTGATGCTATAGGCTAGCTAGTGTGGGGGTATAAGAAGCAGCAGCAGAACCAGGAGATTGACTGATATCTAAGATTGTCAGTCAACCAAGTCAAAATGATCCTGACAGCTTCAGTAGAGAGCAACTAGACTTCTCTTTTTAACTCTTGATGGTTCATCTCTCATATCAGATGCTTCTTCAGTTCTAACTGATGGGGAGGCCCAGATATATGGTAGGTTAATGGCCCACCAATGACTTGAGAGTCACATGCCTCAAGGTGCGAATGACTGTGAAACGGTCTCATCAGGTATGACTTAAGGCGTTAATGGTGGGGAAACTTTGTGGGAAGAGATCCAAAGACTGCGTTCCAAGCACCTGATAGATTATTTCATAGAGCAGCTCTTCTGTTTAGAGGCGGCTGCTGCAGTTGAATACAGATGGCTTCCTTCACTTGTCTCTCAAACCATCTGACTTCATGATGTCCAGAATGTGACAACTGCAGTTCTCAAAGGAGTATTTCTTAACCTTTGGATGTAGGTGGACTGCTGAGTCCTGTCCTGTTGTGTTGTGGAGCGGTTGTTTAGCCTCTTCTATATATAGCTCTGTGCAGTTCTCGATACAATGGACTGCATGTACCACGCTGCTCAGCTTGTCTTGGGGTATTTTGTCCCTGGGGTGAACCAGTTGTTGTCTCGTTGTGCTGCTGGATCTAAAGTGCACCATGTTGTGCTTGAAGAAAATCCTTCTAAGGTGTGCACTGAGGGCATGTGAAGAGACGTGAGCTATCTCCATGTGAACTGAGCAAACGAAGTCTGCTGAACAAACTGTGATGTGGTTAAAATCACTAGAAAAAAATAAAGCTAAAAAGTGTACCTTCAAGTAAGATTTCTTTGGAGGTTAAACAATGAAATTGGCTTATATTGCCAGGTTGACAAAAACACATGCCGCCCTCATCCATAATCTAAGCTGGTTGATTAACAGACAGTTGAAGAGAACACCTGCAGCGAAATGAAGTTGCTCTAAAGCCGCTAAAACTTTTAAGACAGCCACAGCTAAGATTAAAAGAAAACTACATAACGCAATGATATGTAACACTGCATGAAATCTGCGACTAATGGCATTATCAACTAATCTGAAATCAAAGGATTTTTTGGGTGACAGCCATTTATTCTTCAATTATTTGCAACACAATAAAAAGACGAGGTGTTTTGTTTCACAGTAGCAGTTTGTATTATCATAGAAACTATATGATAATTAAACACCAATATCAATACACGTTTCATTTGACAAAACAGTGATCAGGACATTCACAGAAGTACAAATTAGTTCAGTCAAACGCTTGTCACAGTAACAAAAAAGCGTGGCAACCGAGGTAAAAACTACCGCCCACTGTGTATTGCAGAGCTGGTACAATATTTAGATAATATTAGTGTGCACCTGTGTGAGAGGAAAGCTAAGCAGAAGTTGGCTGTACATGAACAGGAAATGTGGTTTGCTGGCTTTGCTACTACGACCAACTGTGGTGCAGCATCTGGAAGGGAGACCGTCTAAAGTGAGCAGAGCTACCGTGTAAACGGTCTCTGGCCAGAGAGGATTTGCCGGGTTGGCGAGCTGGCTTATCAAGTGACAAAAAGCAATTCCACACCATGTGTAGGGCTGAGCTGCTGGACAACTCACCCATTTAAATCAGTTTGGACAGCTCTACACACGCTAAACACTAACACAGCAGGATGACTATCTGGACGTGTGAGCGGAAAAATGAATGAACACACTCAGATTTATGCCCATTATTCACTGAGTGAATTTCCTGTGAATGCTCCACAATAATGACACAAATGAAGCACTGGACCTGTAAAATCTTCTTCTCCGAAAGCAAGAAGAAAAGGTTTTCAAATTTGTCAAATAACCATTCACGAGCAATCAACTGTGCTGCAGCTTTGTGTGATGGTCCTGTTCAACAATTGCTCCTGTCTGGCCATGTGGACGAATCCTAGAGCGGAGTTCATTTGCCTACTAATAAGATAATCTTGAGAAACACGTTTGGCTTCGAACAATCTTGGAAATAAACTTAGTCTCAGAAAAGAAAGGAACAGATTCATTTTTACAGGGGCTGAGTGAATGAGTTTTCCAGTGTTGCCTCAACACAAGCACTTACAATGCAGCAAAGCACTGTATCACAGGAGGCAGGAGAGAAACGGGCAGAAAATGAGACGGGGAGAGGTACTGCAACAGAGTGAGGGAAAGATAAAGACTCTTTAAAAGCGCACCTTATCTCGTACTTGAGCATCTGCACATAAATGGCATTCAAGTTGCAAGCAATTTTCTGATTATTTAAAACATTCTCTGATACTGGGTGGCCGCATTAAAGTGCATTTGTGAGATGTTATGTGTGCATGTGTGTGTAGGAAAGCATAAATCTCTCATTATTGCCTATTTTCAGGGCTTCAGCTACATAAGTGACCTCCAATCTCCATCCAGCATCCTCTTTGTTTGCCTCAGGTTCACCTCTAAATCCAGCCTCAGCACTACCCCACTGAAACGTACTTGTATAATCCCTCTCTATTTCTACAAGCAGATGGCTTTGCAAGCCCGATGCAACCCCTGTGTGGACATCAGACATAGCATTAATATTCATGACTGCTTCCGACATATGTTTGAATCATAAAGGAATATGTTTCCTCGCTTTAGCAGACACGTGGATACAGCACATTTTATCCTTTATCATAGAGGAAAAAAGCTGGGTATAAAAATGAGGAGTGAGAGCAGTTAAACTGAGGTGAAGGTGGCTAAGAGCAGTGGCCTACAAGCTGAATTCAGGTGGAATAGTGGACATATGAAAATTTAATCACTGACATTTACTTAATTTAGTTTGAAAGCTTCCTATGGCTAATGGCTAAATGACCTTAATTGAAGGCCTTGTATGAAAATAACAGTTTAAGAGGGGGATTGTAAATGGAGTCTTGGGAAAATCTGAAAGGGGAATACAAAGTCCTTGAATCTATCCCTTCGTATCTAAGTTACCACTTAAAAAGTGGTATAATGTGCGTAGTATAAATAAGAGTCGGAATTCTTATCCTTGACTTTCCTTCACAGGAAACAAAGTACAGCACAAAAACTGCACAGCACATTCACGTTTCTATACTTGGCTGCAGCAGCCAGCAGATAAGTACTTGTAAAGCAGCAGGAACCCTTTATCCAAAGCCTCAGTTAATGTTTCTCATTAGTGGATATTAATCTGCCCTTCTTTGAAATTCTGACCCCAAGGTTTGCTTGTCACGTCGCCAAAGATGGAAGCAAACTACCGCACAGTCAATCCTCTCTCTGCAGCGGCTGTTTTTCTATTAGTCACTATTAGTGTGAAACCCAGATGGGCTCAGTTCCACTCTGTCTTCACAGTGGAAGTGGCCACTGCAGCAGCAGGGGAACACGGGCAGTGATTGATAGAGACTGGTAGATGATGTGCAGATCACCTAGTGGGGTCTGTCAGCTGCAATATTGCTGCCGGTGTCCTGGGCAACCAGCCGTTGGGAGCGCCAGCATATGTGGCCTGATGCACACAGTGACGGATTAGCTGGTCAGAATCAGGTATGTACAGTGGCAGGAGAAGACAAACACGCACACGTTATTCTCTACAGCTGCGACGGTTCAGGGTGACCTGTTTTCAACTTCTACAAACAGATACAGTGTTGTTGACAATGATTACATGACAATATCAGTAACGGATGCCACAAATATTCTAGAGCTGCCTCAATTAGTTCTCAGAATTATGAAGTTGCTGAAAATCCGTCAACATCAATATTTTTAATCAACACACATAATGTTTTTCTCAGATGACATGACATTGGTCGTCTTCAGCTCCTGTCACCATCAGCTGCAGTCAGCGCTGAGGTTTAAACAATGATGGTGGCAGCAGCAAAGTCAAACTCAGTAAAATGAAAAAGTTTCCAAGGCTTCGAGAACCTGGTAGTATTTCAAATGATCACAGAACGAAAAGGTGGTTTGTACACTGTGCAGTTTGGATAGTGTACCACAGCAGCACATCACAATGCACAAGCACTTGAACAGAAACTCAGGCGCACTGAGGCACTTTACAACTGTTTGCTTCTCTCTTTGCTCACACATACTGTATTCTAATACAGCCAAATTCACAATAAAGCTGTTCTTATTTGCATATTTTTCTGTTGAACTTGTCAGACAATGGAATGAGCATGAAATAACGACTGAAATACAGCCCATTAAGACTACATGTTGACCAAACCGTCTCTCTGCACTGCTAGAATCCTAATTTAATACCATTGTCTGACAAACTCACCATACACCAGTTTAAGATGACTGCTGCGCTCTGAATTCAGATATATGTTTTATTGAATTTGGAGCTACTAGCAAAGTCAGAGAACGGTTATCCAATACAAGGGTTTGACAGAAACGTTGATTTCTTTTAGTATGCGACTATTGACTAAAAATAATGAGGCGTCTTTTTTATTTATTTTGTATTATGTTGGAGTTTCAAGCTGAACTTGTAACAGTTTTGCATTTTAACATGTAAAAATTTATTTCCATTTTGAAACATAACACATTTTACAATGACATACGATTTGTCAAAAAATGGGAAGTTTAACGAAACAATCATCTTGTTTTATGGGAGAAAAATAACTAATTTAGACTGATAGGCTGAGAAGTAAAATATCTGACAGAAAACCATTTTTGGTGGCAGCCTTAAAATATTCAGCATATTAGAATAGACTGTCTGCTTTACACTTTCACTATATATTACGGATGATAAGTTACTGATGCATTAACAACTGTTGTTGATTGCATTAGGCATGTCATTTAAGAAACTGTTTGTTCGTTATGTGAATTTTTTGACCCATTTGTATAAAATCAAATGAACATCTATGGCTGCTTTATGAAATGGCTTCTGTCCAAAAATGTCTATCTGTTTGCTCATAAAGCTCCTGATGGTTGGTTTTATTCTGCTGCTGCTTATTTCCTCCTCTCCTCCTGAGCAGTCCTCAGAGGAGTGCTGCAGAATATTTGGCTGCCAAGCATAGAATAAAGGTTTACATTATTTCCCAAAGCATTGTTGTTTTCTCTCCTGTGCCACTCGATGAGTCTGAGTTACAGAAGTGAAAGATTTGTGCTGCTCATTTCATCAAGGATAACTCTGGCTTCAGATCAACGCTCTCTCCCAGCAGGGAAACATTTTCTTGCTGTAAAGTTTCCTGACACGATGAACCTTCAACACACTTAGGACTGAAAAGGTTTCACTTACCTCAGCCCTGTTCATGCAGGACTATTACTGCCAGTGGCTCTGCGTGATTGTTAGTAACAGCAGAGGTCGACTTTGTTGTTACCTTTCATATTTTGCCTGAGGTCAGTAATTCTGCAAACTACATGCACTCCACAGAGCGATAGGTCAAAAAAATATTAACATCTACGTTTTGATAAATGGCATTATTTTTTTCACAAAAGTGACAGATTCATACATAATTGTCCTTACATTTTGTATTACAAGATCTACTGAATCCTAACATCACGGTTATTTTGGGTAGTACTGCATTGGTACTTTGCTTACCATTTCTATTAGGCAATGGTGGTGAAGGCCATTAGCCAGGCATCCCCATCAGAGTAATCATGACAAGAGCAAGGTGACCTTCTCTGCCAGACAGCATGCAGACAAACACACACACACACACAGATACACACAGATACACACAGCACAGCAGCTGACCGTGTTGATTTGCACACCTTAAGCCTGAGATGGAGGACCTAATCAGTGGAATCAGCTGGTCTGGCGTTTGGATAGAATACAAATCCACACACTCTTTGCTCTTGATAACATCCGAGTGATGACCATCGAGTTAAAGGAAAATTCCGGTTTTATTTCACCATGGCACATTGCCCACAAATGGGGCAATGGTGGCTCTATGGGTGCCTTTGTAAGGACGGAGGGAAAACAAGGACTCAAGCAAACCTCCCAGAGCATTTAAAAAAAGGGATTTTTACACGAGCGATATCAAAATCTTGTCTCTGACAGAAACACACAGACACAAAGAACGGAGGCGACTTTCTGAGTCTGCTTTCAAGTGTTTTAGATGATTCATGTACAAATTTATCCTCTAATATCCTCTAAGACAGTAAGTTCTGTGTGCTGGTTTTCTGTTTTTTGAATTATGCTTTTCAGGCATGATGAGTAGAATAAAAAAAAAAAACAGCAGCAGGGTCCTGATAAACACAAATGAGAACCGTTGAGTTGATTACTGCTTTAACTGCCAGATAGCCTAGAAATAGTTATTAATGCATTTTATATAGCAGAGAATGAGATAAGAGGATCAAGGTGTTCCCTAGTGAACAGCTTTTCCCCTGGGTGTAGTAATCTGTTGTCTATTGTCACGACAATTATGTGTCCAAAACAGCCTCTGTGTGCATTTTCATCTTGCAGTGGAGGCGAACACAAGCTGCATCTAATAACATGTCATTAAAGCTTTCTGCTTATATAAAAGCACAGATCTAGTAAACAAAAAAGAATAGACAGTTGAGAAAGAAACAGACAAAACTGCTAACATAACTTGATGACTCTCCTACTTTTCAACTGGTGGTAAAAGAGAAAGTGTAGAAGAGAAAGTGTGTGATTCTTTCTACACAAACTACCCTTTGAACTCTAAAACTTAATTCTCCTTGATGCTATGTAAGGTGAGATATCATGTCAGGGAATAAATGCTTCAAACCACTTTATATAGTCTCTAACACATTTCCAGAAGCAGCAAAGATGACCACATACGGGCTAAAACACTTCTCGCTTCACAACGTGCAATAAAGCAAAAAAATATGTTTACAGCTCTCACAAGTGTGACTTACGACTTAAAACTCCCTCTTAAGGAGGTCAGTGCAGCAGCGGTTTTCTTCCACATACAATTTAAGATCAGATATGTTAAAGGCAGTGACTCATTTGGTTCAGGTGCTGAAAGCTGCATTTAAATACATGAGTATTTCCATTTTATGCTACTTTATGCTCCTTCTCCACTACACTTAACAGACAGTACATAAAACCAGCTTCACCTTGACTAAATACAGCAGTAAAATGCTACTTTGATATTTATGCAGTAATCAAGTAACATATTATCCTGTATAATGCACTTATGTGAGCCAAATTTTTGCTTGATGGGTACTTAAAGGTCACCGTGCTAATAAAATTTACGTAATTTTACTTAAGTGGCATTTTCGGTGCAGGACTTTTACTTATAATGGCGTGCTTATAAACTGCAGTATTGCTGCTTTAACTTCAGGATCTGAACACATCTTCCACGACTTGTAAAATGAAAAAATAATAATCCTCTGTCAGTCTTCTTAAGTTGCAATACTCAGTGTCTACTTGGCATAATTTTGAGCACAGGCGTGTTTAATGTGTTGCCATCATTTCAAATCTAAATTCTGTACACTTTATGAGGCTCTGATGAAGAAGGAGCTTAAAGAAAAAGTGATCTGGAAGCGCACACTGCTGTGGTAAACACAACTATCACAGCAAGTAATGAAATGAATAATACGAGTGCGGTTGCAAAGAAGCTGAATTAGGGGTTGAAGAAAACAGGGATTAGAAAAAAAACAAAACAAGAGTAAGTACATGGATTGAGTCGCAAAGCTGGCAACAGACTGCAACTCTCAGCACAAAAATCCAGAGTTGAACTACCTGGAAAAGTAGTAGCCTGGTTGTATTGGGAGAATTGCCAAGGGTGGAATGTGGCTGTAGAAGTATTACATTTACAGAGCAGATGAAGATGGACACCCAGGTGGCATACCTTGTACAAATACGTCTATGAAGCTGTCAAATTATGTGGGATAACACATTGCATATTTTTTCCCTTGTTGCTGTAATAGCACTGAATTATGTGTTAACCTAAATACCGGAGCAGCTCAGACTGGCATCAGAACTGGCCAAGGCCGGATGCAAATTACTGCTTAATGAACTGTTACGCAAGGAAAATACAAAGATTAATGTAACATGACAACAGTAGACCTTCTAATCCTGTCACTTTCTGTGACAAACACGTAGGACTGGCCATGCTTCAAAGTATTCTGCTGATCCAAATAACTGCTCCACCTCTTCACATGTAGAGTAAGAAGCAAATAAACAAAGATGAAATAGGAGCCAGTCCGGAGAGACTGTGAATGTTTAAGGTCAGTATCAATTTCTTAGACTATTTTATGATTACACAGTGTCAGTTATCAGCTCAAAAATGTGGGTTTTCTCTTAATAGGGTCTTTAATATTCACACAGTGATATTATCACAGTCAGTGTTTCAAAGCAGTCGCCGCCACCAGTCTGTGCCACCAGAGATTTTTGAACAGCAGGGAGTCCTGGTTGGTCTACCACTATAACAGACTGATGTCTCATTAGAAAGGCGGGCTCTACTGTAACAGAGGACATTATAGAAACCAGAATGGTAATGGGATGTCTTTCAGTAGTCATGCTGATCAAATTCAGGCAGTTAAAAGGCGACTTCTCTGTGGACCACATCTAATTATGGTGGGAAGCACAGCAGAGAACACTGGTGAAAACTCAATGACTGATGAAGTGGAAGACAGCTGACATGGAGATTTTTAAATCTGTATTTAACATACAGTCGATAGCACAGATGTCATTAATTTTATAATCAGTTCTGTCAAAAGGTTTTCTGCAAATAGTGTTAAACATGAAGTATTAAATTTAGCCCTAAAGTAAGTCAGTAAAGCTGTCAGAGATACATCTGCTAATACACAATAATAATGCATTAACGCAGAAATATTAGCACCATTATCACAGATTCTGTTCTTCACAGTTATTAATTATTAGACACAGTGAATGTATAATTAGAGCTCTGACCCGCGTTCAATTCCAGTTAGCATCAGTACAACACTGTCTGCCAACGGCCATAGATCAAACCTAGAGTTCAAGCTGAAAACTACATGTTAGACTTTAACCTTCAAGTGAATCAGATTGTTTGAGAAGTCGTTCAACACTCCTTAAATCCCTAAATAATGAAAAGGAGCATGTTGATTGACTGGCTTGACAAACCTAAGCTGAGATGTAGTTACTGTCAGGCTGAGGCTGGTCATTAGCAGAGTACATTCAGACTACGATAGCACATCCAAGCACACATCTAACACCAACAGCATTAGCTCTGGTGTTATGTGACTGATTGTGCTTGACAGAGTTAATTGGAAAACAGTGGCTATACCGCCATTCAGCAAATACAGTACCATTTTCTTATGCTCCGGTTACCTTAACTTGTTAAGTACTTGGTATGAATCATATTGTGTCCAAACGTCTTGATATAAACACATTGCATGTAAAATTCTATTCTCAATTCAATGAACTTTACTGGCATGAAAGTTTCAAGAGACAATATTTTCAAACCATCAGAAACAGTTCAAATTCTTGCACAGCACAGAGAAGCTTAATTTGAACACTATTACAGTATTTGGACTAACATACCCTAATTATATGCAGTATGCACAGTATAGAACTTTCATGTGTGTGTGGATGTGTGTCTAAGTCTTTCACGTCCCTCAGATTGTGTGCTGATGCATAATGGGCAGCTAGATATGCTCCGTCTCCTTCCTCTCCAGGAGTGGTTTTAATTCGGAGGTTGTTCATCTCTATGAAATCTGAAATTTCAGAGCTAAGCTTCCATCAGTCTATCCATTAGTCAAATCCGCTTTATTCTACAGAGGATCGCAAGGACCCAGATGACTCTAGGCAAAGGTCGGGGTACAACCTGGACATTGTTGCCCGTCTATCACAGGATCAACACACAAAGAGAGACAAAAATGCACAGCCAATTTAGAGTCAGTAATTAACCAATCATGCATGTGTTTGGATTGTGGGAGGACAAACCCAGAGAAAACCACAGGGAGAGCATGCAAACTCCACACAGGAAGGCGATGAAGCATCAGTGTTAACCACTGTGCTGTCTCAATGGTTACAATCAATTAGCTCATTGAAGATTTTGCAGTGTAGGAAGAAGTGTTGAATAGTGACCACACATTCTGCTTTCTTTCAGTTGCCATGATATTTCTGTGTCTTCCTTCTTTGATTACCAGCTTTTGGTCTCCGAGAATGTGCTGCAGGTTAGTTTCTGTTTCTGCGTTCTACCTCCAACACTACAGAGATATTCTGCCAATTCATAATCTCCTTCCAGGGTTAGATAACATTCTAATCTACTTTGGCTTTTAGTTTCTTCTTTTCAATGTTCCAAATAGGTTTCTGTTATAATTTGATTTATTCTGATTGGTGTTTGGAAAGCGGTGTAGTTGTGTGACTGGCCATAGTGTGTGTGAGAGAGGGCAATCAGTCTCAGTACCAGCTAACACTGGGAAATCTTTTTCTGGGCTCAGCTCTTGGATTTGGAGGGGTTTGGAACTGAGGGTGTCTTGGGAGCTGGATTTAAGGTGATTAAAACATTTGAGTGCTCTCTTTTGAATGTTAATTATCAGTGGATGTCTGAATAACTCTGGTGTACTCTTTGCATTTGTTGGTGTTTTTCAGTGCATGTAAAGATTCTGCTGGATGTTTTCCCAGTGGGTGTAGTTATCTGTAATTGGGGTAAAATTTTAACAGATTAAAAAAATTAAATCAATTTGTGATTAATCACGATTAAGTACACAATGTCATGTGATTAATCATGATTAAATACACACATGGCTTCTTTTCTGTAATTGATTTTGATCTACTTCATGGTTTGGTGTAATTCAAAGGCGCTCTGTCTCTAGACACCAGACAGCAAAACACACCATGTCAGAGTTCAGACAAGCCAATTAGCATCCAACTGGGATCTGTTTACATGCAGTCAAGCTCTGAAGCCAAATCCACTCAGTCACGTCTGAATTGTGGAAAACATGTTTTTCTTTACTGTTTAGATTTAAAAATATGCCTTTTGTACAATACGCCAATAAAACAGCATCTATGATATCATCTATCTATCGTCTATATCCTGATTTCAAACACCAAATGTGGCGATAACAGGAGTGGGTTGTTGACAACACATCAAAACTACAAAATGTGTGCTTTTGGTTGTTTGCATTTGTCTCTACGAAAAGCTCAAAACAAAGACAAGCGAGGAGCCTCAGCGGGCTAAACTGCTCCAAGCTAATGAGGGGAATAGAGGAAGTAAAATGTCCAGTGGTGCTTTGATTTAAGTGTGACTGGAACGGATAGTTACAACACTGTTAAAGCATTTCATCATTTTCACTAACAACTTGGATTTCATTCCCCCTCAATCTCATACAAAAACCACACAGCCGCTAATGAGCATCATTGTTCCAAACTCTTCATTCCTGCTCGTACTGTGAGCAGCCAGCTTAACATGGGCCCCCGGCTACAGGCCAGTTGGGTGCATAAACTCACCTCTTTCTCTCCACATATATTGCTGATAATGGAGTTGGATGCCGGACTGGCAGACGGGCCAAGGACTGCCACCACCCCTTTAGACATGATCTGGCACACTGAAAGAAAACAGAGAGGGTGTAGCGAGGAAAATGGGGAGAGGAAGGGGGTGAGAGGAGAACAGAGATAGTGAGAGACAAAGTAAGACTGTTAGCGTTAGGAAAGCCATTTAAAAAAAAGGACCTCTTCAGCCGGATGTTAATGGATGCAGATGCTGACTATCTCAACCTCTAAACAGAAAGCGGTCTGAACCAGCGTTTTTCTACTGTCTCAAGGGAGCCTGAACCTACACATGTTACTGAATTGTGCACAAGGACAAATGCATTTGTCCATATTTAATACGGCCAAACTGATGCACAAACAAGAAAAATGAGTTTTCAACTCATGGGAGTTTGGCTTGTGGGAGAGACTGATGGTAATACGATATTCCCTCACATATAGAGACAGAAAGATATAAAAATGGAAAGAGACACAGACAGATAAACAGAGTGACAGACAGTGAGAAAAGCAGCGAGACAGAAATAGTGACAAGCAGCGATATCTGGAGGCTTAAAACAGAAAATCTGGTATTTGAACATTTGCACATGAATGCAAAAACATCCCCAAAACTGACACACGCATCTCATTTCATTTTCAAAATTCTACATTTACAAGGACTGATTTAAAGGCTTTACCTTTAGGGATGAAAACATTTCTTTAGACAGAAACATTGCGATGGAAGTTAGTTTTGCTCCTCTCTTATATACACAGGCCGTATGCTTTAATCTTCTATACCGGAAAGATGGATGCCGTTTCGTGTGAGTTTATAATCCCCAGCTTGTAATAAAAACACTACAGTCAATGGTGTGAGGCAGACACAATTACAGACATTGTGTGCTGTTCCTGCGTGTGCACAAAGTGTGGGCGTGATGGCAATTTGGGGTTGGTTTACTGGGTCAAATGCAGAGCAGTAACCAGCCACGTGTGTGAAACAGGCAAAGGGGGAACTGTTTCCGAGCCTGTGCGCTGAATCGAATGATTAATAAGTAATCCCCTAGTCACCCATGGGGCCTGTAAGACATGAACACACTGGCACCTTACACAAATAACAGCATACACATGCATGCACACATTTACAGTGAATGCACACACATGCAAACACACACCTTTGCACATGTCTGCATGGCTTCATTGAATTATGAAGCTGAATGATTTGACCACAGGCCAGCAGACTCCTGCTCTTGGTGACACTTTTATTTGCTCCTTTTCTGCACAGCAAGCACTGTGTGTGTACATATATAGAGTCTAGACTGCAAGGCCTTGGACACATACACATAATGTCAAATAAAATATGAAAGGCTACATTAAAGTCTCAGCTTAATTTAAGTGGGCTAATGTCAATAGAGGCTATAATATATTAACTGAATGTGAGATATGGGCCTTGTAAAATAAAGTGTCTAAACTGAAAGAGGTTCAAAAGTAATGATAATAAAAAAGGTCAAACTAAATTGTGCCTACTACATATTTCTTAGTTTTACTTTATATGAGTAATAGAGAGGTGACCATGGAAACAGCAAAAGCTAAAAAATACCGAGTAGCAGAGCATCACGTTTTAATGGATGACCAGAAAATTATATGCATGCTGAAAAAAAAAACTCCTTTATGATTGAAAAGCAGACCAGTACTACTCTTCATGATGAGGGTGTACATGTTTCCTCATCAAGGATCAGGAGAAGACTTAATGAGCACAACCTCAGAAGATATACCACAACATGCAAACCCCAGGTAAGCCTCAAAAAGAAAAAAGAAAGTGAATGCAATCGGCAAAAATAAATGATACCAAACCGAAAAAAGTTTTAAAAAGAAAAATTAATGTTATAAATGGACTGACGAAACCAATTCCAGCCTCAACAAAAATGATGGACAAAGTCAATATAGTGATTTTGTTCTACTTATTGTATATCTGTCCAATTACCTTGGGAACCTGAAAAGGTATCTGTTACTAACTTTCAACCTGAATGTGCTCATACACTGAGCCTCAAGAACAAACATGTTTAACAGACCAAATCCTTTTTTTTTGTACATGTGCGAGTGTGAAAAAGAGCATCTAAATGTAAAGTCTGTGTGAAAACTGCTACATAGTTTTCTGTATAGCAACATCACTGTCAAGATATCCATTAATGTCGTGAGTTACTGGAACAGTGCTGTGCTGCTCACTGCGGTACGATTGTGGTCAGCTGGTCACAAGGTCAGCTGAAGGCCATTATTCCTGCTTAACATTGATTTTAACAGATCAATGCAAACTACTGGAGCCCTGAAATGATTAGAAAGCTTTAATGAGTTAGACCTGAGAAATGCTTAAAGTTAGCTAGTTGTAAGATAAAAGGACAGACACACCAGACAAAACAAAACATAGCATAAAGGTAGACATACTATTAGACAGTCGTGCAAAAATGTACAAAGAAACACATGAAAATGATTTGGGTTAAAAACAGTTGCCTCAGTTTCCTCAGGTGTAAAGTATACCTGGTGCTTTGTAGCTTTAAAAGAAAAATATATATCAGTGGAAGAATGGCTGCTGGTGAACAAGAGTGCTGTCGTGGGGTGTTTTTCGCTGTTAAAAGCAGCAACCTACCCAAGGAGGCATCTATTTAGGAGCTGCATGCTACACAGGCAGGAGTGGGTGATTCAAAGGTGGGGGTGGGACTTTTCTTTGCAGGTAGCGCTCCCTCTGTGATATTTCCATCTAACTGCGGCCACTGATCCGTCCCTAATCCAATTCCTGGCTCTAATTACACACTCACACTTGCACACACAAAACATTTGCACAATATGCACACAATCCTGCTTGCACACACCTCCACACGCTGCTTTACACACACACACAAACGTGCACACACGCAGACACACAGAAACACACTGCAGCAACCACATTTAGGAAGGGTTTTTCTTAAACCAGGCAGAGAAAGTAACACAGTTTCTTGTTGTTGTGGTAAGTAAAGCGGTGTTTCCATGGATTAAGCGGCGTCACCGAAGCTCTTATGTTTGTGAAAGTGGGAATGTGTCATATTGAAAATCAATCTCTCATGCTGTGCTATATTGATTTAGGAGCATTCTCATTAAAAATTCAAAAACTGAACCAACACGCAGTGAAGTGTGAGGCAACAAGTCACCACACAGCGCACTGATGTTCAGGGAATATGTTGCTGCAAAAGCACTGACAGTGAATAACAAACAGGTACTTCAGCTTGGGGTAAGGGAGTCACTCTCAGTGATGCAGCTGTCACACCATGTGACAAATTACTGGGAAGCTCATAATGGCCCATTTAAAAAGGTCCATAGACCTCTCTGGTGAAGGTCATCCATAATTGTGACATACATTAAGTCTTAACTACATGACTATCCATTTTCTTCTTTGCTGATAATGTTGTTTTGTTCTGTTGTGCAACAGCCATGGACTGCACATAAAACATGGATGTAACCTCTTTGTCTGAAAGTGGTGAAAGTGATTTAAATGTGCACATTTTCTAATGGCCAGCAGGGGGTGACTCCTCTGACTGAAAAAGCAAATTTGATTGTATTGTAGTATATTAGAAAATTACTCCGTTTCTCACTTGCTTTGTTATTCAGTCAGCATTTTCCTAATGAGTTTACAGACTCAACAACTATTTTCCAGTCTCCTTCAAAACAGCATGATGTTCATTTTGGAAATTACAGTATCATTTGGAGGAAAATAGATGATAAAGTGGGATAAGCTTCGGGGTGTTTGTACTATTTGATCAATGTTTCAATCAGACACACCCCTCTCATGTCAGAACGGGTGTAAAAAAAAAAAAAAAACAAGATGGTGGCCAAATGCCAAACTCCAGACTTCAGAACAGCAGTCCACAAGCCAACAACTGATGACACGACGGTGACCCAGGCAGTTGCCACAGCATAATGAAAAATTTGCCAATATAAAACAAAACTAAATACAACTAAGCACACTCTGACTCTTGCGGGTATCAAAATACATTATGACAGCTCATTTTGTTTTCCCACATCACACCAGTGTGTCATCTATTTTTAATAATTTGCTTATTTTTGACCAAAATATTGTTACGCCAGACAGACTTATCTTGTATACTTTGAGGAAGAGCATAAAGAGAAAGACTAAAAAGAAGACAGTGGGCTTGATTTGAAATGACAGGCTTGCTGATTTTAAAATGAGCGCTACTCTTTGCCTGGACGCAGTTCTGCTACATATTTATTACTTTCTTATATTTTCTCTGACACATATACTGTGCAACTGATTCACACCCACATGAACAAACACAAAAACAACGACTTTTCCTCATCAATTAACTGGCATTCCTTCCTGGTGTTACTTACTTGTTTCCCCCATCTCATATTCACTGTCTCTGAGCAGTTCAAAGATGTCCACCTCCAGCTTGCCAGTGATGGAGCGGTTACTGTTCCTGTTGATGCTATCTTTGGCCAGCGTGATGGCCAAACGCTCCCCTCTGCTGCACTCCATAGGGTCATCAAGGATGGCAGCTGAGGAGAAAGGGGAAAAGAGCAAAGAGGTTGTCAATGTGAGAGTAAAGAAAGAGAGGAGTTGTATTTACCCACACTGGTAACTGTGAAACGTTTTTCCAAATAAAAAAGAGCCAGTGTGGCCTGTATGCCCAGTGATCATTCAGTATAAGAACCCATAAAGACACCCTTTTCCCTTCTACAATAAAAGTTCAGTCCATTGAAAGCTGCTCCCTAGGTGCATGGATTTATTAGGACCAATACTTATGTGACATTTTGTGAACACTGCTCTCCATTAATCTAGAGTACCTACAATGGCATAGCATTGTTCTTAATAAATCCATACACTTTGGGAGCAGCTTTTAGCATGACTAATACACTTTTGCTCTAAAAGGGTGAGCGCTACGTAATGCAAATGTGGGATCTGTATGATAAAAATTTGAAAGCTTAAAAGCTGTAAATTCTCTCACCTATTCTGAGACCTATTTCTTCAAGAACACAACAAAGATACAAATTCACAACACACTGTTTACTGCAGCAAAAGGATTCAAAACATCTGTCGGTTGTTTAGATTTCATAAAGGCACGCTAGAGATTTAAAACTCCAGTCACTGCAGCAGCTTTTCAGAGATGCTATGCCATGGAAGTTAACTGCAAAACTAAATCAGAGAAATGTAAAACAATGTGTTAGGCTAAGAAATGATTTATTTGCATTCTGTAAGCAATATTTTGTTGTACTATAGTCAGAAGAACAGAGTCCTGTCTTGTATATAGCTTAGCAAAGCCAATAATAAAGGGATCGGATGTAGATAATACACTCTTCTCATTTTTATGCAGAAAAAAATAATTCCAGCACAACAAGACTGTAGCAACTGGCTATTGAAAAGGATTTTAATCACTGCACAGCACATTATAACTAAGGAGTGGTATATTTGTATGCATGCATGGGTGTCTTTTTTGAATAGCATTATGAATTTATTCTTTGACCTTTCACAGCACAGATGTCAAACTGTCATGATGGGTAATTAAACTGGCAAAGCAAACATCATCTGTTTACTGTGATATCAAACCACAAAGACATGGAACGATGTATACTTTCACATTTACTTACCAAATGATCTATTTTAGTATAAGTCTGACCACAAACGGGCATTTTCGGTAAAGGTGAGGTTCGACTCCAACAACTTTCTGTTGCACCAGTACCAATCTGAGCCACCAGTCAGTACGATATCAGTCAATAATTAAAAAAAAAAAAGTCACACCACCCACTAAATCATGTTTTGGTCAAATTAGCCCAGCAGGCTGCAAGAACAATCAACATTTATATAAAATATATCACACCTCAATAGGCCAATGCCCAAGGTAGAAATAACAATAAAGTGAGCAGCAGATGTCTGAAAGCAAGCTTTGTAATTAATGTAATTATATTGAGCTAGCACAAAGTTAAATAGATTAAATTTACATCTAAAGCAGAGGCAGGAGATAAAAGTAACCAAGCCGGAAAGTATGAAATTAATAAGGCACAAAAAAGACACAATTAAGTACAACGTGGCTTAAAGGTAAACGCAGTGATTGTCCATTAAAGAGAAAAGCGGTGAGTCGCCAGTTGTAACTTCAGGTCTAATCATCTAAATAGAATTAAAAACGCAGAGATTGAACATGTTTGAAGTGACCTTTTCCTTTCTTGTACGGCTGAATAAACAAAAACTAACTCTTACTCGTGATGACGAGACATAAACACTCATCTGATATCATCATGAGGCCGAGTAACAGTAAGCTATTTAAAACAGTTTGCGAAGAAACAGAAACTAGCGATGGAAGGTCATCAAGACTACTAATGACTAATGGGGTACTAATTTTGTGTGATTGAAAACATCACACAAAGACATATTAATTTCTTTATGCACTTAACAATTTCCCCTGACATAAAATAACTGGCATATTATTTTGATAGTATAATAACATCAAAAGCCCACATTCAATTAGAGTTGTATGTGTATGGAGGCCGGGATACTTCTCTGCAATAAGTAATCAACTTCTATTGTAATTAATGTGAGAGTCTAAAACAGTTTCAGGATTTTAAGTATATCAAAATTTTCGTGGCTTTATTGTGTAGTAGAAAATATTTTTCTTCCACTCTGGCCAAACATCTTACACCATAAATGACTTTAGCATTCAGTCCAATCATTGTTAAGCATTTTTCCAGAGAGTTTTCAAATCTCTCCAAGTGCACTGATTTTGGAAATCTGAACCCATATAATCTATCAGCACTGTTTTCAGAGAGAGCAGACATTCTTTTGGTGTTGCTGTGAAAAATCAACCCCTACACCCCACTACAGACTACTTGTCCAACATCAGACAAACAGATGTGCAATATCAGCGACTAGCTGCGGAACATATTGGAGCATTTAGCAGCTTAAGAGGTCAAACAGGCTCTTCACTGTGAAAGCAGAAAACATCTTAAATGAGTGTAAAAACTGTGACATTTACAAAGTTCCCTATAAATTTGCAAATGTTATGCTTCATAATGCACAGAAAGCATGCCTCGCGACCTTAAGTGTTTCAGCCTTATTTTCTTCTATAAATGTCTTTCAGAACTGTTTCTCCTGTAACAAGGCTCAATAATAACTTTTTACACTGGTTGCACTGGTGGTGCACCTAACTTTTGTCGTTTAGGAACCTCTGGCAAGTAATTTAGGTGCATCCAAAATTTTCCAACATGAATAACACAAAAAACACACAAAAAAAGGGAACTTTTTAACATTCCAATTAAACCAAGAGTGATGGAAGAAAAATATTTTATTCATAGTAATTGAAACCTTAAAACATGCCATTTAAGAAACAATGATGGAATTTTACTTTTTAAAAATTACTTCCTGTAGATGGCGTCCTCCTGTACAAATGCATTCTTGAAATCTACCTGGGGCTATCTCAAGAGTAAAGTGTACACGACTCCACTAAGAACTCTGGATGAGTTAAAACAGAGAATTCAGGATGAAATTCACAGTATCCCAGCTGAGATGTTGCAGCGGTCAATGAGGAATCTCAACAGCAGATTTCAAGAATGCATTCGTACAGTAGGACGCCACCTACAGGAAGTCATTTTAAAAAAATGAA
Source organism: Acanthochromis polyacanthus (assembly GCF_021347895.1). Classification (NCBI taxonomy): domain Eukaryota; kingdom Metazoa; phylum Chordata; class Actinopteri; family Pomacentridae; genus Acanthochromis; species Acanthochromis polyacanthus. The sequence continues at coordinate 37,904,104 of NC_067125.1, read as the reverse complement.
AATTCCATCATTGTTTCTTAAATGGCATGTTTTAAGGTTTCAATTACTATGAATAAAATATTTTTCTTCCATCACTCTTGGTTTTATTGGAATGTTAAAAAGTTCCCATTTTTTTGTGTCATCCTGTGTATTTTAAGTGTTGCCTTTGTTGTCAGTTCTCATACACGCTGGTAATTTCATACCACATTATGTGATTGTAAACATTATTTAAGGTGAGGTAAATGTTTTGTATATTTAATCTATTCATTTTCATAACAATGACCCGAGACTTAAAGTTACAAAAAGGTGGATTTTCTTACATTTTAATATCATTTCTGACTCCTCACTCACTGTTTTTGATTTGCCGCTGCCAGGCGCTGAAATGCTGCATGAAGCTGTTGTCACATCACAGGATGAGTTTCTTGGAGACATTGTGATTTTTGGAATGTTTCAATTCAGAATGCTTGAACAGGAAAAACACTGTTCTCAGTCATGCTTTGGCTGTAGACTTGAAAACACAAAGCATAATGTTGACTGTTATCATTTGTCAGTGTTTCCCAAAGGATGAAATTTACTTGTGATGGTGGGTGGTGCAGCACGACCGATGCGCATGCAGAGACTCGTGCTGTTTGGACGCTTTCCAAATCCAGGATGCTTTCTGTAGTTACGATTCACAGATGTCTCCTGAATGCCACACATGCAAACTATTAGATATGTTACAACTTAACAATGTCCCCTAAATGCCTCACACGCCTTGGTAGAGTGGCTAGACGGCTGAACACAGAGAAGCCTCTAGTCCCCACTCAGCTATTGCAGAAAATGTAACTCAAACATGGGTGGCAAACAATTAGATAGTATGAAAAGAGTGAAATAAGGTGTTCTGATGTAATATTTATCAAAGTTAAAACCCGGTGATTTGGTCTACTACCTGAAACACACACAGACAAATCTGTTAAATGTCAAATGCAGCTGTGTGACCAATGAAAACACTTTGTTGTTCCCTGAGGTAAGATGTATATGACAATGTTTTTGTGTTTTCCTTACTGTGTTTTGTGGCTATTTTCATTGTCTTCATCTTCTTTCACAAGAATAATACAATTAACAACAAACGTAGTGAATCATTCAAATTAAAAGTCTCAACACACAACGTAAATCTATCAACAAAGGTGGAGTGAAACTTATAATTCTGACAGAGCTTAGTCTCATGGGAATTGACATTTTGGAGTGGTCAATACATGACAGCTGGCAAACAAGCAAGGCTGCTTTCATACTGGGAAAACACGAGCTGGAGTTTGATCTATCGAAACAGATCAATGAGTAGCCAGGAGGTACGTTGACGCGTAGTGGGCCATGAACTATGGGAGAGGCGCTCTGTGAATAAAAGGTATGAAACCAGAATTCCTCTGAGACACTGCGGCTAGCACGGCGATGTGATCTCATGAGGTCTTTCAGCATCTCCCACAGATGTGAGGCTTTTGTAAAGATGCCAACTCCTGACTTATTTTAGCTGCAATACACTTGGAACATCAACAACACAAACAATGCTAAACCATACAAACTATCTATTGTAAACTCTGCTAACCTTGTCATTCACAATAATAGTCCAGTCTAAAAGATTGAAAGCCCTTATTGTATGGAGCAAGGGAAACACAAGCATACACCTCTTTGTGCAGATGCGTATACACACTTCTACTGAACACATACGTACACACTGTCTTTTAAGTATTCTGTCAGTTTGAGTCTTGCATTGAGAGGTAGAAATTTTCCATCTTGAACATGTGATATAAACCAAAGGAGAACCACATTTAAAGTTCAACTCTTCACTTGCTGCAGTTTTGTAGCTCCTCTTTAATCCTTAGGGGCAGAGCTTGTTTGTGATGTGAGCATACAGAAGCTCGAAGTGTCTCTGGAAAGTGGTGGTCAAGGGTAAAAAACTCATTATCCTATTGAAGGATCTGCTGGCTCCTCTATTAACTCGATGGCTGCCCCTCTCTTTCCATCAGACCATGTGCTAAACGCAAATCAAATGAACTAGATCTTCACCTACTGTATGGAGTAATTAATGGTAATGTGCTCGCCAACTCATGGACTTTGATTGGGGGAGAGCCTATTACCTGACAGGAAGAAGGGGGAAGAGTTCAGCGGGACTTGGACTTTGATCAGATAAATGCTTTTAAAGTGTACAGACACTGTAAGGTGATTTAACACAGCTTTCATTTGAATTTGAAATATGACACGACAACATGATCTCTATTCAAATAGCCACAGTAGCTATTATTTTCATGTGGGACTGCTGCTCTTCACACAGGTAAATGTAAAGCTAGAATCAATACAGAGAATGAAGAGTGAGCACACTCATGCTCAATATAAAGCTTTTCATAGAAGCAAATGCCATGAATTGTTCAAGTATTGACACAAAGTAATTCTTATTGGCCCGGATGGTCAGAATACTGAGGGCGTTAAAGGTCAGACAATAAAAACTGTTGAGGTTTTAAAATGCATGTTTGGCCCGTTTCTACTGAATCTCTTTCAGGCTCTCTCTGCTAAAATAAATCATCCATCTACAGTATCTACTTTCAGTATGCATTGAGGATTTTTGCCTTCCCTAAGACTGAGCATATGTTTTATTCAAAACCTGAGCTTCTGTTCTTTTCTTTTATATTCTGGAAAAAAACAAGACTCCCTCCTTTCACTTTTTGCACAGATCTGAAATTTCTTGCAACCAAAACTGCAATAAAAAACTGTCACTGCTTTTATTTTATCATATCAAATATCAGAACTTTTATTTTTTCAAATTACATGCAGCACCTCACCTTATTGAGGGACAGCTGCTCTCTAAGTCATTGCTGTCAACTTTTACTAAATGTCTAATACAAACATGAGCCCAGGATGCACTGAGGGACTTGTCACACACTGTTTTGTTAGCATTGGAGTGACTCTGTTGTTCCACATCTGGAAACTGACAGGAGAACAAGGTGAACTTGATCTCTACTGCTCTTTTTCTTTTATTTATTTTTTATTTTTAAAGAAACTGCATATTGGCTCTTTAGGTTATTAATTGCAAATGCTTCTTTCCTGGTATTCTGGCACTGACTTCTACTTCAGCAACTTCATTAGAGGTCTGCTTGTTTTGTTGTAGCTGGCTGATTAGCACACCCTATCATGTTTTCAGGATGGATCACGTTTGTTTTTCCTGAAAACGTGCCAACACACAGAAACCGGTCTATGTGTTAATGCAGGTTTGTATAGGGCTTAATGGAGGCATCAAGAGGCACCTATGGACCACGCTGTGCACTTGGATGCCCTTCAAAAAACACAGAATAACAAAGTGGCTCATAAGCTATTCAAACGCTCCTGCGGGACAAGGACTCCGGTTCTCTCTTTATAATTCTCGCCACCACTCGTTCTCTTCTTTCTTCAATATACCAGATTTAATTCACTGGTTCATGTGTTGCCAGAAAATTAAAAAAATAAAATAAAATCTTACAGATACTCTTTAAAAAATATGTCTGATTTACACTGAAACCACAACAGTAAACCAAAGAGTGCAAATCAAATAAACAGCTGAATTTATATGAGAAGTACAGAACAGTAAATGCGAAGGTCATGGACCTCACAATTGGAAAATGCAAAGGGCTGCCCTCGCTCAGCAGCTCTATTCAGCTGCTTTTCACTTTAATGGATTTGTACATTTTACCCTCCTTTTGCAGTGAGAGGCCAAAGGGGCTGAATAGAGTGATTAAAATGTATTTTTTTATTTTCTTTTAGCTGTGACATGCAAGCACTGTCAAGGTTCTATCAGTGGATTGTATGCCATATTTTCTCTTTCACTGTGAACAAAAAGGTCTTTGTTCACAACACACATTTATTAAAATCACATCATTTGAAATGTATTCATCCAGTAGCAAACAGCTTCTCCCTTTCATTTCAGTCATCATTAAAGCGCCTTTATTCCTTTTGCAATTTTCTTTTTTTTTTCCAATCCGTGTAAATAACAGTTGCAGATCAAACACTGAACTAATCAGATTTTTCAACATGCTAAAAACAACATTTCTCATTTATTAGATGACTGCTTTGACATTAATTAGAGAAACTCGACAGCCGTCCAGCTACTCCCTGCGTGTTTGTGAGTGTGTGAATGTGTGCTCTTGTACCTCTGTGTGCCTAAACATGCATGCACTTGTGCATGTCAGCAAATGAGAATACCGTGTGCAATGCTCGTCTAATAGCTGTTTTATTCACTCGGAGCAGCATGACTGGGAACTATACCATAGCCAATCTGCTGCTTGTTTGACTTCATGGCAAATGGAATTGTTGGTTCCACACATTAATCAATCTCATCTGCAAGTCCTGTGGTGTGAACAACCGAAGGAAGTGGAGGTGCTACCTTACATAATTAGGAAACCTTGCTCACGGAAGACCTGCTGACAAGAAACTGATTTCTTGGTGTCACATAATGTAATTATAGCCTCCACACTAGTATCATAATGCGTGCAAGTGGACTGATGTGTTAAGCCTCATTAATACGAGGCTGACTTACTGACCTGCATAAAGTTTGACAGTTTCACTTAAACCATTTAGTCTGCAGTCTGTACATCTTCTGATACAGCTGGAAGTTAGTAGAGGAATAGTTAGAACTGCAAACACAGACATCAGTGGGACAGAGCCAATAATCATGATAACTGGTGTTGAAATCACCGTTTTTCTGATTAAAAAAAGGCTTTAGTCCCTCTGGACATGTGATTGTAAAAAGTCTAAATGAGAAAATGTTGCCTTTGTTTTCCAAACCTCCTGGTACAAAGAACCTGTGAGGCCTGGTGACAAAGAATGAATGGCAACACAGAGATAAAGAGACAATAATTAGAAAGCTGTAATCTTACAGTTCTTGTTGATGGTTTCTGACAGCATTTCTCTACAGATCGCCCTCAGCTATAATAACTCAGACATGAGAGACATCAGAGAATAAAGCTTCTGATGTTGTTTCCACAGTAGCCAGGTCAAGTAATTATCGCATAATAGGAGATTGACACCCAATGTGTGCAACACGGTAATGATGATAAATGAGAAAATACAATGATAGAACATTACAGGAGATGGATGTTTAAATACAGATGCACCATTGTCACCCTATGACACTGAGCACCGTTGCTGCAAATGACTGTTCTTTTGTTGGAACTCACTGAAACTTCAACAGCATCTGTGGATAGAGAGAATACAGTCAACAGTGATTGTTTATTTGTGCATAAGAGAGACATGAGCGTGACTGAAGCTCTCTCAGATAACAATTGTTAGTTGTTTGTAAAATATCAAAGTCTCCATATCCTGTATTATCTTGCGTGCACTGCTGTCATCGTACACTGTTTGCATGGGAAGTGTGTTTACATTAAATTGATATTTCAGATCAGATTTATGATTGTAGGCTTATTTCACTCTTACCGTCTCATACAGCATGTATATGAGAATTTATGGGAAAGAGAGTCTATTCCTGTTACGTGTTGTGCAGCACACTGAACCTGAACTCTCTCTCTCTCTCTCTCCATGGCAGACAACCCTAACATCTTGCATACGTCACTGTGTGAATGCGTGTGTGAATAAACATTGTAGAGTGTTTTGTGCACAGCTAAGGTAAAAAGCACTATATAAGTGCAGTCAATTTCGTGTATCTCGGTGTGTGCATTATCTGCATATGTGTCTTGGGAATAATTGGACTCTGTTTAATTTCTGCTCCACTTCAGCTTATCACCGGACAGTACTGCAGAGCCACATAGTTTGAAAACAACAGGTAGTGCAAACACACAACCAGCTGATGCAGTACCAAGGAGGCTTTAGGAGCTGCTGAATGTGCTAAGGTTTAAGCAGGGACAGTCAAGAGTGCCACAGTGGCACAGGGTTCGATACAAAATTGAATAACACCTAACATAACACAAACAAGTAAAAATGCTATGCACTGTACTGTGTACTAATGGATAAAAGTAAAGGACAAAACAGAATATTTGGCAAACATTGTATTTGGCACAAACACGGAGGGACTGCAGATGGTCGAAACGCTGCAGATGTTGACATGAAGCAGTAAAGAACGAATGGATGCACACCACAAGATTTTCTGCCTCTCACTGTTAATATATTTACACCAGCAGAGCGTTGCCAGCGGCTGCACAATGACATCAGATAAACTGGAAGCACAGAAGTTGTTTACTGAAGGGCTCCACCTATGGGACCCTACCAATGTCAGCATGATTACAGGACACCCACAAAGCATAAAATGGAGTCAGTGGAGAATCTGTCACAGGAGCACATAGATTGATGGAAATGGACATGGATAGGTGGGTTTGGGAGTGGCGGATGCCAAATGAGAATAATGGTGGTGGATTACCACACAAACAAGCAGTTGGAAAGGCTGGCTTGGCATCACCATGTTGGGCCATAAGTTCATCCTCTTCTGTTTCATCCATTGACAGGCTGATGCTGCTATTTGCTCAGCTCCACTCCCACTAGGTGGAAAAGTCTGAAAGCAATTCATCAATGCAAAGTAGCCCGCCCACTTCTATTTTTCTTTAATCAACTGAGCCAAGACCAAATTCTGATGTCTTTATGCCAACTAACGGTCATCAGAACTGAGTAGATGATAGCAAACACTTGAACTTAAGAAAGAAGGAGTTATTTTGGATAACATGGTGGTAGAGAATGAGTAATGGTTGTGGATTCACTGTAGCCTGGCCACTCTGGCATGGATTTGCCTCTAAGAACACACACACACTGGGTGCAAAAATGTGAAGCTCACAGAAACAAGCTGGTTTTGCAGCGAGGAATAGCTGCTGCATCACAGCCATACTGTTGGCATTTACAGAATTGTTTGAAGATTGGCAGAGGAAAGAAAAATGTGTAACTTCAACCCATTCTATTGTGTTATTTGAGAAAGAAGGCCGGCACAAGGAGTCATTAAGCATAAATTACATTTAAGCTAAAAATAATTATAAAGGCTTACACTTTCTGCTGTCCCCACTCAGTAGTATACTGCTGACATGCATACTGAATGTAATGTGACAGCGCACTTTAAAAAATTTACACTAGTTAAAACTGCACTGCTGAACTGGTGGTGACACAGTGAAGTAGGTACTGGCGAGACAACAAAATACAAGTCAGATTTGAGGAAAAAATATTTGAAGCCCTGCACCAACAGTTTTTTAATCCTCTTGAAAACATTTGTCAGTTAAATTGAATAATTCCATCGTTGCAAATTAACTCTAACTTATAATGCAAGAATTTTTTTGCTGATTGATACAAAAAAAATACACAGTTTTCCATAACTGATCTACAATAGAAGTGTGTCTGATAGAATATAACTCACCCTGATATGGATACACTAAGTTTAAAAAAAAATATTTACAAGACAGAGAGCTTGTTGTGATGCAGGCTTTACGTACAGCAAAATGAGCAAAGAACTGGAGAGAAGCAAGAGGAAGATTTGGTTGATCTGGTAGAATATTAATCATTATCATGATTGCGGCATCAACTTGAATAAATCTGGCATTAAAATGTTTTATTTTGATCACACAGCTGTCTGAGACGCTCAGCTGAAGCGCCTCAGTGGAGACTAGAGGTTTCTCTGTGCTTGCATGTGAGATATAGGAAACATCAGCACACTATAGTGTCTCTTGATAAGCAGATGTTTGCCAAATGAAGGCGTTTAGGAAACATTTTATTTAGATTTTGTTTCTAACTGATGCAAAACCAGGCTTATTTGGTTGCAGTGGTTTGTACATAAGAAGGGAGGACACACAAGAAGTAGTGCTAAGTCAAATTTATGTCATTTGTAATAATAACAGAGATGGGGACTTGAGACTTGATGACTTGGACTTGAGTCAACTCGAGTCGCTGTTTTAATGACTTGTGACTTGACTTGAAAAAAATAAAATACTTGCGACTTGACTTGGACTTGGAAGTTAAAGACTCGGGACTTGACTTGAGACATGATGACTTGAATGACTTGAGTGTTATTATTATCATTCACATCATGTTTTCAGTTTGAATGACGTTGTTGAAAATGCTGGATAGTCAAACATATGCTTTTAATTTGAAATCGGCTTGCCGTATCAATCAGCCCCGCCCTCTCTACATTGGCTACCTTAGTAGGCCTCCACGGCAGCGCCCACCGCCGGATATCAACATGTCAGCCATACCCAAGGTAATCATCACCTTCGGGTATCAGGATTTCTATCAAGACGGTAAACGATGAACAGCAGTTTGCAAGACGTGCAACGTGAAAATCACAGACAGTCAGACGACAACATCAAATTTCGTCCGACATTTGAAGACCTATTTGGCCCAGTTAGTGCTTGTCAATTTGTTTTTAATATCAGAACCTGTTTACATTGTCTGGTTAGTTAGCATTTTAGCTAATGTTAGCTTAATATAACAGTAAGGAGTGGGGGGGATTAGCTGCTGCCTTGGGTAAAGTGCGCCGTCACACAATCAATAATACAAAAAAATGTAATTCTCTTCATAAGTGCTTGTCAATTTGTTATTAATATCAGAGCCCGTTTACATTGTCTTTTTTAACATGTTGGGCACATTAGCCAGTGGTGTTTACTTATATTTTGTCTTTTCACTTTATTAAGATCATATTCTGCAGGTAAAATTAAAATAATGTGACTTGACTTGGACTTGACTTGACCTATTACAGGACTTGACTTGATATAACCTGTGACTTGACTTGACTTGACTTGCCCAAGAAAAAAATACTTGGGACTTATTTGAGACTTGAAGGTTAAGACTTGAGACTTACTTGAGACTTGCACATGTGTGACTTGGTCCCATCTCTGAATAATAATAATAATAACAATAATAATGATAAGAAGAAGAAGAAGTAAAAGAAGAAGAAGAATAAAAGAAGAAGGAGAAAAGAAGAAGAAGAAAAGTTCTATGCAGGTCAAGTCTTATACAAAATCATTCAAATTATTCTACAATATGTATAATTCCTGTATTTTTCATTTTCTAATATATATATCACAGAAAAAAAACAAACAATGTCATTTCTTTTCAAATATCATGCAATATACTACAAATCCAGAAGGAGAGGGAACATTTACTTGGCCAAATCAGTACCACTGTGTCACAACCCTGCAACCCTATCACTGAAATTAATGATGGGCCTGTGTTTTTCATGCAGCACTGCGGTCAGCCTGAACATGCGGTTCACCATGCACTGTTGGTTACCTTAAAAATGCACTAAAACTACTTAATGACAGTTGGCATCTGTTTGGGTAGGAGTGGGAGTGACATTCACAGCAGAGTCAGCAGAGTTCGAACTGACAAGAATAATGGCCCATCGCTCACTGGGGGTGATGTGAGCAGATTCCAAACATGAACAGTAACAGCTGTCTGATTGCCAAGGGCTGGTCGAAAGTCACATTGTGACTGTAAATTTAGGAGCTCACCATCTTGACTGGGTCAGTCATGAAAGCACTGACAAAAAAAAAACCACACAAAATGTACCAGTTTGCTGTTGCTGCTTTCAGCTCTCCCACAACACCTGACATCCAAAGACAGACAGCTTTGGAGGCCACCCGATCATAAGCTGGTTGACAGCTCTGTCTCTGTCACTGCCACAAGTGTGACGCTCCAATTTCATTCAGGTCTCAGGATTTAAGAAAGATGGAAGTGGTAGTAGCAAAATAAAGCACTGAGAAAAAAGGAGAAAGAACATCCATTCCTTCATGGAAGGATGAATTCCCTTGGGTCACACATGACGACAGAAAAAGAAATATGCAGTGGGTGGTATTTTGCCGGCTCTTGTCAAAGCTGGACACAACGTAGGAGATCATTCTTTAAAGGCTGTACAGTCTCTGGAGGGACATGACAGGAAGGCAGTAGAAATAGATCCTTTCTAAACCACTTTTGTGAATTATGCAACTGTTAATACAGATTAATGTAACAAACACGAATAAATATGCTTTTTTTTCTTTCCATTCTACTGCAGGTGAATCAATAAAAATATGGAGGCACAGTTTCATAAGTCAAAGACCATTTGGAGCAACAGACAGAAAACACTGAACCCTGACAGTGCTGGTTACATTTGATAAACTGTAGAAAAAGAAAATACAGTTTTTTAATAAAAAAGCAAATTCTGTAAAAGGATTTATATACCGGTTTATGTGTGTGTATGTGTGTGCAGGAAAGTTAATGAGCCTTTAAACAGTTTCTTTACGTCAGAACATCTTGTAAGTTATGCACACCTGGACAGTTCATTCATCGCTCCAGCTCCTGTTATGCAACAAAATAGTAATATGTCTGTGAGGTTCTTTAAAAAGGGCAGAGAAAAACGTAAACTCTATTTCTCTATTGCTTGAGAGAAAATGGAAGCACCGGGTACACAGTCTCTGCTTCCCATCAATTCTCAAGGCAACGTCAAAGAAATATGACTCTATTCCTACCTTTCATACAGCCTGTCATACATCTACATCTACATTTACTTAGTCTTCCTTTAAACCACAACCACCTCACAAGTCGTGGTGCCACAGCAAGAATTAATTCAAAGTAACCGACCCATACTGCTAAAATGAGAGGAAGGCTGGAAATAGAAGTCAAAAGTTTGATTTCATTTGGTCTTCCAATCTAAATAAGGGACATGAATGATGGTTTGGGCTGAGCCTGAGAGAGGAAGATTGACAGACACAGGAGGAGGAAAGAGATTTAAAAGGAGAGTCACAGACTGAAAGAAATATAAAGAGAGAGAGAGAAAGTGACAGGAGGAGATGGTGACAGAGGGAAAACCCAGGGCAAACCTGTTGCAACAAGCAACAAAGTGACAGATTGTTACAGAGGCAGGCAGTGAGACGGCTGCAGCATGACGTCTGTGGCACAAGGATAATCTTGACGACGATGATGATGGTGAGGATGATGATGATGGTTATTATGATGAAAACTGTGTTGATGTGGTGGTTGTAGTTTGACTTCTGGACCCAAGGGACAGGAGACAGGCAGGCGGGCCAGTTGGCAGGCAAGCAGACAGAGGATCCTGGGGGAATTCCAGCTCTCAGTGGGTGTCATTACCTGTCAGTCAGTATATCTCCCTCAACAGGCCTGGCCTACAGATAGAGCCACTGGCATGTAATTGTCTGGAGGGGCACAGAAGACCAGCAGACATTTAGATGAGAGGGGAAGGTGGGAAAGGTTAAGAAGGAGAAAGGAAAGTCCAGAGTTAAAAGGAAGAAAGGAAGAGAGAAAGAGAGAAAGAGAGAAAGAAAGAGAGAGAGAAAGAAAGAAAGAGAGAGAGAAAGAAAGAAGAAAGAAAGAAAGAAAGAAAGAAAGAAAGAAAGAAAGAAAGAAAGAAAGAAAGAAAGAAAGAAAGAAAGTCAGCTAGTGAGAGGGAAGGGAACTAAATGCTTGTCAGCTCCTGGGAACCCACTAGCAGAGACTGTACTCTATACATTACTAGCCTGAGGTAACATGGTATCCTATAGTGTACGTGTTGTTATGCCATTCACTACCCTGATGTAACATTAGACACACAATAAACCAAACTGCTGACCATAAACTGCCACGTCCAGGCTGAGGAGAGCCTTTGGCATTTTGACTTGGCAGCTTAACCTGCAGAAAGCTGACCTTTATTATTCCAGAAGATTCCTTACAGTGGATGACAGACGCACTTCTTTCAGAACAGTCTGATGGACCTTAGAAAAACCTCATTCATGCAAAGGTCAATTCAGATACCATTCCTGGACAAAAATGGTGTATTTAGAACTGCAACAACTAGGAATTAATAGATCGATGGACAATTAGTTGGGAGCCATTATGACAGTTGGTTTATTAAAAGTGCCAAATATTTGCTTCTGAACTGAGAATTGGATGCTATAATTTGTCATTTGTCTAGTATTAAACTGAATATGGTTGGGTTTTATCTGCTGATTAGAACAAACAATGCAAATGATGACTTGGTCTGTGGAAAATTGTCACGAGTTTTTTTTTTTTTTTTTTACTGTTTACTGGCATTTTACAGACAAAATAATTTACCTTGAAAAATAACAGTTTCTGATTTGATTATGAAATCAACCTTACATTGCCAATCTTGATCCATTTGTTGGTGAGCCTGAGTCCAATCAGTGGTTAATTAAGTAACAGATGCCAAATCTGAGACACAGAATAATGGCGTTTGATCACAAAGGCGACAGCTTGTCCCCATTGCTGACAACCTCCACCAAGGGAGGTCTGCAGGTGAGGATGAGGGTGATGAAGATCCCAGTCAACAACAGACCTTAAAGCCACGTGAAAATTGCAGAAAATAAACAAATGTTTGTCTAAGATGCTGAAGAAAGAACGAGTGTCACGCCCCCTCCAGCTCTTGTACTCTGGCTCATCAGGCTAAGGATGAGAGTTTCTGTGCAAAAGCAACCGAGTTACTAGGCTTATATGGGTGAGAGAGAATGAGTTATTATTGTATGCTGGACAGAATGTCACTGTGTGAGGTATTAGACTGAAGTACTTAGCCATGGTGTAGTTCTTCTGTTTACTAATTCTGTTTCAATACAACGATTTTCCACAGTATTTAAGTGAAATTAAAGCCAGCGTGCTGTCTTTAGCACAGCCATCGATTGTAGCAACACATTGTAATGCTGTCACATATTCCACTTTTGCGCTGCTTGTTGATATTAATTATTTTACACTGTCTTCATTTACTCAGAGAAGACTGTTAGTTAAAGTCTCAAAGCATGGTTCTTCCTCTTTATCAGTTTCTGCATCATCAGACACAAACAGAACATGACTCAGACATTTTTAAAGATGAGTGGTACTTTGTATATCATGTGTGTATGAGATAAGAGTTTTTATAGGAATTATTAGTTACTGAATGCGTAAGTCATTTTGGAAAAGGTTGACTTTTTAGCAGCATTGCAATGTGCTGCTGCAATGATGGCTTTGGTCAAATTCATTATAACTACATGTTTGCACACTCTCTTCTGCAAACAGCACACAGGTTTTAATCTAACTGAAACGCTGCAAATCATTGCATTGTATCATGTGAAACAGAATTAGAATCAGTAAACAGAGGGACTTCATGGGGAAGGTTCACTTGTTCTCCCCTTCATAAACGTAGCAGTCTTGTATCCTTTCTCGCAGACCAGGTGAAAAGAAACACTCATTTTTTCTAACTTGTTATTATTGTGTTGCATCGATGTGCAACTGAGCAGCATACCTTTCCATTATCAAGGGATATGATAGGCAAGGAGGGACCATGTGTGGGAGTTGCTCATGTGACGGCACTTTGCGTTTTTTTAAGTCCTAATGCATTTGATTTTACCATCCAACATTCCAAAATACTTTTTATTGATATTAATGAGGTGCCCTTTGCTGATACATACTACTATTGTTCCATCGCAATGGTGTAATTTGACAGATGTTATGCCCCCAGTTGCAGACAGATCCAGAAGCAAAGGATGCCACTGCAGAGAAAGTGGTATAGCTGATATACTGGCAGGTCGAACCCATAAGCTGACAGCGGTTTGAGAGGGGAGGAAGGTGATAGCCTATAGAACGGACAGATTTCATGCATACAGCTACATACAAGCTCAGGTGAAGGAAAAGTTTCAAAGGGAAGAAAGATCCCAATAACGGAGCAGTTTCCAGTTATCTGTTATTACCATACGTCTGTGACAGCCTTTGATGTGACAGTCCGAGGAAATGGTCAGACATTCAGCCACTCCGATGGATTGAGAGCACCCAAGGGGAGGGCAGTGCTTATCCTGTTGCTTTTGGGCGATGCTCCAGTATAAATGACCACATGAAAAGGAAATTAATAATCTTTCTTTCAATCACTCATCTCTCACCCCTTTACTTGGGTTCATTCTTTTGCTCCTTATTTCTCTTTCTCTCACACACACTGGCATGTAGTCATATTCTGCGATTCTGACTGATGGCTAGAGCACATGAAATATTGACTTTTTATCATTATTTCAACTGGGCTGGCAGGGACACAGCTAAAGTCATGGACTACAAGAGCATCCATCACCCGAACACACAAAACCAAAGCTCTGTAAGCCTTTCAACAGTATTAACACTGATATGTACTGGACATCCCCTGATACCGGCTCACAATCACATTTCTCCTTCTTTCTTCCTTGATCCCTTTTTGTACATTCAGGGGATGAAAAGAAAACAAATGCATGCCTCATGACCACGTTTTGCACCTGATCTGATCTGGCCAACACATTAGCTTGCATTACGGTTGAATGTTGTTAACAATTGTTCAAAATAGCTTCAGGAGGTTGCATAAGTTGAATTAAATGTTGAAAATGAATACAAACACCCATTTTCATAAATATAAAGTGACCACAGAAAACAAAACAAAAATTTAATGAAACAAGCAGAGGAGCCTACAGCAAGGTTCTATAATAAATTCATGTTCAGCATTATGGAGTATCAGTTAGATTGAATTAAGCGCGGTGTCAGAGACAGATACTGGCGAGGCTGCGTTTATATCTACAGCGAACAGGATGGTGTGAGAGATTCACACTGGGCTTCAGGGTAACTCGGCTCTACTCAAGAGACTAAAAGAACTTGGAAAAGATAAGAAGAGAGGAGGGAACACGCAAATGTATAAAGAAAAGGCATGAAGAAATGTCCAAAGGGAGAAAGAGCAGGACAAGTCATTTGCGAGCGTTGGGTTGTGCAGCAAGTGCAGGATGTATCTGAAGGCATTCAAAGTTTCCAAAGCCTGGCTTAATAAAGCTCCAGGGACAACAACAGTGCACTCTGTGGCAAGAACAGTGTGCAGGTCTGCGCTGGCATATGTGTCGTCATCATCCTCTCAAAGTCACTGCTGTGGTTCATCCTTTCTGCTTCTTCACCCACAGAGCCCTATAGGCGAGGTTTCTGTCTCGCCTTTGCTATCTAGTGCATCAACTAAGGGTCACTTCTGCCTCATTATACTTCCACCTAAAGTGCACATGGGACCCAGATGGCTGGCTGGGGCCCTGGAGGCCATCGAATGCCACCACAACAACTCTTGATTGTGTACAGACATGCTGCTCCATAAACGAAGCCTGAATGTTGAACAGGGGCTGGATGTCCTCACGCAGTCACAGACGGTAGAGGCTTCCTGAGTGAACAGCACAGCAGGGTTAACAATGTAACCAGTGGACCCCAAGGGATCTGACAGGGTAAACACTGTGTGCTTCAGTCTGATGTTGAAAACACACTGTTCGTGACTGTGTGTGTGCACAAACGTGTACAACTACTTCAGTGAATGTGCAAAAGAAACAAAAAGCACAATAAGCTTTTGTCACTGAGCTTGTAAGACGACCAGCAGATAGAGTCCACATGGGAGCTCCTGGTGGAGTGTGTATGTGGTTGATAAGGTGAGGGAACCGGGGACAGTGCAGCACACAGGTGAGCAGGAGTGGACGGTAATCCACGGTGCCTCCCTACAGAAGTGCACTCTGTGTAATCTGAGGTAAGGAGATGGGGGGGGAATACAAGAGGGACAATCTTCCACTGACCCTGAACCGTCAGGGAGCCGGTGACAGAGACCGGAGAGGCAAGAAAAGGAAAGGAGAAAAGGCATGCAAACACACGCGCTAACACATACTCTGAGACCTGGAGACCTGTCAATTGATTCAGTGCAGAGCGAGTTAATAACACAGTTGGCTGCGCAGTGAAAATAGCCTACCTGTCTGTACACAGTTGATAGAATGCCACACGGCCCTACAGGCCCAGTTATATGTGCATATGTGTGTTTAATCATGCTTGTACCTATATCATCAACTGTGTCCATGAGGTCCAATCATGAAATATGTCTTTTCTCCACTACCTGTAATTTGTGAATCCGTCTGTTTCTCTTCTTACTGGTCTGAGCTTCTTATTTTTACTTCTGCTCATGTGACTCTTTCTTCAAAAAGAGTTGACTGACTGGATTATATTAGGATGCAAAGCACTATGCAATGGCCCATTTAAAATCTGCAGAGATTTACATGAATGGATATTTTCCTCTTCTGTTACCACGTATTTCATAATGATACATAATGGCGAATAATGTTTTAATATAATGACTTTTATGCCTCTGTCCCATTTTCAGTGTCCATCTAATTATACTGTAGAATACATGGCTTAAAAATCCTAGAAAATAAAGTTACTGTACCTCAAAATTGTTTCCTGTTTTTGACTTATGTAAATGTCTTGTCATGTTAACCTGATTATTTTGATTTACTGACATGATAACGATTCCCTCAGAGGTATTTATGAAAATACAGCATTGTTGATTCTGTTTTAATGTGGCATAAAGTTTGAGTGCTAAGCTGCTGTTTTGAGTCAAAATAATCAGATGTAAATACGATTTTGTGAATAGACTCACTGAGCTGTTCTCAGTGATCTGAAGGAAAGAATAAACCCATCACAGCACTTCTATGCATGAGTCGAAACTGGAAAAACAATGACAAAACTTCAGCACTACAGTTTACGGCCAACATCTAAATGCTTTATTATAATCCAACTGCCTGTATTTTTCCTTTCCCTGTTTTTTTTTTTAATCTATTCTGCCAAAATGTTTTCAGACAGTTTATTTCCCATCATGCATCCTCAATTTCCAGCTTTGATTGCAACTTTCAAACCAGCTATGACCTAATTCATGATTTCTTTGCACTAGCTGTACTTTAATGTTAAAGCTCTGTAAAACCAATTCACTTCCATTCAAGTTCTTTTATTCCTCCTACAGTTGTCAAGTTCTTAAAAGCCATCATTGAGACTCTTCCTATGATATAATACTCTAAGGTTTTGACTTTAATAAGTGAAGGCCACCGAGATGATTTATGTGTTAAATTGATGCCAAACAAACAAAACTGAACTGAATGGTATGATGCAGGGGTCTCTTTTTCTCCAACCTTCAGCTCTTACTTCCACTTTAATGTGATATAAAATTAGACTTCTTTCTTCATTATTCAGATGCTCTCTGTTTGCTGTTTGACCTTTTGCATTGTCATGTACAATATTAAGACTCAACACTCTTACTGCCATCTGAATCTTGTAATAAGTCAACATTCCCAGATACAACATGCTAGCAAAGTCTGAGATTTTTTTTTTTTGAAAAAGAAAAAGAAACCAAAAAGAACAACAGTTGCTTCTCTGATCTCACTACCACCATCCCTCATGGCTGAATTCTGGCCCCCTGTCTCATTGATCAGACTGACCTGCGTGACAAGAATCACTGAAATGTACGGCAATGTGAAATACACCACAGGTTTTCTGTGACCACATAACACTTGGTGAACTCTGCTGTTGCTTGTGTCCTCACAACTAGACACATATGTGGTATAAATCCACTTGGAACTGGGAACAAGCCAGCTACTAGATCCTCCCAGGGTTAGTTAGCCATTAGGCAAGCAGCCGTCCCTTGCCTCTTGGAGAAAGGCTTGGCTAATTAACCATTACCACATGGTAATGAATTTCAAATAGATCAGCGGGCAATGCCACAGATGTGTACGCAGATAGGAAGATGGATGAAGGCATGTGTGCAGATGAGTGCACACATGCGTGTTATCACACACTTACAGGTAGCACAGGTCCACATACACACATCTGGCATCTGTATAGCCAGAGGTGGTGCTCAAGGCAAGGGTGGCAGCTGCCGATGGCTGTGCCAACCGATTGTAATGGCAGAGGGCTTGGCAACAGCTGGGAAGGGGGGCTCTGAGGGCTCGCCAAACTCTTCACTGGGAGCCGTGATCAAAGATGAGGCATAATGGAGTGGGACTGGCAGAACTGGGTGTCAAGGGACAAGAGTGCATATCTGCCATGGGAGAGGGGTCTCCATATCTTGTGTGTGTGTATAACTTGCTCATTCGAGTATAAAATGAACGGATTAGATTTAAAAAAGGCATTTGACACCAAGGCACAGAAACCAAATCAGTGTGCAAAGTCACAACCTGATTATATGGAAATACAGAATAATAGAATAATAGGACTGACCCTGTATAACGTAGGGTGTGCATCTTTAACATTTTTTTAGCAAATGTTAAAGTCGGTAAGCAGTGCTCTGAATGTTAATTTCTAAGATTAAGTACTTCCATTATAGAATTATTTACATCAATTGTGCTGGTCTCTTCCATCTTTGCTTGCACACCAACCAAAAATGATAAGACTACACCTTTATTTATCACTTAAAATGCCTATCCACCCAGATAAAACTTAATTTAACCAAATTTAGGTGGGTGTCTGGCTGGCCTCTGCAGAAATTACAGGCATTTCCTTTTTCAGCAGTGTTAATGGATAAAATAGGATGTCCTAAAAGACTACTTTGCTCTGTTAGGCCAACACACAATTTCTGAAAGTTTTAAGGTAGCTCAAAGTTACAGAATAAATAAATACAATTAAACACTGGCAGTTCAGTAACTGAATGTGTCCATGAATTTTCTAAGTGACTAAAAAATAGCTCAGTGTTTACGTCAGGCACTATCTACCTAAGAAGTTACCTTTAAATTGAAATGACCTTTCTACACAAATTTAAATATATAAACACTTGAACCCACAATTTTGTGTTTGTTCTGTCTGTTGTCTTTCTGATGGACTCAAAACACTATTATGGAATAATGCCTCATGTTTACTTTGAATAAGACAGTTGAGAACAACAATGTCAGCAAGCACTGAACTTTGGCCTAACATTGTTTTACACCACTGAGGACATTCAGGTGGCCCAGGGATTGAAGCACTCTTTCATTTTCACAGCACCCAAAAAGGGATTATGTCGCCTTTGCACTGGCGATTTCTACTAGTCAAAGTTGTGGTAGTGGAAGGGCTGAGACAGAGGGGGATACCTCTGGGAGGTTCCGTGCTGTCAGGTGAAAAGCAGCACCTGGTGTCTTCATGTGTACTGGAGGAAAGACTTGACTGTCTTTTACCCTCCATGGGTCAACAGTAATAAGCACTGCAGGAGGAATTGGCCAATCCGAATTGGAGGAAAAAAGGCAAAACCAAGGTGGGGGGATTTATTTCTTCCTACAGTCTGCAGAGACTAAAGTGAGACAGAGAAAACAGGAGAAAAAAAAACAACTCCTATATTAGGTCAATGAAACTGCCTGGGCATAGCACAGTGCTATATCTCACCAGTGCTCTAATCTCTGCCATTACTGGTGTTTTTCTGCAGTAATAGAGCAAATCCCATACAAACCGTCTGTGATGATCCAAGCTCACTGCCATTAGCTTCAGCATAGCTGCCATCAATGTGAGCTATAGAGTCAAACATGCTTCTCTGCCTGTAAAAAAAAAGACTTATTTCTCTTTTGTTCTGCAAGGAAAAGTGTACTTGTGCTTTAAGTGTGTGTGTGTGTGTGAAGCCTCTAATCTGGAATGAAATGGACATGGACAGTTCTCTGTAATGGCAGCCATTTGTGATCTTCTTTACCCCCCCACTACCAGAGCTGGAGGAAGGACAAAGGAAAAGGCACAGTCCAGGTTGTGAGAGTGTTGTGTACGTGTGTGCTTTAAACCTGGTTGTATGTTGCAGGTGGTCAGGGCAAGACTATCAGATTTTTTATTTCTGATTGATTTGATCCCTAAAAAATAATCTCTGTTTATCAAAATTGCATATTTAGAAGTCCTTAAATTCCTTCTTGTCTTAAAAGGGCTTAGATGCAAGTCTACACCATTGTTCCATCTAGAATGTGCAGATCTACAAAGTCCCACCTCTGTCTCCTCCAACCTCATCATGACTTGCTGCAGCTTAAGCACACCAGCTCATCTACAACTCAAAAGCTCAAAGCAGACCAGTTTTAACATTATAGTTATTCAGATATACATGTTCAAACAGACACTAATTCTAAAGAAAATAATGATACAGAATTCCTCGCCCTGCACATTGACAGGATATGTTGCTTAGATTTGTCACCCATAAAACTCTGGCTGTTTGTTTGTGAAGGCGTCTTTGCTACAAAGCAGCGTCGGGGCAGAAATGCTCCGTCAAGGTGTCGACTGCTAATTTACCTCATGACATGTACTTGAGCATATTAAAACACCACACTGACATGTTAAAAAAGCAACAAAAAAAAAACTTGAATTTGACTGAAAATATTAATATGAAGGTAACTCTTTTCGAGTTGTCCTTTCCAGTGATGGCTGGCTATCGTGGCTCTAATTTTACACTCTCCATTTCTGTTGGAAATATTTTTCAAAATGAGGACTCCTACCAAACAGCATGTGTAACAGTGTAACTAGGGTGATTAGTACAAGCTCCCTGCAGCTTTCCAACAAATGTGACTTAAACATGAATCATTTAAAAGGTTTGTTTTCTAGTCTGACCCAGAGTAAACACAGAAATGGCCTGAAATGAGCGATTCTGCGAGCTGAATTACGGATCTCCGCCTGGGATAACTTGCCAGCTGACCTAATAACCCTGCACTACATCAGCTGGCATATTTAGCTGGGCTGTGGACAGCTTTCTGTTAAAAGAGGTAGAAGCAAATTAGATATCCAGCACATAAAATTACTATTTACTTGATGTGATAGCTTTTAGTTACCGTAAAGAGAGCTGAGTGTTTCGTCCAGTCATTTTTGATCTTTTCCTCCAGTTGATTATTGGGGATGTTATTAAAATCACAAATATTAAAGCCGCATTGTTGGAAAGCTAAAGGGAACAAGTTGTCCTTAAATATGTGGTGACACTGTTTTTGCGTAAGTCTTTGTTTCTCAAAATTCAGAGACCAAAATTATTCTTTAACATGCAAAACTGCTGTTTTGTTGCCCATAGTATAGGTGACCATAGGAAGGATGTTTTTTTTTCTGGCAGTTACAAAACATGAAATCTAAATTGGGAAATTGTAGTTTTCTTGAAATCAGTCAATAAATAATATTTGAAATTAGTTTCAGGTTTGTTTATTTCATCATAAATGCTGTGGTCAAGACATGTACTGTGGCTACACAATACAATACATGACAATAGACAGCATTTCTGCAGCTATCTGAGCATAAACATGTTATCACTGCAGCAGAGTAACAAGCAGCTGAATGAGAGAATATCAGGAAAGTTTACTGGCAGTGCAGTTAGAGAAGGAAAATGCCTGTGCCTGTTGATGCTTGTATACTGTATATGCATGAGCCCGTATATGCATGCGTGTGTGAAAGTGGCATTGATGTTGTGTTGTTTCGCCCTAATCAAACCGCAGTCAACAAAAGCTGTTTTTTCCCCCGCTAGCTGCCAGGAGATAATAGCTCTCCACAGGACAAAAAGCAGAGCATTTTCAGCATTTATAGCCATATTTTCATGAGTCAAGGCATAAGCACAAGCACTGGCACAAGTTCATGGAGCCTGAACGGTTGGCCCTGGCAACACATATTTAGTCATTTAGAGACCAAAGGCGTTAGCACAGCAGTGGTGCACACGTGCTGCAGGTGTAAAACGGTTTAACAGGAGGAATAAATTACAATAAGTGTTGGGCTGGCATCAATCACAACTAATCAAATCATCTAGTCTAATTCCCTTTAAAAGCAGCACTCTCTCCACAATGCACTATAATGGATGAGGAGAGTCAAGATCTACTGCACAAACACGGCAACTCCTGGGAGGAAATTGATGTCCTTGTCCAGGGGCTGCAGCATTGTTGGGTGCTAATGTGGGATGGATAAAAAAACTGTGGAAACATTTCCGCACTTTCATCTCGAGAAAATGCAATAAAAAATATTAAGTGGTAGTTATTGTAAATTATATACTTTATATACAGTAGGGGCTGGACAATGTTTACCAAATTGCCATATGAGAATGTTTGCAAAGAACTGTCACAGTGGACGGCTACATGGGGGGGCTGGGGTCGCCTTATAGGCTGCTCCTTCTCCTCCATTTTACAGTATCGCTACTCAAATCTTACAAAACATTACTACTAAAGAATTGAGCTCCCAGATGACAGCGTCATACGGCTAAGTAGCAAAAGCAACACTGAGCACATGGCTAATTAACATACTACTACATATGTATATTACTGACATACTGTTTAGATCAACAAAAAATGTCTTTTGGTCTGTTTACATTCATGTACGGAGCAGTTTCACTTAATTTTTTTATAATTTCTGCTTGGTTTCTTCGCTGTGGACTGCTGGCTCTGTATGATCTGTTTATGGACAATTTACATGCTGTAAAGCTGCTCATGTAACATTTTTCACTATTTCCGTCCTTCCTCTGCTTTTGCTCTTCATTTCTTTGCTTCCTCAATTATTATTAATATAACACATTGAAATTACAGCTCATGCGTATGGCAGGATCCATCCCAATGTCAGGTTGCACCGTGCTTTAACAGAATTTGAAGCCTTCCCATGTATTTTTTATTGTATTATAACACACATTAACCTAAAGAAACAGAAAGAGGACATTTCTGAAATAAAGCTAATTATGAATAACATTCACTTGATTTGATTCAGCCAGGCTGCTGAAACCTCATATTATCTTCAAAACACTTAATTATAGCTAAATATAGTTTGTTCTATTCCACTCGCAGCGCACTACAAAGGCATCTTTCAGTGGTTAGTATGGCCATAAATACAACAAGCAAGAACAGTCTTATTGGACATATGGCCATGTGAATATTGTCTTCAGACGATCTTGGAACCAAAAATATGAACCTATATTTTAAGACTTACACAATATAACAGGAGAGGACTACCAGTTGATTCAAGCTCTTGCTACAGAAAAGGGGTACCATGATTAAGATGGTTACATAAGCTGTTGTATGGTTGTTGTTTATTGTGATCAGACTGATATATTAGAGTCACCTTGCCAGGATTCAACCTATGTACTTGTGGCGATTCTACAGTTGGGGGACCAATCAGCTTCCTATCAGGAACTACAGGCAGCTACCGTATGAGGGTATTTTAGGTGTGAGTTGCCTGTGACAGACAATGATAGAGAGATGGTTCATCCAATCATCTGTCAGTATTTATTTATTTATTTATTTGTATTTTGTCTTTTTTGGTGGAAGCAGTAACATTTGCACCAATGTGTTCTGTATCTTAACCACTCAGCAGTCAGATCTTTTTCCAACAATTCCCAAGACTTGTCAGAATATTAAATTCTGTGTAACAAATCATCTGGAGCTTGCTTAAAAGGAGCAAGAGCCTGCACTTCAGGTTAACCATGATTACTTTTGTAATTTCTACTAACACATTACTCTGTGCAGACATAAGCGGACAACACCACGCAATCAGGTCATCAAGGAGTTAACCATTTACTCACTTTTACAAAGGTAGCATGTGTTTGCATTTAACTGCACATTTTGTATCATATCTACTGTGTTTGTATTGCTGAGTCAAAGTTATTGCAAGATTAAAATACTGACATCTGTTAGGTTTATTGGACATTCAGAGAAATGATATTATGGCTCCAGCATTTGATGTATGCAATGAGAATTAATGGCACATTCCACATTACTCCAACCATCCCCGTCATTCCATTTAAGGTTCAGCCGATGCCCCGGTTATGACCTTCATTCTGCAGGACTGAAAGGGATACAGCAATGCTGCTCATTCTCTCACACTTGTAGGAACTACACTAGCGCCTTCCATCTCAGCATGTGGCAAGTTTCATTACACATCCACAAACATCACCCTGTAGCTTGTAATTAGTCTGTTGATAATTTAACGACCAATGTTTTTATGTCTGTGTGTAACCGATGATAGCAGAAGCATTTTCTACGAGAGCACATACAGTGGAGTATGCACATGTGCACAGGCAAACATTTATTTGCATTTGTC
Source organism: Acanthochromis polyacanthus (assembly GCF_021347895.1). Lineage (NCBI taxonomy): Eukaryota > Metazoa > Chordata > Actinopteri > Pomacentridae > Acanthochromis > Acanthochromis polyacanthus. Next base: position 37,880,410 of record NC_067125.1, on the reverse strand, counting down.
TTCATCAGTTCCAGTGAGAATACATTGACTCAGGACCCTGTGTTTTGTGTCTGTTTTGGGATGTGTGATTAAAACTAACTACATGCACACTACATACCTGTGCACTGTGACTTTATCAGATTCACTGAATAATTTATGTCCTAAGCTCATGAGCAAAGTAGTGTGCATAATTGCATAACATCACTCCTATCTGCCACTCTTGCCATTAACTAAACGATTGGTCCCAGCACCTGCCCTGGTTCAGCCAACGCCTGAGGTTGAGATTTGTCTCTGCATGTACGTGGGCTCCATTCAACTCACAACAAATTATTTCCTTCCAAAAATCCTGAGCAAACATGTTCAAACGAGGCGACTGACTTATACTGTAACAAAGGACATTTTTTGCCTCCAGCACAAGCTCTATTCGATAATTAAGCTCCCTTGTCATTCTAATATGTCCTCATTACCTTCACTGAGTGAATCAAAGAAAACTGGGCAGAAGGCTCGTGTAACAGGTGGTCACCTAAAAGGAGGTTTAGCTCAAACGTGTGATGTAGCTTCAGGGCTGAGTACACGTGTCTGTGTGTCATTAACCTAATGACTCACACAGCACATGGCTGAGTAATTAAAAGCAGAGAGATTAATCATGAAGTCACCTCTCACGGCCCCTCTGCTTTAGCCTCTGAAATGTCTAAAAATGTCACTAAAATTTTCACTGCAGAGGAGGATACAATTGAAAGGATATCTCAAAGCAAAACACGGGATACTTCCCTCACAGTTATTTACTCTCCTTCCCTCCCAACATGCCATCTTCTCTGCTCTTCCCGTAACAGGGAGTTAAATGAGTTCATAGATGCCAGCTGAAATCAGAGCGTATGAGGGAAGAATGAACCTGACTGGAGGCAAGGGCACAATGACTCAGCCATGGTGGCTCTAGCAGCCAGCCTTAATAAGTCACTGTGAGCGTAGATGGAGCTGAACCGAGGGAATTGACAGTATGGTGCTGCTGACTTGTGGGCATTACCTCAGCAGGGCTAATTACACTATTAGACTCTACCTGTGGGCTTCCGTTTCACTGATCCACCCTACATGCCCTTAGTGTCTCGACACACATAGTTAACACATGTTTGTTCACATATACACGGACCAACAGAAGCACACAGGAGCCCAGAAAACCTAGAAATGATGTTCACATTGTGTGACTAAATAGACAATGCTTAAACCTAAAGTATAAAGTCAATGGGACTATTTCATCAGCTTAATTTTTTTCTAAGTTTAAGAAACTTGTATGTGCAAATGACTAACATTTCTCAGCTTGCCTAGCCCAAGACTTTAATATAGCCAGGTTACAGATGTTTAAATTTGAACAAGCTTTTGCATTTATCATGTGACATTTGGTAGAAGGATTGTTACCTTTGGATACAGCCAAGCATTTTACCTCGCTTCTTACATTCCCCAAAATGACATTCCCTTTAAGTTACTCCTATTTGGCACCGGGTTAGTGCAAGCAGGTTTAACAGTTCCACCAAAAAAAAAAAAAAAAAATTAAAATAAGCTATTGTAAACTTTGAACAGTATGTTTTATCATTTGACATGTTTTGTTTGTTTTTAGGATGACTATTTTACATCTGTCCAGGGACTGCGGATGAAAAATAGCCTTTTGGCTAATTCTGGTGCATTGACAGAAATGTTCATTAATGTACACTGTCCCTGTCAACTAAATAAATAAATGAAATGAAATGAAATGATGCAGCATGATGTATGTCCAGTGTTTACAGTTAAAGAAAGAAATGCTGCAGGTGAACATGTAGTATGTCTGATGCTGGAGAACAAACATTTTTGAAAGATTATAAAAATTAAACCATTAATCAGAGACAAAAACTAACAAAAAGAGAGAGAGCGGTTGAATTGTAAATCTTCAACTACTCGTGTGATTTGCCTTTAGTCAGAAAAATTCAACAAAATCTACGTTTAAGATCTGAAAATTTTTATCAAAATCACTTTACACACCTCAGTCCAAAAAAATGTCCATTTACTTTTGAAAATGTCTTCATGATTTTTCCATGTCTTCATTATTTTGTGGCATTTTAACCTTGTCATGCTGCACAAAATGTCATTTTTGAGTTCTTTCTCTGTCTATCCATGGTTGTGCTGTTTCCACAGAGCTACAGGACTTAATGTTGCAATGAAAAAAATGTGAGCAAAAATTTAACAGGAGCATAACAAGGGCCAGAAACATCTGTCAGAGGGTTTAAAGCACTACTTTTGCTGAGTTAAACAGTTAATAATTTTCTTGCTAGCCCAAGCTTTACTACACCTTAACTACAAGGCAGTTGGCATATTGTTGGAATTTTAAAAAAGCAAAAAAACATATTTCACAAATGTAAAAAATGTCTTTAGCAAAATATGATGCAGCTTTGCAAACCTATTTCATACGTGAAATAAAAATATAGGACAGAAATCGGAGCTCACAGGGTGTGTCAGGTACAACTGCAAGTATTTGTGTTTCTGATAGCGTGAACAAATGCAAACATGGGGCGTGTTCTGGTTCTTACTGGACGATCAGTACATTTTGCCGTCTATCGCAAAACAAACAGCATTCTACTCTACCTAACAGCTCCACTGACACCAGTCTTGGTAGGCCAGGTAAAGATAGTGTAGGCTCAGCCTCTGCTGCTGAGAAAGGGAATCCAATTGAATTCATCCCTCTGAGAATCCTCTATCGTGTTCTCCCGTTGAGTGTGGAAAAGGGAGCAAAGAAAGATTTGTCTGACTTTTTCCTGTGGAGCCAGTGTGGTTTCTGCTCCCTCAGTACTCCAGGATGCTCTGCAAGTGTTTCTCAGGGTAATGTAAAGAAATGTGAAAATTTTGTGTTTAAGAAGCCTCAGGCTTGATCTCTTGAGGTGTGAGTGTTTGAGTAAAGCAGCAACTTTAATGTATCTTATGTGTCCCAGTAGTGACTTATTACTAAATCGGAAGTTGTTAGAATATCACTGAGTGGCCATAAGTACATGTCAAATTTAATTGAAGACTATTTATATAAATCAGTTCTCAGCTAATGAAAGGACACATTCCAGCAGTGTTTTTTTAAGTGCTCTAGCCAAGCAATAGAAACAGTCATTTATTTATTCATTGGCACAATGTAAAAAGAAAATCGCAAAAATATTACCTGTTATCTGAATGTGGTAAAGTAGAGCACAAAGCTTCCAGCTGGTATAGAAGCCATGGCACCCAATTTTTTGGATTTTGACAGCTGTTGTGCCTTTTTCTCTGTTGTGCAATTGTATTGATGGATAATAATAGCTATTTACACCTCCCTCAAAAGTGGAGCAATTTCTGCACGCCTGCTGACATTTTTGTGGATACTTAACAGAATGTAAATGTAGTATTTAGCTCTAATTCACCTTTTTGAGCTGAATCATAAAGTCTGCTAAAAACTAATTTTACTTTATGTGTGTATCACTTGGGCATTCGTCATGAACACTTGGTTAATGTAAGGTTGTGGTAGGGTTAGGGAAGTAGTAGTTACAATTATCCATCCATCCATTCTCTATACACCGCTTTATCCTCACTAGGGTCGTGGGGGTGCTGGAGTCTATCCCAGCTGACTCGGGCGAAGGCAGGGGACACCCTGGACAGGTCACCAGTCTGTCACAGGGCTACATATACAGACAATCACACTCACATTCACACCTACAGGCAATTTAGAGTAACCAATTAACCTCAGCACTCCGGCTTCCTCCCCCACTGTGGGAGGAAGCCGGAGTGCCAGGAGAAAACCCACGCATGCACAGGGAGAACATGCAAACTCCATGCAGAAAGATCCCAGGCCCAGGGGATCTTCTTGCAGCAAGGCGAAAGTGACCACTACGCCACTGTGCAGCCCCTAGTTACAATTATGAAGAAATTAATTTAAGTATATTTAATGTCCTCTGAAATGATGGGAGTTTGTGTTTGGCTCATTTGTGTGTGTACTTTTGTATATTGCCAAAGCATTGTGAATAATTGCCCCTCGGGGATAAATAAAGTTTATCTGAATCTGAATAAAACATTAATACATGGTCATTCTGGTAAAGCATATTAAATATTACCCTTCATTTTTAGTCTCATGCATGATTCCTACATATATACATTAATAAAAATGCTCCAAAAACCAGGGCATATGGCTCAGATGTCACTGTTTTAACAATGACAGTAAAGGTAATAATATTGTACTATTGTGTTAGAGGAGATTTAACAAAAGAAAAACCGTCAATATTAAAAAGGGAATGGGTCAGGGTTTTTGTAGGACTGTGCTTCAAGAAGCATACAGAGTTGGGATTATCTGTAGCAAAGTGGAATCAAGTCTTCTGTAGAGAGAGACAGTTGGGGGATACAGAAGGCCAACGTGACATAGTACTGTGTGGTACAGTGTGACGTTTAACAATTTGGGGTGACCACAGTATTGAGTTACTGTCTCTGAGAAAAGCAAGCTCATGACTTTCAGGCATCTGTTAAGGATGCGACTGGGCCTCTCCCTCTGGAGATATACAACTGGCAGGAGACCATCAGGCAGACACAGGATATGCTGGAGGTATTACATCGCCCAGCTGACCTGTGAGCGCTAGGGCATCACTAAAAAAAGAGCAAGAGGAAGTTGCTAGAAAATGATGCATAATTTTCCTGTCCTTTGTTATGACCCTGACTAGAGAGCAAGGCTAAAAAAAATTCCACATATAAATGGCAAAATATAACCAATAAACATAGGCATCTTGGTTGTTGAGTTATCCCCAAGGACATAACAGTCTGAGTAGTGAGTATTCAAATAAATGTCAGTGCCAGGAAAATGTGTTTTTTCCAATACATCCCCTTGCTGCCTGCTGCACAAATTATTCCAAGAGTTATATTTTGACAAAACGCAGAGGTCCTGAAATGAGTTTTAAAGATAATATATGAAGCAAACTGCACACGTACAGTTAAAAGAGACTCAGACTGATGTCTATTTAAATATTTTGCTACGTCAAAGGATCAAAGATTTAAATGCTAAGGAATAACTGTGTACCATGCACCAGACTGTCCTGTGTCATGGAGGTGAGCTGTTGGCAATGTTCAGTCACCCATGTGATATAGATTTTTGCTGCAGTACAATTCAGTTAGCCATTGCTTATTGAAATTATCATACATTCAGAACAAACACTAAAAATGCACATGCGACTTGTCTATTTTCCCCAAGCAGTTTGTGGAAGTTTTTTTGCTCCTGATAAATTTTCACTCACAGCTGGCTCATTATTCACTGCAAAATAAATTATTGCACCTCAATGACATAGCTCTAGTGTCATGAATCAATAAAATAATAATTAAGTAGAATTTTGATTATATATTTCACGAAAGTTAAAAAAAAAAAAAGAAGTCAGCATGTACTTTTTTCTTTAAAATGCCTACAGATAAAACCAACAGCGAGATGAAAATGTTGGCTCTCATACAATGCATACTAAAAAGATATTTTTGACGACTGCTGGAAAGTTGAAAATCCGACACTTCTTTCTGTGTTCACAGTTTCTGGCTCTGATAAATGGTGTAACTTTGGCAATTCTTTAAAGTTAACATGCCTGTCAATCCCGATGGTGGGTTTTGGGGTTCAGAGGGTTAAGGGTATTATAAAAGAACACACAAGACTCTGACTGAATCCAAATGCTAGTGTCAGAGACATTGTGTAACGCTTACAACAGATCTCAATGAAAATAAATATAAACTCTTAACCGCTGGTTAAAGAGACACCACACATGCTCCGAAATTAAATCCAAAGCCTGCTCTCTAGCAGTATCATAGACAGAACATTTAGGGTGAGCAAAATGGTGTCTGAGGGAATTTTTATAGCGTTTGAGTGAGCTCAAAGCCAATGGGTACCAAAGGCTAAAATCAGTGGTCATCCAGGGGGTGGCCCAGCCTGTGGTTAATCCCAGTGCTGGAAAGCACTCTGTGGACTGAGATAAGAGAGCCTCATGTAAGTACCTGTCTGGATTATTATTAGTTTTTTACATTAAAAAACAGATATGTTTTCAACCTGTCTATGAAAAGCAGTACAGATTATTACACTACGTCGAGGCTCAGTTAACAGTGAAATTAAAAACACGTTTAAAACCTTAGTGATCACTTTGCACCATTTGTCCAGCTCCCACTACTTTTCTCATTAAGTTAACTTCAACAGGGGCTATAAAACCGAAAAAGAACTCATCTAGTATGAAACCTCCCACTGCCTTTGATTTACAGACAGCAGGTAATTGGCTTTCATATTCAAATATTGAACTGGATGGCAGCAGACCGAGTGAGCGTGTGGAGTGGAGAGTGAAGGCTCTGCAGTGCAACACAAGTTGACAGTGTTGATGAATGTAGCTCTAATGATGGATACTGTGAATCTCCTATTTTCCTACATTTTCTCATGTTGTAGTAATAAAAACAGACATTGGCTCATGCTAATGATGATGTATGTGTGGTGGATAATTTCACCAAATTCGCATAAGCAGAAGCTTATTGGCTGCATGTAATTAGACGGCAGACACTTCTTCACTTTACTAATTTGGGAATACCACCCACAACAACAAGATGCACCATATGGTAGCGAACTGGATTTTTATGTAACATTATGCAGTACATCTTCTTGTTAAAGTGTTCTGTAGTATATTCCCAAATTGGAAGACATCTTTTCAGCTGGTTATTTGATAACAGTATCTACCTCTCTTTGCTTCACGTGAGTTTTTCTCTTTGATATCATCTTATGAATTACTTTATTTAAGGTTAGTTAAAGTTCCTCTCAACCAAAAACTAATTTGATCAAAACTACATAATTGAACATTTTCTCAGTCAAAAATATCTCTTCATGCATTTAAATATCTTAGACATATTAGACTCTATACTACTGCCATCTTTAGCAAGCATGTGTCTATAAATACGCAAATTGGACCTTACGTCTTTCTCCACCAATCCGTCTACCATTTACCTGAAGCTCAACCTTCCAGCTCACTTATAACTAATTCAGGTCAAACATGCACAGTATGTTTGACCCAGAAACCTGAAAATTTTTGAGGAAAAATATTGATATGGAAAGCTCTACCTTGTAAATTGATGGGGTTGGTTCCTTACTACCCTTGCTCTTTGAATCTGTGTTTTGAAAACTGTCATTGGGAGCTGCAGTCCCATGGTGGAAATGCTCAGTTATGGCGTTGACTGTTTATTTTGCCTGACTTGTCTTCTTGCATACACCACTATGGCTTTTGCAGTTCCTCTTCATCGGGGCATGGATCTGGGACCTCTGGGAGCGTCCTATGATGCTTGGAACCAAGATGTTGCAGGATCTGGTGGGTCCTGTGGGTTGCAGGATGAGGCCTCCATGGATGATGTTTGTTCCGTAGCATCCCATAAATGCTCTGTGACATTTTGATCTGGTGAGTTTGGATGCCGGTACCGCTTTGGGCCTTTAGTGGTGTTCCTCAGGGCATTACTTTTGTATTACTGTTTTTGCAGCATGGCTGGGTGGATATTCCTGCTGGGGGAGGCTGCTGCAGTTGGGGAGTTTCATTTCCAAGAGGGTGTGTGCTTGGTCTAAGGTGTGATTCCACATGAACATTCACATGAATGTCAAGACCCAAGGTTTCCAAGCAGCATGTATTAGTATGAGATGATCAATGTGATTCACTTTATCTGTCAGTGATTTTAGTGCCGTGGCTGATAGAAGCATGAAATAACATCACATGGACGTGTTAACAAGGTTCAAAAATTGATTTTCATCAGAGGGTTTTTTTAAACCTCCTTGTGCGTTGATATTTCTTATTAGAAGGAGTTTTGAAGCAAAATCAATAATTTATACTTTCCCAGGTCAATATAGAACAGCATTGCAACCAACACATTTCTACCACTGTTGCAACAGAGAAGTGAACAAAAAACAACCCTATATCTGTAACAATTTTCCCAATTTGAAATTCTATACAAAAAGGATGGTATGTAGATTTACTGTAATACTACGTGTAGATGAACTCATTTGCAAACAAAAGTCCATTTTCATCCTTGAATTTGCCAACAGCACAGGACAGACAAAGAGAAGTTCCTCAGTTCACCTACACTGAGCTTGCTGCTGGCCACTGGATGGTCCTGGCGGGGAATGTGGCAGGGACGGGAGGTTGTTTTTGGCACTGATACATTCAGAGAAGGCCAGACAGTGACATTATGCCAGCCAGGCAGGACTCGAGGGACAGTCATGTTAAATACCATCTCCTGGAGCGCAAATGGCAGAGAGTTTGTGGTGGTGTTTGGGGGTATGTGTTTGTTTGCATGCCTTGGTGTGCTTTGAAATGTGTGTGCCGCAGTGCGTGTCTGCGCTTGTGCATATCTGTGCCCTGTACTGAAAGTGCACTGGCAAAGAGATGGGTGCTGTGCACAGATGACATTAGAAGAAAAGGAAAAAGCAGGCCAAGCGCCTAATTATCCATCGATGATGCAATACGACTGAGATAAACACAAACCACCACTGCAAAGGGGCTGCTTTTGTACAGTCAGGTGGAGTGGGGTAGCAGAGGGAAAGTAAATACATGGGGCTGCTAATAATTTATCGCACAATATTCACAGACGAGGAATGATGTGTTCTTGGTTGTGTTGATGCGGTGAATTCTGAAACTGTGTTGTTTTCAAAATACAGAACATGGATCGAGGCATCATATGCCAATCCACCAAAAACTCTGCAAACAGTAGCTGTGCTGTGGCGGCGCTGTGAGACAGAGCAGACAAAACCAAAATCTAGGGAGTGATAGAAAACTGCCTGTTTCAAAACTGTTCAAAGATGGCGGTTTTAACTGACTCATTTTTGTCAATGTTTGAAATACTGGAAGGATGAAGACACTTTTTTTTATTCGCACAACAGGAGAAGAAAAGGGAGGAGGCAGAAGATTAGAAGGAGGTTGCATTAAAGTTCCAATATGTATTTATGAGTCTGTAAGGCTGGGATTTTTTCTCAAACTAAACAATGTTTTCATCATCATGAAACTCATCTTGCCAGAAAAAAATACACTTAAGTGTTATCACGCTGGCACCAGAATACGTGACACTAGACGAGACTAGTTTTCATAAATTTTCCTACATATAAAACTGCACCATCTTAAGAAGCATTCATATTTTTTATTCACCCTTTAGTTATATTTAATGTTTTAATAGCTTTATAATAACCGCAGGAGGGTTTGTATACAGCTTATGAGCTAATAACTTCCTCTGCCAACAGACATCAGTCTCAGCTCTTCCTGAAAGTTGATTACTGTGCTATGAATGTAAAGCTGGCCGCTGAGAGATCCTGATGGTGAGCAGCAGAATCAGTCTCATTCTCAATCTATATTTTTATCTTTATTTCTCATATACAGTGCATACATGCAGTTTCCCATCTCGGAAAATGGGGTCCATACATAAATAAAGAAACAGTCAGTCAAACTTTTGGTAGATGGGGAGCTAGTGACAAGGTGTCAGAGAGCTGCTCACACTTTGAGAATAATAACAAGAAGGAACACTCCCCATTGGTTACCAGCATACTTTGGCAGGTTATGAGACTTCTGAACCATGCCCTCTCAGATGCAGTGTTGAGTAAGTTTCAGCCTTGGTCCAGTGGTCTGCCACCATTTCCATGAACAGAATATCACTGTGGTTTCTGCTCGATTTTTCAGTCATGGTCTCAAACTGTTCGTGCTTCTGGTGGAACAATGCCATTAATTTAGCCTAAAGTAATGGTACTAACGGTGACGCTGCACCTACAGCCATGACATAATGCCACAATATGTCATGACATGTCTACTGAGTTGAAAGATGTAATTGACAACAGTGCAAAAAACAGACCTACAGATACTAAACATCAAAATTAATATCAAAGCTAATACTGGGATTTAACAAGGGTCAGATTAAGGTTTGCCAGAGGTTATGCTAATATCATGATTATGGTACATTTATTGTGTGAGAATTAAATAACAAAACTCTGCTACTGAATATTAACCCATGATGCCCATGCAAGAACCAGATGCTATACATTAACCAATTGGCAAGCATAAACAACCTCTGACAGTTTCAATGTGATTACATTACACTACTAGTAAACATGTAAATATCTATTAGACGTTTGAGAACAAAAACAAAAAATCATGTGCGTGCAGAGGAAAACAAGGTGGGAACATTAATTAAATAAAAAGTAAACATGAAAGATTAGCAGCTAATTAAATACAGAACTCGACTCATTAGCTAAATTACTATAGCCATGTTACACAGTCATCTAATCAGAACTATTAAATATGTTCAATGTTTTGACTGTAGTTCCTTTTTTGGTGACGACATAGCTACACAGTGTCAGTCAAAGCTGTCACATTGTGCATGAATGAAAAGACAGCAGAAAGTATGTACATTATGGAACTTCTTCATCCACATATTTTTAGATCTAAAAAAAAACAGGTAACTGTTGCTAGGAATGTCTATGGTATATGGTCTTTCAGCCTGAACTCCACAGCAAATGCAGACCATTTAATGTGTAGGCTGATGATTTCACAGCCTGTCAGAATAGTGTCATGAACACATGTATTTTGGAGCATTTTGATGCCTCAAGCCAAGTGTGACTGGGAAAATATAGGTATTTCTCAACACTACTTACTGAATTTCTCTTAAGAAACTGTGGAGTTATTTGAGCTAACATTTCTGTGGTAATGTCATTTCAACTTGAAAGTCGCTCATGTACTCAATTTTCAACGAACATGTTAAAAAACATCACTTGTATGCATGGAGAATGTGAAGTTCTTCCAAATGTGAGTTGCTTTGTTCCAGAATCAACACAAATAACATATTTCCAGCTGCAGCATGTGTTTTCCATCATTGCTAAACTGTACATTAGAGCAATTTGGTTTCACAGCTTACCTATTCGGAAGGAGAGCGGGCCACCAGAGGTGCTTCTCACCCACATGGCTAAGAAGAGCAGAAGCGCCCAGGCTGTGAGCATCTTCTATGACTCCTCATGGGTCCTGCCCCGGGGGTGCCCCTGTCACAGCCACCTGAAAAACATACAGAGGAAAGCACATCATCTATACATCAGCCAACATCAAGGATACACACACAAGCAGCATACTGATAAACCTGCAGATACACAGCACTTTGCCTCTTTTTTCCTGCTAAGTGAATATGGGGCCCATGGGAGTTTTGATGATTTTGCTTCCTTGGTGCTGTTTTTTTCTGTATTACTGGGTAAGAGCAAGTTTGTTTCTTAGGTCTTTGTTATTTGTGTCACAGATGGAAAGATGTTACCGCTCTTTTTCTCTCTGGCACGCAGTCAAAAGTCAAATAAGGTGAGTTATGTCTCACTCTGTTTGGACTCCAAACGTGTCGTGAGGAAGAGTAAAAGCTTGTCTTTATTTTTAAATTCTTGCATTGAACTGAAGTGTCCAAGTCCTTCTTTTCTTCATCCTTTGGTCACTTATGTCACTGTGTAGGAGGTGGAAAATAAAGTCCTTTCATGCATGCAGCACGTACACTTCACACAAGCATTTAAGCTGTAATGTCTTTCTTACTGCCGGGGTGCAGGCGGGTTATAGCCGTGTGTGTGTTCATCACGTATGAATAAAGCTATTGTCGCCTCTGTTGTCGACCTCTCACGCTTCACTTCTGTACAGTTTAAGTTCTCGTCTCTGACATTTTGATCTACTGTTGACGATTTTCTATGTCAGTGTTTGCCTTTTTTATTCCACACTTTATTTCCCCTGTTTCAATTTGAGCAAATGTGTGTGATGGCTCCCTCTCACTGACACAGGCAGAAGATTGGTGAAAGCATTTTTTTTTAAACATAGTAAAAGTGGCTGACCAATGCAGGAAAACAAATTTACAGCATAACTGCCTGATATCTGCAACAGAAGAACAACTGTCATGGTTGAGTTATCTTTTTGAATTTAACACATTATATCATGTGCTGTGTTTACACAGGATGCACTTCTGAACAAAACACACATGGAGCAAACGAGCCACTTCTTTAAAGAAGGTTCACAGGAATAAAATGTGAGGAGAAGGAAAATAAAACTACAATATGTAAAAAGTGGAAATGTTCAGTCATGGTGGACTATTTTCTCTCGGATATCATTTCTAGCTTCAAAAACACCACATGAACCTGGTACCAAGGTAAGGAAGAAACCTGATTTTCACCAAAACGGGTCTTTAAATCATTTTTACATCGAGATTAAGAACAAGGCATTAAAACATTAATGTTGGGAGGTGAAAGCCGAAAAGAGCTTTAGCTGCAGAGATAATAAATCAGAGACAAGATGATTCTAGGTTTTTCCTTTTTAAAAGGCCCAGAGCAGTGAGGATAATGAGGTACAGTGGGGCCTTTAGATGGGGTTAGTCTTGGGAATAGTACAGGAAAAGCAAACCCCATATTTATTGAAGCGTGCATAGCGGGAAAATCAGTCCTTGCTGACTTTCGAGTCACCTCATGAAGGATACGTGTGTCTGGCCCTTCTTTTAGGCTTTGTAGTAAATGCATCTCATCAACCCTCTGAACCTAAAAAAATACTCGTATCTCCCTCAGGATTTAGGAAAGCTGGAGTGCTATTAGGATTTCTAGCCAAGTGTGACAGGAAAAACATGCACTTGTACTCCATGTGTGAAAAGATGAAGAATGTTTGCTTTATAAGAACAAGCTTTTTCAAACACAATGATTGGACTGAAACTTCCTTTGGCTGATTTTGTCCATGTTCAGGATAATTGCTCTGTCTACTCCTCTACGAAAAAGGGAACTAAAGCCATTCTGATTTGGTGGAAGCTGTGATTGAATGTAGTGCACCAGCTCCAGCAATATGCAATAACATGGTCGTGTTGTAAGGTATGTCGGTTCTGTTCTTAAACACAGATGGGCCACAAGGAGCATGCCAACAGCAATTTGCATTTAAACGATGTCCAAAAAAATTAAGCAGCCTTTCTCATTAAACAATGCAAGAGGTATCATTTGGCTAAATTTAGTTGGTATGAAGCAGCTATAGCTGATATTTTTGGCATATCTGCCAGGCAGCTGTTCTCAGCATAAAAGCTCCAAAGACCACCAGACAAAAACAGTTGGCAATTATCAGGAAAACACTGAGAGGAATTTACCAGCTCAGGAGAAAGTGATTTCCCCATAGGTGTCGATATGAACCAAAGACAGACCAAACGCAAAGAAAAAAAGAAAAATCAAAAAACTAGATGGACAATAATTTGACTCTAAATGAATGACAGCAGTATTCCTTTACAGGTGATAATACATCTATGTTTTGTGCCTGGAAATGGCCAAATAAACGTAATCATTGTGGTGGTTAGCACTTTCGTCTTGCTGCTATGAGATCCCTGGTTCGTGTCCCGGCCTTCCCGGGATCTTTCTGCATGGGGTTTGCATGTTCTCCCTGTGCACGTGTGGGTTTTCTCCCGGTACTCTGGCCTCATCTCACAGTCCAAAAATGTACAGAGGTTAATTGATTATTCTAAATTAGCACATATGTGTGAGTAAGAGTGTGACTGTTTGTCCTGTTTTAAGTTACTGTATTGTTTTAAGTTATTCTCTTGTCTTTCACTGTGAAGCACTTTGGTCACCCTTTGGGCTGTTGTAAAGGGTTATAGAAATAAACTTTGATTGATTGATTTGATTGTAGGCTTAAAATGAACTAGTTCATTTTATCACACCCTATGAAGTGATTAATTCAGTTTTTGCCAACGTGCAATTACAGATGTGACATTTTTTCATTGCTGTTAAATTTTACTTCATGAAATTACACGAGATTCCATCTGGTAGTCTTCTGAATGTGTGCAGCGCACATAAAAAAACACAGATGCCATCATTAATTTTAGGAACTTGATTCACTAATATAAAGCACTAATATAATTTACGGTATTTTTAGCTTTATTGTAACTCATCACAGCTTGTGGAAGCAATTCTGTGATGCTTGATAAATACAAGTTCTGTTCACTTCTCATCAAGTGTTGGCATTATTTAATTTGACATTTACGCAGCGAAGGAGTGGGTGGTTCTGGTGAGCAGAGATAGAGGACAGCGTCTTCTCTTTTGACAGTGTTTTATGTTCATACAGCCACTCTATGCTTTTTTAGCAATGCTGGGAGGGGTTAGTGACAAGGTCAGTGCAACCAGAGTGACTATATTGGACTAGAAAGTACACTGGAACTGTATAAAAGACTTTATTTTCGACAGGACAAACAAAGAACCTCTTTTGACTAGTTCTCCTAAATATAGTAAGCTGGTTTGATCTCTTAGGGTGCACAGAGGACAAGCATCCAAATGTCAGACAGTACACCTGTGAAGATACCAGACTGAAAGATTAGTGCAACCGGACCACGCAGTGCTTCTATTTTCATACAGGCACAAAGCCAACAGAGGTGGATATGCAGCCCCAGTCTCATTTTCATCAGGAAGAAGTCCACTATGTGTTTGCACCTGTTTGGGTTTGTTGGAAATGTGAGTTCATTTGTCTCTCGAGAAAGTGATCTCTGGATGGAAGAAATGTTTATCAAGAATGTCTCAACTGGCTATCCAGACTTCAGATGTGGACAGTGATTAAAGAGAGAGAACTGTTCTCCAGGCAAAGTCTTACAAAAGCTATTTCAATTCACCTTAAGGTTGAGGAGAGTTTGTTGCAAGGCGGTGGACAAGACTTAGGAGTGTAACCTCTTATGGATAGTGGGAGAGTTTTGTGCAGAACTTTTTCATTTAATTTCCAGAATTTTACACAAGTTTTGGTTTGTGTTGCTTCCTTGTGCCCATGAGGTATAACTGTAACACCATTTTTGATCAGTAGCTCTCCTTCTTTTCTGCACAACTTCATGTTGCTGTAAACATCATGATAATGCAACTCTATGTATCTCTCGCATCACTTTTTTCTGAGGGCAATATATGTCCATTCAAGGTAGAATCCATGCAGTAAATACACAAGATGCTTCATCAGGGACTGATAATTAATTGATTGAGGGCTACCATGCGGGATAGAATGCTATTTTTTTTTTTCTGGGCTCGTACTGATTATTATTAACTGATGAGACCAGTATCTAGAACCAATATACAGAGTATTTGCCATGAAAATAAAAACAACAAACATCAACACAAAACTTCATTGGCATGCATATCTTTACTAAGGGTTTACAAAAGTTTAATAAAAATAGGACTTTCTAGTGATGTGTAACCAGTCAGGCAAGTGCTGTAGGCAGGACAGTACTTAGGACCACAGAGTAGTTACTACAGACGGAGAGAGGTGGTTGTATCAGCACCATGAAAGTGCGTTTTGTTTATTTTATCAGACACTAATCAAAAAATATCAATGCCAGTACTAGGAAAATGCTGAATATTGGCTCCAATAATAGGCCAGCTCAATAACTGATCCATAGCTAGCGAAAATCCCATGTGATGGGTAGGCCGAGAGAATGTCTGCAGTTTACTGCAGTTGTTCATGACAAATAATCCCTTTTAGTGGCATTTTGTTAACATCAAGACATTGGGAGGGGAATGGAAAAAGTGCTTTTTCTCAGAAACCCACAGGAAAGTATTGATAATTAAGTGTGAAACCATATGAGCCAATGTCACAGTACAAGTCTATGAGCAGCATGCAAGTCAACTCTGTGACTGTGTGTGTTTGTCTTTAACTGTTGTTACTTTATGAAAAGATTCCTCGCTACTGCATGAGTTATTTCTGCTCTTATTTAAAGTTTGGGTATTTTATATATAAATAAGCATTTGTTACATTTTAGGGCTTACCAAATGAGTCCACACAGTGCTGATTAAACCTATCAGCAGGTAATACTCTTTGCATTTCACAGTATATTAGACTTTCAAATCAGACTTTTGCAACACGCTGGTGCACCAGCAGTGATGTCTTATTTTTACCAGTAAAGATTGGTTTGCCAGAGCTGAAGAGGGGAGCAAGCCAGGCTGTATATCTAGGAGTAACAACAGAAACTGGGAGCAAAAACAGAACACATCCACAGTGTTTTTGTAATTACTCTCACTACCAAAAAATGGGACAAAAGTTCTGCACTGCAGGTTTAACAAATAGGAATAAAGTGGAGCAGATTCCTTTTTAGTAATAGAAAAGACTTTCACACAGTTATTTGGCAGATTTTTCTGGAAGTGGGAATTATTTCAGACCTAATGGACCACACTGGCTAGAAGAAACTAAATCCCCAACCACTGCGATGTGAACACCTGAGAACCAACCATGTGAAATAAGTAATTACATTAGGTTTACCTTAATCTGCTTACTGTTTATTCTGTTAGCATTTAGGCGACGTTTGGCTGCTCACTGCTGAGGATGGCATTAAGGTAGGACTTGTGAGTTTTCACACTGCCTTTCATAGTTATTGCTCAGGAGAGCCCTGGGGAACAGTTGGATAGGACTGTCAACACATCAGGATCATTTCACAGACCTCTTCTAGGAAAACTATGCAAATAACAGCTGTCAAAAGTCTTCCCTCGAGGTTCGGAGAGGAGAAGAAAAACAGAGAAACAGTATCAAATGAGAGACCCATTCCAAAATTAATTGAGTACTGAAAATTCCTTGCAGCTTATATCGTTACGCACACGGGGGATTACAGCACTTTATTGTTCAATTAGCCTGACTTTACAGCAGCATGTTTTCAACAAAGTCAAATGCTTTCATAGAACCAACACCTGAGCACATGTTTTAACACAGAACAGGAAAGATTCAAGAACACACAGATTTCTTTAAAATACTTTGATTTCCAACACAAACAATGCCACTGTGTTTGTTAGCAGCCGGAAGCTTTCCCACTTCTACAGACAGGATCCTATTTCTTTTATTGCACTGGGAAGTTGGAAAAAATACACAGACAAAGCCGATCCGATACCCTTGAAAGTAAATATGGCTGATCAATGTCAATGGTAGCTCAGATATGTAGCAGCGGCCTTCACACGCTAAATCACTGCTGAGTAGAGACAAAAGCCTTGGCAGGCTTTAGACTCATAGTCAATGCAATCTGTAACACTAATGGCTCTTCACTGAGATCAGCTCATTCGTTTAGAGTTCAGCACAAATTCCAATACACTCAATATGGAGGTAAAATGAAAATTAAGTTCAATGATTACCCTCATTTTTCCACTCTCCGCAATCTATGATATCAGTTTCAGTTCAGCTCCTCATCTGAGAAACACAAAGACTGATCTATATCCCTGCTACAGAACCGCAAGCGTACTCAAGCAGAACCACCAAAATTGCATAATTCCCCATTTAAAACATAGGTTATGTTTGGGAGGCAAACGAGTAACATTTGTGACTCCAAGAAGAAAAAAACAAAAGCAAACAAATGGTGCAACGAGTGAGAGGTGAGGACATTTGGGAGTAGGAGATAAATTATGAAATACCTAGGTATCCTTAGGCGTAAATATTATTTCTATGAATTTTTAATCTGTGCCCATACCACAGATTGCATGTACCAGCTATGTGTGTTGCAAAGCAACAGAGTGCCAACTCCAAGAGCGTGTTTGATTCATTTAATTTTCTTTAATTTCCTCCATTTTTTCTGAGTGTTTCTTTAGACATTCTATCCAAAGCATCCTCTCTCTTTAAACTCATTCTCTTCAAGCCTGGAGTCCAAACAATCCTGGCACCAATTTATTTGACCAATTTCTTTATTTCCTTAAAGGCAGGTTTAGTTCTTCCATTAAGACAGAAACTCGTAACTCTGTAGACTGCTTCTTTTAAAAAATCTTCTGTATTCTGGAACATTTTGGAAAAGTAGAAAGCTTCAAGGCAAAACTGTCTGTTTATAAGATACAGAGACATTAAGCTAATGCAGAAACTGATAGTATATTATGTGTTTTGATGAGTGATTTTGAGGTTTAGTAAATGCTCACGGTGCCTGTGCTTCATCAAAGTCTAAAGAATAAATATTAATTGCTAGATTTTGACTGGCCACTGCTGCAGGATTTATAGATATTTTTAGCCCCTATAACACTGACACATTGAAGAGATACCTCATGGCAATATAATGCTGTGATGATTATTTCTCAGCGTCAGAATCCACAACAAGTCTCCCTGCAGAAACCAGATTGTACAGGAATGACGAGGACAATGGCACAGATTACTTTTACAGTGAGTTGGCATGAATAGGTAGACAGACAGGCAATCATACTGTATAGAGTTGTATCCATTGCATTTTCAGTGTAAGCCTCCCCTGAATACTGAATAGGCTGAGGATCGTGAAATAAAATGTCGGCTATTGTAGCTCTCCTTTTGTTTCTTTGCTCACAGAAAGCCGGTGCAGGCTAAGATGGTGAGATGAAATCAGAGAAAAAGGATTGCAGTGTAATCATAGCTGTGCTGAACAAGGCTTTAAAAACAGTTAGAAGGTTTGAGATGTAGTATACAGCATAATAAAGATTGTACACTATAATTTAAAAGAAAAAAGTGAGTCGCTCCCTTTAAAGATTTCAGCTGGAAAATATGGTGGAGAGGGCTATTTGTATGTAAGGAGGCTACTATTTGCTAACACAGTAACCAGAGCAAAGAATGCTTTTATTTTTTCTCTTTCCCTTAGAAGCCAGAACAGAATGAATACAGCTTTAAACGATTTATTAAACTCAAAATTTGTAATTGGTTGCAGCAAGGGACAACATATATCTACAAAATGAATGTTTTCATGCTACTGGTGTTATAAATAAAGAACTGTAACAATATGCAAAAGACTCAGATAAATAGGTTATAGATGGCAATAATTATGTGGGAATAATGTGGGGATTGGTTGAATTAGCATTAATTCTTTCGGCTGAAACACTGGAAAAGACTGGGAAAACTGATAAAGGAGGTCTTTGGTTTGCAAGAAAACAACACATTTGCAATATATTCAAGGATGGTGTGGTAATTCTTTCTTGTGACAAATTATTAATATGACTCTCTCCACTGGCTGGACTATGCCTGCGCAATAAAAAACACAGCCAGTCACAAAATACACACAAACACATACACCAAGAATAATCTGAGTTAAAATCCTATTTTCATAAAAACACAGGGGGGACACTGACAGTCTTGCAGCAAACTGCTGCTAAGTATCAGTGTCAGACTTGACAAATAGACTTTTGTATTTATACAGCGTGAGGAGGAAAACAGACACTCCAAAGCAATATAACAAATTTTCCTCAATCTCATTGTCAAATCTCAGTGCAGTGCCTCCCCTGTTGTCTGCATACAGTAGGTATGTGTTTGAGAGCAGCCAAGTGAAAAGTGCAGGTGCAGCAGACAGTTTCCTCTCTGTTTTAGATGAAAATTGAAAAAACCGGGAGGACGGTTTAATATTGGAGAGATCTACTGCGCTTAATGACACACACAACACTTTTCTGGAGATTAAAAGCTTAGAGGAGCATTAATGGTTTTGGCAGTGAGTTGCCATACACAGTTGGATGTACAAAAGTAGTGGCCATATTTTATTACAGGTGGGCATTCAGAACAGTGCTGGAGTAAACTAATATAAAGCGAGAGCAGCTCTGGCTCCACAGAGGTGTAGATGGCTATAAATACAACAACTTCTACTCTGACCCTCACCTTAAATATACTGATGGGGGGGGGGGGGGGGGGGGTAATTGCTGACTGACTAGCTGACATCAATGTCAACCTCAGATATTAATCATGTTGATTGCCTGGCAACAGAAGCAAGTTGCTCTGCATCCCGATTCACCAATCTGGTAATAATCAC
The DNA here is from genome assembly GCF_021347895.1 of Acanthochromis polyacanthus. NCBI lineage: Eukaryota > Metazoa > Chordata > Actinopteri > Pomacentridae > Acanthochromis > Acanthochromis polyacanthus. The sequence goes on along the minus strand of NC_067125.1, from coordinate 37,860,718 downwards.
AATTCTCCTGCCACGAGTATTCAAAAAAACTGATCTGAGGAAATACGAGGAGAACTGAGTGAGACGGCTGATTGCCTTTTGATTTAGAGGAATTTTTTAGCATGTAAAATCTGGAACAATGATGGGATCATTCTACAGCTGTTTTCCTCGTGTTATCATTTTTGCAACAACAGCAGGTGAACACAAAATCACTGCTGCTTCACTTCCTTCTACAGAATACCTACTTTCATGTTCCAGTGAATGCTAGCTCACAGACAGTTATCAGCTAGGTGTCCCACTAACATTTCTTATTTTTAAATACTGGCAAGAAAAAAATGCATTATTTGAATATACATCGAACACAATGAACCATTCATTGAGAACACTGCAGTACGAGGTTTCACAATCTGACAAGCGACATAGATTGTCTGCACTGTGTCAACAGGCCAACATGAGGGAGGATCGGCGAATGACAGAACAGGTTGGTCTGACAGCTGTTTGACTTGCCTTGTCAGAGCAACAGCTTACACAGTCCAAATATCAAAACTGTCAATCATACATCAAACTTTGTGTAATTCGGTTGCAAATGGACTATTAAAACTGACAGTTTCAACCAAAGACAAGTCAGATGCATAATGAGACACATATTTGCATATATTCATGTACTGTTGCATTGGGAGTCACAGAACTGGCACAAAAGCAACTTGTAGATGGAAATAAGTGATGTGTGACCGATGTTTGAGAAGGTTTGACTGTCACAAGCTGCAGGAAATGAATATGCATGTGGGATGTATACTCCTTGGGTCGAAATTTTCAGTGAGTTCAAAGAGAATATCTATCTGTTTGAAATGTCTAGACATGAGTAAAAACAATGAACTCAACAAAGGAGAGGGAAGAGGTATTTGGATATGAAAAATATCAGTTACTGCTCCATTATTCAGTGCTCTGAAATGACCTCAGAGTTTCTGCTCTGGAATGAACTGGATTGTCACAGCATGAAGTCGACCAACATCTCCCAGCAGTAAACACACATTTTATTAACACCAAATCTCAGCAGTCTCCCAGTGAGGGGCAATACGAGACTGACGGAAACTGGCCTGATGCTGCAACAGCTCATGAGCGGCAAGTCTAAGAAAACCAGACTTACTACACACTAATCGAAGAGGTTACATCAAATCTCCCCTCAATCTTGACCAGTGGGGAGTCCATTTGAAGACTGTCACAGCTTTCACAGTGGTGGTCTATCAGGAAATTTTTTATTTAAGTGAAAACTTGAAATGCTTGGTCAGTTTTCCTACACTGCTCTGCAGATTATTTTTCCTTTAACAATTTAACTGTATCTGAAATGGGTTTCACCTTTGAAAATCCCACACTCCCAGAAGTACAAACCCCGTGTCCAACATCCTGTGCTCCATAACCAGAGTGAGAATAACTGAACGCTGAACTTTAACAGTAGACTTTGGGAGTCTACAAGAATTGAAACAAGCAGTCAAGTGATATAACACAGCTAAGGTATAATGGAATAAAAAAGTAGAACCACAGTCTAACCTCTCATCTATTTTTACTGAGTATATACACGTTATACAACAATGTGTCTGCAAGTACCCAGAGTCTCCATCAGAAGCACAAGCGTCTATTGTTTTTCTGTCACTATGCTAGATATCTTTGCTATTGCAGCCGGATCAGTCCTGCCATCGTGCAGCTCCAGGTTGCAAACCTTCTGCAGCCATATCAGCACTTCCAGCTCACCAAGAGAGAAAACATGCTTTATTCTGCAGCAAAGCCACTGACTGATCAATTCAAAAAACATCATTCGTTCATTTTTCACACGAGCTATTTCAGATCTTGAAAGAACTGGAGTCTTACTCAGCAGGTAGAGGAAACCCATACCATATTCATTCTTATGGCAATTCAGAGTTCCAAATGTATCCAACTTGCACGGTTTAAACAATGCAAATTAACACACAGGGGGACCTTTTTGTTCTGCAGAATATTAAACATGTCAAGATTTAATGCGTAGTTGACATATATACATTCAGATGCACAGTGAGTAATTATATACTCTCACTAATAGTGTTGTATTGCATCTCATTTACACAGTACGATTACTGCTCTCTACAAGATGTAAACTTGAATAAACATGGAATTATCATTCAGTGTGGACCTCAGCATGTGGGTAGTTTCGTAGAGTAAAAGGAAACAAAATTGTGTTGTCAATAACAACAGCCTGAAAATTGAAGGCAAGGATGCTGATGGTCTAAGATGGGAAGCAAAGTTGCAACTAAAGATGGATAAACTGAGAAAATGACCAAATCTGATGCAACCCTCTAGTCAAGGCTGAGCTCAGCTGAGCCCATCCCATCAATATTTAACAGTTTCATAGCAGGTGTTTAAAAAAATCACCAAGCTGTTTTGGAATTTAGGAGGGGATTTAGCACTAAATGGCTCCATATTAAGATGACAACGTGGAATTATCCCTGAAGGATGGCAATTTGAATTTTAAATGAAATGGTGGTCTCACATATTTCTGTGAAATGCAAGTTGAAAAGTCCAAGTTTCAATAATCTCCTCACATAAATGAAGTGTCAAAATGAGCATTGCCCTCTGGCTACTTAAATACTACCAGTTTTGGTGGATAAATTAATCCAGCCTTGGTATTGTCTTCGAACTCATCATTATTATACTGCAGGACCAGCTCATCTGTTGTTGTGTCAAAAGTGTATTTTGTAATGCTGTGAGCTCGGCACTCACCATATGATCTCATTAACCCAGTCTGCGAGGATGGCTAATCCAACGCAGCTGCAGTACATAACAAGTTGAGGAGAGGACAGACCATAGATGGCAAGCAGATATGGAGTAGGCTATCAAGAGCAGCCTCCCATTTCCCCTTGTTCATTTATTGTTAGTCAAGACCACAAGCAGATGGGAGTGACGAGTGGCAGATAACAAATTGCTAATCAATAGCTCTCTCAATGAGGGGAAATGTACACATGTAAACAAAGCTCTTCACTGGATCAACATTATTTCCTCTCCATTTGTCTTATAAATGATATTATTCAGCTAAACATCTACTTAACAAATGCAAGATGTACAGTTGGCTTGATGACAAAAAACGCAACATGTCAACAGGCTGAGTGACATCCTAATGTTATTTGCTATCTTTTGCCTGACTTGGATTTCAACTATTCGTTGCATTGTACACTATTTTAATGTATCATGCCCTAAACTAAGACAGATGAACACTACTTAAAATAATACAGTGGATTCCTAGTTGCATTCTTGTGCAAACCATACAAGAGACTTTGCATGGGAAAGGCTGTGCTGTCAGGAGTCTCCCACAGAACAGCTCAAAAATTTCAAAAGATCTTCTACTAGGTTCATTCACAGTTTCTGTGAAGATTGATCGCTTTTTGACAGCATGTAAATGTTGACCAAGGTTACTATTGCCTGTATAATTTTCTCTGAAATAAGTTCTAGCTGACGAGAGTAACTGCCATCCACTATTCAGATTAAATCAAATAACACAAATGTAAAAATTCTCATAATAAAATGGATTGCATGGACAAAAATAACTGAACCTTCAATCTAGTATTTTCTAATACACTCCTGTGAGGATGTTATTGCAATTTAGCACTTTTTTGTGGCTATTAATGACATTTCCACACTTTTCAACTTGTACTTTTGTCTAAATCTGCTTGGGCAAACTGCTCCGGTTCTCTTTGGTATAATTGGTGCTTTCTCTGAAAGGTTAGGCTCTTTCTATAAATTGTCAATAGGATTAAATTAGGATTCCGGGCAGGCAACATGAGAATGGTCCAATGTTTTCTTCTCAGCCGGACCTTTCTGCTGTACGTTTTGGATCATTACGTCGGTGGAAGAGCCATGATCTACAACTGAGACAGAGCTCTCTGGCACTGGGCAGTATGTTTTGCTTCAGAATGGTTTCATTGTGTCCTGCACAGATCTAAGCCAGTGTGCCAGATGCAGCAAAGCAACCCTATGATACAACCGAGTCGGCGTGGTTTTTCACAGTGGGGATGGTGTTCTGTTCTTTGCAGCTGATGTGATGTGTTATCAAAACGCTGAAATTCAGCAGGACACAGGGCACTCTCCTGGAACCATTGTGATTTGTCATCCTGTAATTTACTCCAGCTAGGGTCTTTCTGTTTGTCTTTCAAAGGTCTTCTTACATGGAGCCCACTTTCATTCAGAAACCAAAGTATAGTACATTCAAACACCACTGCTTTTGGCCTTGGAGGTCAGCGTGTATCTGCTATGAAGCTGGTTCTTTCCACACATTTATACAATCATTCTGCTCAGTCTGGGCTACATTTTACTCTTGTGGTCATGTTCAATGGCATTGGATATGGTCCCATGGTCCTTAAACATCCTAATAATATAAGTAGCTGTGGTCAAAGGAACATCGGGCTACATGGAGATGGTCTTGTAGCCTTCACTATTCTTGGCAGTTATTCCCCCTATTATAGCCGTTGAAAATTCTCATCTTTTCCTTCTTGTGCTCATGTTCTCTGTGTGTACAAAAGCACAATGACAAGTTCTGGGACTAGTTTCTCTCTTCAAATAGGCTGAGTAACTGATTATAGGGTTGGCGACACCAGTGATACTAATAAAAGACAATAGCCTGCTTAAAATATCATCACAATCTGCTTGTTCATCACCACTTCCCGTGGTTGACAACAATTTTATCAAGGCTACCTCAGAAGATCTTTTGTAGAATAAGCACAAATTCAGCTATTTTTATATCTTCCCAGGCACACCAAAGGCAGTCAGGCGTGCATGACAAAAGAGCTTTAAATGTCATCACTTTTCACAAAGAAAGGGCCATTCTTTCAATGAGATGCAAGAATGCAACCACTTTTGAACAATTTGTGTACAATTATTAATGTTCAGTGAGTGTGGAAAATATTGACTTGATAATCCTAAAACACAGTAACTCAGCTTCTTTTAAAATACTGGCTTTTTTCAAGTGGTTATTCGTCTGTATTCTTTGAATGGAGCCACTGCGTATTTGTATCGAGCAAGGTCAGAAAGTATTCCAAAATATTTTTGATTTTCTCAAAAGATTTCTGAAAAATATCTGTACCCAGCTGCTGTAATATGTAAATTTCCCCGGCGAGGGATCAATAAAGTTTATCTTATCTTAAAAGGTAAGTTTGTCCTCAAAGCGTAACTGCCACAACCTAAAAAAATACATTATCATATCATCACCTCAAAAGCATCCTCACATGACTGTTAGTGTGTTGTACTTGCATAACACATACGACTTCACAATTAATTACAGCCAAGAAATAACACAATGCCTATAGCTTTCATCATTGCTCCACTGCATGTATAGTTAAAGAGCTGTACTCATTTAAGCTTTCAATAAATCAAGAGAGCGCAATCCACAATCAGCTGTAATGAGTTCTTACAATCACACCTACAATTGAGTAGGATTGGTGCTTTGAATTTTCCTGGAGGTGCCCAGCGGAATTATAGACAGGGTAACCTCACAAGTGGCCTGTGGAGAGGCAGAAATGAGTGTTATTTCATGAAGCGTAAGAAGAGAAATGAAAGGAAGAGAGAATGAGAGGAAAAGGGCATGGCTGAATCAAAGATGAATGGATGTGGAACAAATGCTCATCTGATCTATCTCCTCTCAAATATCTTCCACCCCCAACATGCTCCACTGCCGGCAAACCAAAAATTCTATTCGAGGTATAATATTGGCGATGTTTTGTACGTACGAACCTCAGAGGTCAAACTGGTGTATATTTGACCCTGATCTGTGTGTGTTAGCGTTCATATAATGCCCTTCACACTCTGTGCTAAATGACTTTGACTCACCGAATACTCCAGGGGGATATACACTCTCAATCATACTGTACAACACTGCAACACCAAGGGCAACACAAAGGGAAGCAGAGAGAGAAGCTGAAACAAGTCATAAGCAGACCGGCAGTGTAGCTGGAAAATCTGTTCCTTGGCAGACTCGGGCAGCAATGGCTCCCAGTTGGCAGAACACATTGGAGGGAAACAAACTTGATTTCAAAATCAATGTCCCTCCAAACCGTAACAGCTTGTCACTCCGGTTAAACAGCTGTAAGGGTCAAACTGGAAGGTACATTTGCTACATAGGTGTTTTACGTCTTTGTGTGGTTTTTGAACGTCAGTAGCCTAGCCGCGCTAGACCCAGCTCTGAAGACACAAGGGTCTAGGAACTCTCGACAGGGAGGGAGGCGGGCTAAAAGGTTGTCTTTCAAATCACTCTGAAGCAATTGGGTAGGTATATAAACAATCAGCGCAACGATAGGCTGACAGTTCCTAGAGCGCCGGAAATCAGAGGATGCGGTAGTCCGGTGAAGCCTTATTTATACAGTCAATGGGTGAAGCTCAAGTATATTACAGACATGTTAACAGAAAGATTATTCAGAGTCGGTGCTAATGGAGCTCAACGACTGTTGTCGTTTTTGTTGTCAACCCTGGCAGAGAATTAAATTCGTTGCCGTGAGTTGTCTAGCGCGGCTAGGCTAGTTGTTTCCGGTTGTTTCTGTCAGAATCGTCGCGCCTCTGTTTTCACTTAGTTACGCCCGCCTTCTGACTCTACACTTCATGGTGATTCGTCCAGCCAGTTTTAGGAGCATCCAACCTTGAGGCTTACTGAGGGTAACTAGACCCAGCCTGGCAGAGAATTAAATTCGTTGCCGTGGGTTGTCTAGCGCAGCTAGGCTAGAACGTCAGTGCAATGCACAAAAGCTAATGGAGCGTAGACGAACTCAGAAAACGTGAATGAACTCAGGGATGTTTAAGAGACAATGTGTGGCGAGCTTATGTCGGTGAAATAAAGCAGTGGATCTTTTTTTTGTTGGTATAGCTGCTCTCCATGCTCACAACATCCCATGACTACTGCTGGTTTGTCGTCCAACTGTTGAGCCGAAAAAGGAGTTGAAGAGTTGGGAAAGTTAAATGTCTTCCTGAAGGACGCATGGTGTGGTGAAAATGAGTGATGGGCAAGTGATGCTCGTGAACGCTCCTGAGAGAAACAACTATTACAAGCAAAGCCCTGTTAATGGTAACAACTTCTCCCTGCAGTAAGTAAAGTCTCCCTGTGACAGCAGGGAAGCATAATGAAAAGCAACATTAAATGCTATAAGGCTCTTTAGGTTTAAATGGCTGTTTAGCAATTACAGAGGAAGCATCATGAGACACAACTTGTACAATATTGGGGTTAAATTGGCCTTCAGGAATGTGCTCTGAAGTGCTCATCTGCGTCACCGAACTTTAATTGTGATTATATCTTAACAAGGCATTGTAATTTGCACCTGAACATGTTTGCAGAAAAAAATTCTCTCTTCAATAGTGAATCACATCAAGATCACAATGAACACCAGGCAATCCAGCAGCTACAAAGAGGAGGCCGTTGTTGTGCTAATGACCCTAAAAATCTGACTCCATTGTGTGTGTGGTTTGGTTATTTCTACACAAAAAGTTTGTCAAATTTACTTACTGAGAGTGAAAACTTTCTCTGTTCTCATCAGCGACATCACAGCAGGCTTGGAGACTAATTCTGGTCCAACTGGCAACTCGAAGTGTGATGCATCGCACATACACTGAGAATGTACTTCCAGTAATGTCAGACAAAGTTAACAGATAAAATATTTGCATTGCCAAAGAGTCGGGGTTCTTCAATGACAGAGGTGGTGGAGATGATCATTTGATGAATTTCTAACCAAGAAAACACTATCAAACACTAAACAGACTATTTTGCAAACATATGTTAAGAATGCAAACATTGTAATGGTAGTAAAAATTCTTACTTTGTTAAGATTAGGTTACAGTAATAATAATAATAATAATAATGATCAAGCTTCTATTTTAAGTTGCTGTTACAAACTACAACTGAATAGCTGTCTCCTGTGTTAAAGTCCAGAGTTGTAATGTTTTGTAGACCCACTCCTTTACTCCAACAACCATGGACATTTTCTTTACTCAAAAGATTTTAGTTTTTATTCCGTAAGAAGAGAAATGAAAGGAAGAGAGAATGAGAGGAAAAGGGCATGGCTGAATCAAAGATGAATGGATGTGAAACAAATGCTCATCTGATCTATCTCCTCACACACATTCAGTGCACATGTAAATGTAGAACATTTACATGTGCACTGAATTGCGAGACTACATTGTAAATTTTGACAGAATATATATTTAATTTTGTTATTCTCCACTCTTGGCTATTGGTAATTAAGTAGCAGATCATTAACTGAACTGCACCTGGAGGCAAACCCAGACTTAGTAATCAATGCCATTATTGCAATCCTAGCTCTCACATACAGGAACCACACACATGGTCAGTCTGTACTATATATGTGGTTTGATTTGTACTGCATATCTGTGCTGTTATGCGTGTGCGTGCGTTTGTGTAGTTAAATAGCTGTGGTGTTGTGACAAAGCAGTCAATCTCTGTCCTCCTCTCAGTTTGTCATTCTCTGTCCTCCCCGTCTGTCATGAAAGGCCCCAAGGCCCTCAGTGCTCTTCTCCTAATGAGGTACATGCCAGAGCTTCTTCTAATACCACAATTACAGGCATATCTATGGGTTGTTCGGTTGTTTTCTTTGCCGAGTAAAGCCACAGACATAAAGGACAGAGTGCTCTTACCCCCACACTTTCCCATGGCACACATCAAAATTACACCCATTAATATCAGATGGCTGACAGGCCACCCTGCTCACACTCAAGCACTGTCTGGCTAAACCACGAGTCATTTGTGGTACATATTCAACATGTCAAGCTCTTTTTTCTTGTTGACTGATTTTAAAATATGCTCTCGTATTAGAGAATTACTTTGAAATTCTGAATGTGTCTTAATATTGTGAACAAAATCATTTAACCCTCATGCAATGTTTGGACATTGTTGAATATTTAATGCAGTGCAGAGCACTATAAAATAACTATTATCACAGCCACATACTCATTAGCAACCTTTCCTCCAGTGCAATATTGGTATTTAATGTTTGTAATGGAGCAGAGAGACAAACAATCACAAGGTGATAGACAAAGACACATAAAGTCCATTTGCTAACTCTTGCATGACAACAGTCAAATCTGGTGCTCACTGCTGAGGGTGTTTGCTTATGGAATCAAGAATCTTTCAAATGTAGATTTGGTTGTCCATTAATTAATTCAATAGGTTTAAACCATGATGCCGATACGGGTCAAGTATCTTATGTAATTAACTAAAGCCTATTCGTTTTGGCACTTGCACCCTCAACTAATTACTGTGTAGCTGCAGCTGAAACTGTAATGACACGAGTCAGTGGCAGAATGCCTGATTCTGCTTTTAAGATACTGCCACACTAATGTCTCCTGGGAATTCAAGTTGCAAAGTACCATTTATAATGTGCTGGGGGAGAATTAAAGGCAAAAGTTTAGTTCTTGCATTGTTAGAAAACATGATATGCCATAAAAGGTTTGAGACTGTTCAGTAATTAGCTCAATTAATCAATCTGGAGCTGTTCTGGGAAGCCAATGAAGTGCACCCAGACTACAGTAGTACAGTACGTGTGCTGGCAAAGCAGGCCATCATTTGCAGAGAATACAAGACATTAATATAAAACTACCACAGTCAAGTCTGCTAAAGCTGCCCTAACAGTCATTATTGATACATTCAGACTTCCGACATGTTTTGTGATTATATACTATGAGGTACACATCTCTTGTAGTACCAGCCAGATTGTGCCCAGCATTAAATTGAACCCACTCAGCACACCACCCATCACTGAGTTTAATGGGAGATGGAAAGCAACCCAAGCAGTGAATGGAGTGCATCTGCACACACTTCTTGGATGTATCTGTGGTGTGTAGGCATCATATTCAGCAGCCATGCTAGTCATCCATCATAGAAGGCTGGCTGGAAAACAATCACAGATTCAACCTGCCTCAGTGGCAGTGCACAACCGGCGAGAGAAATGGCTTGTACCTGGAGGGTGGTGGATAATGGAGGTGAACATCAGAAACAGCAAACAGTGGTTCAACAGCAGCTCAGACTCTGTCCTAAACCCAGGCAACTCTGAAATAATTCAAGAACCCTGTACGCATTAATAAAAGCTATGTGAATGCCAACTTTCTGATTCAGATGCTAAAGCAGCTCAAGTAGTTCTAAGGGCTGCTTTTCATTCAGCTTGAGATCAATGTGATTTATTTTTATAGTGCCAGTGCTCCAGCAGGCACATATCACAAGGTTGTCGGCACAAGGACGATGAATTCTAAACATACTTCTTTTTCTTTATATGTGCTTAAGATCTGATGCCAAATTAACACGATACCAATCACACACATGACATAAGTGGCTCAACCAATCCGGAACACACTGCAAATTATTATGTAAAAGAAAGAAAAGAAAATAATTTGAGAGAAGTGGTAAATCAGTGGATATACAGTGAGACTAGGGGAATTAGTTGATTGCAGGGTGGAGGAGCAAGGACTGTTGTCCACAAGTGTGTTATGAAACAGTTTGATGATGCAAAGCGGTAAAACTGTTCAAAGAATAAAAAAGAAGACTTTTTTTTTAAAAAGAGCATTGTAGTATAACTTTATACAATTGCTACAGGAGTCACATTCTACTGAAGACTGCTAAGATGAAGATGCATTTCCTGGATGAGGGTTAAGTAACGATGAGATTTTCAGAAAATAATTTGACTAATCACTTATGGCAACAAGAAAATGTGAATGCCTCTGCTTCTAATCTGAAAATCCTCTTATTTTATCTATCTGCCCTCCAGAGGCAGCTGGGCTGATGGTCAGGCATGAATAACAAACGTGTGTTTGGCGGAAATAGCTGCTCGGCCAAAATATAGCTTTACACAATTGCAGTTACAAACAAATGTGGCCTGAAGGCACAAAACTCATTAACAAAGAGTACACGGCAAAATGCACGGGGACAAAATAAGATATGGAAACAAGCAACCTTTTAAAGTGACTCACATCTCCATCAAATCCTATCAAACAAATCACAACATTTTCTCAACTGCTACAACATTTAGCAGGCATTAGTATGTAAAAGGCCAAGGTTAGGCTGTCCTGACTCGTGAATTTATGTGATTGCGGTGGAAAAAAAAAACAACACAACCTTGACTTCAAAATATTTCTGTCATTATTTGAATGGCTGCAAGAGATTATTTGTCAGCAAAAGCCCAAATTTCATTTCCCTGTTACGAGCTGTAAAATAGTGACAATTCGGTTGCAACTTCCTCAATAAAAATAGTATCCTCCTACACAAATTACAAGTAAACGAATTAACTTGCAGACATATACACTACCAGTCAAATGCATGAACACATGTTCATTCGTAGTTTTGATTCTTATAGTGAGAATCTACAATGTAATTAGTCATGAAACTAAAGACATACTATTAAATGAGAAGATATGTCCAAACTTTTGACTGGTAGTGTATGTAATAGGAGGGGTGTTGAGCAAGAATGTGATAACAGAATACAAATGGGGTGAAAAGGAATAAAGAATTATTATTAGTTTAGAAAAGACTGACAGATGAAAGACAGGATGAAAAACATCCAGTTTCCCGGAAAAACAGAAGACAATCAACAAGCGTTTAAAATTAATTGCAATCTGAAAGGTATTTCTCTTCTTGTTTTAATGCTGCGTTCTGAGCATTCTAATCAAGCTGTTAGTTGTGGCAGAAAGGAGAGCTCAGAGATAAAGGCTACCAGCAAGGTTTCCTGTTTTCCGTGATCTTCAGCGTAACCCAGATATGATTCCCAATCCTACAGTAAAACAGACGGTGTGCTGAATTGCGTTCGATACTTATTGAAGAGGCACAGTCAGGGAGGGGAGGGAAAGTGCCAATGCAGGAGAACAGAGCTTCTGGGTTTTAGAACGGCTTTCACTTCCAACTTATCTTTCTTCCTCTCAACTTTTAGTTCTCACTTCTACATAAGGACACATGAGGATACAGACTGGATGAAGCTGTTCTGTAATATAGTTTAAATGAGACAATGAGTTTGTAATTGATTAGTAGCTTTAATTGCTAATTTGGAGATATCTTGTTTCAAGTAATTGCAGATTTGAAACATAATTGTTCATTTTGTTCAGTGACAGAGACAGAAGAGATGTTATTTTTAGGAATTGGTAACTGCATAACTGAGCTCCCTTCAGGGAAAACCTATCAGGTACATGTTATTATTTTAGGAAGAATTGGAATTAGATAGGTAGAAGGCTAGACATGTACAGTCTATGATGATATTACGGCAGGTGCTTCTTTGCTGATTGCTTAGTATGACATAAAGAAAAGCAAAACTTCTGCCATAAGGTCAGGTGTCAAATTTTTTTTACAGGTGTCAAAGGTACACTACCAGTCAAAAGTTTGGACACACCTTTTCATTTAAAGTTTTTTATTTTTTATTTTTACTACTTTCTACATGATAGATTAATACCAAAGACGTCAAAACTATGAAGCAAGATACATGGAATTATGTAGCAAACAAAGAATTGTGAAATAACTTTAAATATGTTTTATATTTTAGACTCCTCAAAATAGCCATCCTTTGCTTTGATTACTGATTTGAACACTCTTGGCATTCTCTCTATGAGCTTCATGAGGTAGTCTCCTGAAATGGCTTCACTTTCAGGTGTGACATGTCAAGGTTGATTTGTGGAATTTCTAGCCTTCTTAATGGGGTTGGGACCATCAGTTGTGTTGTGCAGAAGTCAGGTTGGTACACAGTTAACAGCCCTATTTGACAACTGATAGGATCCATATTATGGCAAAACCAATCAGCTAAGTAAAGAGAAATGATCGTCCATCATTACTTTAAGAACTGAAGGTCAGTCAGTCCAGAAAATTGCAAAAACTTTGAATATATCTCCAAGTGCAGTTGCAAAAACCATCAAGCTCTACGATGAAACTGGCTCACATGAGGACCGCCCCAGGAAAGGAAGACCAAGAGTCACCTCTGCTGCTGAGGATAAATTCATCAAAGTCTCCAGACTTAGAAACAGCAAGTTAACTAAACAGCACTTCAGATTAGAGCACAGATAAATGCCCCACAGAGTTCTAGTAGCAGACACATCTCTACATAAACTGTTCAGAGGAGGCTGCATGAATCAGGTCTTTATGGTCAAATAGCTGCTAGGAAATCACTACTAAGGATTAAAAAAAACAAGCAGAAGAGATTTGTGTGGCCAAGAAACACAAGGAATGGACATTAGACCAGTGGAAATCTGTGCTCTGGTCTGATGAGTCCATATTTAAGATCTTTGGTTCCACCCGCCATGACCTTGTGCGGCACAGAAAAGGTGAACCGACAGTTTCTACAAGCATGGTTCACACCATGAAGCATTGAAGAAGAGGTGTGATGGTGTGGGCACATGCCATCCCATCTAGTTTGCGTGTAGTTGGACCATCATTTAATTCTCAACAGGACAATCACTCCAAACACACCTTCAGGCTGTGTAAGGGCTATTTGACCAAAACGGAGAGTGATGGAGTGCCGCATCAGATGACCTGGCCTCCACAGTCACCTGACCTAAACCCAGTCCAGATGGTTTGGGATGAGATGGACCACAGAGTGAAGACAAAAGGGCCAACAAGTGCTCAGCATCTCTGGGAACTCCTTCAAGACTGTTGGAAAACCATTTCAGGTGACTACCTCAAGAAGCTCATCAGGAGAATGCCAAGAGTGTGCACAGCAGTGATCAAAGCAAAGCATGGTTATTTGGAAGAATCTAAAATATAAAACATGTTTTGACTTATTTCACACTTTTTTGTTTACTACATAATTCCATATGTGTTCATTCATAGTTCTAATGCCTTCAGTGAGAATCTACAATGTAAATAGTTACGAAAATAAAGAAAAAGCATTAAATGAGAAGGTGTGTCCAAACTTTTGACTGGTAGTGTGTGTGCTGATTTGTATAGCTCTGGCATGTTCTAGTTATTATTACTCAAATATGACTTATAGAGGGGGACAAAATAACTTATCTGAGCCTTGTCTGAACTGATGTAGTTTAGGTTGTATTGTAGCCACATGCTAAACAAACACATTTTCAGAAAGTAGAAGATGCTACCTGTTAAAAAACAAACAAACAAACAAAAAACATCTCACATCCATTTTGGACCTACAGTTCTTCTCTTATGTGCTTTTCCATTTGGGCATATCAAATAGCCCAAAATTCCTTACAATGTTATATTGGATGGAACTATAAGGGATATTTCAAATTCTAGGCACTAAAATATATGAAGTTTTCACTGTCCTGTCCTGACAACCAAGTCCTGAGAGTAAGCCTAATCGGGTGACGTAAGTAATAACATTTACATTGGCAAAATTTGCTTTTACAGTGACTTTCAGCCTAAATCTGTTTCAGCATTCAATGTCCTTAATTTAAAGTCCCCTTCTACTCAAATCTATGTTTATATGTTTGACCTCCACTGTACAGAATGATGTATGTTCAGGGTTTGAGGCTATAACTGTGTTTTCAGTTGAAGCAGATGTTATTTTAAGGATTTCCAGCTCAGTAATATTTTATTTATAGAAAAAATAAAAAATATGATTCAAAGCTAAAAATGTGTATATTAGAACATGCCTGGAGGGGATCTTTAAAGCTCTCCCACATTAGGTACGATTAATTTGTAGTGTACCAACGGAGCGCCGAAGTCTTCACATCACCTTAATGTTCCCGAGTACATTTACATCATCGTCTACACAGCACTTGTATACATGTGAGCAAAATGCAACTGCTATAGTTCCTGGAGTAGGCTACTTCTGCTTTTGTTTTGTGGTGAACAGACAAGAAGGGGGACCATCGACACACTCTCACCTGTCTTCACACCTCATCTGTCATTCAGTGAAGCAGTGTCCAGCTCAGCACATACACCAACATTTCTAAGGATGGTCCACAGAACAGACTTATTTTATCACTTGAAAAACTGACAGAAAGTTGAGTGACACTGTCATCTTACTCGCATTGGTACACTTCTAGATTTTGGTACAGCCAGACTTCACACCCGATGCGCAACAGAGTATGTCTGATCTGACGCCATTTCCAAACAAATTCACAAACAGTGTGATAATCGTCACGCAATGTTCACACTAATCAAACATGCCGGACTTTGTGCTAAAATATACCCGAGTATGTTACGGAAGTGTGGAAACGCCCTAAGACAGAAAGCCACCTCTCTCTATTTTAATGTCAAAGTTATATTTATTCTTAAAATGACATTTCAGACGACCAGCTGAGCCACATAATTACAACAGCAAACAATTAAAAACACAATAAGACAACAATTAAATAGACAAATGTGACTCAAACAAAGAAAAATAAGAATAAGAAGCTACAACACAATAAAAATATGATTTCAATGTGTCAAGCTCTAGAAGACAAACAGATAATTAAAGTCTACCGTGTCTTCTCAAGGCTGCATAATAACTACTCTAAAATCTGATCTCGTCTGTCTATTATTCAAACTTTCAGAAATACAAAGAAAAATATCACTTAGAGCTAACATTTACACCACATGGAGACACACAGTTATATATAGAACTTCAGTTTTAGGGGTTTTATTCAACAATTTAACCCCTAGGAAGATTAATTTTCTGATTAATGAAGTATGCCTCTGTAAGGGTCTGTGTGGTTTACAGCAGCACTGGATTCTGGAGGCTATGCACATAATTTTGTGTCGCTACTGTGCGCTGCTCCGCTGCAAAGCCTCTGGTAATGTTACAATAATTTTCACAGTGATTCATTTCATGAGGATATGTGATCTACGGTTGCCGTAGTTTATTGTCACTGAAACAGGATTACTCTGCTTAATTACTGCTCTGTGTGTGCTGTAGTCAATGATGCAGGGCAACAGAAGTGTTGGTGCTGCTCCAGAGAAAAGAAAGGAAGAGAAGAGAAGAGAAGAGAAGAGAAGAGAAGAGAAGAGAAGAGAAGAGAAGAGAAGAGAAGAGAAGAGAAGAGAAGAGAAGAGAAGAGAAGAGAAGAGAAGAGAAGAGAAGAGAAGAGAAGATCTGTTTCACACATTTTCAGAACTATACTGACCCATTTGAGAGACAAAAAACATATTGGAAGCCTGTTGTCACAAAGAAGGGCATGCTGAAGGACTGCAGATAACAATAATCAGAACCCATTTCCTCTTTTATGACTATTCAATGCGTTATGCTTTGACCTTGGAATATACCCACAGTTTTTATATGAGATTGTTGGTGCCTGACAAAAAAATATTCTGGGGTATAGATATTGCATTATATATATATTATTAAGGCACACAAATGTAACCTTGATCCAGCCTTTGTGAACCTTTCCATGATATATTTCAATGCTTAACCTTGGGTATTCACAGAAAAAGGCTGCTTTAAATGCTAAGACCATCAAGTAGGGCTAAGCAGTTTGAGGGAAGTAACCAGCTGTAATTTATCCTAAGGACATTGTGATTGCAATAATTTTTTAAAGGTAAAATTACATTTCGATATACACTGCATAATAAATCTCAAATATGTGGTGGAGCATTCCCACAAGCGATCATCAAAAGCGTTGCTCAATGAGGACGGCAGGAATTTGTAAAACTACAGACACCACACTTTAAAGCCTGCCTTTGCAATTTGCTAATTGCATTGTTACATATTATGATTTACCAAAAACTGTAAAAACTGGCCAATGAATAAATCAAAGGATGAGTAGAAACTTTGAATTAAACACACCTTCCACATCCTTTAAGCCCAACCTGTGTGTGCTCACACACTAGCACATGGGTAAAGTCGCAGAGATTAATCAACGACTTCAGAAACATCATACATTTATTGAATTAAAAAAAAGAATTAAACTTGTCTTTTAAACAATGTATTCCTCTAAATATAATTTAACTGAAGATATGGAGAAATGAATGCCTGAAAATTCTGTTAAAAAGAAGATAAATCAATCCATCTGCAAGTGATTTAACGTCGAGTTCTCCACAAACATAAAGTGTGACACCAAATGTCTGAATTTGCTGCTCCTCTCGCACTGAACAGAATTACCATTGTCACAACACATCATCAGCAGGGTAACAATTACCTGTCACACAGACATCTAAATGTAGCAGTATAATTGCTTTATTTTGATTACAGCATCATAATCATTGGAAGACAAAATTGGAATTTAAAACTAAATGTAGCCCTATTAACCACTTGAGTTTTCTTTTTTTTTTTTTTTTTGGTCATTTCAGTTTAATTGTCTCAAAGTGATTTTAAGGATTCGATGTAATGGGAATGAAAATGCCTGCTTTTAGCTAGTTTTGGGATTTAGGAGTCTCAAGGGGCTTTTAATTTTTCCATCAGCCTCTTATTAGAACTTCGAAAGGATAAAGGTTCACGAGTGAAGGTTTTAACATGTGATTAATACCACACTGTGTTAAACACCTGTGAGGACACCAACATGTTGTGGGCATATTTCATGTTCACGTCTACATGTCTTTAATAGATTTGTTCCTCGACTAAGCATCACTATACAAGTCTGTTTTATGTGTAGCAAAATTGCTGGAGGGCAGGTAACTGTGGGGCAGAAGTAGGTTGATGAGTCAGCACTGATGGCATTGTGAGCATGGGGAAATACTGCAAGCAATACTGTGCAGGCTTCAGGAAAGTTGAACAGTTGAGAAGGGCAAAGTGGGCAGGGGAAAAGGGCGATGAACGAGCAATGAGGCAGGCTGTGGTACATGTTTGTGGATGAGAGTCGTGAAAAGATCTGCTGGATCAGGAGGAGTCCAAGGGTGTTTGTGAAAGTGGAAAGACAAAACAGGAGGGAAGGAAGTAGGAAGAAAGCCACAGATTAAGGAGGAACAGAAGGAAAAGAGAAGGTAAGATAAAGGTGAGAAGGTGTTGAGGGAAATGGGAGGATTTCTGCTGAGTCTCACACAGACAGGAGAGGTGAGGTGAAGAGTGCGTATGCGATCACAGAAAGATTTTGCCATAATACACGGTAACTCATAAACAGAGGCACAAAAAGGCTTGTGTTGATCCTGTCAAAAGACAAAAAGTACAGCTCTTAGGATCTTTTCAAGCTCTTCTTTTTGTGTGATCTTCATCAACAACCACCCCTAAGTTAGGTTCACTAACAGTCTAGCTCAGACAGGATACCCATGACAAATAATTGGCTTTGAAAAACTGAGGAGAAACACACAATATGGACAGTGACAATGGTCCCCGTCTCATGTACTGTACATGCACAGTTAGCACAGTCTGTAATTAACCAGCTTTAAAACTCAAATTTTAAATCAAACCATGTCGTCAATTTAGGAAACAACAGTGATGACATAAATGGGCAAACTGAAGCTTACGTTAGGACCTGAATTCTAGACATAAGAAGCAGAAAGTGGGTCATCAGGTGCCACTGCATTGTCCTACCATGTATTTTCTGCAGTGTGTCTGGCAAAATCCAGCCCTTATCAGCAGCTATTCAACTGACTGTCATCAGCAAGAGAGAGACTCCTTACTGCTCAGACTGGAGCAGGGTGTCAGTGAGTTTCCCTCTGGGCTACAGTTTGATATGCAAAATTAGCTATTAGCAGTACCAATGGATGTACAGACACCTATCACTAGACCGGGTATCTTAGGGATTTCAGAACATTAGATATAATGATAATCATCCCCCAGAAAGTGTAAGTCATACTGCATCGAAAGATATGCATTACAATTTGACTGTTTGGTTATAACTGTATAAATACTGCTATAACTCTGTGGAAAATGACTCTTTTTTGATGAAAATCATGCCAGTAGGTGAAAAGCACTTTCAGATACTTGAACTGTCAGAACTCCAAGCAATTTCTGTGTTTTTTGCTCCTGTCACATCGTTTTTTTTGTTCAGTATAATAAAGTTGCCTTTAAAAGAAAAAAGAAATGGAGTGAACAGACGCAACATTAACTCTAACCCTAAGTACCCACATGTATCACTAATACTGGAAAAATGGCAACAAGTCCTCAAATTCATACGACCACATCGGTCATATGTAACGTGCACCGGAATACGACCCATGAGAGCGTATTTACGTTAGCGCCCCTACAGGGAAAAGGAACGCATTACGGGATTTAATTCGAGAAACGGCTTTTCCCTCACTTTCCCAGCACGGGTTTAGGGTTAGGGTTAGGGATAGCGTTAGATAAATGTTTGTTCATGGTGACGTTTTACCTGCGACACCAGAGTGTCGATATTTACTCAACCGCCAGAGGTCGCACAGTCAAAACGTAACACTCGGTTGTAATACGGGCGTGTACAGACGACCTATGTGGTCGTTTTTGGTTTGAGGACAGGCTGAAAAATGGTGGTCCTACATATTATAAGAATTTTGCCACTTAGAATTTTAATTTGTGCCATCTTTGTCTCATAACTACTCTGTGTAAACACATCCTTCAGTTCAGCCCAGTCCAGTCGAAAGGTCACAAAATTTTTGTCACAAAACAGAATTTTTTGTTTTCATATATATATATATATATAGTTATAGAATCTGATTAGTGCAGATAATTTATTCTTGGCAAATTTTGAAATGAGATGTAGAATAAAGTGATTAGGAAAATATGAAATATCCAGATATTTGCCCTTGACTTGGTTATTTTATACAACAAAACCAAAAGTGTGTTTACTTAAAGGACCACTGAAAATTCTTCCTGTTTTCACATTATTACTGCTGTGATAAATGCTGTGATTTTGGTGATTTTTTTTCAAATAGCATGGCTTTCAAACCTGCTGAGGAGTTTTGGGGTTCAGATGGTTAATTGCCTCCATGAGTTTTGTGTCACACTCATCACACGCTGCTGCTGATACTGCTGACCATGTTAATATGCAGGTCAACCTGCAATAAGTGGCATGTAACTTAGAAACAGTTTTCTCCAAAACGTTCACATCTTTCTCTATGTTCCGGATCTAATAGCTAAATTACATCTAATTGTTATCTAGTAGGTGTTTTCACATTTTTCCTTTACTGTCAATTTTTTACCTAGCTTGTCCCATACTCTAATGAGCTCCATGGCAAAGTAAATGGACACTAATCTGACTTGTTAGCATCTAATCCTGGTCTGCAAATGCTTAGGAAATCAACCACTCAGTGAGTCCATGGAAATGACAGGAACCACACCAGGGAGAACAATGGAGGAACGAAATGTTGTGTCATGACTAATGATGGGTGTAAAACATCAATTTCTATGGTGGATTATAAGGCACAAGTAAACAGTGGTATATAGTATGTGCAACGGCTTGCTGTTGCCTCTCAAAACCAAAATGTGGCACTCTGATATCAAAGGGGTAATAATATAAAATTGAGTGTGGTGTGAACTCAGCAGTTCATCTGTACAAGCTTGTCTTCTGGAATATAAATATCCACAAGAGCAGCTGGTATGATAGAGAAAGTGGCTCTAGCCTGATGCTCTAAGGTGAATTACAAAACCCCAGCGAAAAAAACGAAAAACAGCACATCCATCCTGCACTCTATGATGAGAGGGGGGTGAAGACAGAGCGATGCAAACAAATGTACATTGCTATGCCTGAAGCAGTTGTTTATAGATGCAAGAACAGCATCTGCATGCAGCACAGTCTTACAGTACTCATGCACTTGAGGCGAACAGGATCATTAACATGGAAAGTACAATCACTCTCTACAACCTAATCCCGGCCCTTTGTCAAAAAATGATGATGAGGCACTTAGCTCGGCAGAAGTTCTCCCTCTCCGCATTTATCTTTTGCACAGTAACAATATATTCATGCAAACCATGCTATGGTCTTCATTAATACATTGGGTCATATTCTCTTCTAACCCTAGAGAGCAGCAGTAAATCAAGGCCAGTCTGACATCATAATGGTCAGAGAGGTAGCTAACCCAGCTCCTCTCTGTAGTACGGCTCCACAGGATGTCTTTCTACTTGAGTGTTTGATCAAAGGATTCCATGTTGATATACTGTACATGTCCTTGATTTAAACAATGTACACAAGTTGTTGAGCATAATTCTTTCTTGAAATTAGGGTCATCTTTTCAAGATGGTACCCTTGGGAAAACGCTCAACTAGAAAGGAAAGCACAGCAGAGGCTGTAAGTGACAAACAGTGGAAGAGAGAGATGTACCTACTCAGGGGAACTTTGACTTAACTTAAGCTGGCAGGCATGCACAAAGAAACCATAAATATTCAGAAAACAGATGGTAATCTAAGTGTTTTTATCCACTGAGTGAATTTAAAAAGGTTTTCCTTTGTATTAAAATAGACATGGGGCAGTTTACTCTGATCAAGATTTTCACTTGAAACATAGCTGTTCTTATTCTTTCAGTCACCACTAAGAGCCCATGATTGTAGGTGTGGGTTGGAATGAAGATTGATAGATTGAGAGCCTTGCCCACATGTTTAGCTCCTTCTGTACTACGATAGTCCAGAACAACGCCAACATTACTGAGTGTTCTCAGTGGGTGTTGGACTCTACTATGACTGTCCCTTAATACCAGTTCTTTGGTAACAAGAGATTTTTGAGGACAGAAAAGAGCGTGGAGTGTAGAGCCCAGCTTGGTGACCTCAGGATTGCATTATTGCTTGAGGATATGCAACTCTATGTTTTAAAAATGATGCTTCTATACATCTAAACAGCATTCTCATTTAAATTTTGAAAGAAGACTAAGACATAGCAAGAAATGCTGGCATATCATTGTTTAAAATACAACCCTTTCATTATAAGTTTGATGGTTCTATATTTCTCTTGTTATCAAGGTGACCTGAAATATATGAGGGCTGGCTGACAAGAAGTGATAGCAAAACAGTAAAATAAATGGAAACTAGACAAGCCCTCAGTAGATGGCAGAACCACGCCCATGCAGATACTCTGTATCAATTTTGATCATGCTACGTATATGCCTTCCTATACAAATGATGCAATATGCAGGAAATGTGCTAAGTGATACCTGTGACCTTGACCATGATCTGCTGACCTCTAACTCCACAACTGAGCAGGGGACCTTAGACCGATCTTCAGTGTCAAGTTTGATTATCCTGACTTCAGCACTTCCAGAGATATCTGAACGGACATACATACACACACACTTACCCAGCCAGCCAGCCAGATACCGAAGCGAATGCAGTAACCCTGCTGATGTACACGTCAGGCGTGGTTAAAGAAAGGGTGATTAGAAAGGCATTTGTGATATGTCACAAACATGCAATCCAGGAGAAAATACACTTGCCTTAAAAGATTTTGGAGAATGCAGTTTAGTTATATAGGAATTTTGTGAGTCATGGCTGGCAGAGATGTAGTTCTGAAAACTTCAACCTCCTGCTGTGTTGTCTCGATCCAAAACATTCTGCCAAAAACAGTGAATTATTTTCTTTGGTTTGGCAGTCTTGTACAACAATTCAAATAATTCTGGATTTATTGCTTGAGCTATATCTTATGGTCGAATAGAAAAATGCAGAAATTTACACTCTTACACTCCACATGAAAGTCGTACTACTACTATTCCTGAACATAACATGGGTTTATATGAATCCTGCTGCATCTGTGTCTTTTTGGAAACTTCATAGCACCGACAGAACATCCAGACAGGAAGCAGCTGAGGATGATGATCAGGCAGCACAGTTTAATGTTATTCCTTATGTGGCACAGCATTCAAATCTGCTCGGAGCCGCTATTATTGAAAATGTAGAGATTATAAAAAACATTTGTCGGCAAGCACACGTAAACCTCTCAAAAAACAAAACTACTGCAGATTGACATGTGAATCCTAATCCATTTCTTAACATGGTGGAGGGAGATTCTGGGTGAGTTCAAACAAAAGGTGCTATCTTCTAAGTTGTGTATCAGATTCAGATGTAAATACCTGGAAATGAAAGCTGAAATGTTGATCTCTTGTCTCATACTCATCTTTTGTTGCCACGCCCAAATATTTTCAGTCTGCAGCAAAAATAAAAGAATTGGCCTCACTGTTCCAATACTTTTGGAGGGGAGTATATCTATATTCATCACACAGCAGCAGGAGTGACGCACGTTTTTCAACTACAGCTTCTGACATGAGTGAGAAGGTCTGTGGAATCGGCGAGGGCAACATAGTGACAACTGCATTAATTATTTAAATATCATGACATGGCAACAAGATCGGTCAGGATCTGAAGTAAATAATGCTCAGTGTTTTTCTAAATGTCACATTAGAGAGCTGTTTTTCACGGATTCAAAGCGTAATCGTAAAATTATTTTTAGTAGTGTGGCAGAGGTCTGAGCTCTATCAAATCTGTGGAGACATTTTTTATTAAAAGCAAAAGTATTAATTTTCCATTCATGTCAGGAGGATTATTACAGTTAGCTTAATATTTTGCCACTTGCAATCGTGTTCACACATATTTGTAGCCGTGGCTTGCTGCATATGGCTCCATATAATCATTAACACCATAAAATGACCCAAACATGCTAGTGAAAACGAGCTCACATATGAGAGGCCTTTATTTTAACCCGAGAAAGACATTACTTCAGGATCCAGCAAACCTGTATCTGCTCCACACCAGCAAAGCTCAAGACAAACCAAATTACCTGCAATTGTCTCTGAGCTGACGTACAGCCTCAGAACCTCATTTTGGGTAGTGAAGACAAAGGCTCAGGACACAGGATAGTGTCAGTGCACACAATGGCGAGAGGTAATAAGGAAACGATAAACATGAATAAAAACACAATGATACCCTCAGAAGCAGTAAGCAGAGGCATCATTCATACTTTCAGAGGATTATCATTTGCAGTGCTTGCTGCTCATACCAACTGGACGGCATAGACGGTAGCATGCCTCTCTGAATCTATCCATACTTTAACGCACATTTAGCTCTGCATAGTTATCTTCATCAATTATTAAAACCTCCAGACAAGACACTGGGATTTAAAGATAACCAACCTTGTGCAATTTTATCTAAATATGAATTAATCTCAAAAGGACTGTTCAATGTCATTCTTCGCAAATGGATGAATTAGGACATGGATCAGACCTTTTATACATGAAAAGATCTATTGAAATATGTCGACAATGAGAGAAACTACTGCGTTTAAATGAAGAAATGAGTCCTTATGTAACCAGAGGCACCAACAGTCATGCAGCTGCAGCACAAATCCTGCTCCTTTTTAGCTTTAACAGCATATTGGATGTGATATAAATTAACATCTGGTGTCTTGCATTTGTTTTCTAGCTTAGAAGTTCAGGCACTTAATGACAATGAACCTGTTTCTTTTGTCTCTCCGCCACACTTCAGCCAGCTGCTGTTATTTTCTAAGGTTTCTTTGTTTTCTATTGAAGCTTGAACCAACTCCATCTGTGGATTCTGTATTTCAATTATGAATATTGTATTCAGCCTTGCCTCCTGTTCAGTTTTGCTGTAGTTTGCAGTCGGGCTCAAGAAGTTTGCTTATTAACTCTCACTTATGTTTGGAGACTTTGCTTGCATTTGCATCTGCTCCCTGTTTCAGGATTATACAGCGCAGCATCTTGCACTGAAAAGGGCAGGGTAAGTAACCAATGACATAAAATCTGCTTTAACGGTTTAATTCTAAAAGGCAGGATGAAGGAGTCCCATTCTTGATCTGAGTCCTTTAATATCGGCATCAGCTACAGTATGTCCAATATTCTTCAAAAAGATTACAGTATATTGATTTTCTCCACGTCACAGAAATAATGGATTTGTTACTATCAGAGCTTTGCAAACCCGGGTGACACAACACAGTCAATCACTGATGGGATCAAATAGTTTTTCTCTTTCACATATTTTAATTTTTACTCTCGTATGCAGTGAAATGCTCAGCCAACATTACATAGAGCAGTGCAAGCAACACTGGCAGGCCGAGATTAAAAACACAGAGCTGAGTTGAGTAAAGAATAATCAGATTTTGATGAACTTCATCTTAGTTAATACTGTCCCATTAAAACATCCATACATTAGCCTGATGCTGACCTTTAGGATCAGATTGAGGGATCTCTTTTTGTTAGTGTTTTATATGCAGGAGAGTGAAGAAATCTAAAATAAACATGTAGACAAGTGAAATTGCACAAACTTTCTTCTTTCCTACTTGTCAGTAACAAGAGACTTTTCAGTATTTTTTCTGTGAGTATAATGGAAAACGGCTTTACTTTTAATTGAGCAGAGATGACGCACACACTTCCAAACATCACTGGATACATCACCATTAAATTTAGAAACCTCTGCTGGTCTATTAAATCATTTAGCATCAAGAATTAGAAACGCTATCTTAAATGTGTAATAGTGAATCCTGTTCTTGTGTTGTGTTGGAAAATATAAAACAACGCGCTGTTGGCCACATGTTCAACAAATGTGAAACTCTTATCAAATACAAAGTAGCAAGCTGTATCACAGAAAATAGTACATATTTCTTCAGCCCTAAGAAAAACTACCAAACATAATAAATCCCATTTTAACCTGTGATCACCAGAATGTAAAAACATTTTATCAACAGGTATGCCTTGTGTGTAAAATGTGCAAAATTATTCACACACAAAAAAACTTCTTTCCTTGAGGTGACAATTTCCTAAGTGTGAAATTAAAGCCTGTCAAAGGTGCAGCTATAAAGTGAAATTCAAACTGTTCACTAAGGTCATGAAAAAAAGGATAAACACAGAGGAAATGGGGGTTGTAAGTGGTTTCAATGGTGATGTCTTAACCCCGCAGCTGCAAAGTCATAACTACTTTGCATATTATTATTGACTTGAGCCGATGATAATATCATTTTTCCATATGTGCATTCATGAGCAGGCAGACACAGATGCTAAAAAAACCTCACACATACACAAATACAAAGACACACATGCTTATATATGTGCACCCACACACCAGGACTTATTATGAAATTTCACAGCTCGTCTGTGTGGAAATTTTTTCTGATTAAATTTCATTTACTGCAACTGGGGTTT
Source organism: Acanthochromis polyacanthus (assembly GCF_021347895.1). Taxonomy (NCBI): domain Eukaryota; kingdom Metazoa; phylum Chordata; class Actinopteri; family Pomacentridae; genus Acanthochromis; species Acanthochromis polyacanthus. The sequence goes on along the minus strand of NC_067125.1, from coordinate 37,834,833 downwards.
CATCACCCAATAAGAGGCAGAGAAGCTGAAGCGCTGATACATGCTTGGCTCCACCAGGCACCAGGAGAATATCAAAGCATGCCACCTATCCTCTTTTTGCGCATTCCCTCCATCTTTAACTTCTTGCCTCGCTTCAGCCATCCCCTTCGCACATCCTGTAACCTCACCGCCGACCTTCCCTGATCGCTTCATTCTCTCAGCCCTTTTATTCCCTTAAAATCTCTTCCACTCGTCTTTGTTCCTCTTGTTCACATCCTTCACACAGAGTGTCGGTCTCGCGTAAGACACACTGCTTGGCCAAGCAGCATGACAACAGCCTAGAGAGGAGACAACAACATCTTGACAGTCTACAATGACAGAACATTCCCTGGCCATCAGGCTCCCATGGGGTATAGAGGACTTTTGCAAGAGATGTCTAACAGACAGTGGACCTGCGTGCTTCCACAAAGAACTACACATCAGCACATATGGTTTTTGCACTACAAATGTTGTGAAGTATTTGAACTTAATTCATCAGAAAGTAAGAGTGCTGCTAACAACGATTTTGATCAAGGCATCGATCTTCCAATTACATAGATAATTAATCAATTAAGCATTTGGTCTACAAATGTCAGACAATATTGACAAAGGTCAATCCTCATGTTCCAAAGCTCAAATCACACAATTAAACTGTTTGTTTTGTTTAAGCAATGTTCAGAAAACCACAGATATTTAGTCATCCTCAACACACAGAAGGAACGATAAAACTTTAAAATGTTGGACCAAAGCATATGTGGCATCTTCATAACAAAGACATAAAAGAGTTGTTTCTTTTACCAGTTGACTAACTGATTAATAAATGATGCATCGATTACCAAGCAAAGTTGCCAGGCATTGTGTGAATTCTACAAAATGTGAGAGTATACACTTTCTTTCTCAGTTTCATCAATGATATTTGGGGTTTGGTGTCCTGACTAGACAAAACATATGGATTGCAGACATATTATGGGTTCTGTAAAATTTGCAGTATGAATCTATTTAAATCACTCGTCATTTGTGTGTTGATTTATTCCCTAACAAGAGGACAGGTCTGTATATTACATAAAGTGCAGACACCAAGAAAAGACAAAGACGAGTGGGATGGAAAGTAACAGGATTAAGTATTTTTAAGTATTTTAGCAGTGCAGCCCCAACTACACAAACTGTACCTTTTCTTCATGACAGTAACCAAAGCAGTCAGTTTAGATTTAAAAAAAAAAAGTGGAGCAGCTATATGGCTTAGTGGTAAATGAATCTCATAGATGTGACAACACATCATTCTCCCAGTAATTAGTAGTGCTGTGACAGAATAATAAAAACAATCATTAGTTACAGCCCTGTATGTTCATCTCTATCACTCATCTAGGTGCTACAAAAACAGAAGTGATTGGCAGGCCTTAATATAGCACAGGTTTTAAAAATGTATTAAATGAAAACAATATTAAAATGAATTGAACACTCAAGGGCGTCAGTTTGTTTTTAAAAGTGGGGGGGATGGAGACCACAGCACTTTGAGAAAATGTCGAAGAACGGCAGCAAAATGCCACAAGCTGGGCTTGAACTCACAACCACCACACCAAAGGCGGAGACTCAACCTGTTGAGCTATCAGTACATGCAGGTAGAGGGGTCTGTGGGCCGCTATAGTACTAATTCTCGGGCCGAAATTTTGCCCCTGCACGCCTCTGGTCGGAGCTTCCACTTGGCACGGGCGCAAATTTAGCATCTGCACGTTTTTTTTAACCTCACGAAGGTGTGCTGCATGTCTGTGCAACTCTCGCCGAGTGCGGATGGTGCGTTCAGGAGCGTCGGAATGTTCTATACTGCTGAAAATAACTGGGTTTACAACGGCTTACATGTGAAGAATTTGAATGTGTTGGAGACAAAATGACCCCTGACAAAAAGTGGGGGGGACAAATCCCCACCGTCCCCCCATAAACTGACGCCTATGTGAAGTCAGCACATATGTAAGTCACTTATCTGTGACTTTTATACAGTCTATGCCAGCTCCAATCAATGTTTCCGCTTGCGTAATGCATTTGTATTTTAAAAACATCAGTTTTATCAACACCTTTGTTTGAGTGACCAGAAACACACAGTAAATTCACTGACTGGTTGGTCTGAGCACAGCTGCCCACCTACAAATAGTGTGGAGTTACTCATATCGATAGCCAGCCAAAAGCACAAATTTTCAAGCTGTTTGGGTAACACTGGTCGATGGCCATGTGCCTTTCTGGAAGCTGATCTTGACCACAGCTTGGAAACATGAGGCAGTAGAACATACACAAGCCAATGAACACACACACACACACACACACACACACACACACACACACACACACACACACACACACACACACACACACACACACACACACACACACACACACACACACACACACACACACACACAAAACACACACAAAACAGAAAAAAACAACAGTTCCATACTGAGCTGTCGAAAATATGGATTGATAGTTCAATATTTTTCCTTGCAGTCCTTTCACAATCTTGTCTAAGCTTTAACACAGCGCCTTCATGCTGTTTCCTAACACTTGTTTGTTCTTTCTTTCTTTCCAAAGAGTGTTTACTGGCCACACAGCATTTTTCTGCAGAGATGACCTGCTTCATAAAAGGTTTCACACAGTCATAAGCAGGAAATTTCCCAATGCCTCAGTATGGTGGTAAGTGATTTTGCAACTTCAACAGCAGTTACTAATCGAGGTGAGAAGGAAGTTAGTTTACTTTACCTGCATAAATAATTTCTGCTCATTAAAAACTCTGACAAGAGAACATCACAATACCACAATAAAAGTGCGAACCATTTACCATTTTGATTACTTTAAGTTTCTATCTTAGATCCTATTCTGGTGCTGTGTGTACCACTTTCTTATGTAATAATAGCTTTTATTCAATTCATCCCTGCATACTAGGTCCACATAAGCACAAAACAGAACAGGAAAAATTCACCAGAAGACTGGGAGAAGCATTTTTATTAATGATTTCTAAAAATACCCTCCATTGGTTTGACTGAGAGTCATAAAATAGCAGCAGTCTTATAAAAGTATTGTCTGAAGTAAGTGTGCACTGAGCACAGGAACTGAGAATTCCTACACCCTCACAGTTCCCAACCTCGAACACACGATCAGGGAGTGAATGCACATATAAGAAAAACGCTGACCGGTGAAGTGACTAACATCATGATTGTCTTGTTCCAGCTGTTCCTGTCAGGTGGTAGAATATATTAGACAGCAAGTGAACAGCCAGTTCCAGAAGCTGATGTGTCAGAAAAAGGGAAAATGGGCAAGCATGAGGATTTGAAAGACCTTGACAAGGGACAAATTGTGACGGCTAAATGACTGTGTCATTGCATGTCTATAAGCCAGGTTAGGACAACAGGCCAACCAGTGACTGCGCCATGGGCTCAAGGTTCATTGATGCTCATGGGAACTACAGGTTAGTTCATCCAGGCTAATGTCACAGAGACAATAATGTATCAGAACCTGCTGAAAAAAACCTAATGAAGGCTATGGTTGATAAAACACACAGTCGATCACAGCTTGCTGCATATGAGGCTCCATTGCCACAGACCACTCAGAGTGTCCATGCTGACCCCTGTCCACCACCAAAAGCATCCCTAATGGGCTTGTGAGCATCAGAGCTGGACCGTGGAGCAATGGCAGAGAACAGCCTGGTCCAGTCTTTTAGTTGCAGGACACCACACTGCAACAGTTGTTCAGGAATGTTTTGAAGAACACACTAAAGAGTCAAAGCTGTTGACTTGGTCTCCAAATTCCAAATTGGACAAACAAGTCAGATCATGGAGGCATCAGCTCACAACTTACTGGTTTAAATGTTGTGGTAGATCAGTGTACACACCAAGAGCTCAGGTCCGTACACTGCTCCTTATTCCACTTTCAGATACAAGGCTAGCATTCAGACTGTGAATTTTTTTGTCTAAAACAAACAAGACTGAGCACCAGAAATGGTTTTAGTGGCATTTCAGCACAAATAATTGATTCTCTTGTGCTTCTCCATTTGCACTATAGGCTAAAATGCCAAGGCATTTTAAAGCTCCCTGATTTGCATTTTTCTCTTTCAGGGCAATGAAAGGGAACATATATCTGAGCTTGATCTTCCACCACACTAAACGCTCCCATGTGTAACATGAAGATGTTTTTTCTGTGTTAAAAGTCTGAGCATTGAAGTAATTGGAGGTTATAATATTTTCTCAGGGAAATTCTGGAAATGAAAAGTAGTTGCTAAGCAACTGCTCATACCAATTTATTGACTTATATTTTCTAAGTACAATATTACAGAGTATTTACATTAAGAATGTGTTGAAAAATAAATGCTGAGAATTTTCTTCGGGCATACAATCTGCAAAAGAACTAACAAAATAACTCAACCAACTATTGAGATCAACAAGAGAAATCAATTTTTAAACAGAAGGCAAATAAAACACTAGAAAAAAAAACAATACGGAGATGCACTAGGCGCAGGATATTTCATATTATCCAAGTTGAAGCAATTTTCCAAATAGGTATTCCGTGAATATTGTACACTAAGCACATGGTTTTATAACAATTTATTCAATGCATTGTATTTAGTAGAAACAGCAACAAACAGAAGTACCACATCTTTCAAATAGTACACAATTGTCAGCTCAGCCAAACAACAGCTACTCATTTAAAAAAAAAAATCTAATTGAATTGCTGTTAGCTTAGTAGAAACTATTATCTGTAATAAATTCACTTTTGTTCAATTAGTGGCAGCAGCAATTCTATCAATGCTATTCCACCTTTAGTACTGGAATAACAAATTTTGTTCAATATCCACAGTAACGAGTGATAGTTTTCCATTTAATACATCCAAATATCAATGCATCCCTTGCTGAATGTGACACTTTGCTACCAGACACTCCCTCCGGCAATTTGCTTTTCATCCTGGGACCCACCAATCATTTTTGATCGACTGACATTTCGAAGACCCCTATAGAGTAGTTAAGTGACAGTGCTCAAACCAACGCATGCACGCACACACACGCACACACACGCACACACACACACACACACACACACACACACACACACACACACACACACACACACACACACACACACACACACACACACACACACACACACAAGACAGAGTGATTAGAGGGACGATGAACAGAGTGAGAAAGATGAAGGGAAAAAAATATCAATCACTGAATTTGACATGTTTTGCCACAACCTGTCAGCTTAATGTTTGTCAGGGTTTAGAGGACATGATAAGACAGGCAGGGTCATGAAGAAAGCATACAGCCTCATTACATGTGATACAAATACTGGAGGTGGGCAGGTAAAAAATGAGAAACCCCACCTTATCTCGGGTACAGATGAACATATGGTACATTCCAACCTGTCACACACACAAACCCATGTAGTTATGAAATGCCGAATGCATCATGTTGTACAAAATAATTCCCAGATACAAGAGCCTATTCATATTGGATAATTAGTCTCTTGGAACCATTGTCCACAATAAATACTCTGAAGTCCTTGACGTCATCAGTGTATGACATTTTACAGGCAACAATTATAAAAACACTGACAAAGGACCGTGCAAAACATGATCACAATGTCATGAACAGATGAGGCACTCTATCAACAATCAATTTATTGGCACACAGAAGCAAACAATGATCCTGTTGTTCATGTAGATCCCCAGTGAGAATCATCCCCACGGAGTTCATTGAGACTGTGTCATATTTGTTGGCATCATGTACACACGTGGACAAAATTGTTGGTACCCCTCAGTTAAAGAAGGAAAAACCCACAATTCTCACTGAAATCACTTGAAACTCACAAAAGTAACAATAAATACAAATTTATTGAAAATTAAATAATCAAAATCAGCCATCACTTTTGAATTGTTGATTAACATAATTATTTAAAAAAACAAACTAATGAAATAGGGCTGGACAAAAATGATGGTACCCATAACTTAATATTTTGTTGCACAACCTTTTGAGGCAATCACTGCAATTAAACGATTTCTGTATTTGTCAATGAGCGTTCTGCAGCTGTCAACAGGTATTTTGGCCCACTCCTCATGAGCAAACAGCTCCAGTTGTCTCAGGTTTGATGGGTGTCTTCTCCAAATGGCATGTTTCAGCTCCTTCCACATATGTTCAATGGGATTCAGATCTGGGCTCATAGAAGGCCACTTTAGAATAGTCCAACGCTTTTCTCTCAGCCATTCTTGGGTGTTTTTGGCTGTGTGTTTTGGATCGTTGTCCTGTTGGAAGACCCATGACCTGCGACTGAGACCAAGCTTTCTGACACTAGGCAGCACATTTCTCTCCAGAATGCCTTGATAGTCTTCAGATTTCATCGTACCTTGCACACTTTCAAGACACCCTGTGCCAGATGCAGCAAAGCAGCCCCAAAACATTACTGAGCCTCCTCCATGTTTCACCGTAGGGACAGTGTTCTTTTCTTCGTATGCTTGGTTTTTGAGTCTATGAACATAGAGTTGATGTGCCTTACCAAAAAGCTCCAGTTTGGTCTCATCTGTCCAAAGGACATTCTCCCAGAAGCTTTGTGGCTTGTCAACATGCATTTTTGCAAATTCCAGTCTCGCTTTTTTATGAGTTTTTTTCAGCAGTGGTGTCCTCCTTGGTCGTCTCCCATGAAGTCCACTTTGGCTCAAACAACGACGAATGGTGCGATCTGACACTGATGTACCTTGGCCTTGGAGTTCACCTTTAATTTCTTTGGAGGTTGCTCTGGGCTCTTTGGATACAATTCCAACGATCCGTCTCTTCAATTTGTCATCAATTTTCCTCTTGCGGCCACGTCCAGGGAGGTTGGCTACTGTCCCGTGGGTCTTGAACTTCTGAATAATATGAGCCACTGTTGTCACAGGAACTTCAAGCTGTTTAGAGATGGTCTTATAGCCTTTACCTTTAAGATGTTTGTCTATAATTTTTTTTCGGATGTCCTGGGACAATTCTCTCCTTTGCTTTCTGTTGTCCATGTTCAGTGTGGTACACACCTTTTCACCAAACAGCAGGGTGACTACTTGTCTCCCTTTAAATAGGCAGACTGACTGATTATGAGTTTGGAAACACCTGTGATGTCAATTAAATGACACACCTGAGTTAATCATGTCACTCTGGTCAAATAGTTTTCAATCTTTTATAGAGGTACCATCATTTTTGTCCAGGCCTGTTTCATTAGTTTGTTTTTTTAAATAATTATGTTAATCAACAATTCAAAAGTAATGGCTGTTTTTGATTATTTAATTTTCAATAAATTTTTATTTATAGTTACTTTTGTGAGTTTCAAGTGATTTCAGTGAGAATTGTGGGTTTTTCCTTCTTTAACTGAGGGGTACCAACAATTTTGTCCACGTGTGTATCTAGTGTCATCTGTGGTGAGATCAAAAATCCAGTCGATGAATCAGTGCAGAATAGAATAAAATACAATAGCTTTATTGTCATCACACATGACCAAAATATAAATAACTGCCACTGGACATGGTGTCATGTCTAAGGTCCAAGATGTGTCAGATTATAGATTATGACATGGTAATATTCGATACACTGACTGCCTTCCCCAAGACTGTCTCACTCTTCAAGCATGAAAGCAGCATGACTGGAGCTACTTTGTTGTACCGTGTCATGCACCCTCCAGGAGTAGCTAAAGGCAGGTTTCCTCCATGAATACAATAATGCGCTCTGTTTAGTCGCCATCTTTTCCAATTATGCAAGTGTGGAGTTTGGCCATCCAACCAAAAGAAGTATAAATTGCCGAAAACACAATACTTCTCTACACAAACATGCCTTTGTTATGAAAGCCTGTACATAGTATCTTCTTGCTTATTGTGCACAGCTTTTGGCTGCAGGCTGCAGCTGCATTTTCCAACTACTAAATGCTTTGCCAGTGAAGACAGGACTTTATTGTGGGAACTCTGAAACTGGAGAAGAAGAGAGACAGAGAAAGCAATCAATAAGAGCCAAGGGAGCAAGATTGCTCTGTTTCTTTGTGGTAGCACGCATAAATGTACATGTATGCGGCTGCCTCAGAAAGAGTGTAAGCTGTATTGTGGCCCCTTGCCCTGTCTTTGATCTGTCCCTTCCTAAGAGATTTCTGACAAACAGGCCCAAGCCTTCTAGCTAATGCAAGGCTGGCTAAGCCAAGTTGAGCCGCGTGGGTGCCACCTACACACTGCAGCTTTCTTTCTCTACTTCTTTCAGCCTCGCTTCCACACCTCCTCACAGCTCCCAACGCTAAGTGATCACTCTCATCTTGGGATATCCATGCCTTACCTATAGTATGTGGTGCCTGATACGGTAAGGAGAGAGATGGAATGTTGATTATTTTATCTGATACTAACTCAATTTTGCAGAGATTCACTGATCTCAAAACCCCATTGCTGAAGCATAATTTTAACCGACCCAACGGAGCTGATTTAGGATCAGGTTAAGCTGAATTTTAAAAATGTCCAATCATGTTTAAGTATTTTATTTTATGTACGAGCTTGTGGAAGTCAGTGCAGTAAGTGATTTTTACTGAAGTAGATTTATTAACATACATTTTTGGCAGCTGGATGTCCAGCTTAAATTATTTATTATGAGCACTACTCTTAGTTCTACATACACAACCTTCTAATTGTCTAGAGCCAAGTTAGCTTTTGAACCTACAATCTAAAAGTTGATATCCTTACTTTTCATGTAGCAGCTTGTTTTAGATCACAGCTACTATTTCATTATTTTGGTGTGTGACCAAATACTTGCAAAGTAACAGAATTCCCATCAGTGTTGCGTAGTGTTCAAAACAATTTAACAAATATTAAGCATGCAAACCTGCTGACATCAGATTTAGCTCAAACCACTGCTATGCCTATAGGATACCCAATGCACATTGTGAAAAGTCCACCTTTTGAGCTTTGCCAACAATAACTGGGTTAATTCATACTTGGTCCTACTTAAACTACTATATCATTTGCTTGGCACACATGTTTCTGCCTTTTAAACCTCAGAGCTTCAAATAAGTGTCAAAGCGTACTGGAGGTCATGTACCAGCTTGACATAACCCCAAATAACATCAAATTGCTAATTAAGACAACGCAAGTGACATTTATGTGAATTAAGTCAAACAGCGGTGCACAGTCAGCACAATATAATTCAATCCATACTCAAAACAGGTCAGACTAGAATACTGAGGAGCACCGGCTCAAGAATAACAGTGTTTGGAGTTTGAAGAGCAGAAAATATAAAAAAAAATATGTGCTCTTCAAGGATAGGGCAGTGCTCAGTGAAGGTGGAAAAATAATGTCTGTTCCATTTTTTACTAATGGAAGTCCTTAGTAATGGTCAGCAGTCCAAAGAGGATCCCTAGCACTCTCACTAAAAAATAGAAAGCCATTCTGAATACAGACAATTATGGTAACTTGTTTTCATTAGGGCATAGGGTGCGATGGGAACAGGGGTTGCATTTAAAATTCATTAAGAATCCTTCAGACACTTGATATGTGACTATTGTGGACTAAAAATACACAAACAATACTTGACATGATGCAAGTATTAACATCATATCAAACTGTGCTCTACAATACTGAAAAGCTCAAAACAAAACACCTCTGGTATCTGCCAGAACCAGTAGCCTACGTTCACAATATTGGCAGCCAACCAAAATGCTTCAATTGGGAGAAATATAGATGATAGTGACATTGTTCAAGAAACAATATCACAAAACATCACAAAATAGTTCCTGCTACAAGTCAGACTACAGTGTAAATCTAAATTATTTAAAAATAGAGTGGAAATAGTTGTGGACTCACGGGTTGGTTAAAATAGCCGCTAGTCAGTGGGTAATTCATTATGCCGAGACCTTGCTGATGGTCAAAATGCCAAGCAGAGGTCTCCCCAAGGTGCTTTAACATCTACGTCCCATGAAACCAAAAGCGGATGCTGGCGTGGGTTCTTTTTCCGAGGTAGTGGGCAGGCACGAATGAGCGGTCACTTTGTAATGAGCGATCACAGTGTGGGCTGGATAACCTTCAGATATTATTCCGGAGCTTACCACACACAGTATTTGGCAACATGTGATAAATTATATCTAATGACTTCATCACGCTGGAAGAGCGTTAATGGGACGTTTTTATTAAGCTTGTCAGTCAGTCAACCCTCAGAAGTCATTCAGTGAAATGAGAAGCTAATTGGTACAGACTCCAGACTGCAGACTGGTGGACGAGACTGGTACAAGCAGACTGCAAGATGAGGATTATGTCAGTAAGTCCTCAGAGCTGAAAACTGTGAAAATGCTTCAGCTAATCTTACTTTATCATTTTGCAGGAATCAGATGAGTGCGAGACAGATTAAGCTTCATTCAATACAATGCATATGCAAATGAAAGGATGTACGACTTTACCAGATTTACTCAAAAAAAGAAACTTTTTGTTGCTCTAATTTGACTGGTAACTCCTACCTATTAATGAAACTGACTCCTCACTTGTACACTGTGAGCCTTTGGCATGTTCAAGTAATGGGTCTATACTGTAATCAGACTGAAGACATGACTAGGTAGGGTGAAAGAAGGGAGCAGGAAACATATTAAAACATGACTGTGTGGGACCGTGGGTTGAAGTTTGATGTGCTCTACATTTTAATTGAGAACAAGTTAAGCTGCTGATTTAATCTCTCTGTCCCCTGTCTGCAATGAGAGGTAGCCATGCGTGAAAAGCTTGTATCTGCACCATAACCCAACTCTGTTTCTTTGTAGATAGTGTTTACCAAGATAGGATTTGTGCCCGTGTGTGCCAGTGTGCACATATATCTGTCTGTTTTCTCTCCTATTCCCAAACTCTCTAGGGGGTGAACTTGCCTCGTCTGCCAGCGCCTTTTCCCCTTGAGGTACTGTAAAGTAGCATTGCAGCGTAGGAGGCGCCAGGGGAATTCACAGCAGCTGCAGCCCCTTTATTAGATATCACTCTGCAGAAAAAAAATGAGGAGTAACTTGACATAACAGTTCTCTACAAGACGCTTTCTTTTGTCTGAAGAACAAAGTCATTTTTTTTCCATGAGTGTTACTGTACTGATGGATAGATGGTATTATGTTCTGTCTGGGACTTTGGATATTATGTCACATAGAAAAGACCAGCATGGAGAACATCAGTTCACATTGCTGTTGCTGTGATTTCCATTAAAAAATAAACTAGCATCAGCGTGTGTGGGCTGGGACCCTGTGTCATTAACAACACCAACTTTTGGTCATTAAAATCCAATTCATCATAATGAACAGACCAGCTCATTCATGCCAGAAGTCTTGGCAATGTATTGCATCGTGTATTAAATTCATCAGTTATTTTGACAAAATCAAATGCTGTGCCGGGAAATGGACAGAGAGCCCAAATAATGAGACCTCAACCTCTAGGCCAGCTGGCCTGTCTCACTGCCTCGACTGCCACTCATCTTCTAAAACAGCCACTAAAGGTCCATGTGAGCGTGTGTGAGTTAGAGATAGAAGAGAATGACAGAGAAAAACAGCTGTGTGTGTTTCTCAAAATACATCTGCGCAATTGTGTGTGTAAGAATGGAAAATGATCAATTTAAGCAAAGGTTTGCACAGAGGAGGGAAACCAGACCCAATCTTGGCTCAGTTACAGATTGAGTCAATATGAAAATCATTGAGCTGCTGGGAAAAAGCTACCCTGTGAATATTTTTTCATCCCACTGAAAAAAAATGCAGCTGTGGCACTTTATCAGGCCTTCTTTTCACCAGGATTCAACACATTCAGAACGCACTTTAACCAAAGGCAGGGACTAGTGATGGCAAAGCCTTCATCATTTTTTAATAACAGCCATAATAACTTTGTGAATAGGCATGAATATAAAGCGTGTGCTCTTCTCAAACACCATGTGAAAAGCAATATTCCACCATTTCAACACCAAGCACAATAACCCCAGACAAGGTTGACTGAAATAAAATTCAGCACAATTCAGCAATTTAAATGTGACTACGGAAATGTCAGCAGCTTTTCAAGGAAATGTAAAATTCCTGCCAAGAGAGGAATAAGGCACCGTGGTACACCTTACCTTGGATAGATTTTGCACCTTGATTTCATTTTTTCACGGTTTTTCACACCCTCTAAACCCGGCTTCGTACAGAATGCTGACGAATTTCCCCAAAACCTCCACGTATCAAAACGAAGATCTCATTTCTGGGCGTGAATGCTTCTCCATAAACGAGGTGTGTGTACTATAAGCTACACTCATTACTGAAGACAGGCATCTTGAACGTCCCATGGGGTAGTGCTGCACAAAGAGGTGAGAAAATCGTGCTTCGAGTGATCTTGCCATCTGTTACACTGGGATTGATTTCTGCAGCATCTGGCTGGATGCTTGTCTACATTTCAATGACCTGCATCACTCGGTGCCTCTGTCCTGGCTACACACAGCCTGGCATGGTGGGACTGGTGTTGGGGTCTTAACTAAAAAAAATGTTTAAAAAAAGCCTATCGTACATTATTTTTAATAAAATGTAATGCATTTATCTCCTTATTTGCTCCCAATACAAAGCAATTAATCACACTATCTGCTACATTGCTAAGACATCAACTGTAATGCATTGCAATGTAATTGTCAGATACAACACCATGTTAAACCTAACATATGCCCATGTATTAGCAGAAATCCCTCTTCTAATAACACACACAGGTTCTTTCTTTGATGCTCTTTCATAAAATCTTCCGACAAAGCCTGGGTTTAGGAAAAGCAATGCCTCACATGACCGTCTCAGACAAATGTAATGTGATTATAGTAATGTGTCACTGGTACAACCAGCATGCACTGGGCTATCAATAGGCTAATGAATCACACATCAACTAAGAGTCACAATTCTAAATTCAGCAATAGCAATGAAATGGGATTCAATCTGATCGATGAGTCGGCCTGCTGATGAAGAGAAATGCAGAGCAAAACGGTTTAACAAGCTCATGTTTCCACGGCTTCTTACAGAGTTCAAAGACAGCAACACTGACCATAAAATTACATAACTGCACACCACACAGCGTGCAACTTAAGTCAAGTGCTCTGAAATATTATATTCCTTAAAAATAGCAACTGTTTGTCTGATAGTGATTTTTTGGGCCATATTACAGAAAACATGTCCAAACTTTAAACGTATACTATCACACAAGTTGACCCAGAGGACTTCAACTGTACAATTAGGACAAACTGCACTCTATCTGAAATATGTGCTACTATTTATGTTCACTGCATAAATTTTAATTAAATGAATTAAATCTAAATTTGTAAAACAACCTTTAACATGAACAGAGCAATAAAAACAGCATAATTCACCTTAGTCTCCAACAGAATATATACGTGTGCTGCTGTGAATACTGAATGTCTGATTTAATTGCAATCCACTGCTTTCAACAAGAAACTATTTATGAGGCATCTAATAAGATTCAAAACGCTGCATGCAAGTCAAAAACTGTTAAAAACTACAATCACACAATCCCACATTGCTTAAAAATGTGACTTTTTGTTTCAGATAGCAAGTTATAGAAGTTATATTTTATATACCAAGTTATATTTCCAAGTTGTTGTGAATGTTAGGAGCTTAGAAAACACAAATTCTAATAATTCCTAATAATGTGTGCAGCATGTGGAAGTTATAGTCATCCGCTTCAACACAATCGCTCAATAAAAAGATTTTTTTTTGTGCAACACATAATCGCAGAATCTAGAAATTAACCTGTTTTCCAAATGCCTGGGCAATAAAATACATTTAACTCTCTGAAAGATTCCCGTTGTGACATCCAAACCCTCTCTCTGCATAGATACATCAATGTACTGCATTTCTTCCAAGCTTTGGCCACATGGGAGATTGGTTGAATGCTGATCTGAGGGAGCAGGGATGTGCTGTGTGGGATACCGAGTTCCGTACTGTTCAGGGGTGTCCAATTGAAGTCCTACTTCAAACGCAACGTTACCACATTATGTGGGAGTGTTTGCACATGTACTCCTCTGCATGTAGAGCTATTTATTTGTTTGGTACGTTTTCCAGTCCATCTCATGTGAGGGAATACGAGAGTTCAAGAACAACACTCACTCCTTTCAAAGTTGGGATTTGATGGAGGAAAAGAAAGGTAGCTCGAAGTGGTAAACAATCCTTGACCTGACATTATCTTGAAGAAGAGCCTGCAATCAGCACTGAGCCTCAGAAAAGAGAGTGATGGGGATGGTGTGGCTACTTGTACGGGCTATTTCAGAATGGAGTGCACTGGAAAAATCTAAAAGGAAAAAAAAAAAGACCGACACACACAGACACTCCTATTCAATACACTCACATTGCTACTAAAGCAGAACAAGCTCCTATTTGAACATAGGGTCTCTAACCTGCCAATCAGTCTACTATAAAAGCGCATAGACGCAAACCTTTGGCTTGTAGCTATTTAAGCATCTTGGCTCATTTCACTGTGGAATTTTCTGCATTTTAAAGAAAGAGAAATGGATCCTCCAGAGAGTGAAACCACAAGATTTATATTGTGATATTTTAAACAGAGGACACAAAAGGCCAGCTTCTGGCAGACAGCAAATGATGGGGGTGCCAGGAAGACGAAGGAGAGCATGATGAAGAGAAGGAGAGGCAAAAACAATTAAGTGAAACGTGTAAATGGTGCGCCTCCTTCGATTTATCAATATGTACCATTTACTTGCAAAGGCAAACAAGTTATGACAAGTTTGAAGAGAAGACCTCTCCAAAATCACAAAAGTACACCCATTCAGTTTAGTTTTACAGTAATCACTTTATAGCAGCACTATGCCACTTATGCTGAGCAGTGGCAACCAAGGCTTTTGTGGCCACAAGTGGTAATTACATGATTTTTGTGCCATAAATTCAGCTGGGCTTCAAGTCTGAGCAGCAAAGACTACAGGGTACTGGAAAATTGCCTGTCAACTGCTCATGCAACAAGCTCATAATAATGTGAATCAGCTTTTTTTTTGTCCACAGCAACAGGTAACTTAGTGCTACATGTCCTTACATTGAAAAAAGCTCATCAGTTTACACATTGTTAGTTTAACTTACACCATTCACTCTCCTACTGTCAGGATATTGAATCTTTTCCACAAACAGCAATGAAAGAAAAATGGAATTCCACATCAAACTGCCACTGCAATGCCAGCCCGATCTCACGAGGATTCGTGAAACTGTCACGTAAGTTTTAGTTTCGGTTTCGTGCGCACCAACACGATTTCGTCATGTTTTTCGTGCCGCTCACCACGAAATGCGCACCAATGTATTTTAAACGGCGGACTTTTCGTGCCACCCAGAACGTATTTCAAACGAATGTGTGTATTATATTTTTAATGTAAAACCATGGCGAATCCAACGCTATATTTTGCATGACATCGTCCCTAACCATAACCCTAACCATAACCATAACCCGGTGGTACACTTACCTTTTTTTTTTTTTTTTTTTTTTTTTTTTTTTTTTCCCAATTTGCATAGGAATTTCAAGAATGTCCGGCGGCCGGCGGCCGCAAACGCGATCACACAAGCAGTATACGCCGATGGACAGCTTAGATCGTCATGAATCCGCTGGTATAAACCACTTTCAGCTGTGATTACCACAGCGGGTTTCGTTGTGAGCAACACGAAAAACATTTCGTGGTGAGCGGCACGAAAAACATGACGAAATCGTGTTGGTGCGCACGAAAAAGAAACAAAAAATTTACGTAACAGTTTCACGAATCCCCGTGAGACCGTGTTGGCAATGCACTTGACCAATACACAGCCATGGAAAAAAATTATTAGACCACCTTGTTCCGCAAGAACAGTTTGAAACTGACTTCTTGAGGCTGGTCTGAAGACACACAGTGAACGGAAGAAGCCCTTCGTCAACAAAAGGCAGAGGAAAGTCCGGTTACCCTTTGCACAGGGATTGAACTGTTGATGATTGGGCTAAGGTTCTCTTCAGCGATGAATCCAGTTTTCAGTTGATGCCCACTCCAGTCAACTTACTAGTTAGGAGGAAGCCTGGAGAAGCTACAAACCAGACTGTCTTGCCTCTACAGTAAAACAGAGGTGGGTCAGTGACGATTTGGGGGTGTTTCAGTATGGGTGGAACAGGACAAATGCAATTGTGTGAAGACCGAAAGAATCAGATCATGTACAGGACTACTCTTGAAAACAGTCTTCTCCCATCAGCTGGAAAACTCATTTCTGCCTCGAATTACTGAATTTTCCAACAAGACAATGCCCCTTGCCACATGGCAAGGTCAGTTCAAGCCTGGATGGAGAACCAGAACATTGGAACCATGCCTTGTCCTGCTCAGTCACCAGATATAAATCCAATTGAAAGCCTATGGAAAATCATCAAACGCAAAATGGAGCACCACAAGCCCAAAAACAAAGCAAATTTGTTTAAATTTGTGCAACAGGAATGGGCTGCTGTGACAGCAGAACAATGTCAGAAGCTGGTGGAGAGCATGCCAAGACGCATTGCTGCAGTCATCAAAAACAACGATTATGCAGTCAAGTACTAACTCCTGTGAGTATCATGTGACTAAAACAGACAGAAAAGAAAAGATGAAATGCCTAAAAGCACTGTTTTTGGCAGTACAATGCTATAGCTATTGATAGAAGATATTAAGTGATTTTGATTATTATCAAGAAAAACATGGAAAATGTCTAGATATCAGCTCTTAAATTAAACTCTGATGAGCTATTTTTTGGTATCATTATATTTGTTCAAACAAATGCAACTTTAGTTGTATCAGGCATTAAAATAATCAAGAAATTGACAACAAAAAAAAAAGGTTGGTCTACCAGTTAGGTACAGCCAATGCAGTACCTAAATCCAATTGAGCTGATTTGCTTATGATGAAAAACTAGCAAACCAATAAAAACTGCTGTCACAGGCAAACACCAAGCAAGTCCAACTACACAATAGCAAGCCAGCTAATATTACTTACTAATCTAACAGTATGAAAGATGAGCCATTCTCACTATGAGGAGTCAGTTCACCACCAAAATTATTTTGAAGCCATTATTATGAGGTAAAACAATTACACAACGTTAGTTTAGTAATTCTGTATTAATAACACTAGCATCTATAAGAAAGCAGAAAATTCTTTGTCACATAAATACCTGTAGCCATCAGCAGCTGGAATATCTATGCTGGAGCTGCAGTCTCCAGTTTCTGATCCACAGCGCTTTACAGATTGATTTTCAAGCGTTTCCTAGGCTACATCCCCATTCAGCAGGGATACAAACCAACATGGGAGCAGCACAGACACATTAGCTGGTGTGGTCTTATAAGCCAGTCTTATTATCTCTTTTTTTCTTGGTTCTCTTTTTGGCCTTTGTGGGTGTACAATGGAAAAACAGGATTGTGAAAAAGTAGAGGAGGACTACATTCACTGTGTCAATAGATAGCCATGGCCTTTTGTCTGAGTCAACACTTCCAAATCGTGGCATTTAGATATCCAGAGAGGATTTTCGCCTGTGCTGGCCTTCTCATGATCAGCGCTATTATTACCTAGCATGAGATGAAGCCACACTGACTGCAGATAAATATTTATTTTTTCACCTTTTGAATGTCGATCTATTTTAATGACTAATGCACAGTGCCTGTTCAAAACCAGAGACTTTAATATGAGATCCACCCATGGGCACACTTGAGACAGCGAGGATTAAGACACATTCAATATTGATGTTTGAATTGGAGCCGAGAAGAGTAGCTACTGCTGCTGCAAAGGTTGGTGTTCTTTCACACTTTGACTCAAACATATTAGCAAAATAAGCTGAAAGGTTTGGGGCATGATATGACTATAATCCCACTTAAATATCAAGAGCTTGCTTGTAAGCCATGTGTAAGGGCAGTGTGCTGTCTTTCTAGTCAAGGTGTTACACATCCACACACGCCTTGTGACATGCAGCAGATGGATTGAAAATGAAAGTGAATCTCTGAACAGTTTTTCCAGTGGAGAGTCACTGCAGCATAAGAGCAGAAGAATCAGTGAGCTGTTGCCATGAACAGTGATAATGAATGTCACTCTTCATTTCCATGCAGCTGTTTGCCTACCAGTAATCTGCATCTAAATTGGTAATGAAATCCTCTATTATCCAGGTTTATCCTAAAGTACCAAATGCAAAGCACAGCTACAACTGCAAAACACATGGAGATTTTTTGAATTTGATGGTAAGCAGGACTACTACTATGACTACAATATTCATCACTGATTCATGACTGATGATACTAAAGAGCTGTAATACCTACGGCACTGTATGATGACTTTGTGGAGTGATGTAGTAGATGTACAGCATACTATATATGCCATCTCAACATTAAGTTAGACCAAGAATATATGTAGAAAGGTAAGCCACCTTAAATGTGTGGGTATGAGTCACTTGATTTTATCACCATCCATGATAGCACAGCTGGTAGTGTTGTCACCTTGTGAGTGTGTATGTGTGTCATCATGGCCAAATGTGGCTCCAGAGACACCTACTGTAGCGGGAACTACCAGCAAAGGTGGTTTGCCAGGCTTTGGCAGGTGTTTATGAGTCTGTCTGTCTTTCTGTCTGCAGACAGATATTGTCAACACAACAGAGTGAGCAGCAGGAAAGAGGCTGTCACAAAACTTAACAGGTGTGTCATCATGGGTCAGCATGTTGATGGGTGTCAAGGCTTGTCTATGCCCACGCAAGATCTCCAATTGATTCATGTTTTCCATGCTCTATAGAATGCACAGAATTTAAGACTTTCAATTAAAAGACTATTTACTGTCGAAGGTCACATAAATTCAATGTTATTTGTCTTCTTTGTCACTGCATTCCACTCTTTACTAAATAATGATTATGACTACTACACCAGACCTAGTATTCCTCTGTTTTTGTTTTTAAAAAATCTTTGCTACTCACATGACACTAGCATTAACATATTTTAATTGACAGTAAAAATACCTATCTATTTAGATTAAATAATAAATAATACAGAATTGGATGTGAAATGAAGAATTAAAAAAAAAAAAACTGTACACATAATTATCCACTGCATTATATAGGGTGGTTTTACATTTTAACAAAATTTGTCGTTGTCACATTTGCATCTAACTGAAAAATATGGAGTAAAGTGTCAGTATGTCACTGTGGTTACCAAGGTAGTAGACAACTTGTAAAAACAGATTTTAATTAGCAGTGTAGAAAGAGGAGAGCGTTAACACAGATCAGTCACCAAAAAGCCACAACATAGTCATGTGGTGAGACAGTAGATCTCTGTGAATTAGCTGCTACTTTAACTGAATATACAAGGGACAAAGTCAGC
Organism: Acanthochromis polyacanthus; assembly: GCF_021347895.1. NCBI lineage: Eukaryota > Metazoa > Chordata > Actinopteri > Pomacentridae > Acanthochromis > Acanthochromis polyacanthus. The sequence goes on along the minus strand of NC_067125.1, from coordinate 37,815,485 downwards.
TCAGGCGTGTTCCTTGCCACTAACTGTACACCTGCAAATACAAAGTCAGAGCAGAAAAGTGTGAAAGCACACCGAGCAGGCCACATCACTGGGTTTAACGGACACCCTCTGGCCTGTAAGAAAACAGTATTCACTCACATAGTAAAGCATAACCTGCTGTATTTGTTTAAACTTTCTGAAAGAATATAAGGGAAGGAAACTAAAACTTCACAACGTAAACAGAGAACTCATAAAATAAAACAAGGTTTTTGAAGAAATTGGATATTGAAATGAAATAAAATAAGGCAGCTATGGTAAAATCACTAAACTTACAAAGTCGATGCCACTAAATTTCAGGCCGCTACCGCTTTCAGACCAATACTGGAAAAAAGTGCTTAGCTGGTAAAATGCTACATATTCAGCACTGGATTCTGGCAGGCACACCAACCAACTCATTAAACCTGTGCTCTCATCTTACGATGTGCACCATCTATTCTTTTGTTTCACTAAGCTTGAGAAACAGGTTCTTTGCTACATTGCCAAAAGGAAACTTCATTCTTTGACGTATCCATTAAAATGCAGCAGTGCGCCACAGCTAATAAAAGGAGACAGAGGACAACAGCATGACCACCTAACGGCATCATAAAGTTAGTGAGGGGAGCATAAATAATGGAACACTCATTTTCTCAAACCGCCTTGGTCTAGTTGCTAGAGCTTTTACCGTTGCACAGATTTCTGTCGGGCAGCATGGAAATCAGTTTGGAATATTGGTACAAAATGTATGAATGCCACGTCACTGACTATATAAATTAGATGCATTGAAGCTGTAAAGTAGTTCTGTCAGAAAGGAAGATAAAGTGTAGAACCAAAAGGTAAAAACAATGTGTGAATGCACTCCGGTAATGGTATAATGCAAGCCCGCCTCACCAGAAGAGACATTCTGACTGATGGCATAAATTTCTACAAAGTCGTACCTAGACCTCAGTCTGTCTAACAAAGACCTTGCTGAGGCTGTAAGATGAGTTATCTATGTGAGGTTGCACAGGCACTTAGAGATGGCGCTAGAAGAAAAGCAGGATCAAAACATGACCGTGTATCAAGTTTCATCGGAATCAATCATATAATTATTTTACTAAAAACAACACAGTAAACCTCGTGGCAGCACTTTAGGAAAAATCCATAGGATAGATCATCATCGAGACCCAAAGTTTTGAGCGAATCCATAAAACACATATAATAAATATTTAATTGGATATGTAAGATTTTGTCCTACTGGCAGATGACAAGAAGATTCACTGAAATCTGGAGGTTGCATGCTCAGGTGACTCAAAAATATATTTACAAACCTTAATGGCAATCCACTAAGAGTTGTTGAGATACACTGATCAGCTAAAACATCATGACTATTCACAGATGAAGCACTTAAAGACTCACCATCCAAAGCGCAAGCAGCACTTTTGGACCTTAAAGCGATGGAAGGAGGTTGTTTGGTACAGTAAGTTCTATTTCTTGAATGACTGACCAGTGGTGTGCTGTGTGCTCAAGAAAGTGATGGCATCCGGATACACTGCAGGAAGAAAACAAGCTGATGTAGTATGAAGCTTGGAGCAATATTCTGTTCAGAGACCAGGGGACCCGGCATTAACCTCTGAAAAGGGATGTTGTCTTTTTTTATCAAACTGCCAAAATTAGACCATTTATCAGTACCAGTAACTGTAAAAACAGAGGGCATTAGCAGACTTTGGATCCTTGAAATACTCTCTATAGGACAAGTATGGAAACAAATTACGAATAGAAGTAAATATCTATAGTAGGTAGAGCCGCCAATCATTCCAGTATGATAACACCTGGGGGCACCTATGTAGAATAATGTTGTATATGTATATGATTCCACATTTTTTAACACTTGTAAAACAAATATTATTAAAAAGAAAAAATAGCAACAAGAAATATAACTTTAGTTATTTTCTTTATTTTTAGGATTCATGGCATCATAAATACTCATACATTTTTGAGTACTTTCCACTTCTAACCATGGCTGCATTGCTTCCGCAGAGGTGCAGGATTTTACTACTGCAGTGAAAAATGAGCCCACAGTGAGGAAAAATATTACAGGAGCAAAGAAATGTCCAGAAATTGCTTGGAGTTCAGAGGGTCACTGTGGACATCAGTTAGATATGTGGCATCTGCCTTAACACTGGCAGACCAGGTGAAATCCAGGTGTTGACAGCTCAGAGCTGTTGTGGCAATACACGCAGAAATAACAGCATATTAGGCAGGAGACCACAATGTTTTTATGATCAGTGTATTTTCTGGACCAACCAATGGATCAGCATTGCCCTTCCTCAAGTCCTGCCACTAACACAGTCAGAGAAAAATGTTCAAATAAGAGCATTCAAACCCAGTGTATGCTGCCTGTCAGTGGGTCTACTGCAGTGCAGTGGCAACTAAGTTTCCAAAGTGCTAACTGAGGCATGACAGTGACCTGTCAAACACCACCCTTCCATCATTTCCCTCAACTATTGGACAGAAAAGTGGAGTAAACAGACATACTGCAGGAACCACCAACACCCCTCATACCCAGGATGCACCTCTGCAACCTCAGCCACTGATCTAAACCTAAGGAAGTCCCAGCAAACCTCATTGCAACAGAGCAACATTCTTAGTCAATAAGAATCAATCGAAACTACAGCCTTAAACCCCTTCATCGTACAGCCACTGAAGTCATAGTAGTAATGTATTGCGACAATGACTCCATTTCCCACTACCCTGCACTATCCCAAAAAATCCCCAGATGACTGACTCTCTCCTTTCTTCTTCTGTAACTACTGGAAAACTATACACCAAACCACATGCATAAAACATTCAGGCATCAAGCAACTAGTTCTCCTAATGTAGCTCCTACCTAAGACAGCAATGTATGTGTTACTGTGTGTGAACATTTATTTCTAAATGTGTGTGGGGCGTGAGATAGAGCCCTCACGGTGGACTGCCACTGTCACACTGATGGGGGAACAAGCCATGTCAGGGGAGCGGGAGGATAGTGCTGCATTGGTGAGACTTACAGCCAGGATAAATCTGGCCTGTGTGAAAAAGAGCCAGGGGTGCAATTACACAGAGACAGAGGGACAAAGAGATGGCAGTTTGTTTGCCACAGCATGGACACTGTTGCTCAGTGAGAGTGAGAATGGAATCTATTTGCCATAGAGAAAAGACACCGCTCTCCCTTTTTGTCTCTTGGCATGTCCATCCGCTGTCCCACAGCACATGCTCACACACTCCATTGTTATGGCCCTATTTCTCTCTGGACACCTCTTTGCGTCTATTAATGGCAACTGTACCGTCCGATCTTTCATGTAGTCCCTCATGTTTGAAGGTCAGTGGCAGCCTGACATGCACTCAGATGAGGGAGAACTTGGCTGAAACAGATGACAAATTCTGATTCACATACAGGAGAAGAGAGAGTTAATTAGTTTTGAATGTGGTCTAGATTGGACATGCCAAATCAATTTCATTAAATCTAAAGCTAACAGCAATGGGTAATGTTCATGGAACAGCTCAACTCCCTAGATGTTGTCATTTAGGTGCCATGATTAATAGAACAGTACACAATCCATCATGGAGAACTGAGTTTTTACTGTGGTCTACATAATCTTGTCTGCTTAAAAACTAAAAGGATGAGATGTGATTGATAAATGTGATGATTACTGTATGGAATGACATCTCAAAAGTTTCACCTGTAGATTTAGCTTAATGTCATTGAGTGAAAGGTCTGTTCATTATTTTAGGCAATTTATTTTAATTCCCAACACAATTCTTATTTCACTACATTGTCACAACATCCATCCATCCATCCATTCTCTATACACCGCTTTATCCTCACTAGGGTCGCGGGGGGCGCTGGAGCCTATCCCGGCTGACTCGGGTGAAGGCAGGGGACACCCTGTCACAGGGCTACATATACAGACACACAATCACACCTACGGGCAATTTAGAGTAACCAATTAACCTCAGCATACTTTTGGACTGTGGGAGGAAGCCCGAGTACCCGGAGAAAACCCACGCATGCACAGGGAGAACATGCAAACTCCATTCAGAAAGATCCCAGGCCACACTCCTGGATTTGAACTGGGGATCTTCTTGCTGCAAGGCGACAGTGCTAACCACTACTCACTGTGCATCCCGTCACAACATACAGTAGTCTCTATTTTTATAGACATTTCTTAGGCAAACTTTTGGCTCACAAGATTAGTTTTAGAAATATTGCAACAAATAATGCATTAATTCCACTACACAAATCATTAGAAAGTTTGCCCAAGTTTTTATATTAATCATGTTATACAACCTTTTTAAAGGCCAAGCAAACGCGTAAGAAGGTAAGCCATTACCCAAACTATCCATCGCAGCTGTAAGTTATACTTTGCATATCTACCTCCTATCTCAGACTTTATCTCCTCATCATAATGCAAACATGAGTTTTTTCAATGCAATATTTAAGTGTGCGTATACACACCTTCTCTCCCTTTACAAATAACAGATTGTAATAATTGGCTAGAATGAGGAATCTGTTTAAAAGCTGTCTGGTTGTCTAGGAGCCCAAGTTGCTCCCTCAGGTAGAAAACAAAGTCATAGTTGGGTTTAACTGTGTCACTACATCCTCAGATCTCTGTAACAGCATTTGATAGGTGGCATGTTTCATTACCATTACAAATGATTTCCAAAACTACACAAAAAACAGACCAAAGATGTACAAACCCATTTTTATCTAAGGGTTGATCGGCTTCATAACTAAGGGTCAAACTGTAGCCCTCTTTCCTTTGATATATGAAGAAAGGTACTATTTTTAGTCAAAAAAAATCACTCTGATATTTTAAGTCTCATTAAAACAGGAAAAAATGACTTTAATAGAACTGTTGTAGTAAATACAATTGAGATACCTTTCAGTGCTTTGTGCAGATGTATTTAGTGGTGGGGCCAATACCCTAATGCTTAGCACAGAGTATACAGTGAAAAAGGCAAATCAAGCTTTATAAGATGTTCATCACAAGTTGATTAAAATGATTTTATTGTTGACTAGATTTACTGTTCACAACTGTAGGAGCTACTGTCCTGCTAAAATTTGTTGTAGAAAGCTATCAACTGTTGACAGGTCAAGGTGCTGCTGGGTATTCGATAGTTCTGTGGTATACTCAGAGTGACAGTGAAACACTGTTTAATATGTTGGAGAAACTTTTTGGGAACAGATATTCTCTATAAATAGCAGTGGAGTTTGAAAACAAGAGCACTGTGTGTATGAGCTTGCGTAGGAGACGCAAAGAATAAAAAAAGAGACCCAATGTGTCAGAGAGAGACAGAAAGGCAACAAGAGTCAGGGAGAGAGTGAAGAGGGGATACAAAGGCTAATGTATCAGAGAGAGATATCTTGTCTTTGTTCACCTGAGAAACTTTGCAGCTCAAGGACATTGTGTGTGTCTGTGTTGCTTGGCAGGAAACATACGGAGAGGAATGAAAAATTGCTTTTAAGAAATGACGCTTCTCGCTTCTGAAAACATTCAAATCTGAACATAAAAATATTAAATGGGCTCCCGTCTTAATCTGATTGCCACCGCACAGCATCTTGGATTGACTCAATTTGAGAGCTGCAGTGAAAACGCCCCTGTCTATTATCTATTTTGTACAAAATGTACGCCTAATGGAAGTGGAAGTTTGGCAAATGAAGGGTATTCATTAGTTATCTGTCACTGAACATCTATTTTGAAAAATACTTACTGATGGTGTTTCTCAAAACTTAAAATTGTCGGGGGGTTTTTCATGCTGCTTCTTTATTCTCCCTGTAACCAACAGTTCTTGGCCTGCTACTCATTACACTATCAGCTGGAAACCTAAGAGGCAATGTTCTCATATATAACAACAAGAAAGCACAGCTGAGGCTGAGGGGAATGTCAATTTGTTTTTTAAATGTTTATCCATAAACCAAAGAATTGGACCAACAGAAATTCTGAGCAGATGTGGTGCTGTGGTGCTGAAAGGAAAAGTGAGGGAATCGTCCAGATTGCTGTGATTCATCCTCTGGGGACCATGAATATTTTAATGGCAAAACTCCCAAATGCTGTTAAGAGAGACAGACTGACCGTCACACCAATATTGCCATTCAAAGAGTCATGTCTCTAACATTGAAAAAAAAAAGAGAAGAAGACGAAAAAGGAACAATATAAGCATCCTGGTTGTGCCTAAACTGAGAAGCAACAGCTCTGAGCAGAGATTACAACGGCATATGTATACAGTAAAATGGACTATCTAGTGTGGGTAGCGTTGTTAGCACATTCACGGTAAGAACCTAAAGGGACAGCATATATAACAAGTGTATACTCTAAGTAAAGGTCTGCAATGACTGTTGTGTTGCAGGATCTGAATTTCAGTCTTACTGTTTCCACTCAATGATAGGTCACAGAATTACTTTTAAAAATGTTAAAGCTGTTATCAAATATGAGCTTTAGCAAGACCATTACTAAACCGCTGATCTAATTTGGATATGAAGAAAGAAGATTGCAGGTGTAAACACTTTCTTTTTTTTCTGGTTAAAATGTTGACGCTACTAAGTGCCTGGAGCAAAATGTTTCAAAACATATAGCGTATGAAGTATCAGTAGAGAGCTGGCACGCTTGAGAGAAGGTGAAGCATCAAATCCTGGAGTTAAGCCTTGGCCTCAGAGCACTGTCTCCTGTCTCCCCAAGGATCCACTCCAGAGCTGGATCAGCATGCTAAGTGAGATCCTGTACAGTCGGAAGAGAAACTACTAGAACACAGGGGGCTTAAGCATCCACTTCACTGTGAATAGCCAACAACAGGGTTTAACTTCATACTCATCCACTAAAGGCTCTGGCACTAGACATGCGGTTTATGAATTTAATGAGTTATTAATATGATGAGTTGCTACTATCAATTAAAAAGTACAACTGAGCTTTTTTAAACTGAAATAAAAAAAACATCAAAATAGTTAAAGGTTGAAATCAGCATAAAATGATTCCTTTAAATTGATTATTACCTTTGTACAAATTCTGTTATGCAAACATCTTTATTTACATATAAAAAAACCTTAATCTGTTTAATTCTAGCCATCTCCATGCTGTTCATGCATGCATTAATATATATGTAGAATAAATAAAGTATAAATAAACTGAGAAGCTATACAGATGGACGGCTGTTTTACTACCCTGAAGTCGTTCCACTTAATAAATTCTAGAGCGACGGGGTCATTTTGCTCATCAGTAACAGATGTGTTTGGTTTTGTGGATGCTCCACCAGCGGTAGGCATAGCTGCTGTTAAATGGAGCTTAACAATAGTTCAATCAGGAAGACGACTTCATTCACTCTCCTCCGCACCTTCATTCATTACTTCCTCTCCAGACCTCTTGGCTCGTATCCATTCACATACTCACCTGCTTGTCTTTCCTATCCTATCACTTTCAAATCCAAGCAGCAGCTTGTTACAGCTGCACTTCACAACACTGTGCAGGTCTACAGTACAGTCTGAATGAGCCCCTGCAAGGCTGACAGATCGCATAAAATCCTACCACAATCTGCATCATGTGTGGCCAGATCAGTGTTTTACTGCTTGCTAAATTGTTTGAGATCAACTTCACAAAGGCCTCAGTAGTGCAAAAGCTGTATATGAATTCAGTTTTATATCAATACCCTCCAATCTACAGTTATTTCCATTCCAGCCTACCTTTCAGTTCCTTAACACTCCAAGATCCTAAGATTATGTAGGAAGATCCACCATTTGAAACTGAAAGTGACATGGAAGTATTAATACCACCGTGGCCGCCATGTTGGGTCTAGCTGTACCCTAAGCAACCACTGCTCAAAATCACTAATTACAAATGCCTAACATTAGTCCAATTAGCGCTCTGTTCTATTTTCTGAGCTTTATTTACATTTCTTGAAATTCGTACAGTATATGTGGTACTACAAGTTTCTGCTTTTTTTCAGACAGAACAGCAACATCGAATTAAGCAAGACAAAACAGTACAGATGAACAGGAAAAGAAAAAGAAGGAACAAAACAAACAAACAAATAAACAGAAATAAATAAATAAAACAAATTCCACTCCAAATTTCTGAATGAATCCCTGCAAATTGTCCACTCTCGGGTATAATAGTAAACCAATAGTCTTCAAGCAATGACTGTATATGGTATGTAGGCATGAAAATAAATGGGCGTATCCTTAAGAGATAATCGTCAGTGAATCAATACGAACAAGGCAGGATTCCATCTTTCAGTGAACACAGATTTTTGGAGTCTTAGTGCTTAGAGGTAATCTGTTTCATTTGGTATATGTCCCACACCTGATGGACAATTAGCGCTCTGTTGAGCTCTGCTGACAGCTCCTGATTCATGCATCCAACCTCCACTCACTCCTCCACTGTCAGACTCAGAGTAGTGACAAATCTTTGTGGTAATGTTACCACAATATAGGTGTATAATTGATATCTGACTTCAAAAAATGTCATCAATATGTACTATCCAATAACAAATCAAAAGCATCAGTTTCCTATATATGTCCTGCTTGCACCCAGTCTAGTCCTTCAGAGGAACAAACGACTTGAACCCTTACAGCTGTTGTAATCTGCTGGTTTAAAGGCGTCTGCACTGTGGGCTATTAAATTGCTGCTGCAATCACCTCCAGGAGCTTCCCCCTCAGATCGCTGCTGACCTGAGAAGCGATCAACCAAGGCCTGATTAATGGGTCTCTAAGCCTCCTCGGAGGCAATCACGCTGAGAAGGCTGGGCCAAACAGTAACAAATGGGATACTCAGCAATCATCCTTTATTGCATCAATAACCCCAGTTATCGATCAATCAGCATTAAAATTTTAGAGGAGAAACACGCCTTAATTGTTGCTGTGCGACATGTCTTTATGGCACGTTTAAAGATTTGTGCTTGCATTTTCACACACAGAGCCTTCGATTCATTCAAGGGTTAAGAGAATAAAGATCTATATCACCCCATTTGTCTGGGGGTAACATCAGGTTGCCATAGTGATCAGCATGCGCAGAGGCTAGCTGTGACTGATGACTTTAAGAAATTGAACTTCTAGGTAAGCGGCACAATACTTAAACTGATTTTGTCACTTGAAGCTAAGGTGGTGCAGCAAAGATTTCCCTCCTTTTAAGTCTCCAAGGAAGTATTATGGGTCATTTGGGCTGAGAAGGAGAGACTTGTCTCTGTCTAAATGGTGTGGTGGTGGCGGAGGGGGGAAGCTTTTGCTGGTGCATCTCAGGGAAGGAGGCAAAGATTGCCCTCATCAATCTAATGCCTCTTCTCCTGAGGTAATCATTTCCACAGAGAAACATGGCATCTCATTAGGGTGATTCGTTCTCAGTGTCAGTCAGCCTCAGACACCTTCACAACGAGAACTCTGGTGCAAGAGAACACACACTCTAAGATTATTAGACAACCTGATAGCACAGGGTTCACACCTACAGTACATTAGTGTTATTGGTGAAGTATTACTTTCTATTTCCGAGCAGCATTTCATCGTAGCTGGACAAGCTGAGTGGAATCTGTAAACTAAATTTTAAAGATATATTTTTGAGAAACTAGAATAAATCAATGTCAGTCACTCTGCTGATTATCTACCAATTAAAACGATCAATAGGCAGCAGTAATATATAGTGTAAACTACATATTTTTTGCTTTCAGACCATTACAAGATATATTGCCAAGGGGCACACATAGGACATTTTTTAAACTTCAATATGTTACTGTTAAATTTGTAAGAAAAAATAGAGGTTATATGCCACAGAGCACATAACTTTATGTCAGCAATATGTCACAGCAATGTGTAATTTGGTTTTAAAGAGCTCAAAACTGCAACTGCCCGCTGAGAGAAAACCTCAGCAAAGTGATGGAGTCTACATAGCAGAGCATGACCTGACCTTTATGACACGCAAGAAACAACTTAAATGCCCTGCAGGAAAACACAAACACATTTGCACACATTCACAAGCAACCCCAGAGTCTCTGTTCTCTAACAGTGTGTGGAAATCGCAGACTTGAAAAAAGTCGTATCACAAAGGCAAAGTGTGAGCAGGCTAAAACACAAGAGGGCTTTTATGGATGTCCCATTACAAGCTTTATTTCTTTGCTTGGGGCCTTAGCCTATCCATCTTCCATACTCTGCTTTCAAGTGAACAAACTCCTACTAAAATCATCTACTACTATACGGGTGGGACTTTCAAGCAGAGATAAAAGTAGAACAACACACCTTTGCTTGTTACAAAACACACAGAGACTGTTTAATAATTTATTCTCTAGTATCAGGTGAAGTTCAACTCATGGGATAACACACCTTTACCCTTTTTTTCTCACCTCATCTGCATCTCACCTCTCTCTTTCTGTACCTAACTCTGCAAGAGCAGATAAATGAAATGAGGGTTGGCGTGTTCCCTGGACATTTTAATTAGCTGCTCTTTAATTCAGCCTGACCCTCTTTCCACTTTGATCGGCCAGCGGGAGCTCTGATAAGGACCTGCCACTCACATGCAAACACTAGGGTTACTCAACAGCAAATTGTTTCTTTGCCATTCGCAGATGCTCTCTACCTGTGCTGTCAGGGGAGAGCTGTTCACGGCTCAGTGAAACCCAAAAGCCCAGTGAGAATCGAAATATGGCACATGAGCTGTGCTCATTCATCCCAGCTTTCCATTCACTCCAGCATAGACCAGGACAGGATTGAATACAAATGCACTCCTTGATTATTAGGAGTCCGGAGATTAAAGTGTAGCAGCATTAGGTGGCAGCTCCAAAGGCAAAAAATGTGTTTCATTTACTCCTGAAATGGCATGAGTCCTGAGCTTCAGGAGAACCAGCTCAAAGCAGAAAAATAAGAAATGAAACTTTGTGTATTTGTGTATCATCCCTGGAGACAGTTACATCAGATACCTTTGATCATGTCAGGCTCTTCAGCACCATAAAATAGGAAATAATTCGTGTCACACTGTTTAAGACTGAGGGCCTTTGGAGTACCTCTTCCCTAACTTTAACAGTATGTATCAGAGGCACACACAGAGTAACAGAACCATAGTTGCAAGACAAAACCTCTTGCTGCTCTGTGCACACTAAGCTGTGCCAAGCTACTCTGTTTGCCCCCTTACGGCAAAGAGCACAGCCGACTGAAATCCCCTGATCACAACTGTCTCATTGTATAAATCAGGCTGTTTAAAAGTGCAAGTTTCCAAAAAAAAAAGTGTTATTTAAAAGAAAAATTATTTCAAGTTATTTCATTTTCCAACACTTCTCTTGAAATGTGTTGCTGTGTACAATTATGGGTGATGATCTCTACCAAGGCAGGAAGTTTCTGGCTTTACCACTGCTTGTACAGATGCATTTACACTTCGCTCATACTTAGTGTACTCAAAACAAACCTTCGACATTTTAGAACCAATCTGATTTTAGGACATGAAACCTATTTTTTGACCCACTAATACCTTTAACCAGCCCTAATCAGTCAATTACAAGCAGAATCAAACGGAACACAGTGTGTTTGTCGACTACAGTGCACCATCAGCACCACTGTCTTCATGCTATGATCCAAATCTGACCTCCTCAGCCCCATTATCATTAGATCCAACAGGCAAAGCAGACCCATCTATCAGCCAGCTTACCCGATGACAGCAGCCAGTTTCTGTGTGACTGTGACTGGTGGTCCTTCCAATTTGTAAATGGGATTGGAAAGTGTCTACAAAAGCTGAAACAATACCACCCCTCACCACACTCTGCTGGAGCCAGCTGTCGCGTCTAGCCTTTCTACCCGCCGTTGCCCTTCACTCTTGCACTCCATTGTATCTGGAGATGCTGTGTTGACTTTGCTTGCTACACTCACTCATCAAACTCCTTCTCTAGTTCTCCCACTGTTCCTAATATCAGCAGTATCAAGTGTCACTCCCTGCCTCAGTTCTTCTCTCCAAATCCTCAGACGGTCTCCTTTTTCCTCTTTCTCTGAACCCATCTCTCTTCTCCTTATTATCTCTTATTCCCTTCAGGTGTGCCTCACACCTACAGTCTTTAATTTTTCTCCCGCTTGGTTTTTCCTTTCTTCGCCATCTGTTATTTTGCCTCTCCTTGAAACTCATCTCCTATCTCCCTCTCCGTCCTGTGTTTCTGATCACAGACACCTGTACCTGTAGAGAATATTCATTGCCATTCAACAGGTACTATGGTAGTCTAGAATATGCCATGGTTGAAGACTCAAAGACACGAGCACTGAAGAAAAACAATAAAATCAGTGAATTACGACGACAGATTTGTGCCACGTTGTTTAACAGTGAATATTTCATTTACTTTCATAGACAAGGTAGCAGACATTACAGTGCACATTCATAAATATCAGCGATGCAAGTGGCAGAGAAGACCTTATGGAGGTGATGTTTCATGGGTTTGGATTTTCCAATTATACACTCTGTGTCCCGATAAAGCCCAGCAGCAGCTCAGAAGGCTGACAAAAAACACTGCTCCATGTTCACTGGTTGCACAGCATTGTAAGAAAAAAAAAGGAAACCTATAGTTGTATCCATTTTTTAAACATAAAGTCATGTACAGTATCTGTGAATGAAAGCCATGCAAAACATCATCCATCATAGGCTTAAACAAGAGTGACCTGCTGTGTGTTTTTCACCACATCTGCTGCCCTAAAAAAGAATCAATTGGATGAAATACCAGACTATAAGCACAGCAAATTTACGTTGGCACGAGTATTCTTAAATTAAAATATATTTGCTACATTCATTTTCATCTTTTTTTGCTGAATACAGATTGAAATGTTTTAGCTTCTTCCTACAATAGAGCTGTCTACTGCATACTGACAGCTTATTACATCTAACTGATGAGATGCCACCACTTAGTGCAAGCTGAAAAGACCAGTCTTCACTGCAAATTCTTTAGCCCTACATAATTCAACTCTGCTAGGGATGCAATGACTCACTTTATGTCAGGCCAATTACAAGTGCTTACATGTGGGTTCTTGCTGATACCAAGCACAAATACAAATACTTCATAATAATGTTTCAGTTCTGACAGTAAGGTGTTATATCATCAGAGACATTGGGCTGACACTACTAGTCCAAATATTCGCGGTGAAGCTGAAGTCCTAATTTTTTTCCAACAAGCTGTTGTGCTTTCTCACAGAGTTGAGCAGCTTTGGTAGAACAGTTTCTGCAACAGCTGTGAAATTCATACTTGTGCTCCAGTACACTGAGAAGACTACGACAAAACTCCATGTTTTTTTGTTTTTTTTTACAGTTTTATATTGTTAATGAGAATGTGTTTTAACTTGTTTACTTTATAAGGTGTCCTTGGGTGTTTTGAAAGGTACCTGGAGATAAAATGTGTTGTATATCATGCACAACTGACCACTTGCTCTTTTCACTCCTCCAGTTCAACAGAGAAAGTACATAAGTAAAGAATTAGACTTCTGGAATTCTATTTAATATTGCTCACTCCTTACTGCAGTAACTTTATCATACAGTAATCCAGATATTTGCACTCATAAGTCACAGCACTAAAACCACCTTCCTAACACTGTGTAAGTCCCCCTCATGTTACCACAACATGTGTGAATCACCAGGACATGGGCATCGGACCAAGTCTAGTTTGTTGCAAGGTACACTCTAAAAAGTTTTTGAGCTGTACTTAACTTGAAGTACTGTTTGGTGTCTTTTTTTCTGAATTCCAACGATATGAAATTGCTCTTTGTCTTAAACTGGTATAGGAGTTTAAGAAAGTCTAAAAGCTAGGTTAACTGCTCCTTCAGCACTGTGCAGCTGGTGCCCACAGTTCTTCAGATTTTTGTGCTGCTACTCAACCAGCAGGATTACAAAATAAATACAAGGAAAAATGGCAAGTCCAACAACATATTTTACTTTTTATGTAGATAAAGTAAATACTTCAATTGGAAAAAGTGGAAACTTCAAGTTGACCTTACTTTAATTAAGCTGCAGTAATGCTCATTTGAAAGAACTCAAATGATTGAGATACATCTAACTTAAACCAGTACCAATAATATTACTTGCTTAATTAATCTGAATGAACTGATTTCAATTTCATGTTACCTATGAAGCAAGTAATAACAATTCTCTTTTTCAGTGTGGGGCCTCTGTGGATCTTGTTTGTTTCAACACATTTCGCAAATCCTCAATGGGATGAAACCAGAGAAGTTTTGACGTCGGATCAACACAATAAAGTTTCTGTTGTGTTTCTCGAGCCATCCCTCCAGTTTTCACAGTGACTGCTGCAAGAGTGGATGACTTCATCCATGGTGAAGTGTCCTTGGTCTGCAATAATGTGTAAGTGTTTAAAAGTAACATTCACATGAATGCCAGGTCCCCAGATTTTCCCAACAGAGCATCGTATTGTAACCAATGTTATTCACATTACCTGTGGAACTGATGGGTGTGCATTTGAACTATTTGACACAGTAAATAGTCATGGAAATCGGGTGGTGTGAATGTTTCAGTCAGAAGAAGAGCTTAAGCAATTTCACAGAATGTTCTGCAACTCTAAAATACACATACACAGAGCTGTGCAGCTATTTCATGTATTCTTAAATAAATTGTCATTCTGCTAATCTGTCAGTCAGTGACTCAGTAGCTGTTACATCGGATAATTCAGTCTGAGCTCCCTTCATAAGCTGTACTTCACCTTGTAAAAGTCTACTTCTTAACTCTTTCTAAACCCTTAGATCCCTTCTACATTTTCTGCCCATGTAAATTTGACGCGCTGCACCACCGAGACATTCTGTGTGTGAATCATGTATTATCCCTTGTCCTCTGCTCCTGCTTGTATGTCTCTCTTTTCCTCTAATTTCATTTCCCAGTGGAGCTGTCAGGCATGTGGAAGGACCTGTCTACCACATGGTTTGGGGGGGGAGATGAACAATTTATATTCTGCCAGTTGGGCCACAATCACACGGCATCTTCATAATTGGCTGCATAAATATTGAAACAACTATTTAAACAGTTCTGATTAAACACAAGTCAATCAAACAGAAACAATGGGCACAATGAGGAAAAATGTGTTCACATTAGAGAGATGCAGAAATCTAGGCAAGCCTGCAGTGATCAACTAACAGTGTGTTTAAAATAACAGACTGAGAGCTGAAGTTGGGCGCTTAAGCTTCTAATGTTTGATAAAAAGGAGTAAGCATGGCAACGGCTCTGCCTGCATTAGATACAAGTAATACCCATTTAGTGAACATAAACACAAAAAACCCTGTGATCCTTTTATAAATATTTTTTACACTTTGATCTCCTTTCTGTATTCTCACTTGTCCCTAACTCATCGTCTACATTTTTTCCCTCTTTATGACCCTTTTGCTGCCGCACATCGACCATTTTACACTTTAAGTCTCTCAGCCATTCTTTTCTCGACTGCACCTTTTAACAGGAGAGCTGTGTCCTTGTTGATGAAAAAAATACAGCACTGACTTTTGCAGAAGACCAAAGGTATGATGCAGATGAAAACAAGACCTCTTCAGGACCCAGACCTCATCTTTACCATCTCTGCCCTGCACTCTGTGGAGGAAGTATAGCACTCTTCTCCGAAAGAAGCATTTAAAATGTTCTACACTGAGGCATAAAAGGCCCAATGAATCAGTCCCACACCTAGCCTAGCCGCGCTAGACCCAGCTCTTAAGACACAAGGGTCTAGGAACACTCGACAGGGAGGGAGGCGGGCTAAAAGGTTGTCTTTCAAATCACTCTGCAGCAGTTGGGTAGGTATACAACCAATCAGTGCAACGAATAGGCTGACGTAGTTCCTCGAGCGCCGGATTGTGGCTAAGTCCCATTAGCTTCCCAACCAGCGGAGCCAACTGGTATATTAAGGATTTGCCATATCCCGTCGGCATAAGTCCAAATACAGCCATGGCCATAAGTTTGGACACAAGTACCATGACGCTTGTGAATCTTAGAAAATACCACAAAATTGTCACTTACAATATAAATACCAGTCATAGCCATCAACCACAATGAAATATATTTCATTTTGGTTTTTCCCCTCATCTTCGCCACTCTAGTATCCTAGCTCTCAGGACCTGTCATTGCCATCAACCAAAATGAAATATATTTCATTTTGGTTGATGGCTATGACTGGTATTTATATTGTAAGTGACAATTTTGTGGTATTTTCTAAGATTCACAAGCATCATGGTACTTGTGTCCAAACTTATGGCCATAGCTGTACGTCTTTCTTCTCAATGAAACACTTCAGTGCCGTCCTTTGTTTATCTTTCAAGTTGAATTTTAGCTTCAAATCTTTAAGGGCTGTGGCCAAAGCCGAGTGGAAAGATAACTGTTTATTGTGCACCGGTTGTTTCTGTCAGAATCGTTGCGCCTCTGTCGTCACTTAGTTACGCCCGCCTTCTGACTCTACACTTCATGGTGATTGGTCCGGCCAGTTTTAGGAGAATCCAACCTCGAGCCTTATGGAGGGTAACTAGACCCACCCTGGCAGAGAATTAAATTCGTTGCCGTGGGTTGTCTAGCGCGGCTAGGCTACCCCACACCATCACTGTGCTTTAATCATACCTTAAATGCCACAGTCTGGTGATGTAAGGGTGAAGATACAAAAGAAACACGTAATTGTTTACAATTTGTACGATCTAACACATCACCCTCACAAAAGTTTTAGGTTCTGCCGTCTTATATAGCTCAAACTGAATATTGTAATCCTATTTAGCAACGGCAACTCCAAAAAAAAATCCACATCATAACTTATGTTATCAATTATTTCATCTGTTTCTGAATCTTGTAAATCATATTAGAAGATCATATTCGGTCTTCATCATCGCTATCAGCTGATAAAGTTTTAAAGTGAACACTGGCCCAAAGAATTACTGGCATCACTTTTCCATTGGCAGCACACTGGTAGATATTTTTTCAGTTGTTCAGTTTTCAAAGTGAGAAACAGTTTTTTAACACTAGTACAGCATGTTACTACCACTATTAGTGTGGTTGTTGTCAGATAATCTAGTTTTACCCCAGTGTTTTCTGTGAGGTTGTTTCATACAGACTGGTCAAAGGTGCTAAATATCTGCTGATCAATAGCCCCAATTTAAACATCTTTCCTAGATTTCACATATACAGTAACTGTAACTAAATTGGCTGTTTTCTCAGAGCAGAAATTTCTATGCTCCAAGATTTTACCGAGCAGAGCATTTTTAACATCAGTACTGCGGTCGACTGTATTCATTTAATTGTGGGAAGCAAAAATCTTGATCGCAGTTAATACTAATTTAATTCTGCAGTCCACTACTGTGCGAGCCATTGTGATTGACAATAGGAGCCTTCTTTTTCTTCTTCACTGCCTTAGCTGGTGTCCTTATCTGCACCTGCACTGGCATCGAGCTGTGTGTCAGAGTCAGGACCTCTTCCTCTCCACCAGCCTCCTCCTCTCTCCCCTCATTTTGTTTTCTAAGATAATCAGCTGCAGATTGCTTCATCTTTGGAAGACGCAACAGTTAAATGGATTGTTTCACGCTTCAGGTAGAGAGGTAGAGACTGTCTCAGCAAGTGAAGAAGGAAAAAAAATAGCAATACATTTCACCCACAGCAGTTATCTACCACCAGGAGAGGCATCAAAACGGCCTAATGATCGTCATGCACTCTCACCAATGTGACCGAGTAAAAATTAACTCACTTATGAGTGACTCTCATACTGGCAATCGGGAGCCTTGCAGGTAAATAGCGCCTGTCAGGCTAAAATTTAAGTTTGAAAATGGTAGAGAAATATATATATGATGTGTTTGACATGTAAGTTGGTGCAGTTTTCTTAATTTTGCGTAGTGAATGCGTAAATTGATATGTCTGCATCTGCATGTGGGCCATAACAAGCATAGATATAAAAATATAATTCCACTGCAGGAAAAAACTGGTCTTCTCTGTATTCATGTGCAAAATATGTGCATACATTGGTAACATCAACAATCGTTTGAAATGAGATGAAAAATATAGACAAAAATCCAATTTGTGCTTATGAATGCAAGTTATCTTCACTTTGAAAAATGTAAACTGGTAACGCAACAAACAGTTAATCTGAAATGTTGATACTAAATATTTAGAACCACATAATAAGTAACATTAATTTGACATGTAATATGTTACAGACTTCATCCCAGTTGCATTTCTTTGTACTAAGGAAAATGGGAATTTAGATCTTCCACAAAAACACTGATAACATTGCCATCTCTGATAACCTTATCATTTTAATTACAGTCATTGTTGGTGCAACTTATGTTTTACTGATAATTTAATCGCTATTAAACAGCAAAACAAATAAAAATCATGTTTGACTATTCACTATCATGTAAAGTTTCTGGGTCTAAAAATTCCCACATATTTATCATACTGACTCACACATGTTTGTCGCTGAACAGCAATTAGCTAAGCACCAATAGTACATATAAAGACGCCAGATGGTATTTAGGCTGAAGTGGTGCTGTGGTCAGCTTAGGCATCCCAAGCAAGTTCTACTCTGGCCTGCAATACACTGTAGCCGTCTGCCAGAGTCCTTGTACCTGTCTGCCTCAGTAATCTACCAGGGAGCAGACAAACATCAGTGAGCCTTATCTCTACTTCTCAGGAGCAGCCGGGGAAGGAGGCAGGAAAAAAGCAGGTGGCCCGGCGGCAACACAGGCAGACTGAGGCAGACCCGTGAATTCAGTCAACACACCAACAGTTCATGAAACACATACACACACACAAACACAAAAGCACATCAGACTTCCCCTGGAAAGAAAAAAAATTGAGTTCATGAGGTACACGCAGTGTTGTTTCTGCCAAGCAGTTAAAGAAGAATTATCTACGGCCAGTGCTGAGAGCATTGGTGATGAAGTGCAGCGAAGATTAGTTTAATGAGCATGACGTACCAGAACCAGTTCAACATTTTCAATAAGGCGGAGCAGAAGGATTTACACAGTAGCAGTAGGGACTGCTGCAGTTGACACGTACTGAGGGACTATAAAATGCCATCTGCACCAAAGTGATATTTAATACTTGCAACTTATACAAGATTGCACATGTGGGCAATGAAATTGAAACCATCTCACAAACCACTTTCCTTGAGCCAAAGTCAGTAAAAAGTCAAATTCTGTCAGTAGTAGATTTCACAGGGCACTGGTCCCTCAGAGAAATTCAATGTCTTTACAGCATACTGTGTGTTCTGCCATTTGTATTCACAGCAAACTGGAGCTGCCTGTGGGGGAATGTGGTGGCTTAAAAAATATGAAAAGCGTGTTATTCTGCATATGAATATGAATTGGGTTTTACTGTCACTGATACACAGAAGAGTTGGTAATATGGTATAGACTGTATCAGTAGTCCTACTTTCTGAGGTGTGTCTGTGGAGTGTGTATCTTGTTATAATAATTGTACATGCTGATTGTGTCTATCTGGTGTAAGACCTGCACCAACATATGCAATGTGTCAGCGTTAAAATCAATTTAATATGGACTTAAAGGAAAACGCTGTGCCAGTATGAAGGAATCAAAACACTGCTTGATGCTTCTAACACCCTGTTTGATCCTGTAAAACATGATGACTTGATTGGTAATTCAGACCCTCTGAGCATTCACCTATAAGCCTCCTGTGACGCTTTGTGATTTTTGTCTTAACAGAGCCCAGCAGGTAGCATTTGGCGAGAAGCCCCCAGATGATGATGTATTCTGTCTGTGAAATAAAACACCACAAAAACCATACTGAATCATTTTTAATAGGGTCCTGTCTGGCACCTTGTTTTTGTCTAAAAATACAAAATTTCTCCAGCTTTTGTGAGCTGGTTTTGTCAAAAATTAACCAAAATACGAATGTAGGAGAGATCACAGAGAAAGAACAGAGGTTTCCCTGAGAAGAAAGGAGAAAAGAGAGACGCTGCATGTTTAAACTGTCTGTCTGGTTTTATGCTGTCAGTATGAAGGATAAAAAGGTTATATTAATGTCGATACAACACCGTCATCTGGAACTTGCTCACTGACACCTACAACAGGCATGGGCACACAAGCATATACATCCTCACATCTTGACAGAAGAACTGAAATAGACGGTTTTAAAATCTGTATTGATTGTGTGACCTCGGAGATTAGCCTGAAAGATGCAAGATTGTGAGGTTTTGCTGAAAAACTGCTGCGTAACTGACAGGTCAGCTTGATACACAATCACTCAAAAACTGGCAAACTTATACAACTCTGAAATACCGTATATTGTATCACCTTTTGTTAACTCGTTCATGCAAAAAGAGCATTCGTTTTGTTTTTAGCCGTGGTTTAATAGTTGGCCTTCTCTCCAAAGACAAAAGTCGGGCTTTCGTCTCCTTTTAAGGTACACAATGATAAAAACGACAGAATTACTGTGGCAGTTGTTAAGAATTTAACCCATTTTCTTAGCTTGTTGGAATAAAAACTTTGACAAAGTCTGGAGGTAAGTCTGTCCCCATTGTTAAAAAGACACTTAAGCATTATGCAAGTTCTACCTCTAAACTAGAGTGCCAGAGAGGAGCATTGTGCACTGGAGATTTGCAAAATGTTGGATGACTGACACCGACAATTGCTCCTGCAAAAAAAAAAAGAAAAACAAATTCCGGGAGATATGTTCCTTAGCTTTGGATGGAAAATGTCTGCTGAAAATTTGTCATGTTGAAATTGTGAGAAAATGGGAGAAGGGAACTGGAGGAAAAGGTCATCCGCTGTGTCTGTTAAGATCTCATGGGGAGAAAACCTAAAAGCCAAAAAAAGAAAAAAGAAAAAAAAATGCATTTTTCATGGACTCATTTTACATGGACGGACAAAAACCTCTCAGCTAAAGAAATTTCAATAAAATAATCCTCTTTCACGCAAACAGGGCTGAATTATAGTCCAATAAGCAGCTTTTGTTGTCACAACTAAGTGCGGTCAAAACATTTTGTGGTGACAAAAAAAGTCCACTTTTCATTTTTACACACTGTGACGCTCACAGAAAAGAAGTGGTAGGGTGCAGTGAACTATATATGAGCTTTATAAACTAGAGACGCAGACACAGTTTGGACTCTTTAATTACAGGGACTGCAATCAATATTGTAACAGCACCTCAAGCAGCTAAAAGGACAACTTGATCCTGGTACCTGTTTAAATATTACAGTGCATCAGCCTGTGATGTGTTCAAGGTGTTATTGCGTGATGTCAGACTTATTTCCTTTTCTTTGTCACAACCTTATTTTTCCTTAAGCCCTTTCATCTGCTTCTAATTCAGTCAGCATTTTCCGAAATTACTTTCAACAACTCCCAGAGAAGTAGCCCGGACTTCTTGTCTTCGCCAATGCTTTTATTTATAGATAGAGCAAGCAATACAGCATACTAATCACCATAGTAAGAGCAGAAGCGTGCGTTTTCCTGGGCTCGGTTGTGTCTCTCACAAGAGCAACACTTTTGGAATCGCTGACAAAATTTTAGACGTGGGCGGTAATTCAGAGGTCGATCCTGATGTTTACCAATCATGTTGTAGATTGCTGATATTTTACCACTTAAATTAACCTCTTGTTCAGTAAAGAGTCAACTTTACACAGCAGTTTTGGCACAATCTACAGCATAAACCCATAAAAAGCACATTTTCTCTCTGTTTGTGCTGCTGCTTTATTTCAATGATGCTACATTCCTGTACATGATTCTCATTTCAAGTGAAATATTCTCACCTGATGAGCCAAGTTTGAGGCATCACATTAAACGGGAATGGACTTGTGTATTATTTTAGTCAAATTTCAAATAAATTCGGCAGACCTTATTACAAAAAGGTATTCTGTGGATGTTTAAACCCTCTGAAGCCCAAAACCCACAGACTGCTTTGAAAGGTGTGCTATCTTAGTAAAGGTGCCAAAATTACACCACTTATCTGAGCAAGAAACTGTAAAAACAGAAAGAATCATTGGATTTTTAGTTTGAAGTAATCATCTGTGACCTGTCAGTTTTTTCAGGAAAGTTAACCAAATCTGAACCTAAAACTTAGTAACAGTATGTGACAACAATAGAGGGATTTTGGCTGAAGCGTAGGTGAACCATATCATTTTTTTTTCCTTTTTTTGACACCTGTGTAGACCTGGTAAAATGAAAAACTTGACTCTGGTATTCTTCAATGTGTTCAAACAAATAATCAATTAAACTTTTTATTTTTAAACAATTATTGTCATTATATTGTTAAACTGCGCAGGAGATTTCTTTTTAATTCTAGCCGTGTCTACGATGTTTCCAGAGATGCTGGACTTCATACTGTTGTGAAAAATGAGCCCACAATGAGTGAAAATGTGAAAGAAGCAAAAAAAAAAAAAAAAAAGGCCCAGAAATTGTGTTGAGTTCAGAGGGTTAATGATGGATTCATAAATGGGACCTGCAGGGTAAAAACTGGTGACATATCTTGGATTATAATCATTAAAATGAGATATCAGCTGCAGCATTTTCTACAGCGGTTCAACGTTTTAAGAGGAATTTGCTTTAGACTTTTACAAATTTCAACAGCACATACAGTATATACACACAGAAAGTCGATTTACTTCCATTAGTCCCTCTTACACACATGGACATGACAGGCCTCGGTGTCCAAGCCGAGAGCACACAGATGGCAGCAAGCCCTCAGCCTAAACTCATTGTCATTCATTATTTTCTCTCCCTCCGTCACTCTCTCTATGGCGTCATTGAACAGGGCAGGTGAGTGGCTGACAAACACCTTCTCCTACCTTTGATCTCCTGAGGTGTGGGGCTCTAATCCATCTTGCAGCGCAGAAGGCTGTCTGATCTGGGTGGTTGCGGTGGCCACTTAGCTTCTCCTCATCTCACATACACATATAGTATGTGGCCCTTGGATCTCACAGAAGGTGTGTGTATATATATATAAATATATATATATATACACACACACAAACAGTTTGGGCTCTGCACGCTGAGCTGCTGCACACAGGCACTCTGCAAGACAGAAAAAAAAGAGAGATAGGAAATCTGAGTAAAAACGGCAAAGACGATAAATGTGATTTTAGAAAGAACACACATAAGCATATTATTTTGGATTGCAATCAGTTTCACTTTGCAAGCAATCCTTAGACACAAAGACATCCCATTGTTGCGAACAGGAAATCAAAAGGCACATAAAAGCAGGGCTTATCCTTCTTACTATCATTACAATGAACGATACATTTTCAGAAGTGCCTTCAGAACAATGGTATTGCATTATAAATCATATTTCTGGTCCGGTATCAGCTTCTGCAGTCCTATTACTAATGCTGAGGACAGTCATTTATTCAACAGAGAGTAAGTTTAAAATCTGCACTGTAAACCGCAGTCTCAAAGTTCATGGTCCCATTTTGCTGATGGCCTTGTTTTACTGTTTGTCCCTTACTCAGCGAGATACCCTTCCTCTTTATATAGCACATCCAACATTTTTCATACTGTCACTGCACATACTTTGAACAGCTTTTGAAACTCATCAGCATTCAAAACAACGCCTAGCACACAATATTGCAAGACAATTTCCACAGTAAATGAGAAAGTAAATGTCACTTACAAGATGAGCATTAATCTCATGTCATTGCATTTTAATGGCACCCTTACTCGGAGGAGAATTAAACTTCTCTCCAGAGATCAACCTTATCACTTAGCACCAGAGTGAAATTCATCCTCCTGCGTCACAACAGATCCTGCACATATCAACTTCATACGTATTCTGTCATTGCATTCACACACAGCCCACACAGAGACATTTAAATATAAAGTCATGATGTGACCTTGCTAAGTGATCAAATCTTCAGTCATAAGCAGGTTTTTCTAACTTTTATTGCCCCATCTGCGTATGTACTCTCACCGTGATGGTCAAAGATTTAACAAAGGTTGAACTTAAATTATTATTAATGGTGACATAAAAGAAGACAGGTTGATAGACAGCAGTACATGTCAAACCCTCCCTGCACACACCTCTTTCAACACTGAAAAGTTACAGGCCTTTATTGCCAATAAACAACAATGCAGCTCTGGTGGCTTGTCTTTTGCAATTTTTTTTCAGATCTCATTAATCATTTGGTTGATTCCTCGGTCCAGTCACGAATGCTGCTACTTTTGCAATGACAACAGACAAACAGAGCTGCCGATAGCACTGCTACTTTACCAACTCAACTTTGCCCTCAAAGTCCTCCAATGGCTAAAGCTTTTTTACAGGGATGAATCAACTGTTGTGTTCAAAGCTCCGTTTAATTCAGCTAGGAAATCCACTTGTCTGTAATTACTTGCAATAAGTTTTAAAGAATACATGTATCCAGCCTGAGATAATTTACTGTAGGAGCAGAATAAAAGGTTACATCAAATGAAAATCTAAGCTGGTAGAGGGGGATGTGGGGTAAATAGTAATGGGGAAACTTTTGAAGTGCTGACATATGTAAAATCTGAGCAGAAAGGATATTGTTGCTGAATGCTCCTTCAGCCTGCTCTCCTCTCCAACTCATTTCCTCTCCCTTTTACTCATTCTCTTCTTCTAGCCCTTAAAGCTTCAGCCTGCAGTATACAAACCAACAGTACAGAATCCATTTCCTATTAAACAGTGCCCAAAGGACTAAAATCCCTTTTGTACTACCTGCCATGACCATTAAAAGAAGCCCTGTAACATTTACATCATTTGAGTAAAGACACTGCATTGCAAATCTGAGCTCATCAGAATCATCAACACATCAAATGAACTTTGCTGTTGCTATTAAATGTCATCATGTTGCTGCTTCACATCATGCACTGCAAGGTGTGATTGGGATTTTAATACAATAAATGCAGTATACGCAAAAAGAACAATCATATTTTTAATCTGCACACATGTAGGTACAAAAATACCAGAAATGCTAGTATCTAGCAGCTAGCTTATTTATATATAAATATACTGTATATAAATAGAGACGGACGGACGGACGGACGGACAGACGGACAGACGGACAGACGGACAGACGGACAGACGGACAGACGGACAGACAGACAGACAGACAGACAGACAGACAGCTCAATGTGTTTAAGGTAGGTCTAAGTTAACTGCGGAACATGCTTGCAAACAGTTACACCATGACAAGCGCACAAATCATGGTATACTAAGAGAAATATGCAATTACGTTTTGGTTCAAAGATGTTTGTTATTTGTATGCTTGAAATGTAGCGAAAACACTACTTACTGGCTGCAAGGCACATTTGACAATATACACAACCGCTGTTTGTGTAAAAAGCTACATTATGAACAGACTTTATGAAATTGCTCTGATGTATTTTGGTTCATCTGCACAGATTACCCTTAGGCTTCAATTTTTCTGCAAGCTCACAGGCTCAACTACAATTTTGTAGAAACAGTAAAAATAATGGGTAGACAAATCTTGCACTGACAATATTCATCTATTTCACAAACAAGCTTTTGCTATTTACTAAGAGTCATCAAAACAAAACTTCTGACAAACGCATATGTAGTGTTAACTTAGGAAACTGTAAAACCTGCTTACTCACAAACTATTGAGTTCAGCTTTGTCAAGTTGTCAGACTTTGTCTGTATAGTACGTGCATACTTACAATGTAACACACACACTGCTTTACAGAACATAAAAAAAGGATTAATGAAAAAATCACACCCTAACAACCCCCTCCCCTTCTTTTCCAGTCCCCCTATTATGATATACATGAAGGACTCAATAAAAACAGGGAGGGAAGAAGCGCTATCATAAATACATCTCATAAATTTCATCAATCATAAATAAAAACAGGGGCAGGGTAAGTGTCAAAAATTCTGAATAGCAAGGAAGACAATTCTAGCAAAGTGAAGTCAACACTACATAAAACTGAAGTTGTTCACTGCCTTCTGTACTATTCAGTCCAAATGATGATCAGAAACATCCATATAATAAAGATAATATGCCCAATACAACTGTTCAAGCTCAGTCTAGCTGTAGAACAAGTTGTTACATAAACAGTGGGTGACACATCTACTCTGAAAAACAAGTGTCATTTTCAGCAATAGACAAGAATGTCAAGTTTTTTATGCAAGGTTTAACTCTGTTTGGTCCGTGCAGCCTTCACATATTCTGTATTTTCACCAAGAAAAGAACAAACTAGCACAAAGTCAGGATAGTCTCACACAGTCAGGCCGATCTACAAAACGTTGGAGGTCTGACTGCACCCAGTATCATTCTGTAACGGGGAAAATGCTGTGGTTTGTTTTCATTTCTTTAAATCATTCACAGTCATTTCAGGTGGCCATAAACCCAGAATGCAGCGATGGTACCCCTGCAAAATAGGGTTGGCCAATAGGAATTGTTTTTTTGGTGCAACAGTTTCAAGTTGGAAAGCGAGTGCACTGTTGAACAGCAAATGGAAACACCCTCTTTCCAGATCTTTACAACCATTCACCAGAAGAACCACACAGTCCTGCGTTCTTGTATCTAAATCAGCATCAAAACTTTCCATTCTCAGTCTGCAGGTTGCTGCTTGGAGGTGGTTTCCCATAAGAAGGGGGGGGGGGTTTGAAATTGGCAGGGAAGACAGAACGCCTCATTAAAAACATAGCTCCAGTGGCAGGTTTATGAACACAGTCTACATCCAGTAAGTCGGACTACATTTGTATGACGTGCCACATCGGGAGTTTGCAATTAATAAAATCGGTGATGGCTGAATTCAATTGAACTGCTTTGTTTTTCGCGGTTCATGTTTTCCATAACGCCTTTGCTTTTTGCTCTCCTTTAATAAATCATAATGTCATTAATTTTGTCACACTCTTACTGCAGTTGCAAAGCTGGGTGTAAACTCACAAAGCTTATCTAAGGTGTGAATGTGGAACATAATTAATGTCATTTATTCTCATATTTCATCTCTGCAGTTTACAGATGGCATCTCACTCTTGGTTCTTGGTGGACTTTTCACCATGCACTCTTATAATTATTTTTATGTCCATTATAAGGTCAGTTTCATTCAACTCCTTGATGTTGACAGTTCATTAGGTTACTACAATTGTTAAGGTTGTGTTTTTACTTGTTTCTGCTTGTTTGTTCGCAAAGGAGCGTAATATGTTTCAGTTGGACATCAGGCTGTTCTTCATCTATTCAGGTAAGTGTTGTGAAAAAACTGGCATGCTATAGGGAAAGTTACATGTAGCTTGTTACTAATACGATCCCATCGATAACTAAACCATTAATATTTGAAAAGAAGTGAAAAATATTTTCTATGTGTGCTATTTTTCATAGCTGTCAACACAGCAGTGACTGACTATGTTAATGAGCTTGTGTGTGTGTGTGTGTGTGTGTGTGTGTGTGTGTGTGTGTGTGTGTGTGTGTGTGTGTGTGTGTGTGTGTGTGTGTGTGTGTGTGTGTGTGTGTGTGTGTGTGTGTGTGTGTGTGTGTGTGTACGTGTTTATCTATACCGGTGGGGACCCGGTGGGGACTTCAACCTGACTCTGTGCTATATAGGTGGGGACTCGTCTCACGGTGGGGACCAAAAATGAGGTCCCCATGGGTGGCAACAGCGTTTTCTTGGCCATGTTGTTGTTACTAAAAAAAGTAAAAGTGCAAAAATGTTTCTTTAGGGTTAGGCATTGTTTTGGTGAAGGTTAAGGTTAGGGTTAGGAGTTAGATATGAATGGGAGTCAATGGTAAGTCCCCACAATGATAGAAAAACACAGTATGTGTGCGTGTGTGTGCCCATGTTTTTGCTATATTGAGGGGACCAAATGTCCCCACAACTATAGGAAAACCGAAAACTATGTCACTTGTGGGGACCTCATTTCGGGCCCCACAAGTTTAAACAGTGTTTTCTTGGCCATGTTGTTGTTACTGAAAAAAGTAAAAGTGCAAAAACGTTTCTTTAGGGTTAGCCATTGTTTTGTGTGTGTGTGTGTGTGTGTGTGTGTGTGTGTGTGTGTGTGTGTGTGTGTGCTGGTACCATATGTACCATCCGGAAGCACTATTCCCTGGGGTTCTATCTGCATGGACGTAGCAGGCCCAATGGGGGTTGCAGGGAGAAGAGGTGAGAAATACCTTTTAGTGCTGGTGGACTCTATGTCATTCCATATGGTTACTAAACCAGTGAAGAAAGCTAACAGCTACAGTGTGGTTGGCATGCTAAGAAGAGCTAAATACGAGAAGCCTGACATAATAAAGGAAGTTTTAGATAGCAATACAGTTTTGCTTGAAAGAAGAGGAATCCAAGAAGTGGAGCAGCTAGAGCCAGTTCCAGATTAAAGAAAACCAGGAACCAGAAACCATGGCTACGAGCACACAAGGCTTACCACCCTTCGTCGGAGTAGCCAACGTTAAAGGGGTGGTTACTATGTGGAGATCAACGAGGCTCTGGGCAGGCAGAGCTCTGAAGAAACTGGATGATGCTGAAAACAGAATCCTGTCAGATGATGCAGAGATGCAAGTCATCGGCGGCTGTGAGGACACATCTGATCTGTTGCAGATCGTGGGGGAAGTGACCGTCACCACTGAAGACGATGCATGGACGCAGCTGGGTGATGTGGTTAACCTGTCTGCTCCAGAGGATGATGAGTATCTTTTAAAATGACCTGGTGTTAGCTACCTGTGATCTCAAGGAGAGGGTGTCAAGTGGGGCCTAGTTATTTGAGATCCCAGGAGCAACCACCACCTAAATAAAAGCTTTAAGCAAACCAATGAAAAGTTAAAATGAGAAACTATATAAGTTAACCACATGATTATGCTTATGCTTGATGCAAGAATGATTTTAATAGGCTGATATATATTCTGGAAATGATGATTGCTATAGAAGAGAATGATTTAAAATAAGTTATTTGATCATGCTAAGAAAAATGATTTAAAGAAGTGATTCAGTGTAACTAAGTGAGTTTTGACTTGAAGTAATCTGTGCTGTTCTGAGCTGTATGCAGGCAGGATGGGAAAAGCAGAAGTCTCCTCAGAAATGAGGAACTTGGAGTTTCCACAGGATGACAGGATGGGCTCAGGCCTACATTGTCATGACAACTGAAGTGTGTGTAACAAGTGGATGTGTTAACAGAAAAGATGGAAAGAATGATGTATGCGTGATAGGAAGAAGGTTGTGTCTTAAACCTATGAATTAATTACCTGGGCGACATGGCGTCCCTGGGTGGGCAGGGCTCGACTAAGACAGACGCTAAAAAGGGACTCCTGTCAGATGAGACTGACCGACATGGCGTCCCTGGGTGGGCAGGGCTCGACTAAGACAGACGCTAAAAAGGGACTCCTGTCAGATGAGACTGACCGACATGGCGTCCCTGGGCAGGGCTTGACTACGACTAAGAGAGAAGCGCCCAAAAGAAGATTCTGAGGGTCCAGACCGACACCAAGAATCAACCGCCAGAGCCTTTCAGTGGAAACTGGGGAAGAGAGGGCGAATCTCTTCTGACCGAGGGTCCACAGCTGCGGAGATTGGGGAAGGAAAAGGACGAGCCCTTCTGACCGAGGATCCACAGCACGGGTGATCAGCCGACAGAGAGACACGGGATCATCACGCCTGACGGGAGGTACAGTGAGAACCGCAGGCTAGAAGAAGCCGCAGTGACCTTGGGCCAGCGCACCCCAGGAAAGAGGCACCGCGGAGCAGCCAGACAGAGTCTGCACTCATCCCTGCTCAACGGTCCTACGAGAGGTTTTGAGGAAGCAGATAACTCGAGACGACAAAGACGATGGCTGAGAGCCAGCCAGAGAAAGATGTACTCGTCCCTGCGAAAGAAAAAGAGCCAGTTCAAGAAGACGCGAAAGTCGGAGGCTCCGATGAATCAGAGGAAGAAGATTCATCTTCCAAAACCCCAGTGCCCGGGTAAACAACGATCAGTGAAGTGGTAAGAGTCCGCTTCGCAGAGCTTCACCCAGGTTCCACTCCGGTGTACCAGATCCAGATTGTACTGGTAGGAGAGGGATGGAGCAACTGTCTGCAAGAGACACAGATGAGGAAATGAGAGTTACAGGACATGCTGCATCGCAGGGTGAGAGCTCAGACGCAGATGAGGAAGTAAGGCCAAAAATAGAGTTGGCCACATCAGCTGCAGGCACCCCGGCTGCAGAGGCAGAGAAGCGGCTGTAGAGGATGGCAGCGTCACTAGGGAAGTGAGAAATTGAAGCACCAGAGAGCCCAGACGAGATTGGGGGGCTCACTGATAGGAAAACGACGAGATAGATCGTTTCGTCCAGAAGAGAAGAATTGCTGTCGGGATCGAGGAATGGGACCAAACCCCTAAAAGAAAAATTGTCCCAGAGAAGTACGTGGAAGAAGTGGTGCGGGTCGTACATGAAGCGCTTGGCCATGTGAGCACACTACCTACCCGTAGGGAGCTGGAGAAGCTGCAACTCTTGATTCCAGAGCGCCGTATACGACAAGTGCCGAGGGCCTGTGAAGTATGTGGTCGATACAACGCAGGATGCTGAGGGCGAAGAGTAGACGGGCTCACCATCCGGAAGCACTATTCCCTGGGGTTCTATCTGCATGGACGTAGCAGGCCCAATGGGGGTTGCAGGGAGAAGAGGTGAGAAATACCTTTTAGTGCTGGTGGACTCTATGTCATTCCATATGGTTACTAAACCAGTGAAGAAAGCTAACAGCTACAGTGTGGTTGGCATGCTAAGAAGAGCTAAATACGAGAAGCCTGACATAATAAAGGAAGTTTTAGATAGCAATACAGTTTTGCTTGAAAGAAGAGGAATCCAAGAAGTGGAGCAGCTAGAGCCAGTTCCAGATTAAAGAAAACCAGGAACCAGAAACCATGGCTACGAGCACACAAGGCTTACCACCCTTCGTCGGAGTAGCCAACGTTAAAGGGGTGGTTACTATGTGGAGATCAACGAGGCTCTGGGCAGGCAGAGCTCTGAAGAAACTGGATGATGCTGAAAACAGAATCCTGTCAGATGATGCAGAGATGCAAGTCATCGGCGGCTGTGAGGACACATCTGATCTGTTGCAGATCGTGGGGGAAGTGACCGTCACCACTGAAGACGATGCATGGACGCAGCTGGGTGATGTGGTTAACCTGTCTGCTCCAGAGGATGATGAGTATCTTTTAAAATGACCTGGTGTTAGCTACCTGTGATCTCAAGGAGAGGGTGTCAAGTGGGGCCTAGTTATTTGAGATCCCAGGAGCAACCACCACCTAAATAAAAGCTTTAAGCAAACCAATGAAAAGTTAAAATGAGAAACTATATAAGTTAACCACATGATTATGCTTATGCTTGATGCAAGAATGATTTTAATAGGCTGATATATATTCTGGAAATGATGATTGCTATAGAAGAGAATGATTTAAAATAAGTTATTTGATCATGCTAAGAAAAATGATTTAAAGAAGTGATTCAGTGTAACTAAGTGAGTTTTGACTTGAAGTAATCTGTGCTGTTCTGAGTTGTGTGCAGGGCAAAAAGCAGAAGTCACCATGACACTGCAGAAAGGAGGACATTGAGGAAGTTCTGTGGCCAAATATGGTCTTGGCAACATGTCTCAAGCAATGTGTGTGTGTGTTAACAACGGAAGGTGGATGCTGTGTACTTGTTGGAAAAACATGATTTCTGTATTACTGATGTATGTGATAACAAGTTGATTGCATGAGTTAGACGGTGTCAGGGGCGTACCTAGCCAGAGATGTGTGTATTAGAGGATGACACTATAAAAGAGAGAGTCAGAGACACTGAATTCGGAGTTCTCCCCCGGAGGGGGAGATGCTGCTCGCCGGAGCTGCTGGGGAGCATCGCCAAAGTTCTGAAGAGTCGACACCGGACTCTTTTGCCCAAGAGACGTGAAGACAACGCGGGACTTAGGCTCCAGAGTTCACTGAGAACATCGTTGGAGGCAAAGTCTTTGTCTGACTTTGTTCAACAAGCGAAGACCACACTCTGCCAGACAGAGAGTCCTGAGAGGTCTGCAGTTGTCCAAAGAGATGAAGAGAGGCAAGCACCCATGGCATCCAGAGAGGCGCAGGAGGCAGCAGCAGAGGGCTGCTCCACTCCAGGGGCTGGAGGACCCAGTGACCCACCACAGCCTGATGAGACGGGGGCTTTCCACCACCACCATCCGACTGAGAAGACAGCTGAGACGCCCGCACTTGTGTTCCAGCTGCTACTAAAGATAACTGCCAGACCAACGATTGGCTATCGGGACCTCTCCACTCCCCCTGCCTATGAAGAACACCCTCCATCCACAAAGAAGACTTCGTACCGAGTCTACTGGTCGATCAAGTGGCTCTCCCAGATGCAGGTGAAGACCGGGCGTGGCAGCTAAGGCCTGGCTGTCCGCTCTCTCTCCTAAATTTACTAATTAGAGAAGATTCTTAGGTACGCTCAGCTTAGTTTAATTTAGTTAAGTTAGAAATAATCAGAAATAATTAAATTGTTTAATCATGAATAATGCTGTGCCCCTGCTAATAATTGCTTAATAAAACGCTATATTGCATTTAAAGAGAAGTCTAATGAAATGATTATGATTCACCTATTCTGCATAGTGGTAAAAAGTTAAGTTGATTGTGTGCATTAAATCTAATGGTTCTTAAAGGTTACTTTAATCCAACTAGTTATTTAAACATTACCCCTGAGGTTAGTTTTCCAAACCTCTAAAACGAACCTAGGAATATCAACAAGTGCCACAGTTTTAAGAGGAAAGCTGTCGTTAACAAACGTGTTCAATAAATCAATTCTACTACTTAGGAGGGCTGCTTAGTAAGAGAGTATTTATTGGAGTAAGAGGGGTAAGACGTTTGGAAGAAGACAGTTAGGACCTAGGCGAGTATTCCTCGACACCAGCTTAATTATTCTGCTGAAACCTGTTAGGTGGAATACTAATAGGCAGATAGAATCTAACCCTTTAAACGGAGAGCTGGTCCTGATTTAACCTGAGGCAAGGGTTAAAGAAGGCTATACTGAACGACAATGTGTATTCATGTGTGTACATGTGCACACAAATAAAAGCACCCAAATTTGTACTTCATAACTAAAATTTAACAGTGCTTGGTTTTCAATGGATTTTTTCCCCTTTATCACCTACACAAGAGAAGTAAGAAAAAAAAAAGGTCTCCCAATGCAACTTGATAAAATGTTGTCCTGAAGTAACTTCATGTTGATTTCCTTCTTAACATGTTGTACCATTTTGAGCATTGGAACAGTACATGACATATGCAGATTGATATTTCACCATGAAATCAATGCAGTATGGAAAGGGCAGAGGAGTAGTATGGATTTTTCAGTTTTTGCTTTGGCAACACCATCAATCCCTATAGGTTATCTGCGAAAAGGGACAAACGGAGGAGAAGGAGCAAGACAGCAGCTAAGAGGTGCTGCAGCTAAGGTGACGGCTTAGGAAGGCTGTGATATATCTGTCCAGTACAGTGCAGTGAAGCAGCCCACCACTCCAACACATCTTCAGTAGGAAACACACAGAAATTGCCATTACTGCAACTGTAAGAAGTAAAAACAACAACAGATTTGCGAATGATTTGAAAAGCCAAATATTCAATCGTTATGGCAAAAATAAACATTTTCCATTTCTATTCTCTTTCACAACTGGAGTTACAAGGTGTCTTAAAAAACATTAGATAAGTCATTTTGCCAAACATTACCTTGCTTAAGCTTAATTTAGACAATTTGATCCTGTGCTTTGTCTTCTGTGACAACAAATCTTTTTTTTTATTATTTATACAAAGAATATGAGCAGTCTAAGGATAATAACTTAGGCTAGCAAGAAATAATCAAACAATGAGCTGAGCTGAGTTTTAGTTTGCGATTGATAAGACAGAAAAGTGGATAGCTAATCCTTTTTAAATACATAGTAACAGTTTATTTGGAAGCTGATGAACTGGTCCACAAGAGGGCATTCTCTGAAACTGATAAATCGCAGAGTGAATTTAAAGGAGAAACTCCGGAGAATGCGTAATGCATCACCGCATTGGATTTCTTGTTTATGTTTACCTCTTTTTAGGGATTCCTGATGTGCCTGTAAACTTGTGCTTTGACTTGCCAACTCTCTACTGTTGTTCTTAATACTGAACTCTGTCGCTTTGCGTCCAGATATGAAGGTATATAGCTTCCTATCGGTCTGTGCCGTGACCCCAATTGGAGAGCCATATTCAATGCAACACACAGGAGAGAAGAGAGGCGGCAGAAAGCTGCCCAGGCCGGCTGCAGGGGCCCGATAAAGCTTTTAGAATTCACAAGCTGTCATCACACCGTCCCTGATACTACCCTATCCAACTCCTCTTCCATCAACCCTGAGGTGGCAGAGGGACATTAGGTGAAAAGTTGTGTACAGTGACACCCCAGATGTGCAGACATGAAGAAGCAAATCCTCACCATTTCCTCCACCAACCCACATGGACATTAACAGATAGTAAACATTATATTCAGACAGGCAAACAGATTTAATCTAAACAAAGCCATAATCCTTCCATTGTTTTTAATCGAGCTGCGGGGAACATTTTTGTCAACATTTTCACTGACAAATTCGAATTTTTTTTTTTTTTGAAAACCAACGCAGTAAAGTCCTTTAGCTAAATACTGTCACAATCACACTTGCAAAGGATGGAAAAAGTGCACAGAGAGTAAGACAAATGGAGATCATGGAAGGTAAGGAAGAATAAGTTATAAAAGGCAGACAGCAGTAGAGTACAAATGAAAAGTAGGAGATAGACACTGAAGAAAACTGTTCTAAAAGGAAACTGGGTAAACTAGGGTGGTTTTCATGATTAGTTATGCTAGCAGACAGTACTATTGTTTAATTTCAGCAAGATACACTTGAATTGCTTCACTTTATGGGTCATGTCTATCTGTATCTTTGTTAGTCAGTGGAAAATATTATGATTGACAAGACCTTACAACAGAGTCAAGTCACAGTCAAACCACGAGAGGAGTGTAGATTTTATTTAAAGATGAAGTCTGCCAACAGCCAGCACAAGTAAATACAATTTTTTTATACAAACAATCATATTGACTGATGAGGGGAATCACGCATATGCATTTACACAAAGAAGACTTGAAGAGCAAAGCAAACAGAGCAACTTCAAGAGCTTCTTTTGGATCGTGTCTCAGGCTTGTAGCTTCGTGTTTGGCAGATGTTACAGCTGTATGGTATAGTGAAGGCTACACATTTAGGGATTTGACAAACTATGACACCTTCAGACAGGCTTGTAATCATGTGAGATTGGTGATTCCGGCATGGACCTCGCATAAAAGGACACTAACCAAACAGAGTGTAGTAACTGGACATGATGAACTCCAAATAAAGAAAAGGTGACAGAAAGATTAAATGACAGTTTAGGAATGCATGAGTGTGGGGGAGCGGAAGACACTCAGACTGTGAAGGTGGAGATGTGAGAGACAGACCGAAAGAGGCAGAGAAAAGAAGGATGAACTGCAAGAGAGAATAGAGAAGTAGCAGCAGGAGGGGGAGGGCATATTAGGAGCTCTAGAACTTGAGTAAGTGGCGGACTGCCACGTTGGGCATTGCAGGACAGAACAGACTCATTTAGGCGTCTGCAGTCGATGCTGCTGAATGGCAATAGTGCTTCCTCTGCTGTTGGTTTCAGGGACGTGCCTGGAGTGTAGAGTAGCCCCTTCCTTGTGGCCTGGGGCCTTAAATCAGTTCTGCACTACACACACCAACGAGCAGCTGCACGCACACTCTCTCCCACTGTTTCCATCTCACTCGCTTCCTTTTGGCCAGTAGAGATGCTCCATTTGCTCACTGTGACCCCAGGGTGAGACTTAAGAAGACAATATTGACCTTGAACTTCACAACATCAAGACATAAAACACACTAAAACAGATTTGGTAATAGAACAGCATGGAGAGGCCATAGTCAATGGGGGACCCAAAAAAGGCATCCAGATATGACAGTGCTGAAAATGAGGTTAGGAGGGGCTTTCACAAAGCTCTAACTGATGCAATGCTAATGGACATTCAAGAAACTGATGAGAGAGGCCTGAGGTGTAGTGTCCAGCCAGAAGGGAAGAATTTCAGAGGGACTTATTTGATCCAGGCATCAGTGAAAAATATTGAGCTATAACGAAGGCAGGCCTCCACACAAGTAGTGTGTCCTTCCTTCTGTCCCCTAGGTGGCCAGAATAATGAAAGCAACATGACTTTGAATCCTGTTGGGTTTAACCTTACCTGAGGATGCCAGGTGTTCCTATATCCTACAGTTGTTCATGTTCATTTATAATGCATGACCTCGAGTACAATATTCTTCCCTGAGGGTACACAGGTATATGCATAATTTACCACAGATTCCATGAAAGCAGACCTCTGGAGGAATGTGTCTTGTCAGGAAATCCTGCTGATGACAATACCACCGGCAAGAGACATTTCAGTAATTTGTCAAAAAAGAAAGAAGAAGCTTGAATTCAATTCAACAAGATTCAAATTCCCTCCTTATATCCATCACTGAGACAAGAACACAGACAGTTGAGTTATGACCAGCACACAAACCAATCTTCTTGTCACAAACCAAAAAATGACCGGTATCTGTTCATCACATACGGGTCCGGTTTCAGCCACAGATGGACATTCTTTCTCATATCAGTACGTCAATCAGCTTAGGATTTACTTAAGTGAGTTTTAAACATCCTTTGTCTAAAAATTAAAAACAAATTTCATTGAAATGGTAAATCTCTGCATGTGTTGTTAACTAAGGACAGCCGGGAAATGATAAACATATTATATTTAGTATATTATGTTTCTAATATTGACGGGCTCCTTTTTGTAGTAAAATATGCACCGATGATGAAGCCACTTCAGTTGTGACCGAGTTCATTTCAATTGTTATGACGAAGATATTTCATTATCATCTGCTTCTCTCCCTCCCAGCCTCATCTCCCCTCTTATGAGCAATGATTCATTAGCGTCTTTGTGTGCTATAAGCTAATTTACACACTCCTGTGATCATTATGAGCCGCATGCCCTTAGCGCTTCATAAAGTATCCATCCTCTCTATTGATCCAAGTCTGTCTGTTATTCAAGTCTCCGGGTGCTTCCAGTTTTGTTTTGCAGTCTGTTTCCTTCCCAACCTGTTTGGCAATCACCGCCAGCTGACGCACACAGACAACATCACGCAATAACAGACGTTTGATGAGATGCTTGACCATGAAGACGAGCCGACATTGAGAAAGGGCCTTGAGAGATGCACACCGGTGTGGTCAGCAGCTGAGGTGAATTCAGAGTTAAATTTATGAATGCATAAAAAGTTTTAATGTCAAAAGGCCCTCGCATTTGCTTGGGAATCAGGTTGTAAATCACATAAACACAATCATGAATGCAAAAGCAGCATGCATACACACACATGGACGGTGGCGGCTCAAGGACAAGGGCCCAAATACTAGATGCGGTAATAATTCCATTCCTATAAACATTTAACATCCCACCTAATGTGTAATTTACACATTTATTGATTGCACAATGTGAGCAAACATAACAGGAAGCTATTTTTTAAAGTACTGAAGAGGTCAAAACTTGCATCGGATGTACAATACCAAACCAACTTAACAGATTGCTATAAATACTAGTTGCATGTATACCGCCTTGATTATTGTTCAATCTGTAAAATGGGACAATATATAATGAAAAGAAACATTGTTTATTTGATCAAAAGCTAAGAACAGGCAGCCTCTTAAAGAGTTAAATCAAATATTTCCTCCATTTTCCTCAAATATTGTGGAAAAATCAATGATCACTCTGAAAAACAATATCACAGGGGCTTTAGGGGGTAATATTTCATCTATTCAATTCATTTCATTAAATTTTCATGAGCCAATTCTTTTTGGTAAAATTGTCTCCTAACCACCACAAACCATCATCTTAATTATGATTTGAAGCTTCAGGCTTCAGTTGTATGGCCTAATCTCAGCTAAATCAATAGTGTTGATGAAGTGTGTTAATGAAAATGTGCTTTTAAATGCAGTTATGCATCTGCTGTTTTGTTCTGCTGATGAGCCTATACGCATGCTTTTGATCCATCAGAGTTATGTGCTCACGTGTGAAGGCGAAACAGCGATTCACACTTTAGGCTGTTAACAGTTTTCATTCCAGTCTGACCTTGAGATCTTTTGATATTTTGGAAACAAAGACAAAATGGGTTTATTTTTCTCTGCATGATTTTCTTAGCAAGAGCACACATGGGAACATACAAATGCAGTAATCCTTGAGATGCAACCCAAGCCGAGCTGTTTGTAAAAAGAAATTTGTGTTGAAAAATAAAACGGACCAATGATCCCTGCATAAGCTCAACAGTCTGCTGCAATAAACATCCACTCTAACAAGTATTGTGATCTCAGACAAAGGCTTCAAGACTTATTTGGTTAAAAATCTGTCGCAGGTGGTAAGATATTTCTGTTTGCGCTCACTAAACTTTGGCCTTGAGTACTCGTTTCCATATGACTGTCAAGCAGCTTTTAGGAAAAATTATTTGACATTATGAAAAATGTTTTGAAAAGGTGAAATACGGTATGCCCATTAACCGCTTTTCAGTGAATAAACTAGGATTTATGATGTCATCAGATGGTGGTATAATCTGTTATGTTGTTTAGCAAATGCCAAAAAAAACACAAAAAAAACACAAAACAAAATCAGTCATTGTAGCCACCTACAACTGCAAAACACTGACAAGGGTTCACGAATTTCATTAATTGGGCAAATTGTAAATATTCTTTCATGTCAGCTAATACTGGCCATGTTTCATGCTGTCCAGAGTCTCTACTGGAAGTGGAAACAGTTGTGCCATCATGTGAGTTAAATGTTCACTACGTCAGAACCAATTCAGAAAAGGTGTTTCCATCCCCCAAGAAGCACAGGAACTCCTTTTTGAGGAGCCAAAAACCACCTCAAGCGAGCGTAAAA